>NC_142845.1:12500000-13125000 GCF_061612785.1 Hesperophylax consimilis
GATTGATAAAATTGGGTGAAACTCACTAATATTGTCTTCTATCACTGAAGATAAAGCAAAAGAATATAAATGTATCATGGGAGTGTCAATGTGCGCGAAATAAGCTCATTTTATTTATTCATAAATTTCAAAAAAAATTGACTATATAGGAAGAATAGGGAGCTTTCTAGGCACAGCATCCAGTTAAAAATGTTTACAACGTAGTCATTGTAGCACACGTTAATTACTGTAGCAGCATTCTATTCTTAGCCAACGATAGATAAATGAAACAATCACTTTCGTCATCCTTAGATGCTGTGAGAATTATACTGAAAATATATATATATATATGCAAATATCAAGAAATGTTGATTCATCTAGAAATGATTCCCATTTTAGGACTGTCAATTACACAGCAGATGATCTAAAATTAATTTATAAAGTGTAATACCAACGCAACATGTTATTTTTTGTTATCACTCATATATATTATGTTACTGTATAGGTATAGTATATCCAGCCATATATTTTACTCACCACTCATGTTGTTCTGTGCGAATAGAGAAAAAATAGCGCGTTTTAATTTTATGTCCAACAGATGGCGCTGCTTTTACCTATCACAGATGATATTTATATAATGTAGGTACATAAAAACACACGCGTACTCGAATGCAATGTCGTGTCAAAATTTCAAAGCAATTGGTAAAGAACTTTCGGAGATTAAAGATTTTGAACAAACGAACATTTACATGTGTATTTATATAGATTGAATGTTATCACAGCATATACATATAGAATGTATTCACATGGTATCGTAATATGAAGTGAAGTGATAGTTTTGTAGGATAAGTGAAAATAATATTTTTTTATAAAGGCAAGTGCACAATATATTTAACATACAGATGGTTCGCTAAATTTCAAACGCAATTGATTAAAAGCATTCTAGTATCGAATTTCTTTCTCGGGCTGTTAATTATTTTCATTTGTTTGCTGGGGGAGCCGAAAGGTATTTACTTGGCAGCATCAGTTTTTATTTCAAATCGGTGTAAATAACACTTCTAGGGATTACTTGTTCAGTGATAAGAACCATTTCCCCGTACACCCAGATGGAATAATTGCTTCTCTGAAGTGGCGTTCTGATTCTCTGTTTAAACTGAGGCGGTATTATTATTAATGACTTGACACTAATTGAAACTTTCAAAGCAATCGTCGTATTCCTAAGTTGCTGCATTCTGTAGCAGAACACGCTCTACATAAAATACAACTAATAACCATGATTATTACCTTCTAAACCGTTCCTTAATCGGTGGCTTGAGGTACATGTTAATGTACTTGAATCACGAAATTCAAAACAAGCCGATTTGTTTACGTCTTTATAATATGTACTTTGTTCGCAAAAGCTTCAAGGCGATGCGCTACGTCGTGTAATATTTTAAATTGAGCCGCTATCAATAACAACCCTTACGTAGATGACGATAAGGTTTAAATTCCCGCTTAACACCATCCGCCTGTTTTGATTTAAGCAAGAAAAAAATATGGCCATAAAGTGCCTTTTATTTTATTTTGTGGATGTTCAGGAATAAATATTTAATTTTTTTTCGATCATTTTATAGATAACTTAATTTGCAACATTATAAAATAAAATCATACCCGAAAATGGGTTTGTAAGTAGGAGATTTTGAACTTTAAAGCAGTTTTCATAGGCCTTATACATTATTTTTTTCTGGGCTTATAAAAAAAATTATCTAAAAAATACTCGATTGTTTCAAAGGCCAAGATGTATTCTACTAGCAGTATTTAATTAAAGCATCTGAAACATTTCTAGGCGACCAAATTTTTAAACCAAAAATACATGATTTTGCATCACTACGTATGGCATCGCCTTAATCTAAATATTATAGTAATTCAACAATTATTACTCATTTTCTATGCTTTGTATATCCAAACTCTATACCTGAGATAGCAATTCTAATAGTGGCTATGTTAAAGGTAAACTTTAAGTACGTTGTAATCTAAGCATCTTAGATGGCGTTATTTTAATTATTTTATCAAAATAGACTTTTTGCAAGTTGTGCTTTAAAATATTAAGACGAATTATTTGTTTGCGCACGTACACGCGTAATATGAATATGAATAAATAGCTTTTTCCGTATAAAAACTCAATTCTTTCATGAAAGGCATACAAATACAATATTGGATTGAATTACCGATACAATATTATATTTCCTAATTATTCTACTACTCCATAATGCGAGCTCCAGGAGCTGTATTTATGGGAGGAGTAAGTATATACAAAAAGTAATGTGAGATGTGTAAACAATATTCAAAGACTTATTAAATAACTACAAACGTAATTCAACATACAAATTAACATAATTCATTATTCATATTAACAACAAACGGAGTTCAAAATACACAATTTTAGAGAATTAGTATTATAACAACAGCCAAAGTTTTGTACAGCCAATTAGTATGCCTTTCTTGAAATAATGGGTTTTTATACCGACAAAACTATTTATTCATATTCATATTACGCGTGTACGACAAAACTATTTATTCATATTCATATTACGCGTGTACGACAAAACTATTTATTCATATTCATATTACGCGTGTATGAAAAAACTATTTATTCATATTCTTATTACGTGTGTATGACAAAACGATTTATTCATATTCATATTACGTGTGTATGACAAAACTATTTATTCATATTCATATTACGTGTGTACGAGAAAACTATTTATTCATATTCATATTACGTGTGTACGACAAAACTATTTATTCATTTTCATATTACGTGTGTACGACAAAACTATTTATTCATATTCATATTACGTGTGTACGTGCGCAAACAAATAATTCGTCTTAATATATTAAGGCATTACTTGCAAAAAGTGTATTTTCATTAAAATAATTAAATTTACGCCATCTACGAACTCCTAGATTATAACATACGTTACGTTCACCCTTAAGGCCCTGTAGTAAGCGTTCAAAGACGGTTTGAAACGGAGATATGTAAATATGACTGTTAGAGGGAGCGCGCTTACATTAAATAACGATTATTATTTATCGAAAATGGTGAAAATATTTAATAAAAAATTAAATAGACCAAAAATCGCTCGACAAATGCTTTAGTTGCATCTAAAGATACACTGAATTTTTCATACCTATAATATATTAAATAACAGAACAAAACGTGTTCAATTAATTTTCGGAGCTTACTTTGCATTTTTTTCTGTGAGAATTTCATACAATTAACGTTTCGGCATACCAAATGTATAGACATTATCTTGAAAATTAAAAAAAAAATTAAGAGTTAGCGAGAAACTTGTTATAATTTGGGTATGCAACAAAAAATGGATATTTTTCAGAGACACAAACAGGACATTAATGAAACATGTTCGTAGTACAAAAATAGTTGATAATTAGTACCTATAAATGTCCCTAGACTAGTAACTAGTTAACATACATCTAAGGCAATAATATAAAATTAATTGAACTAAATAGTATAAAGTAAGTTCTGATACCAAGTCCGGTGTGTTGCAACTAGAAATGAAATTGGCAGAGAATTACAGCAGTAGAATTGGAATTGGGCATGTGAGTACCTATTACGAATTAGGTTTGGTAATAATTTGGAAAATGCTTTTTATAATCAGCATGTTTTTGGTGTAGAGATTATAATTTAGCCTGTGAGCTTTTACTGGTACTAAATACATAATAAATATTAAATAACCATCATCCCATTCTACTTACGGCTATTCATAGAGCACCCACCTGTGCATGAGACACAATCCTTTCGTCAACATTCTTACATCTTCTCACGCATTCTGAAATATTTTACTGCCTGTACTGACAGAATAATACATTTATGGACAGGAAAAACAATCAAGCACATTCTCATAACTCCACCATATTTCTCGGTCTCTGCATTGTCCGAACTTGCCACCGACTGTGAGGATTATCGACATTCTATTTCCACCCGAAGGTGCCGCAATCCTCGTCTCTTATCTCCCATAAACTATTAGGCTATCGCGTCCACACAACACGTGGCTTCAATTTACCATATTAATGAACATTAACAATCCCAATTTCACATCCTTCTCCCCGATCTCAAAGTGTCCGAACTTGCCACCGACTGTGAAGATTATCGACATCCCATTTCCACCCGAAGGTGCCGCAATCCTCGTCTCTTATCTCCCATAAACTATTAGGCCATCGCGTCCACACAACACGTGGCTCCAATTTACCATATTAATGAACATAAACAATCCCAATTTCTCATCCTTCTCCCCGATCTCAAAGTGTCCGAACTTGCCACCGACTGTGAGGATTATCGACATCCTATTTCCACCCGAAGGTGCCGCAATCCTCGTCTCGTATCTCCCATAAACTATTAGGCCATCGTGTCCACACAACACGTGGCTCCAATTTACCATATTAATGAACATAAACAATCCCAATTCTCATCCTTCTCCCCGATCTCAAAGTGTCCGAACTTGCCACCGACTGTGAGAACTCTCGATGTCCGGTGTCCACCCGATGAATTAATAAACAATCCCAATTTCTTTTCCTTCTTCCCGGTCTCGCAGAGTCCGTACCTACTTTCTACCGCCTGTGTGAGGAGTCTTGTTGTCCGATGTCCACACTGTCCAGTGTCCACCCGCGGTGTCTGCAATCCCCCCGCCCCGCATCACCCATAAACCCGTTTTTGGACGTTAGGTACGAGTAGGTACTGGCAGACTGGTAAGAGTGGTAGAATGGTGCAACGGTTGCCGACCTAGGCCAACGGGTTAAAGCCCACACATGACTCTAATTTACCATATTCTCGATGGATTAATAAACAATCCCATCCTCTGTTTACGGTCTCGACCTATTTAACCCTAATTAATACAAACACTAGTCAGCGGTCTGGGTCTGTTACAGTCCTGCCAGGAAGAGATTTGTATGACTGAGTCCTAACATAATATATATCTTAAAGCCCTGCATTATTCCAATTTATTTAATTTCATATTCCTAATAGGATCACACGAACGTGTGATCATGTAAATATGATGTAATAATTTAAATACGAATTCGTTCATAAACTCTCTTAGGGGCGTATAAACTGGACAAAATTTCGGCGAGACAAGCCACGAATTACGGGAAAGTAACAAAAGAACCGCAAGCGGCGTGTAGCGCCGTTTATGATTGCTTCGTTCCTTTCCCATTATTATTTGCGGCTCGTCTCTCGGAAGTTTTATCTAGTTTATAAGCAACATTACACCACGCTTACACAGCTTAGGTAATCTGCAGATATTTTTAAAAGCACCGAAAGAACTTTATAAAAGGAATTCCACTCTTTTTTAAACTGTTTATAGTTTACATTTTGTTTCCTATAGCCTGAATGTAAATTATTTTAAAACATATTATGTATACAATAACAAAAAAAACACATTATGTATGTTTGCACTGTATAATTTTTTTGTAATCCTCATATTGAAAAAAAATCTCTTTGATGGTATTTGTACAGTAAATAAATAAATTAAGTGGTAAAGAATAATCGAAAAAAATAAGTTGTGATTTTTGTTAGAAAAAGCCTTTTTTTAAGTTTCTTTATTCAACGAAATTATTTGTTACATGCATTGAGGAATTTTTCGACCACCATGCTAGGCACATGCCCGTGTTTATTTTACTTAAATCATTTTCGCGCTGTAAATCACAATTAAAAAATATCAAAGCAAAAGTGGTAAACTGGCGACTTCGTTATAATTTCCGTTGGTACCATATTTAATGCGCGCGTTCTCGATTTTTTTAGGAAGAATTGCGTATGATCTCGTATCATACCACTATACTCGTAAATACAGGAATACGCCACAGTGGCTTAAAATACAGGGTGTCCGGAAACTCGTAGTACAAGCGGGAAACTGGTGAATCACATTTGGAGTCGATTTTGTAGTATATTTTTTTTTTTTTGAGCTTTCGTTATCGAGTAAATCGAGTTTGAAGTTGATTTTTTTTTTTTTTTTTTTAATCAAATTCTTATAAATTATTACTGAAGATCAAATTATAATTAAAACTATTTGAAAGTAAAACAAATGAAGAAACTCGGATTTGAAGCATTATTTTAAAATCACCCTTCATTTAACCCGGTGTAATCATAAAATATTTCTGCTCTGCAGGGTTAAAACATCTGTTATTCAACCCTAAACACCAGAAAAAACTTTAACCCTAAAATAGCCGAAAAATATTTTTTTTTGGTTTTTTTTTTTTTTGAAAATGCTCAAATCAAAAACTTTATGTTTTTTTGGGTTCCCCATGTGGTGTAGATTCTCCAGTTTCCCGCTTGTACTACGAGTTTCCGGACACCGTGTATAGAAAAATAGTCTACCATACATAATAATTACATTTATTTATACCATAGTGGGCTTTCACAAAATTAAATAAATGTAATACATTTTTGTTAACTATCATTTTGCTGTAAATAGTAACAATGGTAGAGCAAGTATGTGGTATTAATTTATAAAATAAGTACATTTCAGCTTCTACCCTTTTTTCACACTTTTATAATACATAATACATTTTTTCCTGTCGAACACTTTTAAAATATAGAATAAATAATGCGATTTGTCTTATTATCAGTCAGTTAAATAAATATTTCAAAGCTACTTATAAGATCGTGGTGGAAATTACCTTGCGATATGATCAAATTTTGTAATGTGTATTTGGTTGGAAATGTGTTTAATTTGAAATATTTTAGATGTAAAATTAAATACTGCGAGTAGAACACATCTTGGCCTTCAAACAGTCGATAATTTTTTGTTAAAATTTTTTTATAATCCAGAAAAAATAAAGTATCAGGCACAGACATAGGAATTAATAGACGAGAAGATAATGGCGAGGGGTAAAATCAACTGTTGAAGAACGAAGGGAGTGAAGCTGACTGTGATTCGTCAATAAATCAATCTGACAGTAAATAGGCATCTCGCATTATAATATCACCATTTACTTCTTAAAAATAAAATCTGCTTTTGAATGAATAGACATTTTTACATGGGAACGCAAATTACTCGCCACGTTATGAACAAATTTGCGAAGTCCAAATTCGGCAAAAAAATTCGGTTCTATTTTCAGAGTCGAATATTTCGTTTAAGTATTTAGTTAAGACACTTTTATAAATGTTCATAGTTTACTTCCCAGCAACCAACCAGCTTTGTTTTTCGCGTCCAGACGTTTCTCGATGTGATAGTAACAACTGATTCATATTATACGATGTGAATATGCTTAAAATAAAGTAAAATAATGCTTATATATGGAATGTAATACGACAATTGGGTTTATTCTCTTTTTCACATCTATTTTTACAAGTTTTCATAGTACAAGTCAACATTTTGCCGTGTTATTTCGTAAAATGAACCGATGATGCCTCGACCATAGTTCGCACAAGAATGATGACGTCACGTTTTCAAATTTCACTTGAGGCCATACGCGAGCACAGCCGGCTCCAATGGAACCGGTATGGGGAGTGGGGATAATACGCTTTTAATCACTTAGGGCAGGTCTACTAATATTCATATGTCTATGGTATCAGGCCTTAAAATACTGCTTTAAAGTTTAATATCTCCTACTTACGAACCCCTTTTCGGTTCAATAATGTTGAATAATAAATTTAGTTCTTAAGAAAATTACCGTAAAAATTTAATTATATTTGCGTTTGAACTTCGCAAAATACAATAAAACACACATTTGGTGTGATGTTATTTTCATGCATAAATAAGAAAAGGCGGCTGGTCTTAAGCGGGAATTTAAACCTTATCGCCATCTACATAAGGAATGTTATTGTTAGCGGCCCGATTACAAATGTTATACGACATGGTGCACCGACAGAAAAATTACACGGAAAAATCTTTGCATATGTAATGACATTTCAGGCATCTTTCTTCAGGGATTTTCTTTTATATTTGAGACATCTTCTGTATTGTTATCATTTTCACTCTACAAATATACCGTGTCATCGAAATGTAATGTAATGACAAATATGAAATTACGACTAAAGCTGCTGGAGAAATTTCCACTAGAATTTCGTACTATGATATTATATTATTCGAGAAAGTAAAGCATTAGATTGAGGATGAGACAAAAACAAAAACTTTTTTTGATTATTTTTAAGTTAATTTTTGTTGTTTGTTTTTGGGGTGTTATGCCGTGTTGCGCTAACTCCTACTTTAGCCGACGTTTCGGACAGCGTTGCAGTGTCCGAAACGTCGGCTAAAGAAGGAGTTAGCGCAACACGGCATAACACCCCAAAAACAAACAACAAAAATGCTTTTGGCCGTGAGAATCTAAAAACTTACCATTTTTAAGTTAAGTTTGAGTCACACTTAATTTAGCTTTGGCAGAACTGTGCGTCCTAAAACCACACAGTGATGTTTATTTACATAAGTTGGTTTACATATTCTTATTGATTTACGTAGTAAATCCACTGCGTAACGTATTTATCATAAATAAACCATATTATACTTACTACCTACGCCAACCGGCCATTATCGATTTTAATATTTTATGCTCGCTTGATTATAGAAAATAATTATCAACGGCATGACTTTATGATTATGAGGATTTATGAGTTTCGCACTTATTATTATTATTTATGGAACCATTTTAAGTTTTTTATTACGTATTAGTTATTTATAATCTATACAAATATAGGATAATGTCCGCATAGACTCAAAAACTGGTGGGCCGATTTCGCCAATAGAAGTTTGTTCTTATTAGTGTCAGGAGTGTTTAGAGAGTGGTGTGAATGAATGAAGAAATCGGTGACGCCCAGGGTATTATCTCTGCATATACGGAGTCGAATATGAGTAGATATATTGTGGTTTTTTGTTTCTTTTTGTTTTGGGGGGGGGGGGGGGGGTTAGGGGGTTAGTAAAATAAATATGAATAATAATTATTATTTGTGGAAAACTTTAATCCAACCCGTTAATTTCCCCGGGCAAAGCCGGGTACACGTCAGTTATTAGGTAATAAATAACATGATTATGTTTTAATAGAGAAGTAAAATTAAATGAATTCATAGTTATGGTTAATGCTAAAATACTTTTTTCGTCAATGGCGGCAAGATTAGGATTATAATCAGTTATCACTTATCACTAATCGAAAGAGTTCCGTTATAATTTTACCTACAAATAATAATAACAAGAACAAAAATGAAATTATTTACAGCAAATGGCAAACAAAATACATTTCTGACGAGAATCTGTACGCTTGGATTACTTACAAAACAGAAAAAAAAATATTATTTATATAATATATGGTAAGTACAGTCATAGTTATTAAATAGCTTTTTTTTTATATTTACTCCACACAGGAGGCCCTGAAGAAAATAATTTCCCTCAGGGCCTATATCATCTTTGGGGATGCTGTGTGGAGGGTCTTTTTGTGGAGAGGAAGGAGTGAACATGGGTCTTGAAGAGTCCCATGTTGAAGAGGGAGGAAACACAGAGGCCGGCAGTTCGTTCCACAGCCGAGCTGTTGAACTTAAGAACGAATCGTAGAAGCGACCCGTTCTCATGTGACAAGTGTCAACTGAGTACAAATGTTGGGCGCGCGTTTGGCGTGTATCCCGACTACGCACCGGTGCCGAAGGGATCAATGACGCTAGTTCTTCAGAGCATCTTCCATTGTAATACCGATAGAACAAGGACAGCATACCTACCTGACGCCTGTGCTCTAAAGATTGCAGTCCGTTTGTTAAGATTGGGGAATCTATCAAACGGACCGCCCGTTTCTGCACAGAGTCAAGGGTTTTTTTCAGGTATTTTGGGGCTCCAGACCAGAGATGGCTGCCAAATTCGACAGTAGGGCGCACTTGCGATTTGTACAGGGTGAGCAGTTGTGTACTATTAAAGTATCTGCGGGCCCTGTACAGTACGCCCAGCTAAAACTGACTGTACAGTGACTGGTCATTATATATAATAACAAAATTGTTTAGACAATGTGCTAAATTAATCACTTTATCCGGATATTATTCATAATATCGGGTCAAAGTTAGCCATAGTATAAATACGGTCCAACTGACTTGTTACCCCCTACCCTAACCTAACCTATAATAACCCAACCTAACCTAACCTAACCTATCATAACCCAACCTAACCTAACCTAAGCTATAATAACCCAACTTAGTATAAATTTACTTTATAAATTAAAAGCAAGCAATTAATAAAAATGAAATATAATTTTATAATCTTTACCTATACCTACTTGTTTTATTACTTTTTCCAAGTCTTCGAAGATATTATATAAAATTGCTAGTTAATGTGATTAATTCTGTGTCAATTATCAGTTCGTCTAAATTGGGTAAACATTATAAATAATTTTTGGACAATATATATAATATCCGTATTTATTACTTTGACTGTAACATATATGTTATATACATTCCTTAGTTCACGAAAACCAAGTCTCTAAATCCGGATATTATATACAGAGGGTATCGGCAAGTACCCGACAAACTTTAACCAGCTATTCCTCAGCACATTTGGAGTAAAAAATGTTATGGGCGCTTTGCTGTCCGGTAACATTTTTTTTCCATTAAAAACAAAAAATAAAAATAAAAATCCACACTCCGGCACTGTCATTTGCATTGTTTCTCGTGTTCAACAGCTGTTATTAGCAAGTGTGTCAAAAAGTGTCCTCGCCCTTTCGTACACACTAAATAATAATAGTTAAAAATGTGACGAATGGTGCCGTGCCATTTCGTTGTGATTGTAAAAGCACGCCAACGTAGGTACGCACTTACATTATTCAACGAAACTCGAACAAAATATTGCCAGATGGGTTTTCAAACTTTGACAAAGGATAAAACATTGGTGACATGTG
This sequence comes from Hesperophylax consimilis, assembly GCF_061612785.1. Taxonomy (NCBI): domain Eukaryota; kingdom Metazoa; phylum Arthropoda; class Insecta; order Trichoptera; family Limnephilidae; genus Hesperophylax; species Hesperophylax consimilis. The sequence continues at coordinate 12,510,840 of NC_142845.1, forward strand.
CTGAAAATATGAATAATATTTTTTTTTTTAAATGTTACCGGACAGCAAAGTGCCCATAACATGTTTTACTCCAAATGTGCTAAGGAATAGCTGGTTAAAGTTCGGGTACGTGCCGATACACCCTGTATACTATCCAACCATTATATTTAATGTCTACCTGGTTTTCGTGAACTAAAGAATGTATATGTTACATTCTTTAGATCACGAAATAACATACCTATACATTATTTAGTTCACTAAAACCACGTCTCTAAATCCGGATATTATATATACTATCCAACCATTATTTATAATGTCTACCTGGTTTTCGTCAACTAAAGAATGTATATTTTACATTCTTTAGTTCACGAAAACCAAGTCTCTTTTAATGTTTGATTAAAACGTCAGAAAAATGGTTTCATCGGAGTAAAAACTCTGCCTATATAAACGCAGCTATAATCTATTGCGATATCCATTACGTATAATTTTTACTTAATCAAGGCATCAGTGGCATCACTCATCTGTAAGTAGGTAGGAACACCTATTTATTCATACGACGCCCTACGAGAAAAACATTTTGGTAAATATTTCCCTAACTGCCGCACTTTTACGCGCAGATTATGGAAATTACACTTCGTTTCAACAATTATTACAAGAAACAACTATTTACATGCATAAACTAGGTTATTATTTTGGGATAATTAAGTAATTTAAGGGTATTTAGATTGAAACGAAACTTCTCAAATATAAAAAAACCATTTAAAAAAAATCCAAAATGGTGGCAAAGTGATAATTTTATAAGGTATATTTTGAAATTAAGTGGAATTATAATGCATCTTTTATCATCTATCCCGACATAAATCGTTGTATCTTGTATTAATTAAGTTGAAACGAAGTGTAATTCCTATAATTATTAGTGAAATATTTTACTTGTACGCACAGAATAGCATTCACGCCTTTCTGATATTTGTACGTGCGGTTTTTTTGTGTCAGTTTTCGTTTGAAGTTTGAATATAGCAATGTAAATCGGCTGGTTTATCGACGTTACTGCTTTGATTCGAGCTCTTCCCTCTCATGTTCTCCTGTTCTCCTCCTCATGTACTGTGATACCAGACGAGAATCTACGCCTGGACCAAATAAGTATCAACTCTGAACTCTCCTAGCAGTGGACCAGGCAACTGGCAACACTGCGAGAAGCGTGGGAAGAAGGAGGAGGGACGGACTTACGGGATGTCCAGGAGTTGGAGTGAGAGCGAGGAAATCAGAACCTACTAGTCTGAAGTTAGGTGGGTACCGGCTGCAATTGCGCGCCAAACGTCCGGCAACAACGCGCAAAGAGCTATGGCGGTGGTAGTTTTATTGCAGGCTGCCAACAGTAACTAGTAATAATAATAATTGTAAAATGCATGGAAACGTTTGCCGTGAAGCGTGAACTATTCTGTATTCTGCTGCACTGGACTACATCAAACCACTGTAATGACTCGGTTAGCGAAGTCGGTGGCAGAAATTGCATTCAAAATGAATTAAATCTTAAAAAAAGAAACATAAATACATTCATTAGTAAGTACAGAGGGTGATCAAATTATTGTTTACAATTTCAAAAATTACACTATCCTCAGTTTCTAGCTGATTATCATTTTTGAATAGCTAGTTGGAAATTATAGTTTTATTTGTTTTTTTAGCATATAAGGTGTTTCTTATACAATTATAAATAAATTCTTTTATTTTAAATAAATGTGTTTTTAAGAAAGTCCTTTTTCTTCAAAAAAATTGGAAAAATCTCTTAATATTTAATAAAACTTCCCTTGGTGTCAGTTGCAGCTTGTACTAGTTTTGTTATGGCCTGAATTCTTTTTTAATAGTTTCTTTTAATTCTTCGTCTATATAAGTTTCGTCCTTTTTACTCTAACCAGCTTAACTTCTTCGTATATTTCTCATGTTTTCCAAGCAAGGGTCACTATTTTTTTCAATCATTTCGAGGAGTAGTGAATATTTCCTCCTTATTAGTTCCCTGACATACTAAATATATTTTTCCATAAAAATTATCAATAAACTTGTAAGTGCATCAAAAGCAGTTAGTTCTTAAATAGTCACAAAGAATCTTGTGTAACTAATAATTTTACCACCTACTGTAGGTATTAGTAAAAAAACTAAGTTTTATTCATTGATTATGGAATATGCAAATATATAAATAAATATAAAAACACAAAATTAGTAAATGTTGTGAAGCAAAAGGAATGAGGAAGCCGGGAGAATAATGGGAAGAGAAAGAGGTGGCTTGATAAGTACCTGCCTAATGAGATCTACTAAATAAACATGGTTTCAAAAATTTCAAACGCCCCTACGTCTTATTTTGGACTTTCATATGGGCAATTCTAAAACGAAATGAAAGTTTACTATTTTAACAATTTAAGAAAAACTGCATTTTTACCATCCGAAATCTAGGTCCCAGATTCATTCCATAGGAAATTCATTTATCACATTTTTTATCCACGTTAAAAAATTTCAGAAAGTTTTTATTTTCACTATCTTCCAAACGGCACTGTTCTCGATAACTTTTTTTTAACTAACTAACCACTACGCCGTTTCCCCGCAGTGGCAGGCAGAGAAGACGAACAGCCAGACAACTCGGTCTTGCCACACACTTCTTGCCTCATTCACAGTCATACATCATCTCATGCATACTCTTATATTATTCTGACTCTTAACATGGCCCGACTCGAGTATCTGATTCACTTGATCGTGCCATGTCTTCCATTCACATTTGCGTCATATATTCTCCTTACACTCCTTTCTTAGCTCTTTTGCTCAATTTTTTTCTTTTGCTCAAACTTTTGCCCAAACCATTTAAGCATCCCTTTCTTCATATTACTCATTACGCTTACATCGGCCTTGCATTCTTTGCGGATCTCCACATTTCTAACACGATCCTACATGGTTTTACCACACGTACGCCTCAGGGATCTCATTTCTACAGCATTCAGTCTACTTTAATCATTTTTCTGCCAGTTCCGTGGCTCACTGCCATACATCAGGGTAGGTACTAGCACTCTATTGTGGACTGCTAGCTTCGCTTCTTTGGACATGCTTTTGTTGGTGACCGGGTATATGGTCATAATGACAGTTCAACACGTCTACAAAAAGTGATATAAAGTTATGAAAAGTGATGAAACGAAAACTAGGTTAAATAGGTTACATAGGTAACTATTTAACCTAATTTTTATTTCATCACTCTTGATTACTCTATATCACTTTTTAAATGTGTGTTTGATTGTAAATTTGATGAAATATTATGGAACCAAATCGTAGATCTCCATCCCATGTAAATTTAGAAAACGCAGTTTTCTAAAGAAATAGAGGCCCAAATTGGGCATATATTTCGACAAGGCACTTCTGGTATTATTTTGTATTCGCTGCCTAAAACTATTTAAAACCACATTCGCTCAACGACAATTCTGGTTCGTCGTTCCTAAAATACACAATTCATTGCGAACCGATTTTATGTCAAACATTACTAAATTATACGCTCAAACGTGAAAGACAACTCTATTCTGGTTCAGAAAACAACGAAGATGATTTGAATGTCAATAAAAACAACATTGTCTTTGAAACAGATACTGAAATAAAAAAAAATAAAAAAAACAATGAAAAAAGTTTCATAATTGAGTCGTTGAACCAAATACAACATAGTATAGGGTTTTCCAATAAGAGGTGTTATTTTGATATTCAATCGTAAAAGATCAATGGTTTAGTAGCGCCGTCTTGTTGAAAGTAAACGTTGTCCAGATCAATACCATCTAATTCCGGCCATAAAAAAATATTAATCATCTCTCGATAGCGCAATCCATTCACCGTAACTGTTGCTCCAGCCTCATTTTCGAAAAAGTAAGGTCCAATGACTCCGCCGGACCATAAACCGCACCAAACAGTCACACGTTGAGGATAGAGAGGCTTTTCAACGATAACTCTTGGGTTTTCAGAGCCCCAGATGCGACAATTTTGCTTGTTGACGAAGCCACCGAGATGGAAATGGGCCTCATCACTCAAGATGATTTGCATTTGATTCACTCAAGTGAATTTTAATATTTTCAATGCGTTGTTGAAGCGTATATTGTTCCATTTTTATTAATGGCGTAATTTTTACTTGTCAAATGTCAAAAAATGACAGCTTTGAAAGTAACATCTACCGAAATAACGGGCTATCCAAAATAAAACCTCTTATTGGAAAACCCTGTATAATACATCCAGCGGTTTATTCGAAGCGTCATCCAATTTTTAACAATTACAACGATCCATCATTTTTAAATAGATTATACATCAATTATTTATTTGTTATTCTAAATCGCGAGTCCTAACTGCTCCCAACCGTCAGGAGCCAGTGAGACTATGGCATCCTCAATTGGGGTATGTTGTGAGGCTGAAGGTAGTGGGAAGGGGAAAGAGATGGGGAAGAGGAATGAACACTGCAGTTGTGTGGGATTTGGAATGCAGACAGTAAATGTTTTATCGTTGAAGTATCGTGGGAAATGAATGAAAAAGTTTTGATAAAGAGAATGCATATTATTGTGTATATATGTTTCTAGATATATACGAGCATGCACATTTATGTGTATATACGTATATTATTTTATAATACATACGTATATTGTTCCTTTGGAATCAAGAATTGCGTGATGTTGATTATGAGTGTGATCATATTTTTGATTAGAAAGTGGTTTATGCAAAGTTATTTATTTTATTTTATTGAAATGACGCCACAAAGTAAACAAAATAAAGGTTAAAAAATATAAAAATAAATAAAGTTAATTTTATTTACACACATATTTTGTTATACACGGTGTCCGGAAACTCGTAGTACAAGCGGGAAACTGGAGAATCTACACCACATGGGGAACCCAAAAAAACATAAAGTTTTTTGATTTGAGCATTTTCAAAAAAAAAAAAAAAACAAAAAAATATATTTTTCGGCTATTTTAGGGTTAAAGTTTTTTCTGGTATTTAGGGTTGAATAACAGATGTTTTAACCCTGCAGAGCAGAAATATTTTATGATTAAACCGGGTTAAATGAAGGGTGATTTCAAAATAATGCTTCAAATCCGAGTTTCTTCATTTGTTTTACCATAAAATAGTTTTATTTAGTTGGGTACTTTGACCTTCAGTAATAATTTATAAGAATTTGATTAAAAAAAAAAAAAAAAAAAATCAACTTCAAACTCGATTTACTCGATAACGAAAGCTCAAATAAAAAAAAAAATATACTACAAAATCGACTCCAAATGTGATGTAGATTCACCAGTTTCCCGCTTGTACTACGAGTTTCCGGACACCCTGTATATACAACTTAAACATACCCACAAGAACAACACGAAAAAATACTTATTTCCACCGCAGTGTGCAGAAGCGCAACTACATTGCTAATTCCCCAATACCGAGGTTTCACACTATATGAAATCAATGCTTTGGTGATATTGATATGTTTAATGTTAACTTAGTGATTTTGGTGGACCATATTAAAAAGTTATTCCAACCCTATTCTTGAACCTTTGGTTGTATCTCTATTAATCTATCTGATCACTGTATCTTTTTAAAAATTTGTTTCTTGTATTTTTTATTTCATGTATTTTTTGTTTACTTCAATATTTTTTTTCTCATGTTCTACATTATGTATCATGCCAAAATTATACCACATATACTTATAGTAAAAGTCCTATGGACGTAAAATGAATTAAATAAAATAACATACAAGTGTAAATGAACAGTTATATCATTTTAATTTAGTTAGTTTTAAATTGTTTTTTAATTAGTTCATTTTAAGGTTAATAAGGACAACAAATTTGAAAGTCATTTATTTTAGTTTAAGGACAATTCTTTATCCTTTAATAGAACCAGAATCTACTCTCTGGATCTCATGCACTGGGGCACTCCCTTCTTGATTTTTGGTAAAGTGTCAACTGGCATTCATTCCACGTGAAGTCTTTGGGCCATACACACATACATACATACTTACATACATAAATACATACATATAAACATACAAAAATACATACATGCATACATACATACATACATGCATACATACATACATACATACATACATACATACATACATACATACATACACACATACACACATACATACATACATACATGCATACATACATACATACAAACAAACATACATACATGCATGCATGCATACATACATACATACATACATACATACATACATGCATACATACATACATACATGCATACATGCATGCATACATACATACATACATGCATACATACATACATACATACATGCATACATACATACATACATGCATACATGCATACATGCATACATGCATACATGCATACATGCATACATACATACATAAATATATACATACATAAATGCTAAGAACGTTTATGTCTTCTCATCCATGGCAGGATTCAAGTACAATTCAACTATCGAGTTCATTGTTCAAATTATTTGTTTTAATATTATTAGCTAAAGCAAATATTATTTATTAATTATTTATGTCGATTAAATTAAAGCAGAACCGTGGTTCAATTGGCAATTATTTTTACGGAAACAGAAGAACACCTTATCGAGGAAATAAAGAAGTACCGAAATGCTAACAAAATGTTATTGATTTCCGTTACTGAATTGTATTCGTGAAAGTTCAATTCTTTGATATTATCACCATTGTGGTGTGCTATCCACTACATTTATAATTTATAATACGAGTGTCAGAAAAGATCACAGAGTGCGACACCATTATTACAAAATCCAACGTTAATACTTCTGACACCATTGCAGAGGCTAGCGATGATCAACACCCCGATGTGGGAGAATCTATTAGAATTGAACTCTGAACCGAGAGAGACAAAAAGCCGCGAAGACTTGAGAGGACAGAGAGTGGGAGGGCATCGACCCTGCGCGCCGTGCGCATGCGCCCCCCGCCTCCCCTTTGCTGCACCACCCACTCCCCCCCTGCCCATGCAATCAGATTATTATATCATTAGATTAATTGGGTCTAACGAGAGTTGGATTATTTATATGTACGTAGTCAGGGTGCGTTGATGTGGCATAATGAAAACTGCACACAAAATATTGTATTACAAATAACAGGAATTCAAAAGAAAGAGAGTAGATAGGCTATGAAACAAGATTAGCATGAAACTGCTGGCACAATGCGTATCGCCAAAATTTCTGACCCATCAACTGCCAATCGGTTCCATGACAAAACAGAACATTGAAGAAGGGTGATGAAAAAACTAACCTAATGTGTTATTTTATCGTGTTCCATTTTATCCGGTTACCTCCCCGCCTTTGCTCCTACCAACACTATTCACAAACGCATAAGTTTCATATAGACCAAGGTCCGTGCAGTTTGGTCGTAGCACAGAGTCAGCCTTGCTTCCATGCAATTTCTCTGCAAATTACGGCGTGATTGCATCGTATTTAATCAGTAATGGAACAGAATATTGTAGTTTATCATCGTGTATTACCGTAAATATGAAAATTGATGAAATCTATCTGGTTATTAGGTAGTAGATATCCGACTTTGTACGAGTTTCGACACACTTTAAATTTATATATATTTTTTTAATGGTACATTGAACAGCTCCATACTTCATGATAGAAATAACAAGTCAGGAAATCACCAGTCCCAACTGGTGCTAACGGCCAGTAAGAATAATCCATCCTCAATTGGGGTACGTTGTGAATCTGGAAGTAGTGATGGGGGAAGGAGAGATGCAAAAGGAATGTGAGGTAGTACCTGGCTATGCAGACCTGGTCACCAAAAACGGCTAAAGTGGTTTCAGGAATGTTTCAATTCTGAACACCAGGGCGATACTAAAATTTTAAGTTTCCACAGATTTTTCTAATTTCTAGGTCAACGATATTATTTTTATCATTAACAGTGGAGACTTGAAATATCCATATAAAATTGTCTAAAATAATACAAGACGCAAAAAGACAACTCTAGCGAAGCCATCTCGATATCAAACAGTGGAACTTGTGCAGTTGGCAGACTGGATAAAAACAAATAATGCATTATTTTTATAAGCAATAATTGTTCGCCTGAAACAAACAATTATTGCTTATAAAAATAATTGTTATCCTTTGTGCTATGCATAAATAAAATCTTGTCTTTAAAAAAAACATTAATTTATCAAAAAAAATAATAATAAATAATGCATTGTTATAACCAGTGCTTTCTTGTTGTGGAATGCAACAGAACCCGGTACCGGCGGATAAATTCGATGATTTTTTCTAAACTTTTAAAATTAAATACAATTTTTTATTTATAATGTTTTTTCTTAAATAAAAATTGAGGATGCATGTTGAATTTATTGAAAGTTCCAATTTTTTTAATGACGAGAATTGGAGGTAGCTTAGAAATTTAAGAAAATGGTCTTTTAAACTCAGATGTCAACTCTGAAATTCTTTTAAAAGACGATATGAATATATTTTTCTAATAAATGCTTGACCTGTTGTGAGTTCAACTCTTTACTACAAAAATAGCACTGGTTACTGATGAACTCTTGTCACACCGCAATAATAATAATAATAATGATCGGATCATTTGCATAGCGCCGTTTTCGTGAGAAAATGACCCCAAGGGCGCTTAACAACTTAATTTATGCATTTAATTTTTTCCCATCACTTAGACTTATAACTAATTACTTTTGGCTTTTAACTAAGTTTCATAGTGGCTTTTAACTAAGATTAACGTAACTAGGTAAACATCGTGTCGTTTCCCTGAAGGAGCACGCTGAGAGGATGGACCGCCAATCAATTCTGATTCATTCGCATTCACACATTGTTATATGTACACGGAGAAAAATAAGTTTTCCTAATTTATTATTATTAATCTCTTCAAATCATGAATCTCTTATCTCGAATGAATTGATAGGTTTCCTGGTACACTTTTAGTTAAATACAATTGTATTATCTCGATGTCGGAAACGTGTTCATAAAAATCCTAATATTTTCACATTTCGTCATTATAAAGACACAGGTGCATCGACACGTGTTCCGATATATTAGGAATTTCAATTCCGTTGTTAACCTGATTACCAATAATTTGAAGAGATTATAAATAAATTAGCAATACAATTTCAATTTGAGAGGCGGGTGTGGGTGCCGCCTCCCCGTGAATCATTTATTGGATGACCAACACCCCTACCATAGGTTACGCTAAGTGGCTCGCTACGTTTGATTACCAGGGGTGCCCGTGATCATGGGGTGAGTTTTGTCTATGCCTTGGTTGAGGATGCGTTTACCCACCTACTGTGTGACGAGTCGGATCGGGAGAGACTGGTTGAGGGAGACCTTTTGACCTTTCCAGCCGAACTCTCTCTTGACCCATCGCCGTGCATCGCAGTGGAAGGGATGGGTTCATACGTCTGTCTCTCCTGGGGACACCTCAACCCCCAGATTCCTACACACCCCTTTCCAGATCTTCCTCTCCTTTCTTTACCTAAAAAGACTCTCCACACAGCATGCCCAAGATAACATAGGCCTTGAGGGATTTTTTTTCTTCAAGGCTTCCTGTGTAAAACTAATGTAAAAAAATAACTCCAGAAATTTTACATAAGAGATAACAATATTGCATTCAAAACAAGTACTTAATTTCGTTGTGTGAAATAATTGAATACTTCTTTGTTGATAATAATGTGGATTTTATAGCATTTCCATAGTTACCTACGTAGTAATATTTTTAAATGGAGTTCTTATAGGTACTATAATTCCAATTTTGAAAAAACAATAAAAATAATTTTCTCTTAAAATTTTATATGTAGGTATATTATAGGTAGGTGTCTACTCGCTTGTCTACTATAAATATTAAGAGTTATTACTATTTTGGTAAAGTAGGTACACCTACTTTATCGCTTCTCAGAATTATTCTTCACACAATAAGTTCCAAATTTGAAAATGACACTTGAATTAAAAAGAAGTTTTAGTTCATAGAACGTGAAATTAGTATGTTAGATTATGCAAGGTGTCCGGGGGTAAAGTACAATAACTTCGGGAGGTGATTCTATAATATGTAAATGAACAATTTTATAATTTTTTTTCAAAATTTCAACTTTTTAAGTTAGTTTTCTGGTAAAAAATTAAATTTTTTGTAAAAAAAATGTATGGGAAAAAACAACAAAAATCTTTTTATTTCTACAAATACACCCTGTATAATATGCAAGTATGTACTTCGTATGAAATTTTCGTCAGTCTGAAGCTAAAAGCTAAGGCCAAAGCTCTGCCTGGGGACACTCCTTCCCCCCAACACCGCTTCCTCTCTCCCTCCCCCTCGCACTCCCGGCACAGAGGGCATGCGCGGTTCAAGGCCAGCAGGCTCTGTGAAGCTGGAACTATACCACAACCAAGAAAAGCACACCACGCAATCAAAAGGGACAAAACAATCACACTAACCTCAAAAATGCGCACAATCAATGTTGAGTTTTTTTTTATTCTTGTTTATTTTGTGCTTGTTTCTCCGCCCTTTTTGTGTCCGTATTGAACGAGGAGAAAGTGGAGTGAGTGCAGTCGGTAAAACACGGTGACACAGTCGCGAGGGGGATTGCATTTACTTCCTGCCGGTTTGGGGGCGGCGGCGGGGGTCGGTGTATTTTACTCGGAGTCTCGCCCTGCTCTGGAATGCAGTTCTGGGGACGCCGGGATGGGTTCGGATCTGATGGCTTTACTCGCATCGGGAGGAATGGTCAAAGTTAGCACATAGCGTGGATACTTCTTGAATAGAGTTCTGCTGCAGAGAGATCAGTTGTTGGGAGCTTCCTTATGTTATAATAATAGTCGTTTGTGAGAAGAGGATAAGATTCCAACACTGCTTTTAGTGGTAGGACATTAAATTTAATGGTCACTATTTTTGCTGACCACAATATGTAATTTATTCTTCAAAAATCTTTCTGATCCACACGCCCTTTATGAACAGTTGGTATAACTATACGACTTATACGAGGAAGAGGGCCGTATACTGCTTGGGTTAAAATCGTTATTCAGATTTCTTTAGACAGGCATTTCTTTGTTCCAAGCCTCAAAAATGCGGTCATTTTCGCATTTCGCGTTTTTAAGGCTCTGTAGTAAGCGTTCAAAGATGGTTTGAAAGGGAGATATGTAAATACGAATGTTAGAGGGAGCGCACTAATATTAAAAAACGATAATAATTAATCGAAAATATTTAATAAAACAAGACTCGTTTAAAATAGAGCAAAAATAAAATTGCATTTAAGGCGATACACTACGTCGTGAAATATTTTAAATTGAGCCGCCATTGATAACAACCCTTACGTAGATGGCGATAAGGTTTAAATTCCCGCTTAACACCATCCACCTGTTTTAAATTATGCAAGAAAAAAACATGGCCAAAAAGTGCCTTTTATTTTATTATGTGTATGTTCAGGCATAAATATTTAATTTTTTTTCCATCATTTTATAAATAACTTAATTTGCCACATTATACAATAAAATCATAACCGAAAATGGGTTCGTAAGTAGGAGATTTTGAACTTTAAAGCAGTTTTCATAGGCCTTTACACTATTTTTTTCTGGGCTTATAAAAAGACGTATCTAAAAAATACTCGAACGTTTCAAAGTCCAAGATGTATTCTACGCAGTATTTAATTAAAGCATCTGGAACATTTCTAGGCGACCAAATTTTCAAACCAAAAACACATGATTTTGCATTACTACGTATGGTATCGCCTTAAATAATATAAACTGTGCATTGCTTTATGCCTATAACTATGTATTCTATTTTTGAAAATTGTTGTGAATCAGTAGAAATTAGGCATGCGGGGGCTTAAATCTATATAGTGATATTTTTATAGACATTTATTTGCATCGAAATCCGGCCAATTCGATAAATTTTGTTAATCTAGTTTCGATTTAAAATATCCCTCCGATGGAGCTGCAAATGGGTAATACTGTTGTTTTTACATTGTCATTATGCGACAGATCGATATTTGTCAAACTTTGCGAAAAAAACGTCAACAAATTATGGCATTATTCATATTGCTCGCGCTATACTGACGCTATACTGAAAGGTCAATATAAATCTGACAGCTACTAATACGGACGGTATACGCATCCACAGTGATTTTGGGTAAAGTTTTCCACTATCAAGACGACAAGGGTGTTGCGTTAGTTTATTATCAGCGCCTTAGCTCCTCCCGGTGCGGACTGCTCCAATTGCGCCTGCACAGGACCGGCCCTGTAAGTGGGAGAGGTTGCAATGGAGCGATCAGTGTTATCTCTATTTGCTTATAGTGTAATAGTCATATGGTATCATCTGCCATTGAGAGATCTGTTCTGAGTTGCAGGTTCTCCACATTACCTACATCTGAATACCTTTATTCGTCTTTTTCGATTAGAGATAGAACTGCTAATACTTTCGCTCCCTCTTCACATAAAGGATGTAGATATGTTGAGGTTATAACAGGAAGGACCATATCCAAGAAGAAGGTTAAGGAACCAACTTCCTTGATATGAAAACAGTGACTCATAACCACCACCCACTAGCATTAGACTCTAAGTAGCTTTAAGCTGCGTATGTCCTAATTAAGCGGCTTCAGATAGTCAAGAACAGAAAGGCTTAGCGGCGTGGAAGCTTAGCGGAGAATCTGATCGGTTTGTTTGTTTTTTAAACTGAATAAACAACAGCGTTCTTTTAACCCGTCGGGCTTTTAGATATTATGTTTTCCTACAAGTCCCAACGAATCTGTCATAGAATTTCGGAATGCTTACAAGGTATTTTAAATGTGCTAAATATTTCTCATTTTCAAAGTTGTCGCAAAAAAATAACTTTTTAGAAACAAGTTAAAATTTTCTTTTAGTAGTTTGTATTTTAAATGTCTATTGGTATTTCTAAATAATCAAATTTTTATATAAAACAGAAAACGTCCATAAGTTTGAAGGAATTCAATATTTAGAAAACATATTTCTGTTTTTTAGAGAATTACTAAGAAAACTGTCACTTAATTTTTTTGCCTTTTGTACAAAAAAATAAACTTTCAACAAACTATCAACTGAAAAATCCCTCTAAATTGTAACCATACACTTGGACATTTTTTTGGATTTTGTCCATGTAATCAACCAAACACAAAAGGGTAATGATTATTGTTTCTCTTTCTAACGGGGACTTATATCACATATCTCTGCATTATTATCTATCCATAAGAGACTAATGGAATATTATGTTCATGGCCAGTAATGTTCTTCCGAGGTTTGAAGGGTTAAATCGCTAAGCCGATTATGATTATTTGCATTTGAGCTTACGCTCAGATCTCGCGCATAAGTTCCTAAGCTGGCAGAATAAAAAATATGCTATGCAAATTATCATGGTTATCACAAAAACAACATCTTGTTTTTTACTTTAACTCACAACGTTATTGAAGGAACTTAAACACAACTCGACAATCTAAACGTAAATGTGTAAGCGATTGACAATAAGCCTAAATATATAACTTAAATTGGTTTGTTAAAGTTTAGGATACCAGTAATAGTTTGAAAAAATATTTTTAAACTACCAGAATCACCAAATTTGACCGGTTTCAGTAAAAGCCTAACTCTGTCAGGTGGGAAGGCCATTCTTGTTCTACCGGCATTTCAATGGAAGATGCTCCGAGGCACTGGCATCATTGGTCTCTTGGGCAGTTCGGCACCTGTCAGTGATGTTAAGTCTGGGGAGAAGTTCCCAGATCTGTGGCATTTTGACATAATTTTTTTTTTTTTAAAGAAATTTATGGAATTTTGTTCAATGAACATCTGTAAACACAAAATTATATATTTTTCCAGTATGTACAAGTAAAATCATAAATGCATACAATTATGGAAAAGTTTCTAAATCTTAGAGTTTTGACAAAAAAGCTCGGGAGAATTATTTTTACGGCACCGGTGCACAGTTGGAAAACAGGTCAAACGCGCGCCCAACATTTGTGCATGGCTGACATTATTTGTCACATGAAAACGGGTCGATCAACAGATCGGCTGTGGAATTATTTACTGGCCTCTATTTTTCCTCCCTCCTACAACATGGGTCTATTAAGGTTCACTCCTTAATCTCTTCCAAAAGACGCGGCGTCCCCAAAGACTCCCGTATGGAGTCAATCTTAAAAAAGTAACGGAAAAAGCTATGCTATACAGGAAAAAACCGTATCGTATTCAAGACGGATATCCAAGTGGGATAATATTACAGACATTTTTGAAATTGGGAAAAAAAAACAGAAGGGCATTATTGGGAATCGAAATAAATGAGATAAATTAGAAGAATGAGAAATCAGTAAATACGGTGGGTAGTGATTGTCATTCTAAGTGAAATATCAGTAAATTATACTATATATATACTCATAACGCAACTGTTTTTTTTATAAAACAAATATTTTTTCTTAGTTATTCGATATAGGTACAATTAATATTAAAACGATGGAACGGCTCGAAGTACTGGTATGTTCTTATAAAACCCACTCAAGTGCGCATAAATCATACTAACTATTGCAGATAAATCGTTGTTGAAGTTTATGTCAAATTTGATGCATTTAAATTTAAGTATCAGATGCAGATTGCCTTGAAAATACTGGTATTTTCTCCCAGGGAGTAATAATAGTTGCATTAAGTATAAAATTTATGGCGTTTTGAAGGTAAATTACCGGTGCAATGATAGTCTCATCTAAACGGACATTTATCATCGGAATAATGTGAAAGTTCCTTATAATAATGAACATTTTCGAACTAGGTACCTATTATAAAATCCATGCACCGCGTAATACACGTTATGTCTACTTATTCTTATGTAGATCTCCCATCGGAGATTAACTGTAATCGAGACAATATTCATCACTCAAACTGTAACCTGTAAACTGTAACCCGAAACTGTAATCTTACCAGAAATGTAGGTTTCGAATCGTCGTAAAAAGTATTTAATTAGAATCAACGGCACAGGTGCCATTTACATACATGATAGTTATCTTCAGTCATTGTACAATATAGAAAGAAGAAAGAAAAGAAAAATATTCGATTATGTTGTATTAAGTAAACAAGGCAAAAGAATATACATTGGTACATTCAGTGATAGAAATGAAGAAACAAAAACAAAAAATCTGTTGTGCAGTGACCTCGTTATAATAACAATACCAAAATGTTTAATTAGTACAGTTTTATACTTTATATTTATAACAGAATTGTAACCTAAACCCATAATATAATTGTCACAATAATACAAACTAGGAAACCTTGTTGAAAGTGAATCACATTAATATATCAAGACTAACTAAGATAATTTTATATAAAAATTTTCTTCTGTCATTTAACTTCAATGTAGGTATAATTTAATCCGGCAGGACTGAATGGAGGATGCAAAAAATAATACAAAAATGTATATAATAATATGTAAAACAAATAAGGTTAAAATAATTTGAATGAAAGAATCTTCCTTCAGATCATCTGCAGCCACCACAACGATGTTGGTTGACTTCCGTGTTCTGCCCTAGAAGTGGCCAGAAGTTGACTAGTCAGTTGCGAAGTAAGGGAATGAGTGCACCCTCACTTCAGTGAATATCGTAGGAGCACTGCTGAACCTTGGAAGTTGCAGAAGTTGCCAATATGCATTGTTGTAGTGCACCTTCCGTTTTGTTCAATTGGGCTGCTGTGTATTGTGTCCACAGCTCGAATGTGTACTGGCTACAGAGCTGCGCTTTTCTGACATCGTGCCCACGGTGGTAGAACCACCTTTAGAGCTTACCTGCCGATATTAATGGTTCTTCTTTTTCGTTCCATATCTTCTACATCATCCGTATCTTAATCAATGTTTCAAAGCCATGGGGAGCCATTCAATTATTATCATTACGGAGAGCGCTGAACTCTCCGTAATGATAATAATTGAATTTGGATGATTTGTATAGCGCGTTTTTTGTGAAAAATCACCTCAATGGCGCTGTACAAATATTTTTTTTCAAATGCTTTATCATATTACCAACTATGGTTTCCATGACAACTCAACACAGTGATAGATCATTGTAGAAATATATTATGTATTGCATCTTTGTATCTTATGTAATTGTACAGCGCCCTTTAGGTGTTATTTCACAAAAACGGCGCTATACAAATCATCCAAATATTATCATTATTATTAGTGACAAATCAACACCCCTTTGAAAAGTGATATATAGTCGTTAAAATAGATAAAAAAAAAACCCGCTGATGAACCCAACCCAACGTAACTAATTTAATTTGTTCAACCTTTTTTTTCATCATTTTCATGGCTTTGTATCACTTTTCAAAAGTGGTGTAAAGTTGTCCGGTTACCCTTATGCATCCACCAGTTCATAGATCAATAAAATAAAACTGTCATAATGCATTCGACCAATGAACGCGATGCTGCGTTAAAATGTACTTATTTTTATATTTTTATGTTCTGGCACATAACACAGGACCATTATATACATAACATACCACTTACATTACATACCACTTACATTACAAACCACTTACATTAAAAGCACTTACATTACATACCACTTACATCTTACATTACATACCACTTACATTACAAACCACTTACATTTCATACCACTTACATTACATACCACTTACATTAAAAACCACTTACATTACATACCACTTACATTACAAACCACTTACATTACAAACCACTTACATTACATACCACTTTAGATACACATTGTCACACTGTATTCAATCTTTCCCCATTTTATCATTTGGGTATTATTTTATTTGTGTCGTTACTTCTGATGTGACCAAGATACTGGATACTATTTTTTTATATCTAACAAATTTTCGTTATGTTTGACCATTCGATAAAAAAACTTCAAAAATGTTCTCAAGGACATTTTTGGGATGCACCGTGCCCCTGAATCTAATTCCACATTTCCGAAGATTCTGTCTTCCGTGTACCAAATACTTTATTCAAAGAAACAAAAAAATCCATTTTGTTACCAAATTCACGTTGGATTCCGAGATTCTTATCGGAATTTAATTTAATTTTGTTGTGTAATTACTTACGAGTAGTTGTTTACTTCCGCCTTCATCGGAATAAAAGAGCGACAGGACATTGTGTAATGGCGGTAGAGTCAATTACTGTGATGCAGCCATTAGGCAGCTTCCAGCGTGTTGGGTCAGAAGAGGGAACACGGTTCGCAGATGAAAACCAGATTACAGGAAATGGCGCAGACCATTGCTACAATGACAGTAGTTGATTAAATGTTTTACTGTGAACATGGGGACCTAGCTTTATTTAAATTTTATATTATACGCCCATACGGGCTTTTACAAACATCTAATTATTTAAATATTATTATAGCCTTCTTGTTACTATTTTCCATGCAATTGAAGTAATCTACAAATTCTGCAACAGTATTGCCAACTGCGTGCAATCTAGGTGCAAAATGACTCAGTCCTGATATTATTGTTGCAATTAAGGCGATGCACTACGTAGCAATGCAAAATCATGTGTTTTTGGTTTGAAAATTTGGTCGCCTAGAAATGTTTCAGATGCTTTAAATAAATACCGCGAGTATATTACATCTTGGCCTTTGAAATAATCGAGTATTTTTTTACATAAGTCTTTTTATAAGCCCAAAAAAAAATAATTTATAAGGCCTATGAAAACTGGTTTAAAGTTCAAAATTTCCTACTTACGAACCCATTTTCGGTTATGATTTTATTGTATAATGTGGCAAATTAAGTTATTTATAAAATGATCGGAAAACATTTAAATATTTATGCTTGAACATCCACAAAATAAAATAAAACGCACTTTTTGGCCATGTTTTTTCTCGCCTAAATCAAAACAGCTGGATGGTGTTAAGCGGGAATTTAAGCCTTATCGCCATCTACGTAAGGAGTGTTATTGATGGCGGCTCGATTCAAAATATTACACGACGTAGTGCATCGCCTTAAAAAGATTTTTCAATTTACAATGGGAAAAATTAATAGAAGATAATATTGTTGATTCTGAATTAAAAATATGAGATCAACAATAATGATTATTAGGTCACAATGGTCGAGTGGTTAAAGGCATTGTGCCGGTAAGACATAGAACCTTTGTTCGATTCCCAGTTGAGACCGTTACCTTTTTATTTTCTATGTGGTATTCTATTTCATGTTTCGTTGAGATTAAAATTAGTTTTATCTCCTACTTCAATGATTTTGCTTAGTTTATTTCTATCTTAGATTGTATCTACATCGGGGTCTAAAATAATATCCAATCAAACGAAAGATGGCCAAAAAGAATAAAATATAATGTACTTACATAAATGCACGAATAAATGCCATAACTAAGTGTTCCAAAAAAACTCTAACATTATATTATTAATTATATAGGTAGGTAAATACATACCTAGATAGATCTGCCGTATTTAGAACATATTCGTGCTCCTTGTTGCACGACCACCACAAAAAACGCCAGTAAACATACTCAATAAAAATAATAAATCGCACCAATCATATGCCATTGAACTCCTCTAGTCGCACCCCCGCAACTATACTGCAGCAAGTCAAAATACGAGTATATTGTGTCAGGCTGAGTTTTTAAAAATACTTCATATAAATAAACAAAATTATGATTTTAGAAAAATTCTAATTTTTGAATAACTCTACATAATTTTTAGAAAAATTATAATTTAAAAATATTCTAATTTCAAAAATCTCTTATATAATAATAATATGACATATTCGTTACTTAAATACCCAACTGCTGGAGCCAGTGAGACTATGGATTCTCCAATCGGGGTACGAAGGGAGGCTAAACTTCATATTAACAAAATTATAATTTTAGAAAAATCATAATTTTAGAAAAATTCAACATCATTTTAGAAAAATTCTACATAATTTTAGAAAAAATTTACATAATTTTTAGAAATATTATAATTTAAAAAAACTCTAATTTTACAATAAATACCCAACTGCTCATCCGTCTAGAGCCAGTGAGACTACGGCATCTCTAATTGGGGTATGTTGTTAGGCTAAAGGAGGCCAGGAGGGGAAGGAGATGGGAAAAAGGAAGGTGGGCAAGTACCTGGCTATTCAGATCTAGTCACCAAACACGGCTAAAGTAATTGCAAGCAACGTTTCAGTTCTGAATGATGGTCTTTCACCAGGACAATAATAAAAAGTACCTAACCTTCTGGAACGTTCCGCAAATATACTATATATTTATAAAACAAATTATTTTGAATGAATAAATTGTGAAATTATATCAAATATACTTTACTCGCGCACGACGGGATTTCAACCCGCGTCCTCCGGATTCGTTACTAGAGATCAAGAATTCGTAACCAGAATAGGTTAGGTTAGGTTAGGTTAGTTTTTAGGTTAGGTTTTGTTGGTTGTTTTTTTTTTCCTTTTATTCACTTTTTTATTCTTTTTTGTTGCTGTTTTGTTTTGTCACTGTTCTGTTTTATCAAGTAACCATATTATTATTTTTTACTCAAAACATCCGATTTTGTAACTCATGAGCGTGACAGTATATTCGCGGGAGTTCGAAATAGTGTGATTATCTATTTTACCTTTTTGTTCTTTCATTTCACACATTTCACAGTAGTGTGGGGTTCATGCCGCGGCCCGAATAGGTCGACGTCCTCTCTGCATCCCTGTCCATCCCGCGGGCTGCCCAATGCGCCAGGTGAGACGCGAGATGCCGGGGTACAATGACAGCGGCTAGCCAAGGTCCCGCAGATATATACTTTTTTCTTGGACGATGCTTGAAAAACGTTTCCTCGGTTACGGCACCGCGTACTGTCTGCAGAAAACAGTGTGGCCCAAAAATTACTGACGCCAAAATATTTGAAAAAAAAGAACCTTCACTGAACAATTAAAACGGCCACCATCTTGAAACCGGAATGGAACGTAACAAACAAATTTATAGACAGATGAAATGCCAAATGATCGACTTAAAACAGGACTTCCTTGCGCTCAGGCTGCCTCACTAGCTGTCCACAAGAGATTTAAATTTTTTTAAATTGTGTCTTGTCTTTTTATTCAACGGACATAAGATGTTTTCAAATCTCTATAGCTCATGATAAAAACGACACCGCCGGGTAAAATCATTTGGGTTGAGCTTTAAATTTTGTAGAGCATTAGCCGATTTTCAGAACGCCTGAGGTTTTCACTCTTTGTTGCTTTAGATAAACAGATGACTGATTTTAGTTATATTAAATTTTAAGTTATGTTAAAATTTACCATCTATCTTGTATGATATTTATTAATATTGTAGATCTGCAGATACTCTTCGCTTTATTGTGGTAGCCTTCATTTGGTTGTCGAAAAAGTGCAGCAAATACCGACCAAGAATTAAGTAAATGGCACTGAACATATATGATTTGAGATGTTTGCGGCAAAAGTTTTATGCCATGTTCTGCTACTTCCTTATTTAGCCAACGTTTCGGACAGCATTACAGTGTCCACCATCCGGGCAGATGTGTCATCAGGGGTGATGGTAGCATGGGATAATATATTAGACATTTTTAGTGCATATTTAAAGTACCTCAAACAGAAATGTATTAATTACTCTTGTATCCCTAAACAATGCAAATCTACAGTAACGTAGTTATACCAAGCGCATGGGGGCCGTGGGGTGTTGAGAATCGCCCAAGAGTCCCGACTGCTCCTAAAATGGGATTGAGGGAGAGTTTTGATGAGGGGGAATGTAGGGGGTACATATTTTTTTTTGTTTTTTTGGGAATACCGCACTGGAGTCCCAACTGCTTCCAACCGTCGGGAGGCATGTGAGGACCCAACACTACTCAAACAACAGTAATAAATACACGCTTATAAAGTTTTTGACGCTCAGATTTCAGACGTGTGTGTTATATAGGTTTGTTTGTCCCGGTCGATGCGTGCCAATCACATAAGTCATGAGGTGAAGAGTGGCGAGGTGATTGTGTGTGTATATATCTATTAAAGATATTGGCAGTTCAGCAGTTTTGGCACTGAATTTCGTGAACGCGACATATTTGTATTGCAGCTGTACATCAATTTACCATATTTCGTTTACTTACGCGGTAGTTGCATAATAATACTTTAAATTCTCCAGAACAAATTGAATGATGCAAATTGAATATTTATTTGCGTGAATAGATACTTAAATTAAATTAGTCACGATGCCTATGGTACCTCAAGACCTCATTTTGGTATGTGAGTACCTCATATAAACTAATTCTGATATCGTGTCCTACCAAGGTACCACAGAAGCTACTTTCGATGCACCCAGTACCAAGTTAAGCTCTAGATATCTGTTACAGAAGCATTGAACCTGCCAGACGAAGCACGACCGTCGTGTTGGACCAAGTCTCTAAGAGATGCGCGCAGCCAATTACAACCGACCATCGTGCTTCTATTAATAGACCAACGTTCTTCTCTATTTCATCACTTCTAATTACTACTTTTCGCAATTTGGTCTAGACTGTAGACTCATTTTAAAACATCAATGGTGAAATCGATTTCAAAAAGTTTTAATAATTTATGTACTCTTTTGAAGAGCTTTTTCTAGGCTCTAAGATAACTGGTTCCAGACCAGATCAAATCCTCGAAGTCATCGACCACCTTTAATGCAATGATCTTGAAGTAATCAAAATGATAAAGCATATAGATCTTCTGGTGTTATAATTCGAGGAGTTCTAAAGAATTCAGTGGAAAGTCGAAAGAAGTTAAAATGCGTCCCCTCAAATAATACACGAATGAGATTGAATCTGTCTTACGACACAGCTCTATCGGCATCAGATTCTAAATATGTCGAACAGAAGGAAATTACACCAATTGTGTCAAATGTTCAATTTGATAATTTCAAAGGTTCATGCCTATCTGTTTTACAGATTGCAGTGGTCCCGTGACTCTCATACACATAGTACGCGTCAAAGAAACCACTTGCTCGTTCTCCCCAAACATAAAACTACTGTGTTTGAGGTTAGTTATAGCTATTCTTCGTCAAAGCTTTGGAACGCAGTAGGTACCACTCTCAATTAGAATATTGACATCGTTGCATTGCTTCAAAAAGCTTCTTCAAATCGTTACAATGAAGGGGATACTTAATTACTTAGGTACATGTGGTGGCGATTATTGTTTATTTTGAATTTTTGCTGACCATATTATTAATTTGCACTGATTTGTATACCTACTATTTCTATTTTTATTGTTATTTGATTTTTTATTGTTAATATTATCATACCTAAATGTGTATATATTATTATTATATTGGAGGCACTGCTGAAAACCAGCTGCATTCCTGGAGAGATCCGGAATGCATAGCTGAGCAGTGATCTTTTTGTCAATAGAATTTATGTTAAAAAATATTTAAAATTTATCTTTTGGCAAATAAATGTTTTATTATTATTATATCAAAAGCTCAGTTTTGGAACGAACTGTCATCTTTAGTGACTCTTTCTTTTATTCCCTCCTGCAATATTTCCTTCAATAAACCCTTCTCACAACATCTCCAGAAATATATTTTGTCCCTTAGGTATTTGAAGGTTTTCTGTGCGGAATAGTATTCCAGTATTTCCTGGAGCCAGTGATAGATAAAATCTGTTTTGCATTAGTTCCCTACTACTACTGTGACCTGTCTAAAGTTTAAATAAGAAATCTGAGGGCCGAATCCGTTTCTCAGCTGCGCGGCCTTCTTCATACAAAACTTTAAATTGGATTTCAGGCCAAAATACCCATCCAAACTAAAAGCATGATTATTTTTTGATCGAAAGTATGTACCAATTTATTTAATTGTGTTTACAATTATGACATACTGGCCATTAGGGTATTAAATTTTGACATACTGGCCATTATGATATTAAATTATGACATACTGGCCATTAAGGAATTAAATTCTGAATGATTTTAAAGACAATTTTGAAATTTGTTTTGTGAGTTAATTGAAGGTATTAAAAAAATAATCTTGTCTTTACCGACTGTATTAATATAATGAAATAAAAAATAATAAAAAAGCGTTTTTTGTGTGAATATTTAATTTATTTGTCGTTTGTAATTTAAATTTACGTCCCTCAAAATGCTTTTTTTAATCGTTTTCTATTTTTTATTACATATTTCATCATAAATATTAATTTGTGGATTCATATAAATAAAACTATGTAGTAAATAGATCAAAATGATTTTTTATGTAATTTTTACCAACATGCACATAATTGCCAAATTGAAACAATAAATTGAATTATTTTTTCGCTATATTTTAAATTTTAAATCACAATTAAATATAGTAGCAATTTTGATGAACAATGGTACAAGGACAATTCCCTATACTTAATTATATAGAAACAGAATCGCCCAGAATGGTCAGTGTGTCTTTGCCTCTTCGAATGTTGAGCCGTTTTGAGTTCCCTCTTCATTGTAGAGAGCAGCTGTGCAGTGACAATCATCAGTGCAGATTGGAATCGTCAGCAAAATTACGACAAAAAACTTATTATTGCTAACCATTAATCGCATCTAAAGGAATCTGATGTTATTACTAGTTTCACCGAGGGAATAGCATGCACTACGTTTTAAGAAACATTTCAATTGGTCTCATAAGTCAGTTCCACTAGGTGTAGGTATCTTGTATCGTACCTTGGCCTGAGTTGTCTCTGGAACTTACCCTACGCAGACGATCCAAACATTTGAATAACAAATTACCCTCCATTGTACTTTGCATCCCGCCATCCAGCCATAACACTTTATGGCCTCTCTATACAGACGCTGACTACAGAGCAGCAGAGTAGCTTGTGCAACGTGAATACAGAATGTACACATAATATATTATTGCATTACCATGAGGGCATTCCAACAAGTTCTCACAGTCTTGTTAACCAGCGAAAGAAAGAACCTTCCACTCAGATTACTGGACATTTTCAATTACAACATAATTGAAAATTTGTCCCTAGATCGATGTCGTCAAATTTTATCTATACTTCTCCTCGTACTCTCTCTATCGGGGGTTGGCTATCATCAGGGCAATCTTCAGCTTATATACTCCAACTCACAATGTGTTATTACTATATAACTAGATACATATATTGTACCTATGTACATACTTACTTCCTTTATACTCTTATGAAGCGAAGTTAGCAGTCCACACACAAGGTGCTGGTACCTACCCTGATGTATGGCAGTGAGGCATGGAACTGGCAGAGAAAGGATGATAGTACACTGAATGCTGTAGAAATAAGATCCCTGAGGCGTATGTATGGTAAAACTATGTATGATCGTGTGAGAAATGTGGAGATCCGCAAAGAATGCAAGAAAGGGACGCTTAGATGGTTTGGGCACGTAGAGCGAATAAGCGAAGAAAGGAGTGTAAGGAGAATATATGACTCAAATGTGAATGGTAGCAGAAGTCGGGGATGCCCGGGGAAGACATGACACGATCAAATGAATCAAATACTTGAGTCGGGCCATGTCAAGAGTCAGAATAATAGATGAGTATGTATGAGACGATGTATGAATGTGAACGAGAAAAGGAGTGTGTGCCAAGACCGAGTTGTTTGGCGATCCATCCTCTCTGCCTACCTCTGCGGAGAAACGGCGTAATGTTTAGTTAGTTAGTTACTTACTCTCTTATTATACCCCTTTGAACAACTTACCAAGATAATGTAAAAGCCGCCGCACAAACTGCACTATTGTGCGAAATTATTTATTTATTAAAACTGGGTTCACAGATGTTCTCACCTATGTGAAAACAATCCAGATTAAAGAACTCACTAAAAATACCAACTAGTACATAAAATTGTAAAAACGTGCTCAAAGACAAAGTGTACCTAAAAACAAACCTACCTAGTCAAAGCATACATAACATCTAAATAAAAGTACGAAATTATATGAAAGCTCGCAGGAATGATAAATCATATAAAGTGAGGCAAGAGACACAAGAGACACAAAGAGAGACACAAGTCTTACATAATATAATTAGCTGAATACATTGACTAATTACAACACTCCATCAATGGATTTGAGGAATAACTTTGTGCTGTTTTATATTGTGTGGAACATGTATTTATATTATCTAGGCTTTCTAAGCGAGGCGGCGGAATCGATGGAGAGTTGTATTGTGAAATTACTTTTATGTGGGGTTATTTTTAAAATCAAATTACCTAGAAAAGGCAAATCTAGTATAATACATCAATGGCTGAATATGTTTTTGACCAGTAGTAGAACATTTTTTATGAAACCATTTTCGACGAAAATGTCTACTTCAGCACACTTTTTATTATTATAAAGGCTACACATTTGGGTAAGAGGGCTAAAATATGTAGTATTATTTATAAATATATTCAGGTGAAAAATGCTAAGGCGTCCTAAAAATAGTAATTGGGAACATTTATTTAAATATTACTAAAAACTTAATGTAGTATCAAGGATTCTACATTACATTATTTTATGTAAACATATTAGATCAGTCAAGTGCCTTCTAATTTGATTGGTTTTACAGTATGCAAATATAATTTTCTTTCACTACAATGATATTTATCTATGTAACTTGCTATTATATAGGTAGGTAACTATGTATTCATTATTCATGTTCATATTTGAAATTATATTATCAGCTTATTATCGATCCACTTGTGGGTAAATGCCTCAAAAATACCTGCTTCAGTTATATTAAATTGTACCCTTTGTTTACCAAAAGTTTTCTAAATTGTACTTCAGAAATACCAAACATGATATGGAAATAGAGTCTTCTTGTTTTCTATTTACTTTGCAAATAATATAATGTTAAAAGAGACATTCTACCAAGCAATCCAGACCAAAGAACAGTTAAACTATCAACGTTACTAAGATCAGAACACTAACTGGTGCAACAGTACATCTGACCGATGGCTATAACATAATACTTGCAGATATCTAGCAGCTGTATGGTGCAGCCATACCTACCTATGTAGATAAAAGAAGTTGTATAAAGAGTAGCTGGTAGTGCTTAGAGTAAAGTGCAGAATGGAGCAGATGACCTAGATTCGATATGCCACGGTGGCTGCAGTCTGATATCGCTTTAGTGGTGCAACTATGCATGATCTGTTACCATGGGTACAGGTAGGCGTGAACTTCTAACATAACTAGATGTCCGCTAATTATTGACGTCCCCGAATACCTGCTGCTAAACAAAGAACAGCAGGAATTTAATTTTGAATACAGAAACAAGGCAAGGTAAATGTCCATCTAAAATCTGGCGTAAGTTCTTTGAAATTACATTTTATGCATTATCCCTTATCCCTTCGCTAGTGAATTAATCTTATTGAAAAAACTCCAATTTCTTTTGTTTGACATGATTATTTTATAAATAGAAGGCATTTTATTTAGAACGGGATGCTTGTTGCTTCGCAGAACTTGAAAAATTCATCAGTTATTTACATTTCAAAGTTAATTGTCAAGTTCTGTGAAAGTTCTGTTATTAATTTACTATGGGCAATTTACTTCAAAAAATAAAAACAGTACTTAAGAGAACACTCACATAACTTTGAAATTGGATGAAATGCACAAATTTTGTGAAACAACGACCCTTAGTCATTGCGTATTATGCATGATTCGTAATTTTTTATGGTGTTTCGTGTTTCTTAGAAATTTCATCAAAAATAAAGTTTAACGACGTTTAAAAATTGTATTTGATTTTTATGAATGCTTCTTTTAAAATTAAAAGCTTTTGTATACATTGCTGGTTTCAGTACCCGGCTTGACTCAACTCTTTCTCGTTTGAGTTTCGACACTTTTTTTAGGGAGATTTTCTTTTTCTTATTGAACAATTGACAAAATGGAATCACTGTCTTATATTTCGACAGATAAACGTTTATTTCAAACCCCCATAGTTCATAGTGGAAATAATGCAATGAGCTGGAAACAAAGCTCTGCTCAGTAATTCATATCGTCAGAACACATGCACTGTTCGAAAGATTTAAATGCTTTTGCACACAGGTTTTCTACTTCCATAATTTTTGCACATTGCACACATTTTAATCATATTAGATAGGTACATTAGTGATTAATTAATCTAACCATGTATCGTTCTAAAATTCAAAAAAATATAATTCTTATATTTTCAGTACATATAATGAATTTATGCAGCCATTTTTACAGTAGTTGGTGGTGTAATGGTTATCATAATTGCCTTCCAATTAGATTGATTGGGGTTTGATTCTCGACGGTGGCAATTTTTTATATTTAATCTGAGACAATAATGTCAGGTGTTTGACTCCGTTAGTGTAGAGCGAGACAGATATATTATAGTAGTATAAAAGTCCATGTATTAGTAGCATCTCTCTATCACACCCGTGAATAATCGCCGTCCTTGGTTAAACAATAAACTAAAGTAATCTAAACTCAGAGGATCATTATATTAATAATCCTATAACATTTAGGTTATTGGACTTTAACTTTTTGTAAATATTTTTTTTATATCCCTTTTCACGGGTCTTCTCTAGTAATTTAATAAATCCCACGGTACTAAATCATTAAAAATATTTACTTACATTATTGCATCATGGAAACTTTAAGTAAAATCACAATCGTGATATCTTGGAAAACGTTAGATGATGTCTGCCTCTGTCCTGATTTATAGGTCCATTAATCTAGATTCTAGATGGAGAACATGGCGACTATTAATATCTTATTTATATCTCAACAGCATCGCTGCTTCGTACCTTACCTACTCCAAGTCTCTTCGACACTCTGATTCGCAAGATTGCTTAATAACAACGGAATATTACTAAATTTACTACCGGCATTAAAAGAACTCGATGGCTAGAATCTTAGGAGAATTTTCCTTTCGTTAGTCTTGCCCACAAATCATTTAAATATTTTTACTGAGATATTTTTATTGTTTTATGAATATTTATAGTTGACGTTAGGATTGAATCATTTTATTTTACGATACCTGTCTAATGCATGAAGAATTGTAATTATAAAGCAGAAATCTGAATGTTTCGGTTATTTTTTATGAGGATTCCGCAAGGGTATCCAACCGCCCGGAGTCAATGGTATTATGGCAAACCCATTGTCCTATATTGTGGGAATGAAGGGAGTGGGCAGGCGAAGGAGATTGGAAGGGAAAGATTGGGAAGTACATGACTTATTCCTGTCTGGTCACTAAACACGACTAAAACACTACTTTACTGCTCCACTGTGTGATCGCAACTAGAATATTCATCTCTTGCATGGTCACCTATTTATACCTGTAACTTAGGTACACCGATAAGTTGGATAAAGTACAAAGAAAGTTTTTTAGATAAGTTAAGACAACCTGTGATTGATATTTCTTATAAATATTGGTGTCCCTGTTGAATCTACTCGACACCACCATCTTTTTCACTGTGACAACAATAGCACTAATTATTCATATCACTCCTCAATAGCGACATTTCACCAAACTGCTAATACATATTATACAGACCTTTTCGTTATATTCAAAACCTCTTCATCATCACAGCAAAAATCATCAATACGTAGTTATGCAAAATCATGTGTTTTTTGGTTTGAAAATTTGGTCGCCTAGAAATGTTTCAGATGCTTTAATTAAATACTGCGAGAAGAATACATCTTGGCCTTTGAAATAATCGAGTATTTTTTACATAAGTCTTTTTATAAGCCCAGAAAAAAATAATGTAAAGGCCTATGAAAACTGCTTTAAAGTTCAAAATCTCCTACTTACGAACCCATTTTCGGTTATGATTTCATTGTATAATTTTGCAAATATTGCAAACATCCACAAAATAAAATAAAAGGCCCTTTTGGCCATGTTTTTTTCTTGCATAAATCCAAACAGGCGTTTGGTGTTAAGCGGGAATTTAAACCTTATCGCCATCTACGTAAGGGTTGTTATTGATAGCGGCTCAATTTAAAATTTTACACGACGTAGTGCATCGCCTTGGTGAAAGAAACTGACATGTATTTCTGTATTATGGTATGTACAGATATGTAATATTATATTTCTGCTTTTTGTAAAATATAGACTTGTATTATTTTTGTACAAGCCCTACGGGCGTTCAATACACAAAAAGCCGTTAAGAGAAGTAAGCAAGCGAAAAATGTGTGTATTATTAGCGTGTCTTAAAATCACCACGAATATATAAGTAATATATCGATAAGTAATATTGCTTGGCAAGCGGAGTCTAGAAACGTCTTCTTCGCATTCATACACAAAAATTTATCATAAAATATATTTTTTGTTCGAACCTTCAAACAAAACATACCACACATTTATTTCCTTTGACTGAATTGTCATGATTTGTTTACGCACACGTACTAATTTTTTCGTTCATCTGCTCTATGATGCATTAATAATTAAATAAACAAACAAAAAAATATGTGAATACCGCACAAGAGTTCCAACTGCTCTCAACTGTCTTAAGCCACAAAGACTCTGGCATCCCCATTTCAGGTATGTTGTGAGACTTATGCTAGTGAGGAGGGGCAGGAGATGAGGTAAAAGAAGGTTGGGGAAGTACCTGGCTATTCAGATCATGTTACCAAACACGGCCAAAGCCATTTCAAGCAATGTTTCAATTCTGAATGGCGTTCTTACACTAGGGCGATACTGAGAGTATCTTCCATTCTGGAACGTGGAACGGATTAATAATCAATCACCCCTTTCATTTTCGCGACAGCTGTTTTTTACACTGTGTGTTAGTGTCCAATATATCTAATGGCATGCCTTTAAAAGATAATGTTTCATAATTTCTTGTCTTTTTTTATGGATTAGCAAAAAATATCTACCTGATACGAGTTAGTAACCAATACGAGGTCATTCTATCTGAACAACGTGTAGGTACTGCCGTGAAAATACTACTACGTAAAGTCTGTCGTCGTTAAGATACATAAAACGATTTGCCATATCCATTAGGCTGTGACTTAACTGTGGTAAGTAGGACACTTAGCGAGATTACTTTTCTAGAACGTAGTGCAACATAGTTAAGTTTACGACTATACAGGGTGTATCGGCACGTACCCGACAAACTTTAACCAGCTTTTCCTTAGCACATTTGGAGTAAAAAATATTATGGGCACTTTGCTGTCCGGTAACATTTTTTTTCAATTAAAAACAAAAAATGATAAAAAAAATCCACACTCCGTCACTGTCATTGGCATTGTTTCTCGTGTTCAACAGCTGTTATTATCAAGTGTGTCAAAAAGCGTGTTCGCTCTTTCATACACACTAAATAATAATAGCTAAAAATGAGACGAATGGTGCCATGCCATTTCGTTGTGATCGTAAAAGCGCGCTAATGTAGGTACGCACGTATATTATTCAACGAAACTCGAGTAAAATATTGCCAGGTGGGTTTTCAAACTTTGACAAAGGATAAAACAGTGGTGACATGTGGTGAAAATATGAATAGTAAATTTTTTATTAAAAAAAAAATGTTACCGGACAGCAAAGTGCCCATAACATTTTTTACTCCAAATGTGCTAAGTAATAGCTGGTTAAAGTTTGTCGGGTACGTGCCGATACACCCTGTATATAACTGCTGAGCACAATGCATTTGCACGTTGATGTCGTCCCTCTCCCTGCATGTCGAAAACCCTTCTGGGTGGAAGTAGAGAGGCTCCTCCGATTACATCTCACTCCAGAATATAGGTGAAAACTTGAGTGTCAATCGGCCGACATGAGAAATGCCCATTTCGTACACGACCCCACTATCAGACAGCCTGGATTCTGACTGCATCGTAAACTCTGGTTCGCCATGGATAGGACAAGGTCCTCCCACAGTCGCTGTTCCCTGTTGCCTTAAAGAGTTGGAGATGAGTGAATGAGGTGCGGTGTACACCACCGAAAAAGTGGTCAACGAATGCCCGCTGCATTCACTCCCCGGCGGGATCGATGAAGCTCAAGACCGGCTCACTGATCTAGATGTTCCCCTCAGACCCCCCAGAAGATATATATCTACGCAGCTTCTGCACACACGAAAGATCCATCAAATTTAGAAAGAGTCAATCACAATCAGAACTCCTTCTATCTCCAAATTCATTCTCTAAAATTTTGTTTTAATTTTCTTACGATGCCATATTTCGTAAAGCCACTGTCACAATTTCCTCATCTAAGGACAGATCGTTTCGGAGAATATGAACAATTCTTCAAATTTCTAAGTTAATTTTCAAGTTCTGTGAAATATTTTTTCAATTTCTGTTATTATTTCAGTTCTGTCAAGCAATTAGCCTATAATGATATAATAACAGAACTTAAATAGGACTTTCACAGAACCCGAAAATGAACGTTGAAATTTGATGAATTGTTAAAACTCTCCGAAACAACTCGTCTTTAGTCTCCTTTCTATGGCAGCTCCTTTACATGAATTATGTATGCATGATTATCGATAATCTTTCATATTATTATCATCTATGTTGGAGAGTGAGCAACTTATTTTGTATAAAAACACCCACTGTTATCATTTTGTTGTAAAACCCATTTCTTGTCTCTTGTCTATTATCATTGTATTTCATAGACATCCATGTAGTTATTATATATTTTGAAGCTGTCGTACAACATCATTAATCAAATAAGGAATTCAAATCGTCTTTAAAATTTATTCTTGTATATGTTACCATGATAAAAATAATATTTATTTTATTATTAATGATGGTGTTGACAGCCCTGAAACTCTCGCCAAAAAAAATACGTACCTACCAGAAATACGAGATAAAATTCTATAGGTATTTTTCTGTGACAATTTTAAAACAAATTATCAGGCTCACACACCTATAAATCGACTGCATAATTTTGGAAATATATTTGGGAATATTGTAGATATTTAGTATTTTTTTATTCAATATATTACATTTACTGCTTTTTAATTTATTTTAATAATCTTATTTCTAATTTAAATATGGGAGTTTTATTACTTAACTTTACTCATTTATAAATCAATATTATGGACTTACTTTACCATTGTTATTATTTACAACAAATGGTTACAACTTTATTACTTACATTCATGTGATGTAAAAGCTATAAAGTAAACATGAACACCCAATGAAATACCACAGTAGATTAGGTTTTTCCTAAATAATCTTTCTCCACAATAGGATATATCCAACTTTTACAACTGTATTACTTCATCACATTCATGTGATGTAAAAGCTATAAAGTAAACATGAACACCCAATGAAATACCACAGTAGATTAGTTTTTCCTAAATAATCTTTCTCCACAATAGGATATATCCAACTTTTACAACTGTATTACTTCATCACATTCATGTGATGTAAAAGCTATAAAGTAAACATGAACACCCAATGAAATACCAAAGTAGATTAGTCTTTACTAGATAACCTTTCTCCACAATAGGATATATCCAACTTTTACAACTGTATTACTTCATCACATTCATGTGATGTAAAATCTATAAAGTAAACATGAACACCCAATGAAATACCAAAGTAGATTAGTCTTTACTAATCTTTAATGCTTTAATGAATTGTTTTTATAGAAAACCATTAATAGGTTATAGGATACAAAGCCGAACCAGCGCAAATATGGTAAATAGCAAGATAAAAGCAAAAATTGTTTTTTTATTTTTTTTTATTTCTCGCTAGAGCAATCCCGATGAGTTACAAAACTCATTGTAGGACGAGATGAACTTACAATACATGGATGGGAGTTAATAGGTACAATTTTATTTTTATATCATAATTATAAATTTAACTTTAGGAAACATTACAAAAATATCATAATTATAAGTTTCACATACAAAACAGTACACAAATAGAAAAAGGGAGGTTAAGTAGAACAAAAAAAAAGGAAACAGACAGGGATATACACATAAGCATAGAGCCAAGGTAGGAACTTAGAAGAAGATACTTACCCACTAATACATCGGTAAAAATAGATTATGCTCGATTACAAATACAGGGGATAGAAAGAAACAAAACAAAGTACGTTTTTATATGTTTAAAAAAAAATTCTTTTAGAAATTATTCGTCAATAACATTTATTGCAAAGTAAAACATCTTTAATAAAAGACAAATGCCAGCCATTATTGCGTAACCATTTCGATAAATGTACTCCGCCAGTATACCAAGTTATAATAATGGAACATTAATGAAATACGAAATAGAAACATTACAAAAATCAATATCTTCTAAAGGGCTATAAAAATATTTTTTACCATTAGTTTTAATATAGGTATTCCGGCAATTTTGTTGAACTACAATACTCTTTTGAATTATCTGAATATTTCAGACAAGGATTTATATATAAAATTCTAACTTATGCATTTCATAAAATTGCTTGCATTGGAAAGCTTTCAGATTCCACTACGTAACAGTAGGAGTCGGGATTTATTTCAGTGTAGAAATTCTGGGACTAACTACCATAATATGTACTTCTCGCTGCCCAGGGAAATAATTATGCTGTGAGTCAGTAGACATATTCAATTTATCACTAAACAAATACAAAAGATTGTGACTGAAGCAGTTCAGTTTATCACTAAACAAATACAAAAGATTGTGACTGGAACAGTTCAGTTTTTCACTAAATAAATACAAAAGATTGTAACTGGGGCAGTTCAGTTTAGCACTAAATAAATATAAAAGATTGTGACTGGGGCAGTTCAGTTTATCACTAAATAAATATAAAAGATTATTACTGGGGCAGTTCAGTTTATCACTAAATAAATACAAAAGATTGTGACTGGGGCAGTTCAGTTTATCAGCAAATAAATATAAAAGATTATTACTGGGGCAGTTCAGTTTATCACTAAATAAATACAAAAGATTGTTACTGGAGCAGTTCAGTTTTGAATAAAAATAAGGCAAAAAGACTTTTCGAGTTGTATTATTCCTATGTATTCCTATTCCCATTAAGCCTTTAAAAGGAACGTTAAAATTTTAATAAATAAATTATTGTAAAACGAACACAAAAATGTTAAATACAATTTTGAGATACTCCATCAATCCATTAAGTATGATTCATGAAAGACGAAAAGAAAAAAATGCATTCGTATCCATCAATTCTATGATACTCCACTAGGATCTAAGTCAAAGCAAAATATCCAATCAACACTTCACAGCAGATCTGATACTGACACCCTTACCAACCCCACCATGAATATGCGGTTAAAGTCCTTGTTCATCGCGTGCCCAAATTGCAGCCTGTGGCCTGAACTAGGTATCTCTGATGGGCTGTATAGAGTAGTGTATAGGTGAGGTGTACACTGTATAGTGTATGGATCGAGCAGGCTCCCCTAGGGACCGACTTGGGACCAGATGATATTGCGGGGAACTTGGCACGTGCCTAGCGTGCGGCGCACCACCTGTGTCGGGCCAGATTATGCCGAACTTTATACGTGATTTATTACCTACCTGATTAGGGTGTCAGTTTTTTTTACTCATTTTTAGAGCTGGAACAAATTTTCAAATTTAAATCCTTTTTACTCTTTGTGCTGTTTAGACCTTTGTGCCATCGTTGATTTCTTCATATTTAGAGTCAAAAGCAAGAAGCAAATTTAATATGGTTCAGTAAAATAGCAAGGCTAAAACTCTAGTAAACACTCTTGTCAGGTTTCATAGTACGAGTATATAAATCAGGTTAGCGATTGGTAATTGCATCGCACTAAAAGAGTCCCGTTGTGAACGAAGAAATTGCGATGTCTTTGGATACGATATACTGCTTTGGATTCTTGTTTTTACCTTTTATATACCTACTAGAAGGACCTTCTTTTGTTTTATACATAAATCTTAATTATAAATCAAATAATATGAGCTCTGAAACAAGAAAGCTTGTTCTGGTGTCATAAAAATAGATTTAGTCTTGTATAATGTAATATCCAGATGAAAATCATACGTGCCTCTGTAAAACATATTCTGTAACAGTGTGGGGGAGGGAGCCTGTTTTATTAATTATCCTTGTTGGCTAATAGGATCAGTCAGAGGTCAGAGAGAAGATTAAAATTCCCAGCAGCTGCAGTAGCAGAGCTCTGTCTCTTATAATTTTATTGATGACTCCCAGAATCAAACCATCTTAATATAAGTGTTTTATTGATACGCAGACGGTCTGCGTAACTCCCGTAAGCACTTCTACAATAGAATCAAATGTTGATATCACATCTTTCAGCATTCTTTTGATAGTAGCCTAGTCCCTAATGAACTTTGTTTTAGTACAGTTTGATGATTTCTCCTGGTTCCGCAATATGGATCCACAGGTGAAACGATGTTTCTTCCAGCTATTTAGATTTTAAACCGCTATTAGTGCTTTCCACTCCTATTAGCTGTATCTGTTTTCTGATGTCAAAATGTCAAGATAATAGTCCTACTAGTTCCCTCAGGGAGTTTCTATCCATATGGAATAGTTGCCTGGTTTGGGTTTGGGGCTGACAATGGGCACTTTAGATTCTCTATTTTCTTCCAGTATTACGATGTCTTACCTTTCCTTCAACTATTCCCACTATCTCATGAGATGGCAGTGTTCTGTTATTGGTCTTAATCTATGTATTATGAAGACCGATCTATACTCCTACCGAACGTACCAGTAAAAAATTATGTAGTTACGTTTTCAAACTCCGAGAAAAAACTGTAAGCAAAACAGATAGGTCTTTTACATACATACATTGGGATTTGATTGATTAACTAACTAACCATCATACCGTTTCCCGCAGGGGTAGGCAGAAAACAGACCATCAAACAACTCGATCTTGGCACACACTCCTTGCTCTTTGACATGGGCCGACTCAAGTATTAGGTCTTCCTCGTGCGTACTTTCTTTGTTCATTCACTCTACGTGCCCAAGCCATCTAAGCGTCCCTTTCGTTTAAATTTACTCATTACGCCTTCATCAGCCTTGCATTATTTGCGAATCTCCACATTTCATATACCTACGCCTCAGAGATCTCAATACTAAAGCATTCAGTCTACTTTCGTACTTCCTCTGCCAATTCCATGCCTCACTGCCATTCATCATGGACTGCCAGCTTCGCTTCTTTGGGCATTTTTTTGCTAGCGCCAACCGCGTTCAGTACTCAATTAATAAAGATTCCTGCGATTACCCTTCTTTCAATATATCTGCCAGCCTTCTCTCGTAAGGATTTGGATTTAAGAATATTACTCACTTTACTAGATCTGAATACGTGCGTTG
This sequence comes from Hesperophylax consimilis, assembly GCF_061612785.1. NCBI lineage: Eukaryota > Metazoa > Arthropoda > Insecta > Trichoptera > Limnephilidae > Hesperophylax > Hesperophylax consimilis. Next base: position 12,546,878 of record NC_142845.1, read on the forward strand.
CTTATTTTTCTGTCTGATCCGAGCTTACCCTTAGACGTTTTATTGCAAAAAATATGATATCATTAATACGACAAAGTCTAGACCTAGATCAATAAGAATTTAAATGAAAATACGACATGTATTTATACATACAATGAGCCCATTCCAAGATGCCTGGCTAAAAATAAATTCTTCATCTTGATAGGCGAATTAAAACTGGCTGAATCGTACCTTGGTACACTTAGTATATTTATGCAGTGCTGGATTACTCTGGATAAGGCTAGAAGCTTTAATATATATAGCATTTTCCTCGTGGTAGGGACGTAGGGAAAGAAAAAAGAAAAACTCGAAGGGTTTTTTTACGTGTTGGTTTACGACTTGACAAAATCCTCTTATTGTGTATGTTATCCTCCCAACATGTTCTTGATTTTATCTTCCTCGTGATTGGAAGGTCTTATCAAATCTTCCAATATTTTGTGATGCATTGTCATATTCTGACATAATGCTGTATTTCTGATGATCCATGCTAACTCAACACAGTGACTATTCAACACACCTTTAAAAAGTGATACAAAGTCATTAAAAACGATGAAAAAAATCTAACCTAACCTAACCTACTTAACCCATTTAATAAAGTTTATGTTTCATCACTTTCCATGACTTTATATAACTTTTCAAAGATGTGATGAATTATCATTTTGATGATTTATCCGGTCACCATTGCTGATATAGCTTGCATACTCGAAATGTCCTGCCAGGTCGTTAGCAAGCAGATTAATCGGTCTGTTTTTAGTATGGGAATGTTACATATTGCAATCAATATTGACACTCGGTGTTAATTTAAAGATTGCGTAGTAAGCGTTCAAAAATTTGTGAAGATGATTTGAAAGGGAAATATGTCAACATGATTGATAGAAAGAGCATGCTTTGAAAATCTAAAAACTATTATTAATAGGCGTAAACAAAAATATTTAATAAAGCACGACTAATTTGAAATAGAGCAAATATCTGTCTACAAATGTCTTAAGCATAATTTAAGTGATTTTTTTCATGCATTGTAACAATTTTTAACAATTCAATTAACAATTAACAATTTTTAACAATTTTTTCATACATTGTAACAATTAAAAGCTACAGGGCTACGCAAATTGATACGTTGCGCGCCATTGCAACAATTAAATGTTCATGCTAATAATTGCGCGCCATTGCAACAATTAAATGTTCATGGTAATAATTTCAAGCCATGTTGGGGCCATTATAATAAGAAAAGAACAAGGGTAATAGCAATAGACAAAAAACCAACTGTAGATTTAAATGAAAGAATTGTGTAGAAAATAAGTATTTATAAGCTAAAAGAAGTGTATTATCAAGAGTAATACGTAAAACAAACATGAGCGACGCTAACATCTTCTTCTTTTAATCTCCAACCATCGAGTGGCACAAATATTCGTCTCCTAGTGTGGGCGTTTGTGGCCAGTCGAAGTCAAGTAACAGTTCTTGCATACGTAATTGCTGGGGTGGCAAATATAACTATTACAACATTTAAGGCGATGCCATACGTAGTAATGCAAAATCATGTGTTTTTGGTTTGACAATTTGGTCGCCTAGAAATGTTTCAGATGCTTCAATTAAATACTGCGAGTAGAATACATCTAGGCCTTTGAAATAATCGAGTATTTTTAGATAAGTCTTTTTATAAGCCCAGAAAAAAATAATGTGTAAGGCCTATGAAAACTGCTTTAAAGTTCAAAATTTCCTACTTACGAATCCATTTTCGGTTATGATTTTATTGTATAATGTGGCAAATTAAGTTATTTATAAAATGATCGGAAAAAATTTAAATATTTATGCCTGAACATCCACAAAATAAAATAAAAGACACTTTTTGGCCATGTTTTTTTCTTGCCTGAATCAAAACAGCTGGATGGTGTTAAGCGGGAATTTAAGCCTTATCGCCATCTACGTAAGGAATGTAATTGATGGCGGCTCGATTCAAAATATTACACGACGTAGTGCATCGCCTTAACAGAACCAAGAGTCTTTTTTTATAAATATCGGAGCGTTCTTTGCGATTCTTTTTCTATCGAGGGAACTTCTTTTATAATTATTTTTCAAGGGAAGTATGTTATATTTCGGCAGAAAAACGGAATGCGACGTCTTATTAATTGGGGTTCATAGCTGCGACGTTCACAAGTTTCAATAGTTTTAAGCGGGTAATAGTTTTGTTTTGTAAATAGGGCACAAAGTTTTCCGAATTGTGTTAATGTGTACAAGTTCAAACAACAGAACGCATCGTAGAAAAATGTATTATAAATCAGTTTACCAGAAGCAATATGAACAAAAAACATCAACTTGCTGAATACGATGTTTTCATCAACTAGAAATTCAATTTTAGGTGGCAAATTTCATTGAAATAATATTATTATCAAGCAGGCCTTTATAATTCATAGCCCTAAACCACAACTTATTCAGTCACTTATTCAATCACTAAATCCGGCCCTGCGTACATTATTCTACAATTTAAGTCTGTTTGTACGTATGTAGGTATGTGTTTGTTCGTTTTAATGGTCTTACAATGCGTGCTCCATCGGCTACATGAACATTAGCGTATTTTGTATGACTCGTTACGAGTATGGAGTGTATGGAGAATGTATGAAATATGTATTAAGTAGGTACCTTTTAGTACGCATGGGATCATTCAAACATGACCATGCAGCACGCGATGGAATAATCATAATAATAACACGCTCCAATAATAGCTACAAACTACTCTGCAATTGCGTGAGAAAATTGTGGCAGTTTATTTAAGTAGGTACTCGTAATTGAAGCATTCCTTCCGGACTGACGTTTTTTAGAGGTCTTCAACCCAATTCCAACTGGAAAGGTGGCATTTATTTTCTATTTTTAACACCAGAGATGGCACGAATGCAGTTCAGGTAGATTTCTGTCCAATGGTGCCTTTAACAATTTATAATAAATACATTTTTAAGTGGGTATTGCTTGATTTTGTTTTATTTCACGCGTAGATAATAGAAACAAGGGAGATGGCCTGGTAAAAAAACAGCGTTCACAACGCGTGTCACCAACATCTTCATGAGTTTTGATAACAAAAAAAAACTTGAAAAATATTTTGGTCCAAGGGATTGTTCCCATAAAAGAATATTAAGACGGAAAAGTACCCTAAAATAAGGTCGGAATCTTAACGACACGAGTGAAGAAGAAGTGCACGAAAATATGCAACGTGCGGCCCTTGTGTATTGGACAGACCTACGGTTGAATTTGCGCTAGCAAAACTCTAAAATAAAATGGAAATCTTATCGAGATAAGTAAAGAAGTCGTGTAAAAGCTAGAGACGGACCTACGGTCGAATTTGCCCTAGCAGGCCTTCAAAATTAATCTTTCCGTGGGGCTCATTTTAATTATTTCTGATGAACGTATTACTAAAATCTCAGATGTTTATAGACGAATACTTAGGGAAGTTACTAATCCATTGTCTAGCAAAATCTGGTCCTTACCGCTAAGTTTATAGTTGAAAAACCTTTCATAAAATTTAAACCTTTCCCATAAAATAATATTAATTCAATAAATTTAAGATACGATGAAGGTGTTATGTTATACCTCAACGGTATATTTATCTTCTCACATTTCTACTCAATGTGATAAATATGTTCACTTTTTTCATCTACTCAATGTGTTATATACACTATGTATACAACAACCAAAACAATGGATTGAATGCATAGACTAATAAATACATCAATGATTGAATGCTTTTTTCGCTGGCACTATGGGACTGAATTAACTGATTTTTTCCGTGTATATTAACCCTGTTGTGTTTGTCTGTAAGTCTGAAGGTGTTAAATAGTCACCTTTAACCTAGCATAATCGAAAGACTCAGTCCTTGTTTATGTTGATATAAGTTGAAATAAAGTGGATATAACTTGCTTGTATATAATCTAATTGCACCAAAAATCTTTCGTAACTTTGATTTTAAAAACATATCGCATCAAAAAAATTTTGTTTGTTTATTTCACATAAGTTTTACACATGTTTATCAGCATTCAGACAAGGCACATGCCCGTATTATGGTAGTCATAATTTGATGTGTCTTATGTAAGATAATTGAATGTACATATACAAGATATGTATTGTAACCAAAATAAAAATATTGTAAAAATCAACCGGTAAAAAACGTTTAAAGTTTTTTTTACCATGTTTATACGAGAGCTTCCAAAAATTTACAGTATGATTTTTCATCGATAACGAGACCATCTGCCGATTTTCAATTTGATCTAATGTCGGGAAGTGGGTTAATTTCCACTTCCAAGATACCATCTCATTCATTCAATCGAGAAAAGAAAATCTACATTCAAAAATCGTCTGGCGCTAACAAAAAATTGTCCAAAGAAGCTAAGTTAGCAGTCCACAATGGAGTGCTGGTACCTACCCTGATTTATGGAAGTGAGGCATGGAACTGGTAAAGAAAGGATAGAAGTTGATTGAATGCTGTTGAAATGAGATCCCTGACGCGTATGTGTGGTAAAACCATGTATGATCGTGTGAGGAATGTGGATATCCGCAAAGAGTGCAAGGCTGATGTAAGCGTAATTAGTAAGATCAAGAAAGGGACGCTTAGATGGTTTGGGCATGTAGAGCGAATGAGCGAAGAAAGGAGTGCAATGTGAATGGTAGCAGAAGTCGGGGACGCCCGAGGAAGACATGGCACGACCAAGTGAATCAGATACTTGAGTCGGGCCATGTCAAGAGTCAAAATAGAAGAGTGTGTATGAGACGATGTATGAATGTGAATGAGGCAAGGAGTGTGTGCCAAGACCGAGTTGTTTGGCGGTCCGTCCTCTCTGCCTACCCCTGCGGGGAAACGGCGTGATGGTTAGTTAGTTAGTATTTAAAAAAGGAGCCATAACAGGTATGTAAACATACCATTATTAGTTTACATTTCGTGAGAAAAATTAAAGAAAATAATCTACATTAAAATAATGATATGAGTATGACAACAATATTTTAACTTTACTCGATGAAAGAACAGAAATGTATATTCGAAAAATATGTTTTAATTAATTTAAAAAATATTAATTAAAAATGCAAATTAACTTATTTAAATGAAGTGAGCCATTTTATAAAATAGTTCCTTCCCTAGAATAACTAATTCTGAACATGTATGGTACAGAGATAATTGGTGAGTTGAACATTTTAGGGGCAATTTAAAGGGTGTTCCAAATACAGGAATGCAGCGATATAAATATAAATCGAAATAAAAGTACATCAAAGAATGGATGTAAAAATAATATATAAACGATATCACAGAAAGGTATAAAAAATACATAAACGATATCACAGAAAAGGTATAAAAAATATATAAACGATATCACAGAAAAGGATATCCATGGTTTTATTTTGGCTGTATAATACAGTACAAACTGAAATAAATGTAAACTGTCGATTTCCCGAAAATTAATAAATAAATTAAAAAATAGAAAATTTAAAAAAGGTATAAAAATATATAAACGATATCGCAGAAAAGGTATAAAAAATTTATATAAACGATATCACACAAAAGGTATAAAAAATATATTAACGATATCACAGAAAAGGTATAAACAAAATTATAACGATATCATAGAGAAGGTATAAAATAGTCAAATAAATTCACAAAGTATGACCAAAACATTCAATAAATCAAATATTTTTTCTAAATTATTTGGCGTGTTAACTTTAAAATTATGCTAAGCGTAATTTATTTTTTATTTCGAAAACTATTTCACGCTATTAAGCTTCTAATTACTCTTCTTCTTCCGCCACATACGTGGATCGTCTACTTACCTTCCTACATTTATTATATGCACCTAGAAAATGGTGCGTGGCCTCTAGCATAATAAAAACGTAGACTAGCGTAGTACAGGAGTGGTGCGGAATCAAAGATATTAGTAATATCTTTGTGCGGAATAGACAACGCAGAAGAATCTCCCTCAAGTGTTTGTTGCGTGGCCCGAGGTCTAGGCGGTGAGCTGGGAGGTCGTTAGCACCACACCAGACGCTAGGCCAGACATCGAGGGAGCTAGAGACTAGCGACCACACCGCGTCCACGTGGTGGGGTTTCTGGACAAATTTCCTTGGATTTGGTGAAAAACAGAAAATGTAGAAAAGCATTTGTTTTTTAAAATCTCGGTAAGGTTTTACATTGAATATGTAAGTGTTTTCTTGATTGCAAGTATAATACTAATAAAAATACAGAGTTAACTAACTAACTAATTCACTTATTACCAAGTACCTAATACAATTTTTTTCGAGATCAAAAGTGATTTGAGATTTTCACGGCCAAAAGCATAATCGTGATTTATTTCAGTCTGGAAGGAGGTAGCGTAACACGGCATAATACCTCAAAATACATCACGATAAAAAATATAGTTGTTTTGGAAAAATGTGCTTTTGTGCACTAACAAATAAACGCGATACTATACGAATGTACCGGTAACCGGATAAATCATCACAATGATAATTCATCACATCTTTAAAAAGTTATATAAAGTGATGAAACAAAAACTTTATTAACTAGCTTATGTATGTTAGGTTAGGTTAGGTTAGGTTAAATTTTTAAAAAAATCATCGTTTCTAAAGACTTTACATCACTTTTTAAAAGTGTGTTGAATTGTCACTGTGTTGAGTTATCATGGAACCGAATATACCACCCCGGCCAGGAGCACTCCTCTCCCCCGGTGCGACCGGCACAGGAGTGGGAGCACTGATTTGTCAGACTTGGAAGAAAATTATTTTAACTACATATATAATTGAAATTTGTAACAAAAAATACCGGCATTTAAGCTATAAGGTGACTATATATTTTTTAAGTTACTGAAATTCCTTACGGATATGATGCATTTGTAAATAACAAGAAATTTCACTGTGGTAGACGACCTCATTGCATTTTAAATTCTACATTGCACTATTCGCCGTTGTAGACCCGAGTCTTTACATTAGCTTCTTCCCATCATCGCTCCGTTCTACACCCTCCTTCGATGTCGTCCTTCTGATATTATAAATTATATATATGATAGAAAAGTGTAATGTATTCAAAAATCAAACTATAATACTGCAAGTCGTTTTCAATCCCTCCCTTCACCATGTAATCAGTCAATTTGCAATACACATGCCTTTTCTACAGTGTCATCGTTGTATTCTAAATCCAGTAAACATATATAACATCTCCGGTACACCAAATGCTAAAACAACTAACCTGTTCAACACACCTTCTCCGTAGCCACGTGGTTGATGTAAACATTGCGTTATACAAATATTTATCAGCTTGGATCAACACGAGATCAACAAACTCACTGGCCATTATTTGCTGTTTATGAATCGGACTAAAAAAACACGACGCAAATCGGATACGCAGCGATGCTTTCTAGATATAAAAAGTGCCATTACGCAATCTGATCCAAATATATATTTTAGTTAGGTTTACTTTTATGAAATAATATTTACATTCTTTAAAACACAGGAGAAAGGGGTTATAGTAGAACAAACACCCTTTTGGTGTGTTTTTCTAATAGTTATTAATGTTACCGATCCATTATTTAATATATATACATTACATTATTGATTGAACAATCAACTTAAGTATAGAATAATTGTAAAAATTGCTATGAACTTATAGTAGTTATATCATGTTGTCAAAATTGACCGCGGGGTATGCGTAAGCTATAATAAGTAGGTACCATGTTGATTTAAATTTCACAACGATGTTTTTAGTAAATTTATTCGATTTATTGGAGTATCTTCTCTATGTTATACCCATCATCCTATCAATGTAATATTTAATCATTGAATAAGAAGTTAATATTAATAAACCTTAACCTATGCCTCAGGTCTCAATAGCTTAGTGGTTCAATGTATTGTCCCGGGAAGACATAGATCCTGGGTTCGATCCACAGTTGCGACCGTTACCTTTTTTTAATTTATGTGTCTTGTTCTGTTTCATATTTGATTTTTATTTATTAATCTTTCTCAATCAATGTAAATAAAAATTTAAATGTGCGTTTGTTTAAAATCTTAACTCTTATTAAAAATATTGCTTTGAAACTTTGACACTACGTTGCATTCGAATACACGTGTGTTTTTATATTTCTATATTATATACATGTCACCTGTGAAAGCTAAAAACGCCTTTTTTAAACAGCGAAATCTGTTGAAACGTTTCTCTATCGGCACAGACAGTCTAAGCCACAGAAATGCTTGGCGGGGTACAGCTACTGATTAATATATTTCTATTTACCAAGGTAGAATTTTCAATTAGCTGCGCCAGTTTACTTCAATTTGATGTCATATGAATTGAAGTCTAATTAGGTTTTATCAAGATTAATGTTGGTTAATTATTATCTACATACAGTATGGTAACTCAATTTTAACTTAGAAACTAGGTAACTGTATAGTAAGTTTTCTCATAAAAGAATTGTTGGGGTGCCAAGATCAACATTTTCTAGTTTATAAATATGAACAATTTTTCAAATTAGTTTTTAGATTCTCACGGCCAAAAGCATTTTTGTTGTTTGTTTTTGGGGTGTTATGCCGTGTTGCGCTAACTCCTTCTTTAGCCGACGTTTCGGACAGCGTTGCAGTGTCCATCATCAGGGCAGATCCGGTAGATCTGAAGATGTGTAAAATTTACACAACAATTTTTACACATCTTCGTATCTACCGGATCTGCCCTGATGATGGACACTGCAACGCTGTCCGAAACGTCGGCTAAAGAAGGAGTTAGCGCAACACGGCATAACACCCCAAAAACAAACAGCAAAAATTTTTCAAATTGAATAATGATGTTAACTCCATTCTTTATTTGTTGTAGTTAAATCCAGCCTTTGGTCTAGAGTTATTAATAGAAGTGTGATAGATTTGGTTGTTAATTGAAAAAATATATTTCTTCGGACAGCAAAATATGTTCAAATCGCTGGTTAAAATCCTCTGGGAACTTGCTGTTAGATCTTGTATACATTTTGTCAGTCATTCGGCAATCGATTGTTAGGCATTAGGCAAGTCTTGCAAGCATTGGTATCAGCCACGCATATTACCTCCCCTCTCGCAGTCAGTCGGGCACCCTTGAGAAGTCCCCCTCAGAGCATTTCATCCTTGGGGAGGCCAATTAGAGGCGACACGCTCGGCCTGCTCCCCTCACCAGAAACTGGTTTTTAAGTTCCACCCGTCACAACAAACGGACCGATAAAGGAGAGATTTGGAATATCTTGATCCAAATGCGAACGTGTTCGTATTTTGGATTCGGTCACTTTCTCTAAATATAAATGCTGTATTTATAGCTTGGTGCTTAGACTGCTTAGATGGATTTTGTTTTTGGTTATAGTGTTCACTTGATATGGTTCGGTTAACTTGTATCGTTATGCTAGTATGCTAAGAACATTTAAATTTATCCTACCTTGGCTCTGTTCTTAAGTGTACATCCCTGTCTGTTTCATTTTTTGTTTCTTCTTGTTTGTTCTATTTGTGTACTGTTTTGCATATAATTTTTATATCAATATACCAATGTGAAATTGTACTATTAACTCCCACCTATGTATTTTAAGTACATCTCGTCCTACAATGAGTTTAACTCATCGGGATATTGCTCTAGCAAGAAATAAAAATAATTTTTGACGTCAACGCTACACAGGAGGCCTGAATGAACTTGATGAAATAATTTACCTGATTGCTTCTGTCATCTTTGGGAATATTGTGCGGAGGGTCTTTAAAGAAAGGACATAAAGTTCAGTGAAGAAAAGGGGTGTGTAGGGTGGGTAGGAATCTGAAGGTCAGTCCGTCCAGGAGTGACGGATGTGTTAATCCATTCCTCCCACTGCGGTGCAGTTTTGTATGTGATTGGTTGAAAGTCCGGCTGGAGAGGTGAAACGCAGTTGGTGCCAGATCTGGTCAAACCCAGGGTACATATATATTTCATCTAACTTACCTTAAAAAGGGTTTTTCATAACGATTAGCTGAGTACGATTTCAAAAGGTTCTCAAGTGTCTTTGAGCCAAATTTTGAGAACTTTATTCAATGTGACATAAAATATCCACCCGGTAGACACCTGGTTTCATAGCTAAGACGACAATAAATTAATATACTTACTATACTCAAATACCCATATTTAATATACTTATTAATTGTACAACTTTCTAAATATCTTATAATTCTTTTGTGTAAAATGTGCAACTTTTTATCGCTGTATTATTTTAGCCATGTTCTGTAAAACACATAATCTGACGTAATAAAGGTTTGCTAATTACAAATGCTTTACAACAAACTGTTAATGTTTATTTTAACAAATATCAACAATGTTACTACACATTGCTCTGTAACTACTTTCATGGCATCTTTAGTACTTATTTTGTACTCTTGTTATTGTATACAATTAACTCATTTGTACAACAGAACACTCGTACTCAATATAATCAGGTAAAATGATAAATTGTACCTGCTTATGTCGTTCATCATCGATGTATTATAATTGTTATTGAGTACAATAATATATTTAAGCCCTATGTATGAATACCTTGTTTTTGGTGTATATATATATACTCCCGAAAAACTTACCTAAAACAAGATATACGCGTAAAAACCCTCAAGGCGTGAATAAATTTTATTTAACTCTTGGCTTATTGAGCCGTGTTGAGTTTTATGTTTTGGACATCCGAAAATATATGTTTTTGTAGAACGAAGATTTCGTGTTACAGTTTTAATTACTATGAACTAAAGCGTTTAAAAACACACTTTCTGCATAAAGATATGTCCTGATATTGGACACCGAAAAGCTGCCCAAAAGAATGAAGAGGAAGCGCTATGAGGCGTACCCCAAATTCAATCAATCGAGAGAAACTAATCATTTCAGAAATCAGTCGAAACAATTTCTAACCAGTGCCCTCGTCTTAATATTGTGGAACCGAATTTCATCGTAATCCAGTTTCTCAACTCAAACTTGGTAAAGTATTAAATAGTAGACACAGTAGTAAAGGAGTAGTACGCCCGTGTATACAAACAACCCACAGCGAGATAATAATGTAAATATGGCATTGAGTCGTATTGTTAGGTAGCGGCGCGGCGCGTAGATAGGGCATCGCGCCGGCCCCTACCCCCGCGATAGGGAAGGGTCGATAGTCGCGTGCGGCGCACATTCCGGATTCCGGGGCACACTTGCTTTGTACCCTGACACCCTTCGCTTGCGGGACGATACGCCTCGAACCTCCCTTCTCCGCGGTACACTTTACCGGCGTCGGGGTGGTAAATGTGGCATTGGGCATACATTAAAGCTTTTGATTTACTGAAGTACGCCCGTTTTGTAGCTCTTTTGCTTTGTTATCACTTTGTATTAATACTTTGTTGGTGGAAGTTAAATTGCAACGTTTTAGCAATAGTTTGATGTATGAAGTTCAATTCTTTGTTTGGTTTTATCTCAGTTTTGAAGAACTCAGATAAATCCACGTAATTTATCATTTTGTATGAAGGTTTTCGTGTTGGTTCTGGGAAAATGTTATTTTAAATCATTAATAATTAAGTTTCAAAACGTTTTAGATTCTGAATAATTATAATATGAATTATTATTTTTTTGGTAAACTAATGTTTTGCCAAAAAAATATCAAGATTTTTTATGCATAGCACAAAGGGTAACAATTATTTTTATAAGCTATAATTATTAGCCTGAAACACTCAACCACATTGAAAAATCTCCTGATAAAAGATACATGACCGAGTCCCGTTGGCGTCATGTATCTTTAATCAGGAGATTTTTCAATGTGGATGAGTGTTTCAGGCTAATAATTATTGCTTATAAAAATAATTACAATATGTATTAAGGAATAGCTTACTGTAATACTGTTATCCACTTCATCTTCAGTCTGCGGACATGCAAGGAAAAGGTTTATTTGTACATATTTATAATTAAATTATTTTTTTGTAAATATTTTATCCTTCAGTTTCGGGTGACTAATTATAATTATTTATAAAATAATTGTAACTTAAACAAACAAAAAACACACTACAACTGAATTTTGATTATAGACCTAAAGCCTGAGCAAACCTCTCTAAAAAAAATTATACAGAATTTATAACTAAACTTATAACTCATATTTTCAGATAATCATATCCTTATAGTAAGAAACCTTCACCTTCACAGTCGTCGACAAATAATAACAGTGCCTGATATTTACTAATAGTTGTGACAAATTGTAAATAAATACGTAAAGAAATGTAAATAATTACACATAATTTCATAATTAAAGCCAAGTAAATGTATTTAAACCCACATAATTTACACAATATATACATAATTTACACAAAACCTAAGAAGTCATATTTGTTCAGAGACCTTGTACACAATACCTAAGAAGTCATATTTGTTCAGAGACCTTGGGGTATTTTTTCCGAAAAACAGCGCTATATGAATTACCCAATTGTTATAATTTTATGATTATAAGTTTTAATCTTCTTTACCCATAAATTGATATGCTGAAAATAATTTTTCATATAGGTACCCTTATTTATTTTAATTAAACAGTAGATTTCAACATTTTTTAATAACTTGCAAATAAAATATCATTGCCAGAATATTACATTGCTAATTTATTAAGAATAATAAGTTAAATACGGAATTGCATGCCTTAACGAATGAAGTAATAGGTTTTCTGATCAACTTTTTCTCGTGTTTATGAAAATCCTAACATTTTAGCATTTCGTCATTATTATAGTATCAAGACAAACGCAGATGCACAAATACGTGTCCGATATATTAGAAATTTACTAAAAGTTTATTAGTAGAAAACAGCCTGCAATCCCGTTTTTATCCGGGTTACCAATAATGTGAAGAGATTCACACTACTTTTTTTTCACTGTGCAGCTGAAATAGCTGTCGACTTCAATACACAAAAAACTGTAAAATCTTACACCATGAGTTTTGAGCTTTTAAACTTTTTTCAACTTGAATCAAAAATCCGAATTTATTGCTTTACTAGGTTTTTTTTAATCTTTCAGGATCTGTATAAAAATACACAAAAGCTCTCGCAACAATGATTACGAACGCCTGTCTGCAAAACAGGTGTGGATTGTGGAGATGATGTGACCGCAGGAGAGTTGGTGAGGGGGGGCGAAAAGGGGGACTGTTTATGAATGAGCGGCTTCCCCCCTCCCCTCTTCCCCTCATCCGCTGTTTCCCCCGTACCCCGGCCCTCTGTTCCTGAGAGACCTTGAACACAGGCCTACGTTATTGAACCCCTTTTTGTGTTTATATTAAGGAATTAATAATGCCACAGCGAACGGACTATATTTCGTCGAAACATTTGGGGATCCTATTAATAAATCAGTGTTTCAAGTTTCAAATTGCCTTAACTAATTTTGATGGTTTTTCAGGGCAAAGTATTTTAATAATAATTAAGATGTAATAATATACATAACTACTTTTTACTTCTGTATTTTATTTTATTGCATTTTGCTTCAAGGTTGTCTACCGTTCAAGGATGAGAAATTGTATTTTAATGAAACGATGGAGTAAAAGTGTACTTTATCACTTGTCTGGATTTGAAAAATTTACTGTATAATTTCTTTCACCGATTCATCAGTTCCATTTTTTTAATTTCACAAGCCTAAATACGAACAAAAAAAATTGTATATAAAATAAAGAAAAAGGATAGCAAGCATTCCCGAATTACGAATAACCTGACAATATTTGAAAATCTCCTACTACCACCACAGTAGGAGGAAAATGTTCCTTGGGTCGTGATGTAGGACTTAGCCAGACGAGGAATTGAACTCACGACGCCTGGGTGGGATCCAGGCGCCATGCCAAGTCAACCACTGACCCGGTCAAATATAATTTTTAGCTCCCCATTCGTTAGCCACTAGCCGAGAGGTTTTCTCTGAATATAGTACGAATATTTGCACTGGTAATTAATTATCTGTGACGCCATTGTGAAGATATTATTGGATAGCCCTGATATATCAAGGCGAAGCTTAATGCCAAATCACTATTTTGATTAATCTTTATAACGAATTGGTGTACATTATGAATACCAAAAAATATGCTTTAGATAAATTGAAGGTTTTCCTATCGCTTGGCTTGAGTAGAATACAAATAAATAAAAATAACTCAATAAAAAATATAAATGCAAACTAAAACTAAAAATTATATTTTTTCAATAGAAATGTATGAACGCATAAAGGAAACAACTTTAAAAAATACAGTATTATAGCCAAGATTATCTGTGACAGTTTCACTTGATTAACTTTTTTTCTTACTTATAAAATTATTTACAAAATAAATAAAAACCAGTTTTTTGCTTGAAATCGAACGTTTCTAGACTTCGTTTGTCAAGCGATTTTAATGACTATTACCTACGATATAAGGTATACCAAGAATATACACATTTCGGCTTGTAGCTTCCTCTTAATGTTGATTCACTTTCTTGGTCCTACCATTAGATCATAAACCTCGTATGTATTATTGTGACAATTACAACTTCACAATAATTTGGTTTCAGGCTACAATTCTGTCATGAATAGATTACACACCATTGATAACTCTTATGCTATGTTAGCTGATGTTTTTAATATGCCTCTATTGAAGTTTAAAGCTGTACTAATTAAACATTTTAGCGGTGCATATTTTAACGAGGCCACCGCATAACAGATTTTGTTTTTATCTCTTCTTAATTTCTTTCTAATGCTATTATTTTTTCACTTGTCTTGTTTACTTGTATAATCTTTCTTTTATTTTTATTTTATTTCTATATTGTACTAGACTAAATAAATATGATTAAGTCACTTTTAATATCTATGATCTGAGAAAAGGATGTGACGCACAAGCACAGTACACAAGTCCGTATTGAGAAAACAGAATCACGATCACGATTTCATCAGCCCAAAGTAAATCAATAATCTTATCTAAATATTTCGCCTTCAATCCTGCTCGATAAATAGTTTCACTCCATCTTCCAGACTTGACATAATACAAATAATATTGAAATAACCCGTATTATCAAGAGATGTGCCGCATTAGGGGTCATCGTGAAAGACGGAGTATTAAACGCGTAACAAAGAATGATCACATATTTGGTTTTGAAAGATAAGTTTGTCATTCTCATAATCAGTACTACCATTAGATGATGGATGATAGAAACAAAGGGAGATATATCATGGAAGCATTCCGACTTTTGTACGACCAAATTGAACGGATTACGAGTATCAAAGCTTCACGACGCGGCGGAGCCAATGAAAGTTATAATTCGTTTGGTGTGCATCGAGATTTAGGTAGGTAGATGACATTTGAAGTAGTATGGATAAATAATGTTGGCGACACTTTCGTGCACGCGGTTTCGAACTAATAACGGTTTATGGCCGATCTCCATTGCTTATGTTATCTGCGGAATCGACCATAAAAGATATAAAAATATTGAATTCTTCAAAACACTTCGAGCTAGGCTAGATTACGAGATTTCCACCTATGTATCTGCAGTGGAGATTAGTTTCTAGTCCAGATTCAGTTACTTTCCGTCCGCCCAGTTTTTCAATTTTTAAATGCCTTATCTGTTTGTAAATTTGTTCAATTGAGATTTGTAGTTTGACTCT
Organism: Hesperophylax consimilis; assembly: GCF_061612785.1. NCBI lineage: Eukaryota > Metazoa > Arthropoda > Insecta > Trichoptera > Limnephilidae > Hesperophylax > Hesperophylax consimilis. The sequence goes on from NC_142845.1 coordinate 12,562,475, forward strand.
ATTGACAGAAAACAAAATATAATATTCTTTATCCAAAATAGTCATGCAAGCTTTTTTGGTTCTTTACTTTAGCCTGTTATGTATATTTTTTATGTGGATAAGTACAGAGAAAAAATACATAAATAGGTGTATTGATTACAATATTGTTTGCTGGATTTTGTCACGTTAGCTTTGGTGATCAGAGAAGTCGTCTTAAAAAATAAATAAAACTATGAACCATAATATTATACCCGTCGGACCAGTAAACGAAATGTAAGGGCCATTAGTTGTTTCACAGAATTTGAACAAGTCATCAAATTTCAAAGTTGATTTTCAAGTTCTGTAACCGTTATATTCAAATATTGCTATTACTGCCCAAATTCTTTGAAATAACTGGCCATAATTATGTAGGAATGTAACATTTTTTCAAAGCAACCCTAATTTTTCATATGATTTTGCCTCTTACAACTGGAGGTATGTTATCATTATTTTCTAAACGAAATAAAGTAAACAATTTCAGTTCTAATTTAATTTCTTGTCGTGGTTACATTGACGCAGAAAACGTCCCGGATAATGGTGTTCGAACAATCTCATACGGATTCATATCCAGAGTCTGGTTTGAAGTTAGAACAAAGATTATTATTTTCTTAATAATAATGATCCTTGTGCATAGAACGAGTATGATTGAATACCATAAAAATAGCTTTTATTATGTTTGTCTTTAAATTGGTTTCAGTTGCCAATTGGTATATATCCTGTGACCAATTTAAAATATTGAAATGTCGAGGGACCGTACTTCTTTCAGCGAAGTAACTTGGAAGGTTTATATCTTTGCTTTTTTCCACTTAACGGTTGCACAGATAACTCCCTAATTAAAATGCCCCTAAGATCCCTCGGGTATCTTAGGGGCATTTTAATTCACATGTCATCGATAGCGGTAGAGTATTTTTGTACCATTTTCGGCATAAACTAAGACGGACTCGTAAAAATCGTTCTCAAAAATCTCCTAAAATTATTTAAATTGTTCTATTTTTAATTGCATATGTCGTTCTATCTCCTAAAATTAGTTAAATTGTTCTATTTTTAATTGCATATGTCCATCGGTAATATTAAAATCTAAAAGAATCTTACACGTGCTTGCAAAATTAGTATTTAAATTTGGATACGTTGAAAAACAGCGAATCGATTTGAAAATTAATATCATCCGGGAATGTTTCAAAATAATTCACGGATCTGACAGGTCACTTAAAGTGACTTGACGACCAAATATCAAAATACCTGTGGGATTAAAATAAGTTGTTTAATTTGAATTATTTCAAAATATTATTTAAAAATGTTAAAATTGAAAAAATAAAATTAAAAAATGATGAGAAAAGGTGGAAAGGGATGATATGTACAACCAAAAAGAAATAATACTAGAAGTCAGGATTTATTTTTGGGACTAACTACCATATGTATTCCTCTTTGCCCAGAATACTAATGGAGGGAAACAATTATACCAAATCAGTGGACATCCTCAATTTATCTTTAAACAAATTCGAAATGTTGTTAATGAAGCAATCATAAATAAATAAATTAATAAAATAAATAAACCATATGGACATGTTGTCATTTGACAGCTGTTATAATTTTCCAGAAAAAAATAGAAGTAGGTACGTATTTAAAGTGATGGAGAAAGAAATTCTTCTGCAGCAATACGGGCGGATAGTTTCGTTTTTTTTGTTTGACTTCAGAAGTACCCGTTTAACGTGTCTTCGTTATTAAGTTATTTTAATACTGAGTTTGCAACCATGGTTCATTCATTTCATTAATTCTCCTCTATTATCTACTTCCTTCCAATTGCAAATCAACTACCAGTCTCCCTGATTTGAAGAAAATACGACAATTAACAACATGCCACTATTTGATTTCCACTTTAATAATTCTACAGCTTAAATAATTAATTTGATTTCCTCATTTGATATGACAATCAAACAAGCGTCCATTAATTAGTTCATGTTGTTAGAAGAAGAACGCACAGTACAAACATTGGTGTAAGTATTACCTTTTTTCAGCTACTTTCAGTGAGATTTTTCTTGACCCGTTCCATTTTTAAACTGTACTCGTACTTAAGAAAAATGATTCAAATGTTTTTGATTGGTGGATTTCTAGCGGGAAAACACAGTTTAAGCGGGAAAAGTTGGAGGAAATATAATATTGAGTTTATACAATTCACGTAAAATGTTGTAGTAAATGTTTTTTGGGAACGATGAATAGAAAATTAAATCATAACTGATTTCACAAAACGAGGAAATATTATTATATAATAAAGACAATGCAAAGTGCTCGTGGGGTGTAAATACCAAATAAGCTAGGCAACTATTCAACATGAATAGAAACGCAACGAGGTAGCTAATAGTATTATTTAATTAATGATTAATTAACTAATTAACAGGACTCTGCCAAATCAAGAGAAATGTGCTCCAGAGAGTGATAGGAGGAAAAAGCACCAATAGGTGTCGAAAAGGTTAATAAGTTTAAAAAAAGAACATATCATACCTAATAACAACCCCGGTTACCTTAATTACTTAGCCACTGTCAAAGGAATTTAAAAAAATGATGAAATACAGAAGACTACACAAAGGCAATAGTTTTTTACGTGAACTATACAGACCTTCTAAAATATTAATTCTGTTTTAAAAACGTAATAGCACTTTGGTTAGTAAAAAGTATATATTTACGTTACAAACATCGCTTGAAACGCTTACCTGTCTTTTATTGTCCTGACCCAATAAAATCGTTACAAGTACAGAGTCGTAATACAAAGCTCTCTTCTATTGGTACACGTGATCCCACGTGGCCGTCCCAGGGGGGTGGGGGGTGGAAAGAGCGGAAGTCGAGGGAAAGTGCTTTTCCCCCACCCTCCCCTAATTTCCCCCCGCAACTCGCAGACACTACAGGGTGCGGCAACTAATCAATATAGGAAGAGGGTATATTAGGTACACCCATTACTCACGAGAAAGGTGTAAAGCGTATAGGTACATTGATTTTTCAAACATAATAAAATTACATATTTAAAATAAAACGTAATTTCTTATTAAAACCCCTCGGGCCTAAACAAAATAATATCATATTATCAAATATTCCCGCTTAACATTCAATTACAAATGGATTCGCTATTTTTTACCATCCCAAAAAGTCTTTCAGATTCTGATTTTACAAGCGCACATATGCAATTAAAAATATTAAAATTTTGGATGCAAACCTACACGGAAAAAAATCTCTTTAAATTATTGGTAATCAGGTTAAAAATTGGGATTGCAAGCTGTTTCCTGATAAACTTTTAGAAAATTCGTAATAATATCGGAAATCGTGTTCATTCACCTACGTTTGTCTTGATCTTGATCTCGATTCGAAATGCGAATATGTTAGGATTTTCGAGAACACGTGTTCCGACATCGTGTTACATTTGTATTTTACTAAAAGTTTGTCAGGAAACCTTTCATTCATTTCAAGGGCATGCAACCCACAATTCTTAATAAATTAGCAAATATTTTTTATCAGTAATATTTCTCCGTGTAGCTACAGTTTTTTTTATATCAATTACCAATGGTTTTTTTATGAACTCTGTTTGCCACTTTATATGAAACTAAAACACATATTATATAGAGGTTATTTTCATTTCACTTTTTTTCGTTTATATAAATATATTTATTTAAAAAATTGGCAAACCTTGACAGGCTAAACTGTTTTGCAGTTTTCCGATTATGGATTTTTTTTACAAAATATTGATTAGGGGGAGCGTCCATGGTAAACTTTTAAATGCAAATATAAAGTTTTGTGTTCTCTCTTTTTAAATATATGTTTATATTATGTCTGACCATAGTAGATAAGGAGATGGGACGAATTTTATGAGGACGTGTCATTTGGTGAAAGATATAGCAATACATGGCCCGAGTGCTTAAACGCTTGAAAAGTGTGAGTTATTAGTGCGCTTTTTAAAGTATTCTTATTTCATGAATCATAACTTCATAGCAGCTCAAGATGGAAACTGTGCGTTATGAGATAAAGACCGAAACATCCGTGCAAGTTTCATTACATCAGAGCTCAACATTTGAGGATTTTTTTTTCAGCAACGTACATAGTATATCTACATGTTGTGGTAAAATTCATACACAATTCTTTCAATTATCGTGTTTTTTCATTGCTACCAATGATGAAGAAACGAACATTTTTTTCAAATAGAATACAAATAAAAAAGCAACAAATTCACAGTTTACTCAAGGAATTTATCCTCGGTTGCAGAAATTATTTTTTTATTATCTGATTTTCAATAGTTTGACAAATGACATTGTTCAAATTTTAGCACTGACACTGAGATTTTCACTGACTTGATATTTCTATATAAATTCTAAATTATGCATTTGATAGACCAGAATGGCTTGCATTGATAAGCTTTCGGATTCCAATACGTAATACTAGAAGTTGGTATTTATTTCACTGCAGAAATTCTGGGACTAACTACCATATCTATTCCTCATCGTCCAGAATACTTATGCAGGGAAATAATTATACTGAGTCAGTGGACATATTCAATCTATCACTTAACAAATACAAAAAAATTTTACTCAGGCAGCATAATTTTTACTATTCAAATATGTAAAAAACCCTAAAAAGGCCTTAATATCACCACGGTGCATTTATCAGGAAATTTGATTCTATACATCCATGCAACATTTTATAACGTATGTATATATTTTAGTCGTGTGCACGTTCAAAGAGTAATGAACTGATGTTGATCAATAATAACAATATGGAAGCGCACAGTTATTATTACGTCTATAATTCCATATACATCAATGGCTGGAGTCCATAGACACGAAACTGTAGAAGTTACTGATAAACTGTAAATACGTTCTGTTACATATATATGATGGAGTTATGCCTGTTAGTTCGATCATCTCCAGAAAAGTTTCCACAAAAAAACTCAACACATAAACACGCTACAAGGTTCAAGGAAAACTTACTAATCCCAAAAGCAAACAAAACTATATTTCAAAAAGGACCACACTACATGGCCATTAAAGTATATAACAACCTTCCACGTAGCATCAAACAAATAATCCACATACTTAAATTCAAATCATCACTAAAACATTTCTTTTAAACAAATGTCACTACATCTTAAATGAATACCTTACATAAATTAAATACATCTGTTTTTTTTTTTATTTACATACATTTTATAACATGTAATTCTTGGGTTATGTAATATAATGTGTATTTGTTGGGTTAGCTGGAAGAAATAGGATGTAACCTAAAAGCTATACCCTTTGTACTCTGTATTTTTGTGGAATAAATGTTTTTTTTTTTTTTTATTTGAATATAATTTAATTTAAACCAAGTAGCGCAGAGCGCGGATGGCGATGTGACCGTCTCCCTTTCTGTTATTCGCCAAAAAATGAATCTGACAGTATACAGGCAACTCGCATTATGATTTCACTATTCAGGTCTCTTATATAAAATCTGCTAAACTAGTTACTTGTAATTTTTACAAAGGCGTGCAAATTGCTGGCACCGTAAAAATCTTAATTGCACACCGCACACCGGGTTTTGAACCATAGTTGTAGTCGGGGGCCTTAACCCTTGACCACGGAGGCCGTCAACATGATTTTAGAAGAAGTAAACATGATTTTAAAAGAGAATAAAGAGTTTTCTCAAATCCTATGAGATTCTACTTCTAGATTCTACTCCCCTAGAAACCTCGTAGTCCATCAACTATACAACAAATGCCAATCTTGTATATTCCATCGTAATAAATCCACTCTGGCAGGTAAAGCTCCCTTCTACCACTCTGCCACCCTCGTCAGGTGGAAGGACCCTTAAGTCTTCCCTGGGGAACAATAGGGTGGACACTCAACCATCCCCTGGTCTCGGAGGGTGGGCGTAAGGGACGGTGCAGTCTTTTGTTAAAGTCGCTCCGTGATTTTTATGCAATTTGCGAAATAAATTACGAGAATATGCTGCCGGCGTGGAGATAAGCCTTTTTGCATTCGGGTGGGTTTGAAAATCATCCCTACAACCCTTGCAAATAATTGTTGTTGAAACTGAATAATAATATAATAATATCTAAACATTTGTTATGCCAAAACGTTAATTATATGAAATTCTCTCGATAGAAAAAAATCGCAAAGTAAGCTTCGAAAATTATTAAAAACACGTTTTGTTCTGTTATTTAATTTGTTACAGGAATGAAAAAAATTCACAGTGTATGTTTAAATGCAACTAAAGCATTCGTAGAGAGATTTTTGCTCTATTTCAAACGAGTCGTGTTTTATTAAATATTTTCACAATTTTCACATTAACGCGCTCTCTCTAACATTCGTATTTACCTATCTCCCTTTCAAACCATCTTTGAACGCTTACTACGGGGCCTTAATGTACGCTTCTCTAATAGCTTTTGTGTTGCATGCGAAAAGTTTGGGCACTGTTATTATTCTTTCCTCGGTTGAATGTAAGTTTTTTGCGCCGGCCCTGGGTTAACTTGTACATATTTGGTAATGGAGATATAGTCCCTACGGTAGGCTATTTAATTGGAACAGAATATTCAGAGAGCATTGTTATCCTATTTACTGTGTTTACTTACATATTCAGAGGTGAGATGTTTTATTTTCCTATTTGCTTACATAATAAGAGAGTTATTATTAAAACGAGTTAGTGACCTTGTTCACTTTTTACGTAATCGTAAGGCCGGGATTTCAGGAAGAGAAACAAAAAGTTTAATTGGCTATTTTTCTACGTTTTGTATCGAGGAAACTGAAAAATGTTTCATACTATAGTTTTTTTAGTATTTACTACAATTCGGACTGCCGCCCCGGGAACCTTTTATTGTATAACCAACACCTCTGCCAAATGGTCACCCCAAGAGGTTTGCTACGTTTGGTGACTTAGCAGGGGTGCCCGAGTTCATGGGGTGAGGTGTTTTCAGAATGCGCCTGCCCACCAGCTGCGTGGCGGGCCAGATCGGGAGTGGCTGGTTTGGTAGACCTTTCGATCTCTCCAAGTGATCTAGCACCACAATGGGTCACATACGTCCTTTACTTCTGGATACACCGATCCCTAAATTCCCACTCATACATTTTACCTTCCCAGAACTTCCTCTCCTTTCTTTCCTTAAAAAACCCTCCAGACAGCATCCCCAAAGATGACATACATCGAAGGAAATTATTTTCTAAGGGCCTCCTGTGTGGGTTAAGTGTTAAAGAAAAAAAAAGAAAAATGAATTCAACTTGATGAACAATTAAATTGTGGCAAACCTAGTATCGTAGACTGAACGTTTTCTTGCTACACCCCTATGTGTCTATTTGGTGAATATTATAACCTCTACATAATAAGTTTAATATTATTATACTTAAACGATTTGTTGCATAGCAACAGCCGACGCGACTGAATTATGCAGATAATGATAGTACAGGTATTTATTAGCATAAACATACTGACCTTCGTGGTTCAGGCAAGTTCACTTGAAACATATGAGTATGCTTATACATAGTTAAAACTTAATTTTCATAAATTATTATGGACATGCACAAACAATAATTAATAATCATGTCACATAATATGGCGTGTGTAAGCAATCGATCAATGACATTCAATATTTTATGTAATGCTGACATTTTAAGGCAATTGGGTTAAAAGTATCTATTTTGATGTGGCGACAAGCAAAGGTTTCGATTACCAAAGCTATGACGTCAATTGCCAGCCAGCAAGGAGGCTAAAAAATTCATAAAAATAATTACAATAAACTATTATTTAAGATCTGTGGAAAGCTAATTATAATTTGTCATTTTGTAAATATTGAATCGTTCAAGCTTTATGTTGTTTTTGCTGAAATGTCTTCAGGGTATTTTCCAAAGATAGTACAGGGTTTTCCAATAAGAGATGTTATTTTGATATTCAATCGTAAAAGACAATGGTTTCGTTGCTTGTGTGGCACGTAGCGCCGTCTTGTTGAAATTAAACGTTGTCTAGATCAATACCATCCAATTCCGTCCATAAAAAATTATCATAATCATCTCTCGATAGCGCAATCCATTCACCGAACTATTGCTCCAGCCTCATTTTCGAAAAAGTAATGTCGAATTACTCCGCCGGACCATAAACCGCACCAAACAGTCACACGTTGAGGATAGAGAGGCTTTTCAACAATAACTCTTGGGTTTTCCGAGCCCCAGATGCGACAATTTTGCTTGTTGACAATGGGCCACATCACTCAAGATGATTTGCATTTCATTCACTCGAGTGAATTTTAATGCGTTTATCGTCCCATTTTTATTAATGGCGTAGTTTCTTCTTGTCAAATGTTAAAAAATGACAGCTTCAAAAGTAACATCTACCGAAATAGCAGGCTATTCAAAATAACACCTCTTATTGGAAAACCCTGTAGAATACAAGAATTGTATTGTAAATATTATTATTTAAAATGTGCCATTTTCTTTTTTCCTCCAAAAGTACGTGTTCGTTTTTATTTTTAAATTCGGCGGCGCTGACGTCACGCCGGGAGACGTTGGCGAAAGCAGTCTTACCAGACATTGGCGGTTTCTATGTCATAATGACGTTGGAACTGTTTGAATAAGTGGTGTTAGATCGTTTTTGAAATTAATAATTATAAATGACAATATATATCTTAGTACGATAATCAAAATTCAAAAAAATAAAACTTTAAATTTTCCACACATTTTTAACGGTATTCGTAGCTTTTTAAAATACCTCATTAGGGTGGCATAATGTATTGGTTCAGGATAGTTAGCTTCTAGTAGCGATAGGTCATGACTCATTTTATTAAGGCGATGCACTACGTAGTAAATTAAAATCATGTGTTTTTGGTTTGAAAATTTGGTCGCCTAGAAATGTTTCAGATGCTTTAATTAAATACTGCGAGTAGAATACATCCTGGCCTTTGAAATAATCGAGTATTTTTTAGATAAGTCTTTTTATAAGCCCAGAAAAAAATAATGTATGGGCCTATGAAAACTGCTTTAAAGTTCAAAATCTCCTACTTACGAACCCATTTTCGATTTTAGTTTTAGTTTATAATGTGGAAAATTAAGTTATTTATAAAATGATCGAAAAAAAATTAATATTTGTGCCTTAACATCCACAAAATAAAATAAAAGGACCTTTTTGGATATGTTTTTTTTCTTGCATAAATCAAAACAGGTGGATGGTGTGAAGCGGGAATTTAAGCCTTATCGCCATCTACGTAAGGTGTGTTATTGATAGCGGCTCGATTCAAAATATTACACGACGTAGTGCATCGCCTTAAGAGCGGGAGCCACGTTACTAGCTCAATATGTTCGTACAACTTAGGACGGGTTGTTTCGGAGAATTTGAACAATTCATCAAATTTCAATGTTCATTATCAAGTTCTGTGAAAGATTTTTTCAAGTTCTGTTTTTATTTCAGTTCTGTCAAGCAACTAGCCTTTAATGATATAATAACAGAACTTGAATAGGACTTCCGCAGATCCCGTAAATGAACGTTGAAATTTGATGAATTGTTCAAATCCTCCGAAACAGCCCGTCCAGAGTCGACTCAATTGAACGGGAGCCGGGAGCTCAGAGCGTATGATCAATGAGAATAGCCGGTACGGCTCCCCCGGTACCGCTCCCCCGGTACGGCTCCATCGTTACGGCTCCCAGCATATGAATTATCGTACGATTCTTGGTACTAGTACGCTGTCTCGTTACGTGATATAAATAAGATGCTAGATAGTTAGTAGGTGTAGGGTGTACGTCCAAGTCCAGGTGTCGTACTGTCAAACATCGTTCACTTTTCTGAGCACGTAATAACAATTAATACTTGGATAATTTTAATGGCACTATTTTTCAAAGATATATCACAACTCTTACAAATCTTCTACAGCGTCTGATATTGACTCTCCTTTGCAACACTGTTCGATCCGTCTCAATTACAGCATTTTCTAGGTGGTCTTTTATCCTCTGTTTAGTCTCTCGTAGCATTGTAAGTTGAGCCAACTAATAAATTGTCATTATCTGATCTCCGCTGATTCTGATTATATCTCACGTATTCTCAAAGTAGGCTTGTCCTGTTCCTTGATTAAATTGTGTAGTATGCAGTGACTGAAATATTGCATTGTCTACAATGAGGTATCATTATTAAGTTGTACTTTGCACAGAAGATACGCTATCATATATTCTCTCTATGACTTGATGCCTAATCTTTAAAATGGGTTAAAAACCATTTGATGAATATTTATTCCAATTAGAAATGTGTAAATCGAATCCCTTTTTGCATATTTCCTCTCATTTTATTGATATTTGTGAAATTTGGCAATGTTATGAAATAAAAGAATTTTAAATACTTACAATAAATATCATCTATACTTTTGTTTTGTTTTGTTCTCTTTCTTCTTAATGCATCATGGAGTACACCTCATGTAGTATTCTTTACTTTTCACTAAATTATGATGTAACTGCTACTTACCTAATATGTATACAATACTGCCTGTATGGTTGGTACCACAGAATCCTTCTCAAAAATCTCAAGGACGATGCTGTGTATACTTGTAGCTCTTATCTAAAACATGCGAATACCTCAGCACAGGTTCTCCTAGTGAGGTGTTCATAAAACTCTTCTACCAATCCATACAGATACAGATTATAATCTGTATCTCTAATAATTATTAACATTTTTTATAACTGGTACTTAATATTTAAACTGTATAGATTGTTAGAGAATAAATAAATAATAAAAACGATCGTACCAAAAGAATTTCAGAACATTTTCGAGGGTGCAAAGTCGTTTGTCTAGCACGGATTCCCAAAACGCATGGAGCACACCTAATTACGGAGGCAATTGAAATCCACAAAAACTTGTTCTTGGTATCCATACTTGATAACTTCATCAAAACTAAACGTCGAAAACCAAATTAATTTAACTAATTATTTACTAAATCTGTCCTAACAGGATTGACGAGCGCAGCATGGAATCACTTCTACATGCATAAACACACTCTTCACCACAATTTACACATATGCCATGACGATGGACACTGTAACGCTTTCTGAAACGTTGGCTAAAGAAAGAGGAAGAGCTACATTACGTTATTATCTCCAAAAATAAATCACGATCGAGTAAGCCGTTTTGCAAAATAAAAAGACAACGTTTTTTGTACAAAATTTCCGTTCAGTTACTTTGGTGATGTATGTTTTTTATTCTAAAAACGCACGCTATACCGCCAAAACAGTTTATCAGAACATCAATTTCACAATATTAATTATAACACTAAAGCACAAATATAACCAGAAACCACAATGGATCCATGATAACTCAAAACAATGACAATTCAACATGCCTTAAAAGTGGTATAAAGTCATTAACATTAAACGATTAAAAATCTGACCTATGAACATAACCTACGTAACCTATTTAACATAGTGACCTATGAACCCAACCTACGTAACCTATTTAACATAGTGACCTATGAACCCAACCAACGTAACCTATTTAACATAGTGACCTATAAACCTAACCTACGTAACCTATTAACATAGAGATCTATGAACGGTTTTTATTTCATCTCTTTTTAAAGGTGTGTGGAATTGTGATAATTTTTATATGAGTTATCCGGTCACCAACATACTCATAGATATACACACACTAAAATGCATACAACATAGTCAAACACACTCAAAGGCATATTTATACATTAGATTACATGCACAAACTCAATGGATACTAATGTATAGTATAGGAGCTTAGAGACAATATTAATATAAAAATTCTTGATCTTATTAACCATTTTTTCATATACTTTTTTAGTTCGGTGGTACAATTTGATTGGCTTTTTATGTGCATTGGCATCGAATCATATACCTTATGATACGATGATACGATATCTTGTATCTACTAGATACAAGATAAGTGAATGTTCGTTTTTTTGTTATTTTTAGAATGGTAATTATTAATTAGCTAATTGGTTTTTTGATAGTAATAGTAAAATCTAATTTAAACGAAATCCCGCGGAATGGCCGTTTGATGACCTTGTCAGACGTGATTTTTTGCGAAACAACTGAGCCTACGATATTATACCTTATTATATATTATAGGTAAGTACAGCTATTGGTACGCAGATAAGTTAAGGCGATGCACTACATCGTGTAATATTTTAAATCGAGCCGCTACCACTAACACCCCTTACGTAGATGGCGATAAGGTTTAAATTCCCGCTTAACACCATCCGCCTGTTTTGATTTGTGCAAGAAAAAAACATGTCCAAAAAGTGCCTTTTATTTTATTTTGTGGATGTTCAGGCACAAAATCATTTTATAAATAACTTAATTTGCCACATTATACAATAAAATCATAACCGAAAATGGGTTCGTAAGTAGGATATTTTGAACTTTAAAGCAGTTTTCATAGGCCTTATACATTATTTTTTCTGTGCCTATAAAAAGACTTGTCTAAAAAATACTGAATTATTTTAAAGGCTAAGATGTATTCTACTCGTAGTATTTAATTAAAGCATCTGAAACATTTCTAGGCGACCAAATTTTCAAACCAAAAACACACGACGGCGTGTGTTTTTGGTTTGAAAATTTTGGTTTTGACGGCCGGCATAGTCCAGTGGTAACGCATTGGACTGCCATTCCGAAGGTCGCGGGTTCGAACCCGGCGTGCGCAAATAAATTTTATTTGATTGATTTGTGTTATTTCACAATTAATTAATTAAAATAATATATAGTATATTTGTGGCACGTTCCAGAGTGGAAGATACTACCAGTATCGCCCTGGTGTAAGACCACCATTCAGAATTGAAACGTTGCTCCAAATGGCTTTAGCCGTGTTTAGTGACTAGATCTGAATAGCCAGGTACTTCCCCACCTTCCTCTTTCCCTTCCCCACTTACCTTCAGCCTCACAACATCCCCCAATTGGGGATGCCATAGTCTCACTGGCTCCAGACGGGAGCAGTTGGGACTCTTGTGAGGTATTCACTATAAAAAAAAACACAAATTTGCATTACTACATAGTGCATCGCCTTAATGTAGCTTAGGTACCAGCTACACTATTATAAAAAAAAACTATTCAAGGCGATTTAAAAAAAATAAAAATTGTCCTAAAATTACAAAAAACTTATGTTATTTTTTTTTTTTTTTTTTTTATATGTGCCTGTATCTAATTTGCTTTAGTTGATATTTAGTCCTGATGAAGCTTGGGACAAGCGAAACCCGGTTGGCTATTGTTATTAATTCAAAAATAAAGTGGTGTCTTACTAAGTGTATGTTTTTTCATTCAAAAACTTATGTATCTACGTTCTCTATTATGTTAGTGTTGCTGTCTTTCTACGTACATATATAGGCTTCCCACTGCCTTTATGCACTTCTGCGAGTTCTCTAGTAATCTGCAGATCTAAAAGTGCATCGCCGTAAACATGATTACGTGTGCATTGTACTTTATTCCAGGACTGAACACTCGCTTGTACCTAGATTACATGAAGTTAGTAATAGGTTCGTACGCATATATACACAGAAGCTAGGTACAAAAATGCTATACTATCATATCTTTTAATTCATTATTAATTAAACCTAAGTCTACTCATACTTGTTTATAATATTTTATGTGTACTTGTATCTCTACTGTACTGGTGCTTTTATGAGTGGAAGGGGGTGCATGGACCAGATCTTCTCATTGCGTATGCTCACTGAGAAGTTTCTGGCAAAAAACCAGAAACTTTTCTGTGCCTTTGTAGATTTACAAAAAGCATACGACCGAGTCGACAGGAAAAGCTATGGAAGGTGTTGTCCAAGTATGGAGTGAATACGAATCTGACTCAGGCAATTGCGTCTCTGTATGAGGGAAGCGTTGCATGTGTTAGGGTAAACGGTGGTTTTACGGGGTGGTTTGATATCACAAAAGGTGTTAAACAAGGCTGCGTAATGTCACCGTGGTTATTCAATCTATACATGGATAATTGTATGCAAGAATTGAAAGAGGTGGGATTGGGTGCGAATTTGAATAATTTGAAAGTATGTTGCCTGTTGTATGCTGATGATGCGGTGCTGATTGCTAATAGTATAGATGATCTACAGTCTCTCGTGTCTAGGATGAACGAAGTATGCATGAAGAATGAGTTAATGATGAATGTAAGTAAGTCTAAAGTAATGATGTTTGAAAGAGAGAGTACGAAAACAGTGTGCAATATAATTGTGAATGGGGAATACTTGGAGCAGGTGGATGAGTTTGTGTATTTAGGAAGTATGTTTACGAGAGATGGGAAGGCTGACAGAGATATTGAAAGAAGGGTAAATGCAGGTAATTCCGTTAATGGAGGACTAAACGCCGTAGGCGCTAACAAAAAATTGTCCAAAGAAGCGAAGTTAGCAGTCCACAACGGAGTGCTGGTACCTACCTTGATGTATGGAAGTGAGGCATGGAACTGGCAAAGAAAGGATGAAAGTAGATTAAATGCTGTTGAAATGAGATCCCTGAGGCGTATGTGTGGTAAAACCATGTTCGATCGTGTGAGGAATGTGGAGATCCGCAAAGAGTGCAAGGCTGATGTAAGCGTAATGAGTAAGATTAAGAAAGGGACGCTTAGATGGTTTGGGCATGTAGAGCGAATGAGCGAAGATAGGAGTGTAAGGAGGATATATGATGCAAATGTGAATGGTAGCAGAAGTCGGGGACGCCCGAGGAAGACATGGCACGATCAAGTGAATCAGATACTCGAGTCAGGCCATGTCAAGAGTCAGAATAATAGAAGAGTATGTATGAGACGATGTATGAATGTGAATGAGGCAAGGAGTGTGTGCCAAGACCGAGTTGTTTGGCGGTCCGTCCTCTCTGCCTACCCCTGCGGGGAAACGGCGTGATGGTTAGTTAGTTAGTTACTTTCTGTCGTTATTTTATAATCAAATGCCACAGCTAATTGTTATTTTTGTTTAAATTATTACTAGTGTTTGATTATGCTTGTATTCTGTGACATGTAATTATTTTGTATAGTATATTTATACCGTTATTATTAAATAAATTAAATTGAATTTACTAAATCCACTGGAATAACAAAGTACATATCCAATGCAATATCATTTATCCAATAGATAAAAGATAGTATCATCCTTCTGGTACGCAAATCGAATCGGCATCAATCTCCTGATAGCTTCGTAATTTAATTAGAAGCTACTGTTTCGAGTGCCTACAATACGTAAGAATCCGATGCTGATTTGTTTTTATTTTATGTTGTTCACATCGCAAACAAAAACAGGTATTTGCTTTTGAAATGCAATCCTACAATTTTAATATCCCGTGATTTTTCACGGGTCTGCGCTAGTATCAAATAATATTCTAGTAAACACCCAACTAAACTAAATGAACATTTACATTTAAAAAATCATTATTTCTTATTTTAACATTTGGGAAGACATATTTACAAAAAGTTATTTAAGAGGAAGCCACAAGCCAAAATTGTGTATATTCTTGGTATACCTTATATGTAGGTAATAGGCATTAAAATCGCTTGACAAACGGAGTCTAGAAACGTTCGATTTCAAGCACAAAACTGGTTTTTACTTATTTTGTAAATAATTTTATAAGAACACAAAAAAATAATCAAGTGAAACTGTCACAGTTAGTCTTAACTATAATACTGTATTTTTCAAAAGTTGTTTCCTTTACGCGTTCATACATTTCTATTAAAAAAATATATTTTTTACTAGTATATATATATATATATATATATATATATATGTAAACTAGTAAAAAATATATTTTTTTAATAGAAATGTATGAACGCGTAAAGGAAACAACTTTTGAAAAATACAGTATATATATATATATATATATTTTTTTTTAGAGTAATTTATTATTTTATTTGTATTCTACTCAAGCGAAACGATAGGAAAACCTTCAATTTATCTAAAGCATATTTTTTGGTATTCATAATGTAGGTACACCAATTCGTAAAAAAGATTAATGAAAATAGTGATTTAGCATTAAACTTCGCCTTAAAGACTAGTTAAATATATGTACTGTTTCATAAATTTTATTCAATAGCACCATTTCTCGTGCGATGCTATGCTGTGCTAGAACACCTGTTCGGCAGTATGGTATCTTAAACAAGTCGTGGCGATGACTACAGCTGAAGTTTTCTTAAGTTTTATAAGCCTTAGCATTCCGAGATGAATGGGTTCGGCATTCTGCATTTAAAACACACGTCAATTAAATATTCGTTTCTTTGAAATTTTGATAGAAACTAATGATTAAAGGTGGGTCTAACCAACATTCAGAGCTCCTGAACTATTACGAGTTACCTACAATAAGTAATTTCCAGTAATACTTTTAGCTAGTAATACCACTAGGATTATACTGCTCTGCCACAATTTCTGTTTATACTAGAAGCAATTCAACTACCTACCTATATAACTAGTGTCGTACCAATACTACCAAATCGTGAACTGTCTGTGCGGTACAGTCCGTCCTGGCAGGAAGGCCGATGGTCCCAAGGTAAATAAATAATGGGACAGCGTCCCACTTATATTACCAACAGTTCCCATACATTATTCATATCTCCATAGTACTCGGTAGGCACTGCTAGTCTGCTAGAGGGGCCGCCCAGTGATGGTATTCCCAAAAAAAAAAAATTCCCGAAATTTCAGGCCGAAATATCCCTAGATTTCAGAATTGGTTTGTACGAGGTATTCTCGATTGTTCAGTACTGAATTCCCCACAAAAAATTTTCGAATCCATGGAAGGAGGCGGGGGAATTTAGAAGAAGTATGATTCCTTATCGGATGGGGCAGTGCAAATAAAAATACATATAAGTACTAAATCCACTAATTAAAACTCGAAAAGCCATAATGAAAATTATATTGAAAGTTCCTGTAAGAACTAGCACTGACGAAATCTTCACCAATCTTAACATCATGTCAATTAAACAACTATATTCTAAAACTATACTCAATTACATTCATAAGTACAAAACCCAAGAAATAACAACAAACACGTACAATAGAAACACTAGATCTCGTGGTCAAAAACTTATCCAACAAATAACTACTAATACAACTTTTGGGCAAAAAAGCTTCTTATATCATAGTATTAAACTCTACAGTAAAATACCACTCTCACTCAAAAACCTCAACATTATAACATTTAAATCTCAAATAAAAAGCTGGATTCTTAATATAGGGAGATCTGAAATAGAAAATATACTGATATCAAACACAGACTAAAACCGAATCTACTAAACTGAACCATACAAAAAAACACTATCTTACTTATTTTAAAATTATACTACATGATATATGTTTATAATTAAATTCATATGTTACATTGTTGTAATATTAATTTCTTATGATTAAATTATAATATGTAAATGACATCCTCAGCACGGGAGATCCCAGTGAGGATATCATTATCTCTATATGTTACTAAGAAAAGAAGACAATAAATCATTATTATTATTATTATTATTACAATATTTGGCAGGGGTGGCTAGGGAATTTCAATAAGAATAATTCCCACAATATTTTCGTATCCTGTAATACATTTGAGGAAAAAATTGAGACTTTCCAGAATTTCCCTAGATTTGTGTTTTTTGCCCTTTCCCTAAAAAAACTATTTTTCTCCCCTAGATCTAGGCAAATTTCCCCAGACATCACATCACTGGCCCGGCCACACAATGATATCTCTCAACATCCAACATACATACATACATATATCTACTCAGCATTCAACCAACATGGTCGTCATTCAACTCCAACATACTCGGCATTCGACAGACGTTTTAATTGAATGTCCGTGTATCTAGCGGCTTACTCCTAATTGATCGCAATTTGATAATACAAAAGAGCGTCGGTATATCGTGTTCAATTTAGCTTGTACACGTCAAATCTTTTATTCCATGAGAGACATTGAGACTTAAATTCCCTTTGAAAAGAGTTGCGTAACGCTGTATTGTGTTATTATTCATATTATGTAGATCGACCTTTAGCAAAAAATCCCCAAAGCTTTTGTCGGGAATGAAAAGGTCTGCTCGATTTATTTAACCCTTTTATTACCAATTTTTTTTCTCGGGACATGAAGAAATAAATTTATATCTCTTGTAAATGATTTTTTGTTGTTGTTTTAAACCACTTTATGAGTTATATAGGTTTCAGTTACACTCAACTTTCTTCAGGACAATGCAAATATAAACTAAATTAAAATACAGAGGACAATTTCAAAGTAAACAAAGAGAAAATATAATGTATATTCGAGAAGGAGAGAGCATCAAAGACAGGCTGATGGAGGGATAGGTGGATGGGTAGGTGGAGGGGTAGGGGAAGAGTGGGAAGAAAGGGAACAACTTTAAAATTGGACTGTTTGTTAATTGTAACTGTTTATTTAAAATTATTTGTTTTAACAAAATTTATATTTTTAAATATAAATCGAATTAGAAAAAAACTTTATTATTAAGAAAGAAAAACAATGGTTCCATGATACGTCACCAAAATGACAATTAAAAACAACTTTAAAAAGTGTGTAACCTAGTTTTTGTTTCATCACTTTTCATGACTTTATATAACTTTTTTTAGGTGTGTTGAACTGTCATTTTGATGAGATATCCGGTCACCGATATTTTTTATGTGGATCTGGGTATAGTAGGTACTTACCTACCAGACAAACTTTGGCTGTATGACTATACAATAATAGCTAGAATTTACATATATAAATTAGGTACCTACCTATATCAATATGTTCTGAAGGAGTTGATCCAAGTTGAACCCATCTATCTTCTTCTATATTTAATATTTGGTGTAATATATGTGGGTTTTATAAACAACTTATTACTCACTAACACCTTCCAATACAAACAGAAAATACAATGCTTATTACCATAGAATAAAAAATAACACAAAAAATACCGTGTGGACATCTTCCATAATCCAAATATTTGGCCAATATTTACTATCGTGACGTATTTACAATGAATATTAAATTTATATATAAATCTGGACTCACGTCTGGGATGTTTGATATTTTGAAGCAGGAGAATCGCTTACTGAAGATGCTCGCCTGTAGATAGGCTATCTTCGTAACCATTCGGGTATTAGACCCAAAAGTCCGACATGTTATCTCTGTCATGTGGTACTACACACTACACCTATGGAGACACCTTAAAACTATATATCCTAACTTGAAACTACACATTCTAACGACATCTATTGAGCGACATTCAAACTACATATTTATTTACCAACACGTCGGTAACTACTTTTTTATACTTACTTATTAGTATAAATGTTATTAACTCTTGAAAAAATAAAACTCATTCATAGACAGGCGAAAACATTGAAAGCTTATTTTCCACTAATCCAGCCTAAGAACAATGCGTTTGAGGCATGTTTTATTCGAAATAAGCATGCTGGCTTTCTCTTGAACACACGTAACATAATTATCTCTTATAAAAATGTCTAATTAAATATTTGCTCTGCATTATAAAATAACCACCATTTTTGTTATTTTTATTGGGTTTAGTCCATGATTCCGAGTTCCGATAAGTCCTAAGTATACTAATCGCGATGTTCAGAAGCGTGTTTATCACCATTATCACATTTAGGCAGTGGCGGTATCCTATATGGTTTAACCCCCATAAAAAAATATTATAAAATAAAATAAACCTGTAGGTATTATAATTTTTCCACGCTTTAAACCACACGCCATTTAAATTCCGTCTTAAAAAATCCACTCGTCTGAATTATACTGTCCAAGACCAAGTCCGAAATGAATCCCATTTGTGCGTTATGAATGACAGCGACTATGGGACTTTCTGCTCTAAGAAATCCAGACAAAACATACTAATAGCCCCAAAGCGGTAGACGTACGAACCTTAGGTTTTGACTAGGTGACCAGGTGCCCAGCAATTATAAGATCTTAACACCAAAATTGTATTCAAAGAATCAAACAAAAAATTTCTCGTTTATTGTAATTATTAAAATAAGTTAATTACTGAAGATACCTTTTTAGACAAAAATAAATAACAGTTCTTGTATAAATTGTGATTCTCGTATTTTTATTACCTACGACGTTATATTTTTAGAGACAGACGTTTTAATGAATCGCTAAAATGTACAGGGTTTTCCAATAAGAGGTGTTATTTTGAATACCCCGCTATTTCGGTAGATATTACTTTTGAAGCTGTCATTTTTTGACATTCGACAAGTAGAAACTACGTTATTGATAAAAATGGAACGATACACGCTTCAACAATACATTGAAATTATTGAAATTCACTTGAGTGAATCAAATGCAAATCATCTTGAATGATGAGGCCCATTTCCACCTCGATGGCTTCGTCAACAAGCAAAATTGTCGCATCTGGGGCTCAAAACACCCAAGAATTAATGTTGAAAAGCCTCTCTATCCTCAACGTGTGACTGTTTTGTGCGGTTTATGGTCCGGCGGAGTCATTGGACCTTACTTTTTTGAAAATGAGGCTGGAGCAACAGTTACGGTGAACGGATTGCGCTATCAAGAGATCATTAATGATTTTTCATGGCCGGAATTGGATGGTATTGATCTGGACAGCGTTTACTTTCAACAAGATGGCGCTACGTGCCACACAAGCAACGAAACCATTGATATTTTACGGGAAAAGTTTCTTTCAATATCAAAATAACACCTCTTATTGGAAAACCCTGTATTTTGTTGCTAGTTCGCTAATATTTGGTACATGATGTGATGAGATTCCTTTAGATCTAGGGAAAAATATATATAACATCGAAAATACTATAGAGAATATTAATATTTTTCATGTATCTGAGGGAATTTTTTTCTGCTTTCTTTAATCTCCGATTGAACACCAAATAAGATGGGCCACGAACTACCACTGCTTATAGACCCAAGCAAATTGCCTCGCCGAGGAATCCACCTTCTATTTGTATTTACTATCCCATATTCACTCTGAAAAGTAAGCAATTAAAAAACCATTAAAAGGGACATTAGCTGTTGTTCGTTCATATCTTCAATCCACACACGCCATGTTCTCATTTGTTCTCCACTATGTAAACTTTATTACATTCCTTCCTTATTTTCTTCTCTCTCGGTGGTTTGATGAATAGGTTTGTAACTTTCTCATTATATTTAAAAAATATAATAATTGTTATGGGTCTACCTTTGATTGTAACTCTGGTTCAATGAATTCAAATTCTTAAAGTGTCAAGAATTTAGACAAATGATTAAGTACCTACATATAAATTAGTACATTTTCTATGTAAAATGCCCATAATATCGAATTATTACAAGCAATAATTAGTCGCCTGAAATATCCATTAAAATTGAAAATATCTCCAGAGTAAAAATAAATTCCGAGGACGGGAATTGAACCCGCACCTTCTGATGTCCGGTCAAGTGCTCTGGACCACTGAGCTACGTCGGCTTATTCCCAACATGTCAAATAATTCAATCTGTACTAGTACTTCAATCAACAATTACTGCTTATTATATTTTTTCACCTGTAAATAACCAACTTTATTTTGTAGGAAATGCTTTGTTAGTGCTAAATTTCCCACTAGATGGCGTCGAGACATATTATATCTACATTTTTTTGGTGAAATATTTTGACTTGTCAAATCGTCGGCGGCATTTATTTTTACTCGGGAGATACTTTCAATTTGTATGGATATTTCAGGCGACTAATTATTAATAATTTGTTATCCTTTGATCTATGCATAAAAAACCTTGTCTTGTAAACATTAGTTTATCATTAAAAAAATAATGCCCATAATATCCTTTATAACTGAGTTCCTACTTCTATCATTACAATGTACCTATTTTATGTGTGCAGTTCATTCTTACTTGTTCGTGTACATTAATTGGATGAGTAATTAGTATTGTTAACTCATTCGATTAAAACGCATGCTATTCGTGTGATAGCGATCTCCCCATTAAATAAAACACATAAAACAATTTAATTTTAATTAAATTGGAACAATGAGCCACTTACGGTGAGTTTTTTATGGTTTGGGAATCATTTTTATACGAAATTAAACAAGACGCCTCAGAAATGATATCGCTGAGGCATATGTGTTGTAAAACCATAAATCGATAGCTGGAGATAAAATATTGTATCTCTGATTTTGGTCGAAAATGAGTTAATTACTGAAATGTGGGTACTAAAAATAGTCTATATTTTTTGGGTTCAAATATTGCATCTCCTAAACCTACCATTCCAAATATATAAACATATTAAAATATATTATAAATCCTCTATGCAATGTTTTTTAATGAGCACATATATTGTATCTCCTTTACAATGTGTGCCAAGACAAAGTTGTGTAGCGGACCATACTAAATTAGACGTAATTGACGTATTCACGCATTTATAAAAACATTTCAGACTGCAAAATGAATAGGTACCTATGTCACACTCAATTAAATATCCATGTATGTTGTCCAATATTTTGGGTATCAACACTTTTTTTTGTAGTGTACACCGACAAATAAATTTCCTGAAATTATAATTAAACGTACACTGAGACTAGTAAAGCTATTACTTAACCTGTCACATTAATTTGTACCTGGAGTTGTTATCTTCATGTCGTGCATGTTATTACAACCAACGGATAATTTGATAATCGTAAATTGAACATAATTTAATTATTCATGATTAGAGAGATAGCTATCTATAATAATAGTAAAAGACCTTGTGAACTTGGATCAATAAAATGGTATGTAACTTGTCCCTGATAATTAAATTTAGATGTAGGTATGTACGTTGTTAGTTGTAACGCGCATAAGTCACACGAGGATCTGTCATCCTGACATTCGTACATTCGAGGGGGGAGCATCTCATATACAGTCCCTAGTCATTTATGTCCCCAGATCTAGAGAAAAACTTTTTAGGGAAAAGGGATAAAGTACACTATCTAGGGTAATTTGAAATTTTGATATTGTAGTCAAAATTCTTGGGAAATGTAGAAATTTTCAAGGCAATTCTGGAAAATTTGAAATTTACCTCATACAAACTCATTATGCTAGGATAATTTTGATATGAATTAATATACGAGGCGTATCCAGAAAGTAAGTGTACTGACTCTCAGGACCAAATGAATTTTACTTTCGACATGTTGACTACACTTACGTGTAGCCTGACTCTTCCCCTCCGCAACAAGACCGGTTAAAGTTCAGTGCGTTCAGAAGTGTCGACGCGACAACACGTTTCGTGAAAAATGTCAATCCAATCTCCCGCCAAGTGCGAAATACGCGGCATCATCCTTTATCACGTTTGGAAGGGAAAACCTCAGTTTGAGGTTTATAATGAGGTGAAAACTGCATATGGTGATAAAGCTATAAATTGTACGAGTGTGTACAAGTGGTATCGTGAGTTTAAAAACGGTTCTCACCTCTTCACCCCCCGCCAAAAAGTTCAAAACCCCAATTTCAGCAAGAAAATCATGGCATCCGTGTTTTGGGACATTCAAGGCATAATTTTGAATGAATATCTGCCTCAAGGGGAGACCATCAACTCTGCAAGATACTGTGAGACCCTAAAAAAATTGCGGAAGGCGATTCAAAACAAGAGGAAAGGAAAGGGAGTCAGCCTGCTGCACGACAATGCCAGACCACACACGGCCAACGCCACGAAGGAACTGCTTGCCTCGTTTAAATGGGATGTCCTGAACCACCCCACGCATTCCCCTGACCTAGATCCTTCAGATTATTATCTCTTTACCTCCCTGAAGCTGTACATGGGTGGAAAAACGTTTTCAACCGACGAGGAGGTAAAGGAGGAGGTGGAGAAGTGGACGAAGGGGTTGGCGGGAAACTTCTTCGAGGAAGGCATCAAAAAGTTGATACCCCGCTTCACCACCTGCATTGAGAGGAATGGCGACTATGTCTAAAAATAGCTTACATTTGTACTACGGTAACCATGTAATTTTTTGTTTCAATAAAAAAATTTGTAACCTACAAAAATTCAGTACACTTACTTTCTGGATACGCCTCGTACAAGGGAAAAAAATTGACATACCATCACTGAATCGTGCGTCCATTTACATACGAATCGGCTCTTGACGGACAGACGGACAGCGGACCGATTGCGATGGGCAGAGCCGATCTGTCCGTCGCAGGAATAAACGGGCTGTCTGTCCGCCGAACAAATCCGTGTGTGAATTCTGCGCATAAGGAATCAATATGGCCCTCATTAAATATTCAGTACTTTCGTATATTGTAGGTGTTAGTGACAAGAAAGTTCATTAATGGATACTATCTATGGGTATTGGTTATATTTGGTTATATCCATCAGCCTTTCTGTGTGGTATGCTGGGTATTGGTAGCCTCACCGGTAGAAGGAAAACTGCTTTGATGATAATAGAACATAAGATTCTGAACGGCAATAGTATTCCTAACACAATACAAAGGCGTATGCACAGGACTTTTTTAAAATTTAAAAATTGTATGATTATTGAACTACGTACAATGCCTGTTTATTATTGGTTACAATTACTATAAATGTACAAAACTTATAAATAAAAATGTAAAATGGCCCAGGAGGCCTGAGTAAAATAATTTCCATCAGGGCTTCTTTGGGGATGCTGTGTGGGTGGGGAGGTATTTTTAAGGAGAGGAAGTTCTGGAAAGTAAAAATGTACGAGGGGTGGTAGGAATCTGGTGGTCAAGGAGTAACCAGTCATTTCCGATCCGGCCCGCTACGCAATAGTTGTTGTGTGACTGAAGAAAGTTGGGAGGTAAAGAATCAGGAAAGAGGTTTATCTGGCTAATCATAACTGGTCACTTAACACGGCTAAAAACATTTTAAATTGTGATCTTTCACCAGAGCGATACTGAGAGTAACTACCAGCCTACGCTACGTATAAGCTTATATTATTAATAAACCGCTCAGTACGCACCCAAAGCAGATAGTCATACTTACTTCCCGTGCACAATGGTGTTGACTTTGCTCAAGTAAATATTTGCTGAAACGTACGTGATCAGTTATGTAAATACGTATTGTACTTACTCCGTATTACTTTTGTAATGGGAGAAGAAAACCGTTGTAATAATCACTAATAATACAGGCATAATCAAGGTCGGACTTCCGCTAGAGGCCTACGGCCCCACTTCTGGGTAAGGCCGGCCCTGAGCCAAACGGCGCTTGTCGCGAGTAAAATTTTGGCATCCCTTGTCAAAACCAGTAGGCGTCTAAGTAGCGCCTCAAGGGCGATGTGTTGGGACTATTAGGTGTTAGGGTTTATCAGCATCTTGAAGCCTTGGGCAACTCAGCGCCCGGAGCAGATCGCTCCAATTGCGCCCGCATAGGGCACTGTCTGGGGCCCCCGGATAGGGACCTTTTTTTATTGACAAATATTTTATTTCTATAATGAACATTATTGTAACCCTGACTTCAACAAAAAATATGGCAATATAAAAATGCAAACAATGCAAATACCAACAAGACGCGTGATATGATTATAGTTCGTAAGAATATTTGTGGGCTTTCGAGTTGTAAAGCATGAATTATTAGCACCCGTAATAAATTATTGGTATTTATCTTTCGACTTTCTGATAAAGGTACTTTCTGGGTCCGTTAAAAATAGTTAACAACGAAAAACTAAAAATCTCTCAACATGACTTAAGAATGATAAAAATCGGAAACATTTTTATTGCTTTCACTTTTAACAGAGCAAAATATAAAAGGAAGATGCAATGAATATATGACGGAAGAGAATAAGTAGTTAGATATTTTCCTATTCTGTTTTTCATGTAACGCGAACAACATACAAGTTTTAGTTTTGTCCCTTCTAAAACACAGGCTTCTTGAAGACCCCGTTGCAGTCTCGTCTCGGACTTCTGGAACAACCTGCTGAGTTGTGTGATATATCCCTCCTGAAATATTGGTCTCTTCAAGACCCAGTTGCAGTATCATCTCGTTTCGTTTCAGTCGTTCTGGAATAAACTGCTGGTTTTAGTGTTATATCCCTCTTGGAACATTGATCTCTTCACGCCTCCGTTGCAGTCTCATCTTGTCTCGTTTCGGTCTTTCTGTAATAACCTGCTGGTGTTTAGTGTTATAAAACTTCTGAAACATTGGTCTCCTCAAGACCCAGTTGCAGTTACATCTCGTGTCGTTTCAGTCGTTCTGGAATAATCTGCTGGTTTTGGTGTTATATCCCTCCTGAAACATTTGTCTCTTTAAGACCCAGTTTCAGACTCATCTCGTTTCGTTTTAGTCGTTCTGGAATAAACTGCTGGTTTTAGTGTAATATCCCTCCTCAAACATTGTTCTCTTAAAGACTTATATGTTGTCTGGTCTCGTTTATCCCTCTCTCGTTTCATAGTTGAGTATGACCTTGTGACTTCTATGCACATCGAAAGTCCATGAACCAGCGACAATTAATTTAATACTCGTACATTTATCAATTAGCCGATGGAGCTCCTTCCATGCTACGCACGTCCCCTCGGCATTCCCAGGTTTGTCGTAAATCATTCAATGTGGTCAATTATGTGGGTATTTACTGAATGAATTGTAAACATTTGTGTCGTGGTATCTATGGTGGCATCGTTACAACCTCTCATTCTGACACGTGTATCGATTACGAGAAAGAGGGAGACGTTACAATGGAGCTATCAGCAGTATGTCATTAAGGGTACCTTCCCACTGAAGCACTGTCTGCCGCTAAGTGCCACTTGAAGTCAAACAAAAATACACAGACTTAAAAAATGCACAACAGTAGCAAATAACAATGGGAATGGTTATTCGTTATTACATTGGAACACTTTTAACATTCTTTATTTTTAACCATTGAATCAAGATATTCTCTAGAAAAGAAAATTTGTGCAGGAACAACTAGACCGTTTGATACCAGGCAATTATTGGTAAAAAAATAAATTCGATAGTTTAAAGAAAAGGTCATTTTTAATCATCATCAGTCATCATTTAACATTTCGTGAATGGAATGTCCAGTTTCTAAAAACACGTTTTTTTAATCGGTGCGGTAATTTGCTTTTATTTTTCCTCCTGCCGGCAGTCAACACCCTGTAAGTAATGATTAATGATCATAATAAGTTGTTTATGAAAACGTATTTTATATTTAGTACCTTGTATTGCTTCATTTTATGAAACTACATTTCAGTGTAAGTGCAAAGTAATTATTATTAATGTTTAAATGAAAAATGAAATTGTGTAAAAATAGTTATTTACACTAATATATTGTTGCAAATGTGTGTTTTTATTTTATATTATATTTTCATTTAATAATAATGTTTGGATCATTTCAATAGCACCGTTTTCGTGTTTTTTTGAGAAAATCACCTCAAGGGCGCTTTACAACTACGTTAATAAAAATAACCCATACCCACTTAGGCTTGTAACTATTTTTTTTTGTTTTCCGACTTTATGTCCGGGTTAAATTTTCCCCACAGGAAAAACTAAACCATTCCACACACTTTTCCACAAATGATCATCTAGTCAATCCACATTATGCAAGTGCATTTTATAAGCATAATAAATACAAAAACAACACTTCAAATTACCAGAGATCAACTGGGAAAATAATTCATCGACTCCAGATATTTTCATATCAGAGGGTTCGGCTCGGTAGAACTTCTAATTGGACCTATAAATCCTACTGATCCCTCAATATAAATATTTTAAAAATCTTTCGTAATCCTACATGTATTTAAAATGACTAATTTTTTCATTTTTATGTATAAATTCTTTCACAGATTTAGATCTAAATTACGCCTAAATTTTAAATGAGAGAGCTAGGTATAATGCCATCAGCCGAAATAACAAATGGTAACATTTTTATAGTCTGAGAGTGCCAAATTCTTTTAATTTCATTTCCCAAATCTGTGTATTTTCTTATTTTTTCAGAAACAGATTTTTGAATATTACAGGAATTTGGAATAGCGACATCAATGATATAAGTTATTTTTTTAATGCTGTCATGTAAAACTATAACTTCTTACAATTGAGATCTATTACTAGTGGCTTGCTACACTTACAACTAGTGTTTTAAACCTGTACGTATTTGTGACCAAAGCACACATGTATAGATTGCACATAATACAATAGGTAATTTAAATCTATTTCCGTCAAAAGTTCCAATCCATCCAAGCCATGAGTGGATTTTTGTTACAACAAACATTTGGTGTGTAATGATTTTAATTATTGTAAGGCAAGAGGCATACCACTCTGTTACAGAGGTCATATTATTTTCAACTGGTATCTTTATTTTATTTTCTGATTGATTTTCAATTGACTATGTTCCCCTTTCAACTTTTTACAGGTTGGCATTTCTGCACAATTTTCTATTAGTAATAATTTAATATTCTTTTGTAATAAGTTTTTTGATCCGATTTAAATCGTGACATTTTAAATCGTATCGCCAGTCGGAAGCACTATGAAACTGTGTATCGGCCATATGGTGTTGATTTATTTATAATTTCAAAATATGTATCTGTTTTTAGTGTGTGACCTGATCTGAATATCAGAAGTATGCACTACTGTAAAGGCTGCAAAGCGGTGCTTGTTCCAAGAATAGAATCTAATAAGAACACACTTGCATTTACCGTAACTTAATTTCCTTCTTGCTTTAGCTTTGAGCCTCTGTGTTCTGGGATCTCCTGCTGAATTGTCAACTACTTTCAAATAAAATCTTTCTCTTTTACATAAACATATCCTCCCTACTTCGATCACCCTCAATCATCCCCCAGAGAAAGTATATTGTAGATCAAAATCAAAACAGACACAGAAAAGCTTAAAATCTACTCCATTGTTTCGAATGTGTCGTTTATATAATAATGTGACTATAATAATACTACAGATATCTATACAAACAGTCTCGCATGTTTTAATTAGCAATCTACTAACATGAATAGTTATAATTTTTTAATGTGAATTTATATTTGCTTTATTTTTTATAACTAACTATATATCATGCCGTTCCCCGCAGTAGTAGGCAGGTAACTTGGTCTTGGCACACTCATATATCGTCTCATATATATTTTTTTCTCTTTTCATATTTTTATTTATAAGTACATGTTACATGATTAATAAATTTAAATTTTATTTATTTATAAGTACATGTTACATGATTAATAAATTTATTTAGAGAAGATACATTAGAACACCATACTAGGCAGCTGCCTGTTTCATGGTGCCCAATGGAGGAATGGTTAGTTAGAATTTACGTCTAGTGTAAACATATTTTGGTAGAATAATAAAATAAAAAAAATTTGGTAAAAAAATGTTTTCAATAACTCACAAAGTTTTCTATAAAATATAGACAAATATATAAAATAGTACACATATGTACATACATACACATGCACACGCAAGTATATATACATATATACATGTATATATGCATATACATATACATACACATACACAACATACATATACTTACATACATGTATCATATTCCTCACACATGTAAACAATATATACACCTCTATCTGAGTACGAGAAGCAGGTTACCGACACTATCCCACTCACTCATCAAGAAATCCCCAAGCGCCTTCCTGAAACTGTCGTATTTGGCAATTGACTTTATTTCTATTGGTAAATTGTTGAAGATTTTAGGAGCAAGAAAATTAAATTGTGACTGCGCCATTGAGGTTCTTGTTGTTGGAATAGTATAGTTGGATTGGTTGGAATTTCTTGTGTTGTAGGTTGATTCAAAAATGTTTTTTTTCGTATGTTTGAATTTGTAGTAGGAGGATAAGTTTTTGATGTAAAGGGATTTTATATTTAGTACTTTGAAGTCCTTAAATAAATCCTTCGTGGGGTGAATGTAGTGTGCTTTGTAGATTGTCCGCATAATCAATTTTTGAGCTTTAATTAATGTATCTAATATAGTTTTAGAGCATCCACCCCAGACTACTATACCGTAAGATATAATTGATTGACATAAGGAAAAGTATACCGTCTTTAGTGTGTTTTTATTTAGAATATTTCGTAATGATCTGAAGATATACGCCAATTTCCGTATACGGTTTGTAACATTAATTACGTGATCTTCCCACCGGAGTTTATTGTCAATTATTACACCCAAATATTTAATAGAATCTACTCGTTCTAGTGGGTTGCATTGACAACTAGAGATATCTCTACAAGAGTGTATTTTTAGAATATGATTGGTTGAAGGTTGACCTTGAATATTAAGACTGTAGGTTAGATATTTCGTTTTGGGTATGTTTAATGTTAGTAGATTATTATCTAACCATTGTTTGATAATTTGCAATGTTAGATCGGCTCTATGAAATGTTTCTTCCCATGTTTTACTTTTTATTACTAGGGCCGTATCATCGGCGAAAGTGATTATGTTGCCATCAATAGATAATCTACATAAGTCATTAATATAAATGAGGAAAAGTGTGGGACCGAGTACACTGCCCTGTGGTACACCAAAATTGATGTTGATGTGATGAGATGGTTTAAGTGATGGTAACTTAACACATTGCTTTCTATCTATTAGGTATGATTTGAACCAATCAAATGCCGTATTCTTTATTCCAATTTTATGGAGCTTAGCCAGAAGGATTTGATGAGAGACTGTGTCAAATGCCTTAGCTAAATCTAGAAATATTGCCAAACATTTATCACCATTGTCAAGTGCTTTTGTTATATGTGATGTAAGTTCTAGAATAGCTGAATCTGTATTTATATCATATATTATTATTTATGTTTTATTTGTCTTATTTCACTTTATATGTTTTTTTATGTCTTCTTATTTCAAATTATTGTTACCATCTCCACATAGTGAAAAACTAATCGTAAACTATGCATTTAATGAACATTTTAAAGTGTGTTTTTAACATTTACACTCTGCCCAGTGATAATTTCATAATTTTATCATGTTAAAACCCTGTAAATGTTATTGTTCCAAAACAATAAATAAATAAAAGTGGTTTCCCAAATGTTTTCAATAAAACTCAGTAAACCATTTTCTATGTACTACAAATCAAATCTATCCTTACATATTCTTCATAATCTTCTAGCATACATATGACGACCGCCTTTTTACATTTCACACTAATTCTCAAGGTTGACCATTCGATAAATAACTTCTAAATTGTGAGGATGCGCCAAATTCCATGTATTCCATGGCTACTATTTTCCGTTATCTCCAAATCTAAATTCAGGAATAAATGAATGAATATCGAACATCCTTCACATTATAACGATTCACTATAACGATGTTTGCATTAGACTTAACACTTCAATGCGCACTCCAGCCTCGCTAAAGTAGTTTACTGTAAAAACATCTCTCTCCGGGAGAAGGGGAGGTGTTAGGGGTGGTTATATTAAGCCCTCATCAATTATTAGTAGTGTTGTGATGCGGTGTTTGGTTAGTGCAGCGGGGCGATAAGGGAAGGAGGATATACTGTTATGTAATATAAACACCAGATCAAGTCTCCCTGTTCTCTAACGGGCCATGGCCACATTGGCCCAGAGGCGGATCTACCCTAATATTCAAAATTTTAGATTTAGTTTTTTTTGATTGGCGTAGTTTGATTTTTTACAGGAACTAGTGGGGCATCGGCAATAATTTTGCACCCTCAATCTTGACATAAATTAATTCTGCGTTTTTCGCCAAAATTAACACATTTTGAAGATATTACTATTAGATTTTATGACTTTTAACAAAATTTACGATTTTGATGATGTTTCAGATCTGATTGATCTACAATTGGCTTATTTTTGTGTGTATATCGCACAGTTCCTTTTGCAAGAGCTAATGGGACTATTGCAAACCCAAGGCTGCGGGTTAGAAAGATGAAGAGGGAATGGAGGGGGGATCATGGTCCTAAACATAATTCTGAATATTAAACAGTCCACCACAAAGTTGAGTGCTGGTCTGGGAGTACGTTCCACTCTGAAATACCTGTGCCACTTTTGCTCTTTGCTCAAACTGCTCCTTACATATAAAATGTATGTTTTTCAGAAAGGTAGATAGGCAGGTACTCCCAGTATTACCCTGGAGAAACACAACGTGGCAGATCTGATTAAACTGAATAGTATAAACAGATACCTACTTCCAACGTTTCTCTTTCCTCACTCCTTCCCCGACACAAAAGTTTTCACAAAGAGAAATTTTTACTCCAAAGGGGTTTTTGTTATTCATATTGTATGTGCAGAAATCTTCAAAATGGCTAATTTCACAAATCTGTATATTCACCTTCATTGTGTGAACTAGAAAATTATATAATATTTAGTGAAACATTTACCTACTTACTATCTATTTAAAAGTGGAATAACTAGGGCCATTGTTTTCTTATTTAAATATAGTACCCCCCCGGTTATATATAATGTTCGGCTGTTCGATGTTCGAACGGGAAAATCTTGTCTCCGCACCACATACCTCCCACGAAACTTGATCTCTCAATTTTGTATAACTCAAAACTTCATATATTAGGTTTGTCTGTAATTCTGTATATTTTATATCAGCGGTTCAGGGTTATAAGCGGGCCCTGCATTTGTATAAACATTGAACCGACCAACACTGGACATGTCACAGAGTGGATTTACGATGGCTGGAGACGATAAAGTAGCTGATTGATCACTTAGCATTCTGAGTATCAAATAACAAAGGTTTCGGTTCGATAGGTTCAGAAAACTTCAAAGTCGAAACACTTAAGAAACGTGAATAAATTATTGCAAAATGAACAATGTTTTGCTTGTTTTATTTTTTTAAAGTGGCTTGTCATCTTACTTGGCTTTGTAATTATATTTTTTCGTAAATCCAAAATGAATTGAATTTTCTTTCCAAACGAGTTAATAATAAAAAAATTTATAGTTGAATAACTTATTGAATAAAACCTCAAATTGTTTTATTTAATCATTTAAAACAGTATACTAACCACTCTCAAACGAAAAATATGAAAGATTAAAGATAGAAAAAGATTCGGTTGCATCTGGTAATCGAACTCAGTACCTCTGAGAGGAAGGACCGCTAAACAATTCGGTCTTGGCACACACTTCTTGCCTCATTCACATTTATACATCGTCTCATAAATACTCTTCTATTATTCTGACTCTTGGCATGGCCCGACTCGAGTATCTGATTCACTTGATCGTGCCATGTCTTCCTCGGGCATAATATATTCTCCTTACATTCCATTCTTCGCTCATTCGCTCTACATGCCCAAACCATCAAAGCGTCCCTTTCTTAATCTTACTCAATACGCTTACATCAGCCTTGCACTCTTTGCGGATCTCCACATTTCTCACACGATCATACATGGTTTTACCACACTTACGCCTCATGGATCTCATTTCAACAGCATTCAATCTACTTTCATCCTTTCTCTGTCAGTTTCATGCCTCACATCCATACATCAGGTAATTGAAAAATATCAATTTAAGTAATTAATCTTCCTCTCCCCATCTCTTTCTCCTCCCCACTACCTTCAACCTCAAAACATACCCCGATTAGGGATGCCACAGTTTCACTATCTCCAGTCGGTTAGGAGCAGTTGAGCCTCTTCTGCAGTACATACCTTATTTATTTACATTATTATAGGCGCGCACCTACTATACTAGAAATGTTAAAAAGTTATTTTTAAATAGCCTGTTTCTGGAGGATTTTATTGTGTGCGTATTTATATCTGATAACCTTACTAAAAACATTCGATACGAAATAATGAAAAATTTGTTAGCAAATTTATCAAAAAGTGTTTACTGTAGTTTCGATGTGTAGGTACGTAAAATTTACCAAAAAAATTTTACATAAATTTATGAGTTTCCATTTTCCATCCAGTTTTGTTGATTTTCTCCAACTCTGGGGAAAACGCAACTTTCCTGATGTCGCGTGGGAAATCAGGAAAACACCCCAGGCCAATGTGGGGAAATTGAGAAGGAAAGGGATGGTTAACCCGAGGGAGATGCATTGATTTTGACGCAAAGGCGAGCGATAATCTATAATATTACTACTAACTTGCTTATGGTATTAATTTTGTAGGCAATACTCGTAACCGAAAATTATATTTTCTTGTATATTTATATCTACTCTAATTCATTTTAGAAATATAGATATTAATTAGGAACGTTCTCTGAGCAGGTACTTGAATAATAGAGAGAAAAATTCCTTTGATTTTCATAATATTTTATTATTACATATTTGTAATTAATAAGCATTAACTTTGTGGCTCGCTATAATTTACAACAATTTTTTATTGTATTTTATTATTGACTGTGCGTAGCGAAGTCCTGTTTTAACTCGACCATTTGGCATTTCATCTTTCAGTAAATTTGTTACCTCGAGAGGGTTTCCTCTTGGGATAAGAATAACCTCTTCAAATTTAATGTTTCATACACACAATCTTATCAATTTTATGCGGGAACCATTAATTGGATGACCAACACCCTTAGGTTACCCTAAGTGGCTCGTTATGTTAGGTTACCAGGGGTGCCCGAGATCAGGGAGAGAATATTGTCTAGGTCTGTCCACCTAGTGTAAAATACTGGTTGAGGGATACCTTTTGACCTCACCAGCCGGACTCTCTCTCGACCCATCGCCTTGCACTGCAGTGGTAAGGATGGATTCATACGTCCATCACCAGATTCCAACCGACCTCTCATAACATTTTCCTTCCCAGAACTTCCCAGAAAGACTCTACACACAACATCACCAAAGGTGACATAGACCCTGGGAGATTTTTTTTCCTCAATCTAACCCACCCAACCCAACATGCCTGCCATTTATTCGCTTGGTAATAACTCTAATTGACCAGCTCAGGACGGGTGCTCCATCGAAGCCAGCGACAAGTCAGCATCATAAGCTGGCCCTACTGTATAGGGGACGCATAGTACACAACTGCTATCCCTGTACATATTGCAAGTGCGCCTCACTGTTAAATTTGGCAGCCACCTCTGTTATGGAGCCCCAAATCATTTGATAAAACCCTTGACTCTGTGCAGAAACGGGCGGTCCGTTTGATAGACTATTCCCTATCTTAATAAATGGTTTGCAATATTTAGAGCCCATACCTCAAATGGGAATGGTGTCCTTGTTCTACATGTAGTTCAATGTAAGAAATTATCCAAGGTTGATATTTTCAGTTGCGAACATACCAAATAAAAGAGGTCCATAAAAGAATATTTCTCTGATGGCTTGTGAATAATGTTTAGGTCTCTATTGCTTATTTCTCTATTATGATTTGATTTATATGTACAACCTCTCTTCATGGCTATAAATGTATTGTTTTGTAATTTATTTTTTTTTATAATTTTTAGTTTTGTAATTTTTTTTAAATTCATATTTATTTATTTATTTATTTATTTTGACGCCGTAAAAGGCTTTTACAATATACATGATTTATGTTTACAGTGGTTCACAGGAGCGAAACAGTATTATGTTAAACAGAATAATTACTGAGAAATTATGTTGAGAATTAAACAAAAATAACATCTGGTATACATGGTACATTAGCATTTTTATTTTCAATCCGTACAGTAGTTTAGTATTGAGGTTATTGTTACCTTCAATATTGAAATTGGTTAAATTTGCTGAGAACTAAGAGTTAGCTCTATTGAATCATTCCTTTCTTACAAATTTAATTTACTTATTCCATATTATGCTTATGTCTCAGTAGAGGTAAAGTCACAAGGGGGAAATCCATAATTGGTTTTATTTTCGCTATACAATACTCATGTACAAACTGATTAAATGTAAACTGTCGATTTCTCGAAAATTAATAAATAAATAAATAAGATGCTCCGAGGAAGTAACGTTATTGGTCCCGTTTAATGATCCCTCGTCGTTGGTACAGAATCGAGAAACACGTCAAATACGCGCCATTTCTTCGTCGACATTTCTCACATGAGAACGGGTCGTTCCTACGACACATTCTTGATTTATCAGCTCGGCTGTGGAATGATTTACCGGTATGTTTCTTCCGTTTTACAACACGGGTCTTTTCGAAACCCATGTTTACTCCTTCCTCTTCTTAAAAGACCTTCCACACAGCTTCCCAAATACTTCAGACCGGAAAATAATTTTTATCAGTTATAGTATTAAAAATAATAATTAATAACATTATTGTGTATTTGACTTACATTATTTTTTTTTCAAATAAATGGAGTTGTAAAATGTTGAAAATTAAAAACCTTTTCGATGAAAGAAATACCAATCAAAACAATTTTATTTTGGATAATCGTAATCGTAATAATCGTAAAAAAAGTCACGGCACGTTCCGGGCTGGTTGAAAATTTTATTTGTTCTGCTCCCAGTTTTTTCCTTCAATATAAAACAAATTGATTTGACCCACTGACCTAATTTTGCTTTCGAATTAATTAACAGAACGGAATCAAGTAATAATGTTCAAACCCTGATTATTTTGTAATTCTTTACAGCATGATTTATGAAAGCACAATTTTATATTATTTATTGCGAATCTAAAAATGTGATTTGCTCTTAACTAACTAACTAAACATCACGCCGTTTCTCCGCAGGGGTAGGAAGAGAGGACAGACCACCAAACAACTCGGTCTTGGCCCAAGCACCTAGCCTCATTTACATTCATACATATTCTTCTATTATTCTGACTCTTGACATGGCCCCCAGTATCTGATTCACTTGATCGTACCAACTTCCTCTGGCGTCCCCGACTCCTTCTACCATTCACATTAGCGTAATATATCCTCCTTACACTCATCTCTTCGTTCATTTTCTCTACATGCCCAAACCATCTGAGCGTCCCGTTCCTTATCTTATTCATCCCACTTACATCAGTCTCGCATTCCTTCCGGATATTCATACGATCATACACAGTTTTACCACACTTATGCCTCAGGGGATCTTACTTCTACAGCATTCGGTCTACTTTCATCCTTATTTTGCCAGTTCCATGCCTTACTTCCATACATCAGGGTAGGTACTAGCACTCCATTGATCACTGCTAGCTACGCTTCGTTGGACAGTTTTTTGTTAGTGATCACTAAAGGAGTAACACACATTTATCCTTCTTTCAATATCTCTATTAGCATATTAGCATTTCTCGTAAATATACTTCCCAAACACACAAACTCATCCACCTGCTCCAAGTATTCCTCTCTTTCAAAAGAGTGACTTTGGCTTACATTCACAATTATTGGTTTGCTCTACGATAATTTAACGGTTTCATTGCTTAGTTTTCGTTAAAAGCATTCAAAAATAAGAAGATTACTGTAGGTGTTTTGAAAGGGAGATGTGTTAATACGAATTATAAAGGGAGCGCGCCTATATAAAAAGATTATAATTTATTTATTTTTATTCATAAAAAGTTTAATATAAGTTTTTCTACATATTTTTATCATGCTTCTCGACTACAATACATACCCGCATTATTGTGGTCGAAATTTGTGTATATAATTATATATATGTAATACCTGTTTATTGCTAAATAAAGCATTAGTATTATGAGGAAATCTATAATTGGTTTCTCGGTGAAGTACAGTGGGTTGCCATATTAATAGGGACACCTATTCATGACCTGCTGACAAACTGCTTGAGCAGTTTAGCGGGTATAAATAATAAAAAAAAAAAAAAATAAAATAAAAAAAAAAACACTGTATGGAAAATGTGTTTTTCACAATTTGTGTTCATAAAACAAAGATTTTTTTTTTTTTTTTTTTTTTTTTTTTTTTTTTTTTTTTTTTTTTTCATCAAGAAGAAGCTAAAACACAAAGTGTTTGTGTTTTATTTTATAATATAAAGATTTTTATGATTTTAGTTGCGGTTATTATTATTTAATAACAAAAACATTGAATTTCTAAAAGTTAAACACCGTATTTGTCCTTAATCTGCGATTATTATTTATTTATTTTTATTATTTTTAAACATTATCGAACAAAAAGTTAATATTTCGTAATGTCGCCTTTAGCCGCAATAACAGCTTGTACACGCCGCGCCGTGGTATACTCTCAATGCACAATTTTGCATTAATCTTTAGGTCAGTAGAATGATGCCACACCCGGGTGAGGGTTTCGATGAGCTGCTGCTTCATTGTGATCACCTCCTTGGCAATCTCCCTCTTGGTGAGCTCCTATAGGTTTTCAATAGGGTTCATGTTAGGGGAATTCCCCGGCAAAGGTAAAACCGGCACATTTTTTTCAGCCTTTAGTGCAGTGACAGTCCTGGCTTTATGACAGGGTGCGGAGTTGTGCATATAAACATATTCCTGGCCACCAGGGAACCATTCTCCGACTTGAGGCAGTAATCGATTTTTCAGTATATGTCTGTACTGATCCTGCCTCATAGTCCCTTGCACGATGTGGAGGCGCCCCATCCCTTTGGAAGAAATGACTGACCACACCATGATACCGGTAGGGTGTTTGATCGTCTCTACAAGGCAGTCCGGATTAAATTTCTCTCCTGGGCGTCGTCGGACGAACGATGATTTATCCAACAAAATTTGGAATATGGACTCGTCAGAGAAGCACACCTAAAAAAAGGGCCATAATCAA
This sequence comes from Hesperophylax consimilis, assembly GCF_061612785.1. Classification (NCBI taxonomy): domain Eukaryota; kingdom Metazoa; phylum Arthropoda; class Insecta; order Trichoptera; family Limnephilidae; genus Hesperophylax; species Hesperophylax consimilis. Next base: position 12,600,890 of record NC_142845.1, read on the forward strand.
ACTAATGGAATTTTTTTAAAGTTTGATAACCACAAAAATGTTAATTACCATATTCTAGTTCTCTATAGTCATGTTTTGGTGTGCGTTGGCCCATTCCAGTAGTTTTTTCCTCATATCTACTGTGAGGTGAGGTTTTTTAGCTGGCCGATGACCAATGAGGTTCTCCTCAGCCAATCTCCTCTTGACTCTTTTCTTTGGGAGACTTCGATATCATCTTCATTGATCATCAAAGTCAGATGAGCCACACTCTTTTTGCGGTTTTGGAGACAGACGTCTTTGATTTTGCGGTCAGTACGAGGTGTAGTGGTTCGTTTTCTGCCACATTTCCCATTGTGATCCAATTCAAGGGACAGGTTTTGATTGATTTTCTAATTTATCCTGTTAACCACAGACTTTAAAATACCTGTAATGACTGCTATTTTCCTTTGGGAATGTTGAGTGTTCAACAATAGTGTCTTCACTTACGGACATTTTCTTGGGGACGTGTCTAAAGACCTAGCCATTCTGAAAAAACAGAACATTGGACTCAATATGGAAAAACTATTCACTGATATAAGATATGAAAAAAAAAAGTTATAAAATTAATAGATAATTAATAATTACGTACATTTTCGTACAGCTAAACTGTTAAAACTCGTAAATATAATTATTATGTAATATGTACTTTCTTTTGATAAACAAATAAATAAAATAAAAATAAATAAATAAATAAATTTATTTACCAGAACTTCAATCACGTTTTTTCACAAAAATGCTGGGCACGTGGAAAAAACCTTAAATTTTCGAGGGATGTGGCACTTTGCGAGTGTTGCCACTTCTTAAAAGTGTCAGTGGTGATACCAGCAACAAAAATAACGAAGGAATGGCCATCATATCCAAGTTATTTAGAAGTAGAGACAACGTAAACATAAAAATCAGGAAATATTGGAACTGTCCCTATTAATATGGCAACCCATGTAAATGGCACATGCATTGTATAAAGCAACTTATTTCATTTTTCAACTAACTGTTTATATCCCTAAAATAAAATTAATTTATAAGTTTACTTTTGAATGAATGCAAATATAACTAGAAAAATAAAAGAATTTGCATCAAGTAAAAATTGAATAGTACAGCAAATTAACTTATCTTGGACGGGTTATTTCACAGAATTTGAAAATTAACCATGAAATTTGATGAATTGTTCAAATTCTGTGAACCAACCCGTCCTTAATGTTCTGAGACATTCTTTAAAATAGTTCCTATATTTTACAAATAACCAATTCTGAACAAACGGTATAAAGATTATCATTTTTCGATTTCCTGGAATTAATACTCAGCGAGTTGATCATTTTTGGAGCAACTCAACACGATGATAATTCAACTCACCTTTAAAAAGCGATATAAAGTCATGAAAATTAATGAAACAAAAAACGATGTTAGACGTTAAACAAGAGTTAGGTTTATAGGTTTTTTTTTCATCGCATTTAATGACTTTATATCACTTTTTAAAGGTGTGTTGAATTGTCAATGTTTAGAGTTATCATGGAACCCATTAAATCAATGTTCAATAATTATATGACAGGAGTACATACAATGTTTAATAATTACATGACAGGAGTACGTGCAATGTTTAATAATTACATCACAGGAGTACATACGTAGGTACTCAGGAATCGCTACGCTATCAGAAAATGAAAAAAACGATCCGTCACTCGTGGGAGTATATCGTACCTACGTAACAGCACACGTATAACGTAGATGACCTATTGTGATTCCAATTTAAAAGGAAATAATGAATTTATTACAATATCGTAGCGTGACGTTGGTCGTGACGCACTTTGGGCTCCAGTACGGGACGGGAATATGACCTCTAAGACCTCTTCATCGACTTATGAAACGACACAATAACATTATGTCAAGTGACATGGGTCCTATTACGTCAGAAATCATAATTCATACTTATTATTTTGCAATGTTTGCATAACATTGATGCATGCCTAAGATACAGGATGAGACGAACTTGCCAAATATATTAATGCAACCTAATGATAATGATAACGAAAGGTTGCAGATTCAATTCTGAGCCGCGAAAAAATTTGATTCTAGTCTCGTTATTTTCCTGTTTAACTGTTTTTACCTGCCTCTAGGATCTTAGATTAATATTCTACGTATTGCTATGAGGAGAGGGTCTGCTTGGCTCTCATAATGACATAGGCCATGGACATGGAACAAAGAAGAACACAAAAAATGCGATGCGAAGTCTGGCCAGTCTGGCCTTAAATTTAGAATGCAATTCCAAATTTTGTTTCATCATCATTATGAAATTCAAATTGATGGCGATACGCGATGTCAGGCAAGTACAAGCAATATCTACACACTGCATTTCTAGTGTTTATTACCTATTCAGTGGTCATAGGCCAATTACGAGGGTCATCCAGAAAGTAAGGTTACAACATTTATGTAGGATTGAAAAATGCTTGTATTTAATTGAACTATTTTTCAACGTAATCACACTAATCACCGTCGAGATCGAGACATTTCTGTCTAGTCTTGTATTCGCTTTTACATGTCAGTGTCATAAACGTCTTCCGCTAGCTCTTTCAGCCACTTCTTCACAGCTTCCTCGACTTTCTGATATTTGGAAAAACTCATTTAGTTTAGTGAAAAGGTGATAGTCCGAAGGCGCCAAGTCGGGTGAATAGGGGAGGTGGGTGAAATATCCCATCCAGACGATTTCAGCAGCTCCTGTGAACTCGCGCGGTGTGGGGCCTGGCGTTGTCATGCAGGACGCTGACTCCCGGGGTCAGCATTCCCCTTCTGCGGTTCTGAATGGCTCTTCTCACTTTTTTCAGGGTATTGCAGTAAGTCTCTGAATTAATGGTAGTCACCTTATCCATAAAATCCACCAAAAAGACCCCCTTAGGGTCCCAAAAAACAGGAGAAATTACTTTCCGGCGGAATGCGTCACCTTGAACTTTTTGGTATCTGGGGAAGATGAATGATGCCACTGAAGTGATTGTCTTTTGAATTCTGGGGTGTAAGAACACACCTACGTCTCATCCCCTGTCACGGAAAAGTTTTTTCCTTTCAATCATGATATTCAAATCCACGGGTATGTGGGCATTCTTCCCATCAAAATATGGTAATTTTTCCTCATCCTTTACATCCTACATTTCTTGTAAAAATTTGGTCCTTTCCACTGCCAACAACAATCAACAACTGCCAGTATCTGCTGAAGTGGCAGTGTCCTGTATAGTTCTATTAGCTGACAAATCATTCAATTTCTATCCGAATTGAGTGGTTGTCTGGATCGTTCGGGATTTGTACGTTGTAAAAGCACTTTAGATTATCTATTTTTGGATTCTTAGTTCTATTCCTTGCAGTTTGCAGTGCTGGAATTTGACCCACATCTGATGTGGACTTTATTGATTTAATAAATTAATTTATACTCGCTCCGTTATAAACAAGCTGATTTGTTTAACTTTCAAAAGGAGTCTGCGACGATCCAGGAAGAGATATGAGCCCATTAAGTGAATAAAATGATTCGGGTTTTGTCGAAATTCAGAATACCTATTACCTACGTTCTGCTTATAATCTTTGCTTATCCGTGTGGTCAAATTTCATAATCGTTATTTAATTAGAAACCCAACAGTTACTCTAATGTGCTGTTACATTTTAAAAATACGTACGACCTTAAAAAGGCCTTCGGAATATTCCTTTGTTTTCGGAAACATGACAATTTCAGACTTAGCATACAATGTACAAGTGTAGATTTGTCAGTAGATTTAGCACGTTTTTTGTCAATTAAATAATACGTGTTTTTCCACGGCTCACTTCCTGCGACATGAAGGCATAATCACCATCTGCCTGTGCCTGTGCCAGAATTAGCTGAGCCATTCGCTGCGATGTTTATCTGGTCGGCTAATCGAAGCACTTTATTATTCGATAAAATCTACATATAATTTCCTAATGTTTTAATGTTGACACACATAAAGCAATTAGTTCGCAGAGGTATGAATGTAAATTTAACACAGGATATCGATTAGCCAAAACGATATATTATTTAGCCAGTACCAATTGAACAATACCTGTCTACATAAATGTAGATACATATTGTAAGGAGAACGGTAGCAATTTTTTTTAAATCGAAAAATACAAGAATTGATGTTGGTCCCAAAATTCATATGAACTACCTTTCACGCTATCTCAACAAATGTATTATCTAAGATTTTGCATAGTCAGAATCTCAACAACTTTAGTGAAGAAGCCGTGTAAAAAAGTATGTCGGTGTATTGGACAATAAATAAATTGCGAATCATAACGACGTAAGTGGAGAAGTCGTGTAAAATAATTTGCTCTAGCGGGCCTAGAAAATTAATATATTCGCGGGGTTTATTTTAATTAATTCTGAAGAACGTATTTCTAAATTCTCAGATGTTTCTAAACAAATACCTTGGGTAATGACTAATTTATCATCTAGAAAAATAAAATCTGGTGCTTACCGTTTATTCTACAGTTGAAAAACGTTTTATAAAATATTTTAATGGTGAGGTACTGTTTTTATTAATCTTAAATGTAAATAACTTACATCCGTGGGATCGGTCTGAAAAAAGCTATTACAGTTAAGAATTCGTCAGAATTATTTAAAATGTTATTAGAGTCTTGTGTTGCTTTAATACTTTTCCAGTTTTTCAGGTGTTTTAAACATTAGTATTTCTCCAAACTTTTGATTCAAATAACAATATTCTATTGTTCTTAAAATTGACTTTTTCGTGATGCATCAGGATTAAAAAATCTATTACATTCTAAATATTTCAATCATTTGAATAGTTGATAATTTCGAAATGGATATCGATTATGTAATCGACCAAAGAAGACGATTATGTCCATCAATACAGAAAATGATAGATGTTTTGGTGAACAATTTATAAATATAACACAAGAATTTTCAACGACTAAAGAGTAAAGTTAAAAACAATGACTCTAAAATAATTCGATTGTTTCATCGGTTAGCTGCAGATATTTTAGGTACTGTTATATTTTCATCGTTCAATTACTAGGTTAAGTAAGATTCTCTCCAGATCGGTTCGATCAATTTTTTCAATTAATTCATTATCACGAGCGTGTTTAACACTTTACTGATTTCATTTTCATTCAATTCAAACTTTTTATATAAAAACTGTTCAGTCAATTTTCGGAGATTAAAAAAGTGTTGACAAATATAAAAGTTTTATTTTAGAAATAAAGTAAAATTACCTACCTAGCAATAATTACCTAACTAATACATATAGTTGTACACTTTCCTTTAAACGAGAAAAACTTTTTAAACTCTGTTTAATTCTTCAAACATCTCCGTGGATTTTATTTTAACTGTTTTTTTGGAATAACTTAATGAGTAAAATATAATATTTAATTATTGAAGACATAAATATTACAATTTGAGGTTTTACTCATTAAGTTATTCCAAAAAAATAAATATTCATCGTCGACTTGCAGAAAAATCAATAGATGTCGCACATTAAAAAAATAGGATATATTTATCCAAGACACCATCTAGATTGCATTAGGTTCGAGTTGAATCTTTCGATCATACGTAAAGATAGCAGCCAATAGAAATGTGCGTTGAGAAGGTGAAGATAGCGTTGGTAGTTAGCTCAGTTGGTAGAGCAGCGCCCCGTCCTAGATGCGACCGTATCTTTTTCCGATGTTTCTGTTTCAAATGTTTGTTTGAAAATCGCCAATTATTGTCTACAACAATTAAATATTTTTATTATCATCTCATAGAAAAGATTTTGTTATTTGTAATTATAAATTGCCTAAATTGTGTAGCATTAATGCAAACAGACAGACAATGCAAGTCATTGGTGGAATTACAGTTATACAATTTGCATTGCAATTAACATTGCGTATAAATTATCTTGTCGAAGCGGGATCTTCTATTAGCAGAACCAGGTTTGGCAGTTTCCGTTGTTTTTTCCGGTCTTCAGTGTTGAGGGCACTTACCCCCAACTAAGTGAAACCATTTTTGTCGCTTCGTGTACCATCTATATTGAATACGTCAATGTTGTTGTGTGGTAGGCGGGATGGACCATAGGCCAAAAAACCTTAATTATTCAAAGTTCGTGACTTTGTGTCAGAGCGACTTCATTTTGCTTCTATATTTGTTCCCGTTAATACTCGAATCGGCTCAATTCTTTTTCAGGTTGAGAACGTGCCAAACGTTTTACGGTTTGTCAAAACTTTTACTTTTACGGTTGTCAAAACTTTTGATCAATACTAATAGTATCATTGTGTTACTTACACCTATATTGCTATCAATCTCTGATTCTTGCGCAAAATGTCATCTTTCACGGTATTTATATCCGATAATTATATGCCTCTGTCCATCAAGACCATGCGAAATTGTTGCAAAAATAGTATTAATGGTTTTTTTTTTAAGTAGCAAAATTTTACCGCAATGATTTTAGGAAACGTTAACTCTACTGTTAGATTAAATTATACTTAAAAATGTTTTAATAACCACATGACATCGACTTTGTCTTATTTTTGGACAGGTAAATGGAAATTTCAAAGCTGGATAGAAAACCGAGAGAAGTTTCACTACATAAGTTGTCACTTGTACAGTAAAGTTTAGGAAAACACATAAATTTATTTTAGGTTAACATTTCACCAATGGATACAAAATGGAATTGGTTCACGTAGTGGAGCTTACGTGATACAAAAGTGGTAGCACAAAAGAGGTTTGGAAATTACTAATCTACGTGATAAATACAAAAAAAATTAAACAGATTAGAAGTAAGATTGGTAAGTCTCTACGCTGTTCGTACATATCCAATTTTTAAAACATCCGGTAAAAAATATTATCGTTAGAAATATATATTGTATTCAAATAGATCAACAAACGCTGATTCCGAATGTTTAAATTTTATTAAATGAGTAGAATTAGTAAATCGATATATAAAAACGATTAAAAGCTTGAGAGATTTAAACGCCCTGTGATTGGCCACTTCCTAATGAATATATATATTTTTTTTAATTCACTCTAATTATTGATTTTGGAATATGTTATTTTCATACCGCCCCATTTTGGAAATGGCTTTACTGTTAAGGCGATGCACTACGTCGTGTAATATTTTAAATCAAGCCGCTATCAATAATATCCCTTACGTAGAAGGCGATAAGGTTTAAATTCCCGCTTAACACCATCCGCCTGTTTTGATTTATGTAAGAAAAAAACATGGCTAAAATGTGCCTTTTATTTTATTTTGTGGATGTTCAGGCATAAATATATATTTTTTTTAGATTATTTTATAAATAACTCAATTTTCCACATTATACAATAAAATCATAACCGAAAATGGGTTCATAAGTAGGAGATTTTGAACTTTAAAGCAGTTTTCATAGGCCTTTACATTATTTTTTTCTGGGCTTATAAAAAGATTTTTCCAAAAAATACTTGATTATTTCAAAGGCCAAAATGTATTCTACTCGCAGTATTTAATTAAAGCATCGGAAACATTTCTAGGCGACTAAATTTTCAAACCAAAAACACATGATTTTGAATTACTACGTATGGCATCGCCTTGACACAAACGAGGTACGTCTGACGTCACGCGTACGTTTTAGATATATCGTCTTTTCGATTTTAATTTCGTCGATTTCGATTGATTCTTCAATTATTATCTTGATTTGCACTGCCCGGCCCCCAGTCGAGGAGACCAACTGCGCTGAAGACATATTTGTTGGTTCGGTTTGATCTATTTGTGGGCTGACCTACTGAGGTGGAGAATTGTTAGTCTGCCACTGCCGTAGCAATAGCAGCGCTGTCTGGGACACATTACTCATGCTCAATCCGACACCACATTAACTCACGCCAAAATCACTTCATTCAAATATATTACACATTTTGTGCATCACTTTTTCTACCAATACGACAATTATTGGTTTCGGCAAAACTGTTGATATAAGAAGGGAGAATTAAAAAAAGGTTTTCCTTGGGTAAGTTTTTAGATTCTCACGGCCAAAAGCATTTTTGTTGTTTGTTTTTGGGGTGTTATGCCGTGTTGCGCTAACTCCTTCTTTAGCCGACGTTTCGGACAGCGTTGCAGTGTCCATCATCAGGGCAGATCCGGTAGATCCGAAGATGATCTTCGAAACGTCGGCTAAAGAAGGAGTTAGCGCAACACGGCATAACACCCCAAAAACAAACAACAAAAAAGGTTTACCTTGCATTTTTAAGAGGAAGCTACAAGCCAAAAATGTGTATATTCTTGGTATACCTTATATTGTAGGTAATAGGCAAATCGCTTGACAAACAGAGTCTAGAAACGTTCGATTTGAAGCACAAAACTGGTTTTTATTTATGTTGTAAATAATTTTATAAGAAAGCGAAAAAGTTAATCAAATGAAACTGTCACAGATAATCTTAGCTATAATATTGTATTTTTAAAAAGTTGTTTCCTTTATGCGTTCATACATTTCTATTGAAAAAATTTTTTTTTTAGTAGTTTACATATATATTTTTTACAGAGTAATTTATTATTTTATTTGTATTCTACTCAAGCGAAACGATAGGAAAACCTTCAATTTATCTAAAGCATATACTAATGTACACTAATTCTTTATAAAGATTAATCAAAATAGTTATTTAGCATTAAGCTTCGCCTTAACCTTTAAATGTTCATAATTCTTTAAAAAAATATTCCACTGTTTTTCATTCAATACTTTCATATAAAAATAGTCCCTACAGCCCGAATTCAACGAGTCTATGATATTTCCAATGTTATGGAAGGTTTTTAGTTTTTTTATGTTTTTTATTTGAGAAATATAAACTTACAAAATTTGAATAAATTTAATATTTTGAATATAAATTAAACCAGTTAAGTTTCGTCTACAATCTTTTTTTACTGTTACAGATTAGGAAGCAAGTAAATATTAACAGTTTTTTTAATGTGAATAACGCACAAAAGTCCCAACCGTCTGGAGCCAGTGAGACTATGGCATCCCCGATTGGGATATGTTGTGAGGCTGAAGGTAGTTAGAGGGAAAGGAGATGGGGAATAGGAAGGTGGGGAAGTACCTGGATATTCAGATCTAGTCACCAAACACGGCTAAAGCCATTTTTAGCAACGCTTTAATACTGAATGGTGGTAAGAGAGTATCTTTCACTCTGGAAAGTTCCATTAATATGTCTTACATTAAATTATTATAAGCCGACGGGAATTGAACCCGCGCCTTCTGATATCCGGTCAGACGCTCTGGACCACTGAGCCACGTCGGCTTATTTCCATCCCGCCAAATAATTCAATATGTACTAGAACTTCAATCAACAATTAATGTTTATTATATTTTTTCCACCTGTAAACAACCAACTTTATTTTTCTAGGAAAACCTTTGTTAGTGCTAAATTTTCCACTAGATGGAGTCGAGACATATTATATCTACATTTGTTGGACGGCATTTTTTTACTCGTGAGATATTTTCAATTTGTATTGATATTACAGGCGACTTATTATTGCTTATAATGATTTATTATCCTTTGTGCTATGCATAAAAACCTTGTCTTATAAACATTAGTCTATCATTAAAAAATAATAATATCTTATATTATTTTAAATCGTTGAGGCCCCGTAGTAAGGTTCAAATATGGATTGAAAGGGAGATTTGTAAATTTTAATGTTAGAGGGAGCGCGCTAATATTAAAAAACTAAAATTAGCGAAAATGATAAAATGTTTAATAAAACATGACTCGTTTGAAATAAAGCAAAACCCTTGCTTTAGTTACAGTCACAAAATGCTTTAGTAACGTCACAGTGTGCTGCCAAGGTCTTTTATCTATGTGAGGATATTGTGTCAGTGCTTTATTAGCAGCAGACACATACCTGGACGGATGACGAACCTCGTGCTGGCACTGTTGGTGGACTCGGTGGACTCTTTCGCTGCAGCAACTGGTCCAGTTTCTTCACCACCTAGGATTCTTGCTGTAGAGTCTCCATCTTCTATCTCTGTGTCACCTGTTCCTGTCCTTCATTTTACTTAACTTAACTTCACTTTGTTTTTGTAATATTTATATTTTTTTAGTAAAGCGCCCCTGAGGTGATATCTCACAAAAGCGGCGCTATACAAATTGTCCAATAAATAAATAAATTACATTGAACGACACTGTGATTTTTTCATGCCTATAACATATTAAATAACAGAACACAAAGTTTTTTTAATAATTTTCGGAATTTAAGGAGGGAATTTCATATAATTAATTTCTATTCATATAATAATTATATAATTTATTCATATAATTAATTTCTTTGACGGCCGGCATAGTCCAGTGGTAACGCATTGGACTGCCATTCCGAAGGTCGCGGGCTCGAACCCGGCGTGCGCAAATAAATTTTATTTGATTAATTTGTGTTATTTCACAATTAATTAATTAAAATAATATATAGTATATTTGCGGCACGTTCCAGAGTGGAAGATACTACCAGTATCGCCCTGGTGTAAGACCACCATTCAGAATTGAAACGTTGCTCCAAATGGCTTTAGCCGTGTTTAGTGACTAGATCTGAATAGCCAGGTACTTCCCCACCTTCCTCTTTCCCTTCCCCACTTACCTTCAGCCTCACAACATCCCCCAATTGGGGATGCCATAGTCTCACTGGCTCCAGACGGGAGCAGTTGGGACTCTTGTGAGGTATTCACTATAAAAAAAAAAAATTAAAAAAACCTATATAATTAAGATAAACTTACAGGGTTAGCAAGGAACTTGTTATAAATCTGTATAAATCGGGTATGCGGGGTCTGAAATGTAAAATATTAATCAAATAAAATTTACTTGCGCACGCCGGGATTTGAACCCGCAACCTCCGGATTGTCAGTTGAGAGCCTTACCCCTCGACCATGGATGGTGATAATATTATGTTTTTCCATAAATTTAACAATTTGTTTTTTCATGACCGTTTCCAATATTTTTGAAAAGGAGCTTACGAGGCTTATAGATCGGTAATTATACATACCCTTTTATTTAGATTTTTATAGATGGGCATAACGTTCTTCTAATATATTATTTTGAAAATCTTTTAATTAAAAATAAAATACTTGATATCAGGAAGCTATTCATAAAAAAATTATCCATACAAATTGTATAAAATCGTCACCTTCACACATATCTCACTCCCAGAACACTAGAGCTAAATCTAACAATCATTTACAAGTGCCAAAAATTAAATCCACTCTTGCTAAAAAACATGAATCTTACCTCGCACCTTCCATATTCAATATTTTCTTAAAAGAAACACAACATACAACTCAAATCAACAGAAAATGTACATATAAATACTTTAATACGTGGCTAATGAACAAAAAAAGAAATTGCATTAACAAGTTACTTGCAAACCTTCCATGCTAATTTTTATATGACATATTAAAAAAAAAAAAAAGAAAAAAAGTTCAATTACTGTAAATATGTATGTAATAATTTATATTGAGATTATTTTATCTAGGTAATCTTTTATTTTTTAATTACGTTTCTTTTCCTGTATTTTGTATTTTTATTTATTTTTTTTGTATTTTTATTCACTTTTATTATTATTGATATATGTAATGGTAGATACTGCTACCCGGCTCAGAACAGATATTGTCTAGTGAGTCGGGTAGCGCACATAATTTGTAAACAAATATTGATGTCAATAAACGCCCGGGTTACCGGCAAATTAAAAAAAAATATATATATATATCTTTGGGCATAACAGTATAAAAGAATATACTTTTATGTATGGAAAGATTGACCGAATATATATGGTAAGGTCGGTTCATTGATTAGTAACCCCTCCAGCGTTAAGGTCATATATGTCCGAGCGTATTTTAAATTTTTATTTTCATACGAAAATAAATAAAAAAACGTATGTTATTGGACGTTAGAAAGAGAAATAATAATTCTTTCCAGTTTGCCTCAAATATTTATAATGGAATCCATTAAATCCTAAAAATAGCCAAAATGAATAATTCATGTTTCACGTCGCTGTCTTAAAAATCAATTTAACTTTCAAAATTATTTTTTATTTTTAATTATAAGAACGAGATTGAAGTGAAATTTCAGTATTCTTACAATTCCTCAAATAAGTAAATATGTGGTTAGAGGGCTGATATTTTCAGAATGCTATTGGGTATTTTACCAATATTCCGAAAGTTTTATCCTTAGCATACTCTAATAAAATATACATTTGTAAAATCATGAGATTTCGTTGTAGGAGACAACCTCATCATTGATGATAAAAAAACGTGAGATACCTATTTAATCGTGTTAAACACCTGGCTTAACTATTTAAATTAATGTAGGTAATATATTTTTATTGAAAACTTTGATGCATAATTGACCGGTCGGTGGCTGAGTTGACATTGCGTTTGGGTCCCACCCAGGCGTAGTGTGTTCAAGTCCTCGGCTGGCTAATTCCTCCATCATAACGGTCAGGTTATTCGTAACCCGGGAATGTTTGTCTTTCTTTAAAAACTAAATAATAATATATACATAATGAACAGTACAAATCAAATTACAGTGTTGCAAAAAATCCCACACACCTGTGCGTGGATCAATTAATTAATGAGGTTGTTATCAAGTTTCCTATTAATTAATTATTATTGATATTCTTTTACTCGTTATCAAAGATAGGCACTGGCTTGACTTATTTATAACATGTTACAAAAATCCGATAACTTACGACAACTACTGCCCCGCAGCTGGGGACAAAACACACAATAACTTACAAGGCTATAAATCTGCCAATACTAAACCATAAGATGCAACTAACTTATTCACAAATAGAGACATATTTCAATCAATGTAACAAAACAAACAATGTATGGCGTACAAAACCATAAGTTAAAAAGCAATAATAAAATGATATTGTTATACCGTTCCCTATTCATTTTGAAAAACGTTTCTGGTGCATCGTTTCTCTACTGAATGCATTATTCAGTTCTGCATGAAATGAGTAGTGAGTTTACCGTTTGTTAGCCGGAGGTCAATATCGCTATAAAACCAGAACCCATTCTTCTATTTCAATAGGTTTATAGATCAGGTATTGCCGGCTTTATAGTCTTGCATTCTGCATTGTTCCGACTGCCATTCAAGTCATTATTATTCTTTCATTTTAATGAGCTACCTTCCATTATTATAGTTTATGATGTCCAATTTAGTTCAGATTTTAGCATTCTACTCTCGTCATCATCACCATAACAAGTTTATGTCTATTCTGTGATGTATGAAGGCTTCCTCAGGCTGCCTGCAATGTAAGTTCTGTGGACAGTAGTAGACCTCGCGTCCAAAAAAGGTGTTTCTAATTTTCTCTCATTTAATAAATCAAAACACAAACTTTCTTCTGAAATCAAAACGTTTTAAAGCTTGTTCTTAAATACTCACAATTTAATAAATAAATTTGACGATCGGTCACACTTCAAAAAAAAATACTAAGCCAATAACCCGTCGTGTGCAGACGCTAAATTTCTCACCATGTGTCAGCTGATTCTATTTTTGTAAAAACTTACCTACTTGTTTTTCTATAAAATTATGTTTTTGTAATTTGTATCGTCTTACCGGATAATGTGTTTAGAAATATTTTTTATGAAAGTAGTAATACACCATAAGTATTTTCCTCAAAATAGCAACTTATGTGCAGAGAAAAAAATTTTTGCGCCACCATCTTTAAACGGAACTGGAATGTAACAAACAAATTTACAGAACGACGAAAAGCAAAACGCTTGAGTATTCCGAGATAAAACAGAACTTCGCAAAGTTATCAATTATCTGACATAATTATTCTTGTCTAATAGTTCCAATGATTTGTTTAAAAAAATGTTTGCGTAAAAATATTTTTCGGTGTGCTTCAACAGTGTGAAATCGAGCATTCCTGTTAAAAACATGGAGGGATATAGGAATGGATAGTACGTATATTTTCTCATATTTAGACAACGCATAAACCTTTTTTATACTTTTTCTATTACTAGCTATATACTAGGATACTGCGAACAGCGCTCTTGGGGTTATTTTGCACAAATTACAAATCATCCAAATATTATTTTAAGAGCTTCATAATATTATGTTATTCGTATTGCGATTTCGTTAGTAAACGATCTCGCATTACGAAGACCAAATCCAAGCATTTTATTGGCGCGGGGGACAATGTCAGATATGTGAGTGGATTATTTTTGTACCAGGGCTAATTATTTTTAATAACTGTGATTATACATCATGTCACTCCATGATAATACAATAATTCCTAAAGCAATGACATTCATACAAAGTCGAACAGTGCATCATGACGTTGTTTTTTATTTAAAAAAAAAATACTGCCAAAGGAAATATCCTATTTCGAAATTGCTGCATTTATGGTTGTATTCGTAGATAATCTGTTATTATGTCTCTTATATCAGATGTATCTTTTCTGGCCTTGAAGCAAACACAAATAACAACCATGAAATATGCAAATATGTACATTTTTGTTAAATTGACATGTCATTTAGTGGTCATTATTTTTTTTAACAAATCCGCTTAGTATGTGTTAGCATGAATGTGCCCGTTAATATATACCTACTTATTATGAGTTTATGAGCTTATGGAGGATTTTTTCAAAATGTTTTTATAATGCTGTCTATCTTTATCACAAGTATATTAATCTTAACAATTTATTTATGTCTATTCTTGAATACACATCTTACAAATGATTAAGGTGGTTTATATTGTAGTTCAGAGAAAAAAGTACAGAAAAAAGGTATAAAAAATAAAGAACATAGGTTGATATAGGTAAAACTGTGTGTGGGTGATATTGTATGTTACGTGAACACCTAACTAGGAGAACCTGTGCTGAGGTGTTAACGTGTTTGTGATTAAGGGTGACAGGTATTTGTGTTGTGGTAAAAAGTTTTTTTGTTTTTCACAGACTTATATTGAAGCATGAAAACACACATTTATATGTGAGTGTATGTATTTTTGGATAATTCTTGAAAAACGTGTATAATATTTAATTTTACTTATTATATTTTGGTTATGTTTGGTTTGGAATTATAATCTTCAGAATAAAGTGAATATCTTGATTTTTTATCCAGGCTACGATATGTTTTTTGAGAAAGTAATAATACAATAATTCTAAAGTTTGAATGTTAACCATCAGATTCCAAAATTAAGGACCGACTTTTTTTTTTAATTTATTGAGCCAATGTCGCAACTGTTCGCAGTTACTGGGATTATCATGTATCCATTATGCTGCAAGGCTTTGCAGTTGGGAAAGAAACGGATGTGAGAAGAGAAAGGATGGGAAAAATCCTAAGTTTATACTCAGGGTTTTCCAATAAGAGGTGTTACTTTGATATTCAAAGAAACTTTTCCCGTAAAAGATCAATGGTTTCGTTGCTTGTGTGGCACGTAGCGCCGTCTTGTTGAAATTAAACGTTGTCCAGATTAATACCATCCAATTCCGGCCATAAAAAAATCATTAATCATCTCTCGATAGCGCAATCCATTCACCGTAACTGTTGCTCCAGCCTCATTTTCGAGAAATTAAGGTCCAATGACTCCGCCGGACCATAAACCGCACCAATTAGTCACACGTTGAGGATAGAGAGGCTTTTCAACAATCACTCTTGGGTTTTTCGAGCCCCAGATGCGACAATTTTGCTTGTTGACGAAGCCACCGAGGTGGAAATGGGCCTCATCACTCAAGATGATTTGCATTTGATTCACTCAAGTGAATTTTAATAATTTCAATGCGTTGTTGAAGCGTGTATCGTTCAATTTTTATTAATGGCGTAGTTTTTAATTGTCAAATGTTAAAAATTGACAGCTTCAAAAGTAACATCTACCGAAATAGCGGGCTATTCAAAATAACACCTCTTATTGGAAAACCCTGTAGATTTTATTAAAAGAAACACAGCTACAGCCTTATCATGTGAAAAGAGTTTCAACAGCTCCCAACCGTCTATAGACAGTGAGACTATGTGAAAAGAGTTCCAACAGCTCCCAACCGTCTATAGACAGTGAGACTCTGTGAAAAGAGTTCCAACAGCTCCCAACCGTCTATAGACAGTGAGACTATGTGAAAAGAGTTCCAACAGCTCCCAACCGTCTATAGACAGTGAGACTATGTGAAAAGAGTTCCAACAGCTCCCAACCGTCTATAGACAGTGAGACTATGTGAAAAGAGTTCCAACAGCTCCCAACCGTCTATAGACAGTGAGACTATGTGAAAAGAGTTCCAACAGCTCCCAACCGTCTATAGACAGTGAGACTATGGCATTCCCAATTGGGTTATGTTGTAAGGCTGAAGGTATTGAGGAAGGGAAGGATACGAGGAAGAGGAGAGGAAGGTTGGGAAGAGCCTGGATATTCAGATATCATCACCAAAGACGACTAATGTCAATATCAAGCACCATTTTCATCCTCAATAGTGTTTTCACTTGACCATTACTAAAAAATGTGCAACTCTAGAACGAGGTTCAAATATGCTATAAATATTTTATTTACTTAATTTGCGAAATTTTATACGATCTTTCAAGCAATATATGTTTGTATTATTATTTTACCGCGCCGGGTATTGAATCAAAACCATCTAGATCACAAGGTTCACTTGTATGAGAGACTTTTTTTCTTAAATTTTTATGTATATATTTTTTTAATTTATACAAGTTAGGAGGCCAATTTCATTCAGTGTCCCAGCCTTGTAATCTAGGTAGTTTTGATGGGACCCGCTTCATCTGGACCCAGAACCAAGTAAAGTTAAAATACATTTTATCGGATGCAATGTGGTAGAGTAAAGCTAAATTTGTCTATCAATCACATCACATTATTAATCGCAATCACTAAAAGGGCCAAATATAGGAAACTGAAACGATCTCAGGCAACAGAAAGGCTAACTATAAATATGACTCTGACTCCATACCAAAACGAGAGAATAGTAATTAATTTATAATTATATTGACGTCAATCCCCCAGTCATCTGTTAATTGATTCTATTTTGTCCCAAGTTCCTAATACGGAAAACATCACGTAACTAATCTCGAGTGACCGAGTTATTCCTGAAACAAAGTATTGATCGCCTTCCTGTCGTGTCTTTAAATAAGTACCGTAAATAATCATAGCATTTCCCGTCTGGTTCCTAAATATTACACAAGTAGACTCGGACTAGACAGGGCAGAACTGGTCAGAAAGCAGGAAACTTGCAGTCGGGCTGCCAACCAATGGAGTATTTCCACAAACTATCAATACCTTTAAAATGTGCGAATTTGAACAATTCATCAAATTTAAAAGTTGATTTTCAAGTTCTGTGAAGGTTTTATTCCAGTTCTGTTATTATTTTAGTTTTGTGAAACAACTAGCCAATAATAATATAATAACAAAATATGAGTAGAACCTTCACAAAAATTGCAAATCTACAATGAAATTTGATGAAGTGTTCAAATTCTATGAAAGAGAATTTGAACATTTCTTCAAATTTCAAAGTTAATTTTCAAGTTCTGTAAAAGTTCTTTTATTATTTCAGTTCTGTCTAGTAACTTGCCTATAATAACAAAACTTGAATAAGATATTCACAGATCTTGCAAATGAACGTTGAAATTTGACGTTTGAATTTTGACGTTCAAAATCTATGAGAAAACCCATCCTTAAAGTTTATCTTTCTGATTCTGATCATTATGCTAAAATTGTGTAATTTTAATATTTTCATTCATAATTATTGATTTGAAAAATCACACATTCCGAAACGGTTCCAACTGGCTACAATTTCGTTATGACATACAATACGCCACTGGCTGGTAAGACGGCTGTCACCAATGTTGCCCGGCGTGACATTTTCACGAATAAAAACCAACATGTCATTTGGCGGCAATTCGAAAATGGCACATAAAGCGTTGTAGAAAATTTATGTGTCGACATAAAATAAAACACAAATAGCTTCACTGCTGTAATCTTGTTCTTGATTTTTTTAGAGAATCCAAAAGAACAGTGAAAATACCCAATTAGACGAAAACTTACCACGATAAATAACGTTTGTTAGTTTCCTTGGACAGCCATTTTTTAAGGTCAAACTTTTCATTGTACTTTTGTGCTGATTTGTGGCGGGAACCTCTGGACTCAAGTCATATGCTTAAGCTATTAGCTGCGCTATTTAAATACTTTAAGCCACGGCCGTTTTTGCAATTTGTGTCTTTATATTAGTAACAAAAGGAATTGTGGAATCATCAGTTGATACCCTCAATCAGCGAGTTTTCAGAAACCTGTTATGGAAAATGAAAATATGTTCAGTAATAGTCATTCTCACCACATATTATGTTGCTTGACTTTGATACCTATTACATTATTTGACTTGATACTTACCTTTTATGTTATTTGACTTTTATACCTATTATTTTATTTGACTTGATACCTACCCATTATGTTAATTGACTTTGATACCTATTATGTTATTTGACTCAATACCTACCCATTATTTTATTTGACTTTGATACCCATTACGTTACTTGCCTTGATATCTAACTATTATTTTTATTATACAATTTATTAATTTTAAATAATATATAGTATACTTGCGGCACGTTCCAAAGTGGAAGATACGCTCAGTATCGCCTTGGTGTAAGACAACAATTCACAATTGAGACGTGGCTTGAAATGTTTTTTGCCATGTTTTGTAACCAGATCAGAATAGCCAGGTACTCCCCCACCTTCCTTTTTCCCATCTACTCCTCCTCCCCACAACCTTCTTTATCAAGTATAACATTTTTAATTGATGTTCCCTTTTTATGCCTATTCCACCCCTGTTACCGTGACCGGGAGGTTGTGTCCATTTCCGTTCCCTGTCTGGTTGACGCGACTATGAAGGCAGATCTAAACGGGAATGTGGGGCACTGCCCAGTGTATAGTGCCTGGTGGTATAGTGCCTGGTGGTATAGTGCTCAGTGTATAGTGGCCAGTGTACCTTATAGTGCCCGGTGTATAGTGCCCAGTCTATAATGGCCAGTGCACAGGGCACGGCGCACAGTGGTCACCTGTCATGTGCTGCACGTTACAGCATCAATAATTCACCGGAACTAGCCGCTGAATCCACCGTCATGACCGCACAGTGGCCGGAAGTATGCTGCACTCTAATTAACAGCAGAACAGTGCCGTTCATTGGTGGCTAAACGCTGGCAATACTGACAGTACTGCAAAGTGAAAAATCCTTTTGGAAATCAATCATTCAATTATAGTGATTTATTTTTGGGGTATTCCTCCTTATTTAGCCATCGTTTAGGTTCCAATGGGGCATCAGCACGGTAAAGCATCCAGTGAGGATCAAATTACCGAATAATACTATATCAATAAATAAATCATTCAATGCTAGAACTCAATTTAAACTATATTTGTAATAAGCATTTACTTTGTGGCTCGTCATAATTTACAATAAAAGATATAAATTTACGAAACCGGTAGAGTACAATTAAAATTAAAGTGGTCTAAAACAAATTCATATCTTTTATTGTCAATTTAAACTATTTAACCATAGACAATATCTGACAACCTGTAAACTGTACTATTTTTACTTTCAAAGTGGTGAAGCGATTTTTACCTTGACTTCTTAGCCCGTCGTCCCACTTGTCGGTAAACAATCGATATTAACCAAATATTAACCAAGGATTGTAAGACCCTGCGTATAAATTAAGTTCGCTATAGTAAGGTAATGCTGCAGCGCAGTTCAGTGTGGAACTTTTCTGCGCAGGGTCTTACAGCTTTTGGTTTATGTCGATTGCTTACCGACCCGTGGGCTTAGATCCAATCATTAATCGAGGAAAATTAAAATAACTAGTTATTACATATAACCCACCTACTCGGCTAAACGATTTTGGCTCCTGACGTCAATCCCAACATAAAATAATGATATGAAATAAACATTAAATTATTGTAAAACCAATTTGAGTCCACAGATAGTTTTATGTTCATATAATATGAAAGACAATTTTATTTAAACTGTGGAATACATTTGCATAATATTTTATTTAAAATTATTCCATGTAACGGATTCAAAGTTCAAAGCAAGAAAAGCCACAAAACAAACTATATCCAAAGTACCTACCCGTAATACGGTCACTGTTCTACTTCGATTGGAATACGTACAGAAAATTTCGAAGTTTCCATCAGTTCAGAAACCTCAAAGTTATAAATTTATTACAAGGTATTCGGCATTCGTTTTTCATTTTATAAAGCGAGTTAGAATCCATTGTTATGTTTGTGTACCCTCTAATGGTTATGTATTATATAACATCATATTTAGGTGTGTTTAGGTGTACATATTTAAAAACTTGCCTGTTTGTGTAGGCGGCCAAAAACCGAAATAATGTAAAAATATTAAATGTAATTAAACTACAGTCTTATAATAAGTTTACAATAACTCCTAGAAGTGTAATAAGAGCTTGGACCATTGTTAATCATAGTAGTTGCAAATTTATGAAAAAAATACAGCTAATTATAATAAAAGTCAGAATATTGACTTCAAAAAATCGGTTTACGCAAAAATATATATTATTTTTATAAATCGTAACGATTTTTTTATAATTTCAATCCGCAAAATCGAACAACTTTATAAGCCGGGAGAACTGAACACTATTTATGGATGCGATTTTTTTTATTAAATAGCCAAAATTAATTAATTAAAAAAAAATTAAAAATTCCAAACGAATGTCTGAGAGAAATAACAAGGCGTACCAAAAATATTACATGTCCTAAATAATTATTAAAATATATATATTTTTTAATTTAAGTGATAATATATTACAAAATAATAATAATAAGACAGATAAGACATACTTAATACATTAAGAAAGATATACAAAAGTTAGAGACTTCTAAAGAGAGATTGTATCCCTGGTTAGTAAATGTGATATAGAAAATATCTTTTAAGAGCTTTTGCCAATATTTTTTTGTTTGTTACTGAAAGTTTTAGGTTACTAGGCGATGCATTGTATTACGTATACGCCATTGGAGTTAAGTTTAAATTAGTATTGTATTTCCATTGGTCATGACGGGAGATGGCAAGTAAACTAATAATACTTTTAGTATATCGGTTCAGAGGTTTTGACAATAATGATAAAATCGAAAAGAAAATCGAATAATATTATTAGAATTATTTCTGTGCTAAATATAGCTAAAACATGATACTTTTTAAAAATCAACATAGTTCAATTTGATATACTGCCCAAAATGTATACAGGAATAAAGTAAATCGAATTCGAATTTTTTAGATCAAAATTGATCAAAGTAGGAGATTTAATTTGTCGAAGCTTAAATCCCGCTCCTAAGGTTTTTTTTAACCGTTAAGATGCCGAAAAATTGTTAATAAAGACACCGTGTATAGGTATATTACGAGAAACCAACACAAGAAAATCGATGTTTATAACTATTCGGTCTTGAAATTAGAATATGCTCGGTTCCTACCGGAATGTCATTTATCCAGTTACCCCTCCGTAACCCAGCTAGAAAACCATTTGAATTATGGAACGTAACAAAGAAAATAGTGCAAATTCGAGTTCGACTGTTTTTGAAAACAGAAAAAGCATTCGAACTATCGTTGAGGCGAGTTGTTGGTGTTTTTTTTAGTACATATCCTCATTTAAAAGTACAAAATAATATCGTTTAATATTCTTAAGTACTCATTCGTTTTGTGGCAGCGATAATCGAGGTATCGCGGTGGAAGTCACTTTATTGTAATTATGTTGTGTGCGCCTTCGCAAAGGTACAGTGGTAAGTGATTGGTCATCCCGTTTTCCTTCCTTCCATATCTTGTTCTTTCCTATACATACACTATCACCTGATTCCAACAAACACTATTTCTTTTCGTCATGTTTAAATTATTACCTACCAATATAAGTACATCTGAAGCTGTAAATTGTAAGCAGTTTTGGATGCGATCATAACAGTAGATTTGCTAAACCAACATGTATTTTATTCTCATATTTATTTATTCCTCCAAAATTTAGGGTCTAAAATTTTAAACTATGTGTATGAAATATTGTTAACCTGTTTCTTATTTTATTTCATGTCAATCTATAGATGACTCGGTAAGAAATCTTCCTTATAATCAAACAATTTTTAAAAATGTTAAAACCGCACTGGCTGCCCCGGAGTCAGTGCGATATAATATTGTGAGCAGAGATGTGCTTTATTTCAAATAAATCCATTTCAAATGGAACCATTTTGCATTTTAAATGCTTTTCTAAAAACCATTTTGCATTTTAAATGCTTTTCTCAATGCATTTTCCATTTTAAATGCTTTTTGAAACATTCTTCCTACTATCTCCACTCATCTTTTTTTCATGAGCCCCAAATATCAGTCGGTCCTCAACCTCGCTATGAGAGATAATTTACATTTGTCAAGTTGCTACCTGGTAGGAGCCCTGGCAATTGAGTGATACCATTACAAAAAATACTGATTCAAATACTGAAAATGGCCATGACGCTGTAATATTAAATGTTAGATAGCAGTTTCTATGTTTTTACGTTGCCAACATTAGTCCCGCGAAATTTTTTTTGTGGTTTCATAATCTGTAGTCGTGTGTTTTTGGATTTACCATCATGTAATATGTTTGTTCTACATTGATGTCCATTATTAAATGACAAAATTGTTTAAAAATTCTATAATTATTTTAATTGTTTGACCTGAGAAACCATTTTGCATTTTCAATGCATTTTGAAAATAGGTATTTTGCATTTTGCATTTGAAATGCTTTTCTAAAAACCATTTTGCATTTTGCATTTTCAAATGGAAAAGTTTTGACCCATTTCCATTTTGCATTTCAAATGGTTTTGGGTACCCATTTTGCACATCTCTGATTGTGAGGTAATGGGGAAGGGAAGGAGGTGGGGAGAGGAAGGTTTGGAAGGACCTGGTTATTCAGATCTGGACACCAAAAACGGCTGAAATCATTTCAATCAACGTTTCGGTTTTGAGCTAATCTTCGGTTCTGAGTTGCTATTTTACTAAAAAATCTCTTCAAATAATTGGTTATCCGGTTTAAAACGGCATTGCAGGCCGTTTCCTGATAAACTTTTAGTAAATGCCTAATTCATCGGAACACGTATTCATGCACCTGATAATATACAATGACGAAATGGGAAAATAGTAGAATTTTTATGTACACTTCATCCACCATTCGTATTTTACTATAAGTTTTTTAGGAAACCTATCAATTCATTCGTTAAGGGCATAGAACGTGCGTGGAATACTAAGGACGGGTTGTTTCGTAGAATTTGAACAATTCTTCAAATTTCAAAGTTAATTTTCAAGTTCTGAGAAAGATTTTTTCAAGTTTCGTTTTTATTTTAGTTCTGTCAAGCAACTAGCCTATAATGATATAATAACAGAACTTTAATAGGACTTTCATAGAACCCAAAAATGAACGTTGGAATTTGATGAATTGTTCAAATTCTGAAACATTCACACAAAAAACTTTATTTATTGATTGAATGTCATTTAAGTATCTACCTACCTTATATCGGTAGAATGCATTTAAATAAATTTGGTCCCCTATGGACTTGTAATTTCGTTATCTACCTAAATCCGACCGCTAGCAAGTGTTGTATTTTTCTTATTCCTGTATTTCACGACCAAACAGCAAAAATGAACTATATGTGTTCGTCAAATTATAAAAAGTCTCAACGAAAATGAAGCGTTTTCAACTAAAGTTACAAGTTTTTAGATAATCAGTGGACATGGGATTATATGTATAGGGTTTTCCAATAAGAGGTGTTATTTTGAATAGCCCGCTATTTCGGTAGATGTTACTTTTGAAGCTGTCATTTTTAATTTATATACATAATAAAATAAAATAAGTGATAAGAAAGTAATAAGTGATAAGAAATGATGTGTAGTTTGTGGCAAGTGTGTGTTTATGTATATAAAATAAATAAAAATTTAATTTATATACATAATAAAATAACACCTCTTATTAGAAAACCCTATACTATTAAAAGGGCGAAATATGCACTCTCAATGCCAAATACTGCATTAAAAATTCCAAAATATTCACTCATATTTTTAAGAATTATATGGTTAACTACTAACAATCAAAACGGCTTAAAAGAAAAAAATTAAAATATGCATTACGCATATAATCCGATATCTACTAATTATAATGAAATGTACGAGTTTTAAAAGGATTTTAGATGTTTCAGTTAATTAAAAATGTCTTCTAATAATTACAAAATTATGGCACCATTTTTATCTTCCTAAAACTTCTTCATATTTAGTGATACTTGAAAGCTATTGTAATATGGGTTAGGTTTTTTAAGTCATTTAAGAGGGCAGTGAAATGAGATTTAAAAAAAACCTGAGAAATGAGTTGAAAAATATTGACCTTAATTCGGGTAGACGATCGCGCTCACAATACACTTCTGCCGTTTTGTCTCTACAGTGACTTTATGAGGTCTACCAGGACGTACCTAGTGTTATTATGATGTCGGTTAACCTAATATAAGCAAACTGTAAATATCACCGATGTGTTATTTGTCGTTGCGGAAAATGAACAAAAAATATTCACGACCTTCAGTATGATTATGGATTTCCTTTGTAAACCAAAAAATACTGTTAATATTTTACCCTAAATCGAACACTACCTATTTTTTACAAACAATATCTTTTAACTTTTGTGAAAGTAATCGTACCAAATTTGATTGAGTAACCGTAATTGCCGAAATGGGAATGGTAATTGCTACACTTGCTAGTGTAATATTTTAAATATTAATACAGTTGGCGGAAGGTGTTAGATATAATATACAAGTTATTAGTAATGAACCTGAAATGAACTGTTACCCGTATAGATTAACTCTTCTTTGTACCGTTAAGTGCAGTGATCTTTAGTAAACCGAGTCTTTCAGCAGATTCGTTATAATAATAACTAATAAACACCAGAATAGTTCATTATCATTAAGAAATGAACCCATGGATGTTAATTGTGGGTGGTTTCGTGTGCCTTAATTTTCCTTACTCTTTACTTCCAAATACCTAATACTAAATTGATTAAACCTTTTCAAATATCGATATCCTTTCTTGAACAACAGTCTGGTCCTAGCAGACGAATGGTCCGAGTCTAAAGTAAATCGCAATATTGGTTTCCTTTCAAATCGGTGTAAATTAGGGGAGACTGGTAAATCGTACAATTAAAAAAGGTATTGTTGATAACCTCTACGAGGCTATAATCACCAAACAACAATATTTATCTATTGCACCGATTTTATTATAAATATATTTCATATCTTAGATTGGGCTGTATCAAATAAAAATATGATCAACCTCCTCTGTTACAGTTAACCACACTAATGTGGTAGGTAGGGGGAGCAAATAATTATTGTAATTCTGTCTTTAAAATGTTCTAAGATTAGCTTACTTTTGCGTATCATTTTTAAAAGTGGAACTGCGCAAGTCAAGTAAGTAATATCTTATACATCTTTACAACAATACGTTCAGAAATTCGTCACTAAGCCATTATCTAATATTCATATGTCTATGGCCATTATTTAATTCATCTGTCTCTAAATTTGTTTGTTACGTACCGGTTCCGGTTCTAGTTGATAGCCGCTTTAATGGTTCTGTAAAGATTTTTAATTTTTTCAAATATTAAATCAGAAAATTAAATAGGTAGATAAGTATTTGCACGGAGAAAAATATTGCTAATTTATTAAAAATCTGGTGAAATTATTCGTACTCCTGTTCAAAACACGACTGCAGGCCTTTAACGATTGAATCGACTACTAACTAACAGTAAAACACGAATGTGTTACGATGATTTCGGAACACGTGTTCTTAAAAATTCTAATATATACGCATTTCATCATTATATTTATCAAGATAAGCGCAACTGCAATGAACACGTGTTCCTAAAGTACTAATATCTTATAAGGAAATGTCATACTCCGTAAGAGAAAATAGGAGAAATTTAAAAACATACATTTTTGAACGCGATGTCTACTGTTCACAGTACATATATAGTATTTGTATTTTTACATCGACATTACCATAGTTTGTATTTTATCATTATTAAATACGAGTATGTGGTATTGTTTTTACATCCTCCAAGATAAACATACAAATTACTTACAGATTACAGTTCATGGGGCCAAGAGAGGTATACAGTAATATTCTAGCCAACGAAGCAACTAAGGTGCGTGTTAAAGTGCAAATCGAGTAATGGAGAAATCGCAATTTCACAGGCGACACACTAACCTACTATCTCTGTCATAATAAAATTTATTTTACATACATATAATTTATTGTAAATTGATCTGATACATAGATACGTACTTTCATTTAGAAAATATCAGAGAAAGTAGGTACGTACGTATCACATTTTTGCACATAAACACTGCGAACCTAAAATAATTCTCGAACGATTAATTATGGTGATATGAAATTTGTATTCTTTTCTGTCTGAAAATGCTAAATCAACGCAACTGTTTTCATTTCACAAGGTTGTTTCCATCACGAGCTATATTAGAGTTGAAGAGACAAGAAGATCCTAGAAGAGCCAAATATAGACGACAAGAAGAAAGAGGACGTAAAGATATAAAACAAGCCTCTTCCCCATCCTTATAGTATGTCTTCCAAGTCCTAACAAATCAGTGTACCCCCGGTGTACCGATCGCACCGGGACAGGAGTGCTCCTGGCTGGGGTGGTACAATCTTATCGTATCGTATCGTACTCTGGGGAATTCGAGTTGTAACTAGGTACTCACTATATCTACTCTCTATTACATTAAAATATATTTTAAAGTTTTAAGTGTTCAAATAATTTTTAGTAATCGGGTTAAAAACGGGATTGCAGTCCCTTAATAAATACATTGATAAGTTTCCTAATTAACATTTAGCACGATATAATACGAATGTATTATCACGATATCGGAACACGTGTTCATAAAAATCATAATATTTTCGCATTATGTATTATCAAGGCAAATGCAGGTGCATGAACACGTGTTCCAATATATTAGAAATTTACTGAAAGTTTATCTTTAAACGACCCGCAATCCCGTTTTAACCGGATTACCAATAATTTGAAGAGATTCTTAATAACTTAGCAATACTCTTATTTTTTTAATGACAATCTAATGTTTATAAGACAAGGTTTTATGCATAGCATAAAGGATAACAAATAATTATAAGCAATAATTAGTCGTCGAAAAAAATAATAATATTTGATAAGTCAAAAATATTTCACCAACAAATGAAGATATAATATAATATCGACGCCATCTAGTGAGAAATTTAGCACTAACAAAGCCTTTCCTACAAAAATAAAGTTGGTTGTTTACAGGTGGAAAAAATAAAATAAGCAGTAATTGTTGATTGAGGTACTAGTATCTATTGAATTATTTGGCGGGTTGGAAATAAGCCGACATAGCTCAGTGGTTTCAGAGCACCTGAACAGACATCAGAAGACACGGGTTCAATTCCCGTTGGCGGCATTTATTTTTACTCGGGATATATTTTCAATTTGTATTGATATTTCAGGGGACTAATTATTGCTTATAAGTATTTGTTAGCATTACTCATTTTTATCCGTGTTTAAGTACTTAAATAAAAACATGCAGATAAAACAGGTACCAGGTTTGAACATATAATGATCGAAGACAAAAGTTTGATAAATTTAAAAAAAATTGGAGGACACACAATGTGACACTGTCAATAATGTTATGTCGCAATGTCACAGCGGAACATCCAATACCCGTTTTGTAGGTAATGAATTGAAACCAATTGCATAAAAGAAACTCCACAACTGTTAGGTATCGAGTTTTAGCTGGTATTGTAAAAGATCGTTGACAGGGAAGACTTGTAGACAAATTATTGGTTATACAATATGTGGTGCATGATAATATTAATTCAGTTGGTTTGGACTTGTTACTTGGTGTTATTGCAGACGGGTTTATTCAAAGAAAAGTAAACATATGTTATTCATTGACTAACTTCACACCTTCAAGGAACGCTTTTGAGTGTGTTGCTTATCTTAGGAAAAATATTTTCTTTCTGTTACTGTCTTAATATGAAATCATCTTAAACATAATAAAACAATCAAATTCGAAGTAATGCAAAATCATGTGTTTTAGGTTTGAAAATTTGATGACTTGGAAATACATAGATGATTTAATTAAATACTGCGAAGAGAACACATCTTGGCCTCTGAAATGATTGAACATTTTTTTGTTAAGTTTTTTTATAAGGCCTCTTAACTTTTTTTATTTTTTTTTATTTTTTTATTTATTACACGCCCTAGTGGGCTTTTCTTTTAAAAAAATACAAGCATTTTGTATCAGAGTAAACACTTAAAAATTAATGCAATAAGGAAGAATGTAAACATAATGGCAAAAATGAATCCTCACCAAAGAGTATGGATCAAAGACCAAAGAGTATGGATCAAAGATATTATTCTAATATCTTTGGTATGGATACTAGTTCCATGATCCTCACGCATATAATTGAGTTTAAAAGATTCAACAAAACAAAATAGTAGAAGCGGAGAAGTTATATGGGTACATAGGTCTATTTGTGTCCAGAAGAATAAAAGTGATACAATATTTGTTTATTTTTATTGGTAATCCGGTTAAACAATGGATTGCCGGCCTTAACGAATGAATTCAGAGGTTTTCTGATAAACTTTTAGTAAATTACGAATATATTATCACGATGTCGGAACACGTGTTCATGAATATCCGAATGTTTTCGCAATTTAACATTATACAATGTGTCCGAGAGTAAAGTGCACTAACTTCGGGAAGTGATTTTACATAATAGTACAAATAAAAAAGAAAAATACCTTTTTTTTTAAATTTCAACTTTTAGGGGTGCTTTTCATGTAAAAAGGTAAAATTGGTTCAACTTGTGCGTAAGGCATTATTATTTGCGACGTTGCCAAACTACTGTCCCGCGCCTATTCATTATTTCAATTAATAACTCATTCATAACTTCATTCAGTGAGCCGATAATTTAATGTACATAGCAATGTTTGATTTTAAAAATTTGATTGTTTTAATCAAAACTTGTTGATGTAGTATCTAGCGTGTATTTAGATATACTTTTAAAACATATTTTGGATGCACTTACTTATTCGCGATATCAGGCCTATAAAAACAGCTTAAAGGTGCAAAATCTCCTACTTACGAGTCCCTTTTCTCATACAATTTTATTGTATAGTGTGGCAAATTAAGTTAACTTCACAAAATTAAATAAAACATTTTTGACAATTTTTTTTTCCTCATAAATCTGGTGGCTGGTGTTAAGCGGGAATTTCAAGCTTATCGCCATCTACATAAGGACTACGTGATTTAATCAGATTCCGAATGCTCCACTCCGTGTTGCATCGGCTTCAGCCAATTCCACCAGTGTTTAACCAGTAATTTCTTCTACTATGTTCTTCTAACTCCTCAAGAACATCACTTTAAAAGAAGACTATTGCCACCTCACGTGACCTTTCGTTTATAACAGGCCACAGGCATCGAATAACAACTATCTGAACGCTCTCAGCCTTATTTATAAAGATTCCCTAATAGGCCGCTGCAGCGTTGGTGTAGTTTACGATGAAGAGGACCGTATACTATTCGGGTTAAAATCTTTTTTCATAATAATATTCAGTTTTTTAGACTGGTACCACTTTGGTAAGTTTTTAGATTCTCACGGCCAAAAGCATTTTTGTTGTTTGTTTTTGGGGTATTATACCGTGGTACCACTTTGTACCAAACCTCAAGAACACGGTCATTTCCGCATATTGCGTTTAATTGCAAACTTCACGTTTCATCAGATGACATTTGCGATGTTATTGACCTGCTCTATTGTCTGTTTTGAAATGCTTTGAAATCCGGCCAATTCGATTATGCGTTCCGTTTTTAAAATATAAAATATTTCTCTGATAGTGTTGTGCAAATGGGTATTACTGCTTTTTTATATTTTCATTGAGGGACCAGTCGACATTTGTCAAATCAACCAGATTGTTAACAAAGTCCGCGTCTTCCGTCTTAATACAATCGTAATATGTTCCTATACTTCTTCATGTATTTTGTTTCACTTGATCGTGCCATGTCTTCCTCGGGCATCTTCGACATCATCTACCATTCACTTTTACGACATCCGTTCTCCTTATACACCTTTCTTTGTTCATCACATACGCCACATTTAACCACACAATTTTACACACACAGTTGATCCATTTTCCTTGATACCTTGTCTTCCTCGGACGTCCCTGACTTATTCTACAATTCCCTTCATGTAGTATCGTGAAATCTACATTGTTTCTGTTAAAATTTGACTCCGTATCTCATTCCAGTGCAGAGATAATGCATTAAGTCTTCCTCGGTCGTCCCCGACTTTTTCTTCCATTCGCTACTCTATTCCACATTGTTTCTGTTAAAAAACTACATTAAACCGTTTAATTTGATTCCAGTGCAGAATTAATTCGTTAATTCTTCCTCGGGCGTCCCGGTTTTTTCTACAATTTATAAATGTATATATAATTTATTGCACTGTAATCATTTTTATATACAGGGTGTATCGGCACTAACCCGACAAACTTTAACCAACTATTCCTTTTTTTCCAGCACATTTGGAGTAAAAAATGTTATAGGCACTTTGCTGTCCGGTAGCATTTTTTTTCAATTAAAAACAAAAAAATTAAAAAATTTCCACACTACATCACTGTTATTGGCATTGCTTTTCGTGTTCAACAGCTGTTATAAGCAAGTATGTCGAAAAGAGTCTTCGCTCTTTCGCACACACTAAATAATAATAGTTAAAAATGAGACGAATGGTGCCGTGCCATTTCGTTGTGATTGTAAAAGTGCGCCAATATAGGTACACACGTGCATTATTCAACGGAATTCGAATAAAATATTGCCAGATGGGTTTTTAAACTTTGACAAAGGATAAAACAGTGGTGAAAATATGAATAATAATTTTTTTATTAAAAAAAACGTTACCGGACTGCAAAGTGCACATAAGATTTTTTACTCCAAATATGCTAAGGAATAGCTGGTTAAAGTTTGTCGGGTACGTGCCGATACATCCTGTATATGGATAGATTAGCGAAAACAGTTTTACGAATAGTAAAATATAAGATACCTAGAATTTTTAGCCATTATTTAACTGAATTAACAAAATATCATAAAATGGTACAAATAGGTCACAATTATATATATACTCTAGCGCAGACCCCGTAAAAAATCATGAATAATCTGAATTCTTGAAAAATCAGTTCCACTTTGAATATCACAATTAAATTTATTTTCTATTAAAAATATTATATAAGTCGGAATTCTTCTTTGTCTGATCGAAATCTAAACAAAATTTGAGCCTATTTCCAGATTTCACAGACAACCGAAATTAGTATTTTTGATGTCGAAAACCGTAAAGCTTTTTCTTCAAAATCGTAGTCTCCTGTACGGAATAAAATTTGAAACTTCTAATCTTTTCCTACAATCTAATCTACGTACACCGTACACGTACAGCTTTCATTACATACAATATGTAATAACTTTGAAAAATAGGGAAGTACGAAAATAACGGCCAAAAAATATCGGTAAAAAAGGAATTCACCTCTACTCGAGTCTCCAGAAATTTTTTGCTGTGTTTACGTTCATTACATCGCCTTAGGGTTTCCATACTAACTTGACTTGATGATAAGTTGAAGATGAGAGATTGGGTATAAATATCTGCTGCACGTAGCGGGGATCGGTTGGGGTGCTGACTTGTAATCTATCCCATAAATTGTTTACTCAAAATGTACTTTCGCCTTAGGCCTTATATGATCTCGGTGTCACCCTATACTTCATGTTTTTTTTTGAGCAGCAGAAAATACGTGATAACATCTATCTTAATATATAAAAATCACGTGGCACTGTTTTCGTACACGCTAATCCGATTAAATTTTGTAAATGTGTATTGTTGGTTCCAGATTGAAATATAGAATAGTTGTGGACCCGATAGGTGGCGCTGATCTAAAATAAAAATTATAATTATAAACTAATTTTCATTTTTTTGAAGATAATATGTATACATTTGTTATGCCAAAACGTTAATTATATGAAATTCTCTCAATAGAAAAAAATACTAAAGTAAGCTCCGAAAATGATTTAAAACACGTTTTGTTCTATTATTATGCAATAGGCATGAAAAATTCACAGTGTATCTTTAAATGCAACTAAAGCATTTTTCTAGAGAATTTTGCTTTCAAACGAGTCGTGTTTTATTAAATATTTTGGGCTTAATATTAATAATATTTTTAATTATTAATAATATTTTTTTTAATAATAGCGCGCTCCCTCTTACATTCGTATTTACATATCTCCCTTTCAAACCATTTTTGAACGCTTACTACGGGGCCTTAACGCAATATCTCTGCACCGTATTGAGATACGGAGACGAATTATAGTCGATGTAATTAGGTTTTTTAACAGTAAATTTGTGGTACACAGTAGTGAATGATGGATGAAGTCGAAGACTCCCGAGAATGACATAGTGAAGCATTCCACTAGTATATATAAAAATGAATAAATATGATTTAAGATTTTCACGGCCAAAAGTATTGTTGTTATTTGTTTTTGGGGTGTTATGCCGTGCTGCGCTAACTCCTTCTTTAGCCAACGTTTCGGACAGCATTGCAGTGTCCATCATCAGTGCAGATGTGTTATCTATACTAGTATATCAAAATAACACATTTGCCCTGATGATGGACACTGCAATGCTGTCCGAAACGTTGGCTAAAGAAGGAGTTAGCGCAACACGGCATAACACCCCAAAAACAAATAACAAGTGTTTAGAGCAGTCATTCCCGAAGTGGTTATTGACCCCGTGGGTCGATATAGACCTACAGGGGGTCCATGTCAATGAAAAAAAAATGTTTTTCAAGAGATGTAAATGAAGCTCCACGAGGGTTCCGTGATAACTCAACACAGTGATATTTCAACACACCTTAAAAAAGTAGTAAAAAAAATTACCTATAAACCAAACCTACCTTACTTATTTAACTTATTTCATATTTTTTGTTTTTATTTCATCACTTTTCATGACTTTATATCACTTTGAAGGCGTGTTGAATTGTCATTTCGATGAGTTATCTGATCACCACATTGGCCATGTACATAATTGAGATATTAAAATAATTTTTTGAATCTATTCGTTTCTTTCTTTTGCCAATTGGTTGGTCGATTTTAGCGGATTTTAAAAAACAAACTGTCCTTATTCTCACAATTATAGCCTAATCTAATCTATTAAGGTGTCAGAAGACAATATTATATTCCTACACATAAGATCTGTATCACCTTCTGAAGGCAATGCCACTAACTGTTTTATAGTTACCTTCGTATTCGAAGACTGTACTATTAATCTTTTGCACCATGATTTTTGGTGACAATTTCGTACAAACACCAGCAGTGAGTCGAGGCAACAAGGTTACTAACGTTGACATTTAACTGTTTAGCATAATTATCTAGATATGCATTTTTATTTTTCTGTTTTACCTGCATATACATATATGAATCGGGGTATGTTAGTAGTTTCGATCTTTTATGAACGTTTGTATACACATTTCAAGAACTTTCGAAACCTTGTTGAGTTTTTTTAAAATTTGAATACCGCCCAAGAACTGTTCCCAACTATCTGGAGACTATAGAGACCGACAGTGGATGACTGAAGATGAAGGAGATGGGCAAAAGGAAGGTGGACAAGTGGCTGGCTATTCAGACCGGTCTCCAAACTCGGTTAAAATCAATCAAAGCAACGTTTCAATTATTAGTAGAAAATATGTTCTGCTCTGGAACGTGCTGCAAATATACCCTATGTTATTTTTATATTATTAAATTGCGAAATAATACAAATCAATCAGATAAAATTTATTTGCGCACGTCGGGATTTGGACCCGCGTCCTCAGGATTGCTAATCGAGAGCCTTACCCCTCGACCACGGAGGTTGTCAATTACGGAAAAAACCACTTCTTTGTGCTTGGTTATATAATTGTTTGTAATTTCATGATACGTTTATTAATGTATAAAGCAGTGACTAACATATACTTCTCCTTGTTACAGTCAGAAGAACTACAACAGCCCGTGGAACTGGACCACAGTGACAGTGAACGGGGACTGACCCAGTGAGCCCCCCCAGCGCCGCTGGTGAGGGGGGGGCCCGCTTGCTTCCACGGTAACCTGCCCGGTGACCTTTCCGCTGAGCTGCCCGGTGACCTTACCGGTGACCTTCCCGGAGACCTACCCGGAGAACTACGCGGTCAACTCCGCGCTGAACTCCTCAACGACATGCGCCGCGACTGCAGCGCAGATCTGCACAGACACCCGCCGCGATGAACTGCACCAATGAAATGCACGGAGCATAAAACAGTGACATTTTTTTAATCATACATTAATATCAATGTTTACCTCAGTGAAACACCCAGTGCTTTTAATGGTAACTTCGGTGAATCATTCTTTGATTTCAATGATCACCTCAGTGAAACAAAATTGAATTCATTGATAACCTCGGTGAATCTAACATTGATTTCAATGATCACCTCAGTGTTTCACGCAGTGATTTTAAGAACCACGTCAGATAATTAAACATTGAATTCAATGATCACCTCAGTGAACCATACATTAATATCAATGAGCACCACAGTGAATCACCCAGTGATTGTCATATCGAAACAACAACAATAGATTATCCCGTGAATTAAATTGGCTAGGGCTCTCCCAATGATCACCTCGGTGTATCAACCAGTAACCGTCACAGTGAACTACCTAGTGAATTGAACGGTGAACTTTGCTGTGAACCAGTGAAGTGAAACAAGGACTCTTAAGGGACTGTAAGGATTGCATTACGCTTCTCTATGTATTATGTAATTTATGAATTGCAATAACTCTATAAAATAATGTTGTAATATAATAATAAGTACCTAAGTGAAATTTAGTGCGGGTTGCATCCCGCGTTAGTCCTACCGATGTACAATGTACAGTAACCCTCGAGTGTACAGTCAACCCGAGTGTACAGATGATTGTACCACTAGTACATAATATATTTTTATATCATACCGCTGTCTATTGTTGTCTGTTGCCCAGAGAAGTTTGGTTGGAGATAGTCGGTCAAATGGTTTGTCTGATGGTTGATTGGATTGTTTGATAGTTCGACGGTTTGATGGTCGGAAGCGTGCAATGTAGGGAAAGGTATACCCATTAGGTGTAAATTTGTACAAATATCACACAAGATGTTAGGATCGAATAACTTTTTATGCATTTTTTTTAAGTAATCGTATCTAAAGATACAGATTATTTACTGTGCGAAGTTTTGTCGGTACGGGGTGTTACTTTTCACAACTATTCTTCCAAGGTTATTACAACCTTTCCATTGTTAGCATAATTGTACAAAAATAAAAGAATGCTACAAAATTAATATTATACTCGCAAGTGTGTCAGGCTTCTATTGTTATTTGATTGATAAGGTATGAACTCAAAAAGATTATAACTATTTCTTAAAGTGGACCCAAGAAAGGGCCTTGCGGACCTCCTAATCAAACTTTTTTTAAACATTGCATTTCCAATTGATACAAAGCACGAAATAATAGCGCTTCTTGTCCATTATGAATGACTATATCGCTGATCAAAGAGATACTTTATATGGACATGATGAAGACTGTATAACTGTATATGGAGGGAGATGGGTGAAGCGTGTACCAAAATCCCATATATTTCTAATACCGCTCCGAAGTGCTCGTACATAAGATTCCATGAATACGAATACATTATGTATGAGCGAACTGTCGTATTATTTACCCGTTGTCTGCAGTATTCACTCTGGCCACAGTACAACCACACCCATCCAGCTCTCAACCTTGCATTTAATTATAGTCAAATGCTAAATACTATGTGCACACTTCATAACACCAATATGCTAATTATACAACAAACAAACCACAAAAACACATTCAAGTTTTAATTGCAATTGGTTAATTAACATCTAGCGATAAAAAAATTTATCTCAAAACAGACCTAACCACATCTTTTTCTCACAATAATGTTTTGTCTATCTTGGTGAAACCATCAAAAGTATGACCTTTGTAGTGAAGTAGTAAAAACGATGACTCTTTGTTAGAAGTTTATGGGTTCAATTCTCATTTACAAAAAAAAGTTCTTATTTTTTAAGTGCTACAAACATGAACATGATGGTTCAGTCTAGTATTTCATTTGTATTTTTTAATCTTTCGGCTATCGTCAGTAACATTATTTTTATAGTTGTTGTAAAAATGGCGTGTAACATTCTGTATATTGAGCTCGAGCAGTGGATGGCATGAAGGGGGAGGGGCTAGGGTAGAGTCAGATGTTTCTGGCATTTTAATACTGGGTCTCTCACCCTCTCGCTGCAGGCGACAGGCGTCCCTCAAGGCCCTTACATAGGGTCTGCTTTCGCGTGTCGCTTTTACAGAAATGCTGGGGAGAAATTCTTTAATATGTTATGCTCCGAAATATTTAATAAGCACACCCTTAAATTCCTCCCCCCACCTGAACATTAAAATCGCTTCCCACTTCGATCGATAAGACGAGCGTAGTTCGCATAATTTATGCCGGCGGAATAGAATACCAATAAATAACGTGCATACCATGGTATGGACGATTAATATGAACCCATGTTTTAAACATTACTATGTAATATTTAAACTTTTATAATACAAAGTGGAATGACTGTGGCTTATGCTCTGGTGTCCTGAAAATTGTACAGTTTGTTTCTATCGAATTCCGAAGTCAATGCAACTATGTTAAGCTAGTAACGGCATTCACGTCATGGCCTAGAGAGCTTTATAAAATTAAATTTACTATGAAAAGATATTGTCATAGTATGATTTGTTTCTTTTTTAATCCAAATACCTGGCAAAGCCGAGCAGCAAGACCAGCAATATGTAAAGTCAAGATAGAAACAAACGAAAGAAATGATGTATTTTATAATGATTTATTTTAGACACTTTAACATTTATTTGAACCCACATGCTTTGAAACATTGGTCCTAGCTCTCACTGTTAGCCCAAGTCAAAACGGTATAACTATATAAAATTCACGAATGCCAAGAATATTCAAATAACTTTGCATAATCATTTTTTAAACAAAATTATTCAGTTTTACTCACAAATTTATTCGGTCCGGGTTGACATCGATGATGAATCCCCATTCCCATGCATAATGTATGAAATATATGTTATTATGTTGGCTCCTCCATACATTAGCATATCCTTGAGCCGAGCAAACAGTCTGCTCCATGCCTTAGTGTGACTGAACACATAATGCCTGAAACTAGTACTATACATAATATTATAGTCCGTCCTCGACAC
This sequence comes from Hesperophylax consimilis, assembly GCF_061612785.1. Classification (NCBI taxonomy): domain Eukaryota; kingdom Metazoa; phylum Arthropoda; class Insecta; order Trichoptera; family Limnephilidae; genus Hesperophylax; species Hesperophylax consimilis. Next base: position 12,638,216 of record NC_142845.1, read on the forward strand.
ACTTACTCGCTGAAACCCAATTCACTTATTTGTTTTAATGGTGCATGGACCTTGTGTAAAGCGTTCAAATGATTAGGCCTCTCAGTATAATTAACAAGCCTTTTATAAAATAAGTGGTAATTCATCTTTAGCTACGTTTCGAACAGTATTGTAAAGTCTATTATTAGGAATGGGTGGGTTCAACAAAATTTTGTTAGGGATTCATTCAACATCTCGTCATCCCAGGATATTATTTGGCCTGATCTGTAAATATTCTCCACCGGATCCGGTTCCTTGCCATTCACCTACAGTCCTCATATCCTCATGCCTTCCCATCTTGCTCCAGTCTTCTTTCACAAGTAGGTTGCTTTTATTCAACAACTCATAATCGCTGGGTTGTGTGTATTTGGCCTGTTCCACAAAAGATTACCTGTTCTATACCGTCTCTGGTATTTAGCAAGTTTTCTCCAGTCCTCAGGCCTTACCATTATTTCACCCAGTCCGCTTACTTCAACATCAGTTTGTCTCTGTGGCGATTGTTTTGATTTCTATGTAACCAACAACTACTAGTTATCATACTTTTAGCTAGTGTTTTACTGGGAATAACTTTCATTATCCAATAGAATATATTTGGGAGATATTACAATATAAAAATATACCAAAACCCTCACAAATCTTTTCATCTAAATTCTAAACACGTTTTTTAATAAACTGTCATTCAATATTCACCTCCATTTTGTTTTAGTTTACTCGAAAATTGTTTCATTACCTACATTTCTGAATCCAGCAATCCATACGCTATCCCAAAATGATTGTTCTCGTATTTTCCCAACCAAACGGGGCATTGTAGATTGAATTGTCTCCTTTAACTCCCTTTCCTTCTTACCTAATTCTCAGGGACAGCTATTGCGCGGGGAGTAATGAAGAATGACAAGATCGGGGGAGAATACAATGAAACGAAGTTAAAAGATTAGTTCATGGCAGGCATCAAATCAAGACACACAAAGGATGTATGGGTGTGATACAAATACATGCATATGGGACACACGTGACATATATGGAAAAAGCAGTACAGGAGTCATGGAAATCCAATAAAATACTGAAAAAGTTAGAGCCCGGCATTCTATTTCAAGAATTAATAAACCCAGCGGATTATAGACAAGCCCAATATGTCCATCAATCAATTATTCAGATATAAAATGAGTTTTGCTATCGTCAATATATTTGCCAGAGCACTCAATTCAGACACCGTGAAACAAAGTAAAATAGAATCAGGCTATCTACGTGCATACATACGATGTATTAACGTGGTAACAGTAGGTGTACTGTTAAAGTGTGTTTTGAGGGCAAATCTGTATTAATTTTGGCCGTTGCTAAGCAGTTTTGAGTGGCTGTTTGTGGCAGCCAGAGTGTAAGCGTTATATGGATCTACGGCACAGTGGAAAAACACTCGGGTCACAGCATGACGCATGAATCATCAATTAATTAATATTTACTTTGTATCATCTTCTTTGTTCTCTTTCCCATTCTCCGAGCTACCCCCACACTCCATCTTTAAGTGACGCATCGATTTTCTTTGCGAACTTTTTCTTATTGCCCAACAAATTGTCGGTTTAATGGACCAAGTTTTGAAAAGCACGCTTTATTTGTATTACTTCCGCAGAATTTATCTTTGCGAACAACAATATCTAACAATAGTTTGGGATTAGAAAGATGTACCTAAAGTTTGAAGTTAAGAGCCTCGAGGCAGAAGATATAAGTATTTACGAGTGTTCTTGGGCTCGCTTCGGGTTCTGTTATATATAGACCCACTACCACAAGGATAGCATTTATGTCACACGCATACAAACTCGTACAAGCTTGAGTATATTGTGTTTATCACCCTTCATTTCCCATAACGCTACGGCATTTCACCACCGCTGAAAACGAAAACCAATATTCCTTATAGTGATTTTTCTTCAGACACTTCAGAGGTCCCTCAAGGGGATGTTTTTTATGTTCTGTATTGCTTATTTGTATTTCTACCCCTTCGTCTTGCCGCAGGGTTCATCCTCCCCGTGTAGTTATTTAATAAAATGAAGCATTTCAATATGTAGGACTCGGAGTAATTACATTGGAGTCTTTATCCTAGTATGCCTGGGAAACTAGGGAATTGTAAAGGTTCCCCCTTCCCCAGTACATTCCCCCGTCCTCCTTGCTCCGGGAACAGATCACTCACCGTATCCCCCCTTCCCCTGGCACACCCCCCCCCCGTCTCCTTCAGCTGCGCGGGAAAATCAATAGCCGGTGATGCCACTCTACACAACACAAACACACGCACGCACACTCTCACTCAGAGTGCACTACACGAGGGCTGGCATCACCCCCCTCCCTCACCAGGGTCATAGCCATCTTATATTCTTATTCTTACTACTATCCAATTGAATGATATTTATAAGATACTCTCGACATCGCCCTGGTGAGAGACCACCATTCAGAATATAAATACTTACCAACTGTATTTAGTGGGCTGATTCGAATAGCCAGGTGCATCCCAACCTTAACCTTCTGGTTCTCCTTCATATTCCCCATTTTCTTCAGACCCTAATCGTAGTGATCCGTTACATTTCATCCAAAAAACTATTTTGAAACGGTTACTGTCAACTATCTATGTTACCAAACTACTAGAATTAAACCTATTATGACAACCTGGCAAGAATCTCGGGAAAACCTTTTAAAATGTTACTGACATTTTACAACATTTTCCTTTTTCTAATATTTTTCAAAAAATCTCTTAGTGATGCCATAGTCTCACAGGCTTGTATGGGTGTCTTGGCCAGTGCTACATTTCATTAAATCACAGGCATCTTTATAGTTTAAAGAAGTGATAACCCTGTCCCGGCACAGTAAACACGCTTGTATACGTGTAAAGTGTATATAAATGCACTCACACCATCGCAGCCTCATCTCACCCTCACTTCCACACCTGCACACAGCACGCTACACAGAACATACACACACAGAAGCGGAAAACTCGGTCGGTAAACCTAGAACACTTTTCTGACACAAAAAATTCAGGCAATTTCGTGAAAAAAGCGCGCGGCCCCCTTCAGTAGGCCTCCCTCCTACAAGTTCTGCCTCCCTGGTAGCGCGAACCTTTCTATCTACAAATAAAATTCGTTTTAACTAAAATTTTGTATTTTAAATTATTTTTATCTCGCAATATGTTATAATAATTTTGTAAACATTTTAAAGTTTTCAGTTTACTCGTTGAAAGCTTTCTGCGTGTAGATAAAAAAAGACTTGTTTTCAATATAATATATCCATCATTATCTCTAATTAAGGAACAAACTCTACTTATCTCAATTCTAAAACTAAATCTCAGATTCCATTAGGATGATTAAACTATTGCAAATTTTACTTTTGAGGGTTTGGTTTGTTATTTGAACAAAATTATTTTCTTTTTATCAATAACACATTTTTTTAAATGAAAATATGAAGCTAATTCAATGATTTTAAAGAAAAAATCTGTTTCCTTAGCAACAAAATCTGAACGGTGAGCGCAATTGTGAAATTCTTAAAAATCTTACAAAATTTCATTCAACGCAATTGTTTTGTTTTGAGATTTTAGAGACGCCATTATTTTAATTGTTGAAAAAATAATTGAGTATTTAAACAAATTGTTGAAAAATATCATTGAAAATCGTTAATTTTGGACATAGAATGATTGGCTTATATTTTGTGAAACTTTACTTCTTTAACTCTGAAAAATTTCTACATTGAAGCCTGACACATGAGTATTCAGAATAAGAGATGACAAATCATTATCGGTAGAGAATATAACGCCTATTCCAGGTAAGAGCAAACACTGGTAACGCACCGTTGCATCTTGGAGTCCAGGAGACCCAAGAGTGTTTTTTACCAGAATGTTGATATTACACGGAGAAAACTTCCTGACGTGAAATATTGTTAATTTATTAAAAATCTGGTCAAATTATTCGTTTCCCTGTTAAAAACGGGACTGGAGGCCTATAACGAATGATTTGACAAATTTCATAACAAACTCGAACAAGTCGGAACAAGTGTTCTTAAAAATATTTTTTTCGCATCTCGTCCATTATATTTATTCGGACAAGGCCACCTTCGTTACCACGTGTTCAGATATATTCCGAATGACTATTATTTTATTGGTAATTGGTGATGCAGTCACATTTTTAACAGTATCTTGATAAAAATAGCCATTCTCATTTTTCTCCGTGTAGGAAAAGTAACCGAGTTGTTTTTAAAACTCGGGCAAAAGGCGGCGCGTTGTGGTCCCTGGGACCCATTGGAGAGATGGTTAGAGAAGAATGATTAGATAGTCAAATGTTGTGTCTGTAGGATTAGGGCGATGAGAGTTGTAGAAACATGGCAATATGTTTAGAAACCACGGGGGAATTGACTTATTATTTTAACACTCGTGAAAAATACAACACTTCAATTAGAATGATTATTTTCCAAGATATCACTTGGAGCGTTTAATTTCTGTGATTCTCTTTGTTAAAATATGTTTTTCAATTTACTTCCTTTAAAACTAAGTTGATATTTTGACCGATGAAGTAAAAAATGCGTCATAAAATAAATTTAAATTCAAGAAAATAAAGAAGAAAATCTGTTAGTTTAAAATCTAGAACAGCAAAAACTTTAAATCTGTGAGCTCTGGCGTTATTAAATTTGCACAAAATTTTCTATCTTGAATTTCTAGTTTAACGCACTTACTTACAGATCTCTACGTTGTTTCCATCATGAACTATGGAGCTTTGAAGAATACTTTTCGCTGTCAAAAAAAGATGATATATTTTTTAATTGTAGGCGTAATAGTAACTTCAAAAGTCATTGATAAAATGAAGTTTTTTCTTTAGTATAATTTTCTTTGTCCTTACTGTGTATGGATAAAGGCGTCATAACTATCTTGCAGAAGTGTCGTCTAGGATGTTATTGCCATTTCTCTTTGTTAGCAAAGAGTTCTTTGTGTTCCTCCGTGGCGGTGCAGTGGTATGCGTGTGTTTCAGCCTGGATGGAACCTTTATAGTCCCGCCGCCGAGAGCTCTGTCGCAATTTCTTTTTCATACACACGCGTTGTTACTGAGAAAGAGGGAGAGTCTGCAACGGAGCTATAAACAGTACGCCTTAAGGATCGCTGGGTAGAGCAGGACAACGACTCGAAAAGCTTCGCGCAATGTTGCCAGGTCTTCTGGAGACGCGGAATAATAATTACAATCTGGGCGCACAGAGAGTTAGTTAGTAGGCTGTGTATCGTAGGTTGGTAGAACCCCTGTAGCCTGGTTTATATCTGACTGGATAAACGGCATTCTGCGAGTTATTTTGCAAAGAGAATTGTGGCTTCAAGACTATACCATGTTACCGTAGTTTCTCTTCAAATCCGTGTTTCACGAGAAAAAATTACAATTTTTTGTTAAAAACAGTTTGATGCATAAACATTATAATTTGTTGCTGAAAACAGTTTGGTATAAAAACATCATAATTTGTTGCTAAAAGCAGTTTGAAGCGCTATAATTTGATGCTAACAACAGTTAATTGCAAAAACATTAGAATAAAGTGTTTGCTAAAAACATTTTAATACAAAAACATTACAACGTGTTTCTAACAAAAGTTTACTTCAAAAACATTACGTTTTGTTACTAAATGAAGTTTAATGTAGAAAGAATAACTCAAATAAGCGAACTCATCCTTAAACTTGCCAGAAATTTGATTTTAGTTCATGTAAAAATAATTATATGAATGTTTTGTTAAGTTTGCCAAAAAAACCTTTTTCTGTGGAGGTTTAATATAATTTCATTTCCCAAACCAGCTTTTCTGAATAACAAGAAGTATAATGTTTACCAAAAGCAGTTTTGTGAAGAAGTTAAAGTTAATATTTGCCAGAGAGACGTTTCCTCCAGAAACGTTGTTTTATATTCGAATCGCATTCAGTAATTGCAAGCGACGTAGCTCACTGAAAGTTTGTTTGTAAGTATTGATTTCCCGCCTCCTTCCTGCCGCCCTGGCCCCTTCCTTTCTCCCCCCCTCTCTGCTCCCTCAGCCTTGACTCGGCCCGCCTGAGGTCACCCGGAGTATTCCCCTGCTCCCCATCCCCACACCTCCCGTCCTCCCGTCCTCCCGTCCTCCCATCCTCCCGCCACACAGCACACAGCCTCTGTATCACAACCTCCCAGCTGCAGTAGGTAGTCATACTGCCTCGGATTTGAGAACAACCAGGGAACGAATACCCACTAAAGTTTGTACGTCCACGTGCGTTAAGACACACTGTAAAAATAATTTTTAAAAACTCTAGATTGTCTCAGAATTCTAGATGCGTCTTAAAATTTATGTCATCTTATAACCGATAGCGTTTGCAGTACCATAATCTATGACGTCTTATAATCGATAGCGTTTGCCGTACCATAATCTATGACGTCTTACAATCGATATATTACCAAATTACCAAAAGGTATCAACGATAACTATACGCAATAAGGAATCATATTCCTTCCAAACAACTCATCGATTAAACGACGCAATCGATTTTGAAATGTATCCACATTATTTCTGAGATACCAAAACGAGAAAACACCCATTTAAAAATATTATTTTTCAGTCGTTACCATATGGTGGAAGGAATCATATTCCATTCTTAATCAATTAATCTTTCGTAAGACGTCATCACAAGGTCATTGTAAGACACAATCGATTTAAGACCCCGTCGATTTAAAAACGCCATCGGTAAAAAGACATTGTCAAGCGTAATACGCCATCGACTTTCAGACGCACCCAGAATTCTGAGACACAAAAAGAAGAAAAAACACGCTTCTCATAAGTACTCGATGCAATACATTATTTCCAAGTGATACCGAAATAAGTTACATCGTTCACCAGAAAGAGAGAGAATGATCCGTAGACAAACCAGTGTTCACAGGACAGGAAGAACCCTATTGTTAAACACTAGTCCTTGTATATAAGATAGTTTCTCGCACGAGTGGAAGTTCCAATAAACCTAAAAGGTCTCTACGATAAACCATCTATCCCCAGAGAAAAGTGCTTCAGTCTATCAATGAAGTTCCTTTCACATTTTTGTTTACAATTTTGGGTGTTATTTATGTCATGTCACGATCCATATTTTATTTTTAAATATTTCCGTTAAAATAGATATTTTGTGATTTCTCATCTCATTTGCCAATGTAATATTGTGAGGTCGGAACTATGGGTTCGGTCAAAGGTACAACCTAACCTAACATATCCATTCAACTTCCATGCGTTTCGCTACTTGTACAAACTTACCACAAACCATAATGCTGTAAAATCTGTTGTTACAACTTGTTTTCCACTAAAAACTCGTGAACAGTGAGCTCTAGCGTCATAAAATTTACACAACTTTTTAAATCTGGAATTTTTGCTGTTAAAATTGTTTGTTTTGCAAAAAGTTTCATTTTCAAACATTTAAAAAAAAATTGTGTTGAAACTCGGGCAAAGCCAGGTAAAAATAGCAATATATCTACGATACTGATTTTATTATTAGAGCACCCCCCATTGTTGTTTCACGATATTTTGTAAATAGTATATTATACTCTGTTGATTTCGTCGCAATATTCCACTAATGTATTTGTGAAAATTACTTTATGTATAGTTTGTTCTGATTGTTATTTTGACTGTTCAAGTTTTAGTTTAACGTAAGGATTTGTTCGAGTGATCGGTCAGCGGTACCAGACTCTCTTTCCTAACTGTGCGGAGCAAATACGCCGTACTTAGATAATAAAAATGAATTCTGTTGTACCTATAAATGAGTGTAAAACAAAACAAAATATAAATAATATTCCCTGTAAATACGCCAACCGCGTCACAGATGGTTGGTTATCCCTTGCCCTGTGTATTATATATCATAATATTATATGAAATAGGTTAAATTTTTAGGCCAAATATGTACTGAATGTTAATAAATTTATTATTACTACATTCGAATTGCTCGTATGATAAAAATAATAATTTACCTTCTCACTAATCCTGTGCTCCTGGGAGGTGATGTGACTAAAAACATGTAACCCATCTTCTCTGCATACTGCAGAGGGGAGGGAGGCCTACGGTCCATCTCTCTCGGACACGACTGAGGAGGGGACAGACAGAAGACAACTTAACTAGAGCAGAACCCGGCTATCAAGTACTAGCCACACATTCAATCCACGAAGCAAAGTGGTGTCGTATTGCAAGCCGTGGTCGTGTGATCTACCTCCATACACGGCTCACTTTACCAATACAATATAAAACTACAATTACACACTATACGTCTTTTGTACGTTCAGTTTATCCTTTGTAAACTTTATAGCATCGTCGCATATCACTTTTGCTGAAGCAAATGTGTATTTGTGCTTGCAGTATGATATTGTATACGTTTTATTCCTACATCTAACAATGAAAGCTGTAAATTCCTTTATGCCTGCACTATGCACTATACTTCGGCGACTGGTTCCGATGAGAGCCAGAGTGGTACCTCTACTTTCTTGTATCTTCTTGCTTGAAGTATTACTGGTTATGTAGTAGTTGTGTTCGCCTACTACCAATACGCCCTCCACAATGATCGTTCTTTTTGCATTATTTAACTTACACATAAATATTAACACCGAAAGGCGAGGCGAGCGCACCTACTACTCTCTTTCATGCTTCCTCGGGTAGTCTTTCAAAGAGAGTAGAGCTGGCACTCAAAATAACAAGCAAAAGTTATTTTCTGTCTGTCTTAGCGAGGAGCAAACCGATCAATGCATCCATAGGGATCCTTGGGGCATTCCGAATCAACCAAACTTTGTATCACCAAGTAGAAACGCATCCAACATTGGAATCCGAAGACTTAGGTCTGTGGATTGCCGGGTTGGTTTTGGGTTGACGGGAGGTCCGCCGAGCCAATCCGGCACTTGTGCAGTGGTAACATTAGGTAGACAATCGCCCTTGGCGACAAATTTCGTACAATATTGTCCTAAAATAATTTGCGTAATTTTAAGTCAGAGAAAGAAATCCCATATTTATATACTTACGGAGTAGCTGGGGGATTGATCACTGTACTAGGTACCTTAGAGTTGACATAATCATCCGATCGGTACTCGTATGTGATATCAATAAAACTATTCTCTAAGTTCTAAATGATTTTCTTATTTGCTTTCCTAAACAATTCCCTACCCTATCCCATCAAAAAAACTTGTATTATTCATCCACATCGACTATTTACTGTTCATTTCTACACTCAAAGGCATTATTCCACTAAAAACCCTTCTTATAACGGAAGTTTTATTCAACTTCTTAAGAAATTTATGTTTCTCAAATTTACACATATTTACGCCTACAAAATAACCATATGGTGGATTTTCCCAAACGTGGGGAACCTTTGAACATAGCACAGTCGATATCATTCAAATTTGATTCAACAATCAAAATCTAAATCTGGGTAAGTAAGTCAGGTACGTCCCTTCACCCGCCTATGTCTAGGGACACCACTCATTTTAACCATCATGCCACGATGAAGTAGCAACCTACAGAAAAGATTGGTAAGTATTAAGTAAGCCCCCACATATTGTGTTAAGTCTCGTGACAAAATTACACGGATGTGAATTTCTTGTACCATTACCAGAGTACACCCAAGGACGGAAATACACATGGACGAAATTACGAATGGAGAGTATTTCACCAACTTCAATTACATCTACTGGAATAACACGAGTCATCTAACTTTTTTTAGACATGATGATATATATTTAGCACACACTTAAATACTGTAATGTCATGTGTAATTTAAATAGGTGTAATTTTCTTCCAATTATAATTCCATCCTTGTGTAATTCTGGTAGTGTAATATGCAACCTAAAATTGTCCTGACACCATATTAATCAATGGGGGGGCACAAATAGGGGCTAGGTACATTTTCATTTGTTTGGAATAATTCAAATAAGTGAAGAATTAAAAGGTGCATAGCCACAAAATGACCGACTTCAACTGTACACATACCAGTCTCAATTGGCTGTTTCCATTGAATATAGTATTTTCTTTAGTAATTGCCTCTTTCAATGAATAGAATGTATTCCTAAAACCGGTATAAACTCAATAAAATAAACATATTGAAGAACAGACATGTTAAAATATTAGGTACTAAAATAAACATATAATATTTTACATTATTTTGTTTTTTTCTTGATTTTCATTGAAAAGCCAATTTATTTATTTGTATAATGCATATATGCATTATACAAATAAATAAATTAAACTTAAAAGGAACTAAATTGGCTTTCTGTGAAATAGATGCTGACCTTTAACGCGATGGTATTTATACATAAAATAATAAATAACCTATTACCTAAATACTTTCTAACAAAATAAAACAAGGACATTCACAGACAAGACGTTCAATGATATTAGGTTAATAATAAATAACCTATATCCTAAATACTTTCAAACCAAATTAAACAAGAACATTCGCAGACAAGACGTCCCATGAAATTAGGTTAATAATAAATAACCTATATCCTAAATACTTTCAAACCAAATTAAACAAGGATATTCGCAGACAAGACGTCCAATGAAATTAGGTTAATAATAAATAACCTATAACCTAAATACTTTCAAACAAAATTAAACAAGGACATTCGCAGATAAGACGTGCAATGAAATTAGGCTAATAATAAATAACCTATTACTTAAATACTTTCAAACAAAATGAAACAAGGACATTCACAGACAAGACTTGCAATGAAATTTGGTTACCAAAACAGAACGCGAAGAACACAAAAACGTGCAATGAAATTGGGCTACAAAAAAAGGACAAATCTAATGCCAAAAAAAGGTTACTGTACAAATAAATGCAATCTTATAACGCGGTACCGGAAACTATACCGTCTGCACCAATTGATAGATCCAAGCTTCAAGCTGGATTGTAGATTTTAGGAGGCATATTGATTAATTTATCAAAAGAAAATGTAATAAATAATAAATATGTAAGTTATATTCAATTACATGTTCGTAAACTTGGATGTACAATTGGCTAAAATAAAATTATTTAATAAATAAAAACTACGTACCTAGTGGAAGTGTCTGAATTATGTGTTTTGTTTGAACACCAAACATCATGAACCCGTATTTTCTTTTCAAAAGCACAGTTTTTTCTACAAATCCTTCTGAATAATCTTGATAGAGACTCCTTTGCTACAGTATTTATATCCTTTTTGTGTATTTTTCCTCTCTATCTGTAGTCACAAATAGTTAATAATTTTGTAAGAGATAAAAACTAAGGAATCAAAAAATAATTGCAGTTTTAAAGAGGTCTTAAATAATAAAACTAATGAGGTAGAAAATACGATCCGTCGAAATTGACAATAAATCCTTTTTTATGTGAATACCGCACAGTCTCAACTGCCCCCAACCGTCTGGAGTTAGACTACGGAGTCCCCAATTGGGATATGTTGTGAGGCTAAAGATAGTGGGGAGGGGAAGGAGACGGGGAAGAGAATGGTGGGAGATTACCTGGCTATTCTGATCACTAAGCATGGCCATATTGAGAGTATCTTCCACTCTGGAAAGTGCTGCAAATATACTATATATTATTTTAAATGAATAAATTGTGAAAATAACACAAATTTACTTACACACGCCAGGATTAGAGCCCGCGACCTTCGAATTGCTAGTAAAGCTAGCTAAAGCCTTACCCCTCGACCACCAAGCCGTATATTTACGCTCACGTCACGTGCTTGTCACGTGCCAACAGCTGACTATGTTTAATAGCTAAAATTCTTTTTTTAAATAAAATGTTCGTAGATACGAGTACCATGCAATAGACAGGTACATTGTACCCAAGAAGAAAAAATACAGTATTCCGATGCAATCGGCCATATGTACTTTAAAATTATTTGGTTGTGGCTTACTTTAGCTCTAGCGACGCCGGGTATTAATACTGAAACATACACATTATGTGACATTATGCATGTAATACATAAAGAAGGTAAAGTAGAATATAACTGGAAAGGTACCAACTGTACCAATACATAATGAGTAAGTATAATATATACCTGAAAAGGTACAAAAATAGAGAATGAAGTGTGAATACTATACAGGTACAGTAAAGTATATACGAGTAGATATACGAGTACATAGAAATAGCTGGAAGGGAACGAATCCAGGATGTATAGTATTGTATAGTATGGAGCGGGGTCATGGCTGCCCGGGACAACGGCCTTCCCGTTCTGAGAGCTCGCAAGATCGATACCGCCAACGCAACCAAATTACGCTCTTCCTTCTCAAACACATACCATACATACACCGAGGAACTGACACAAAATGTCACCTCTCAGCCCACTGCATTCCATCAAAACATCCACGCTAATTCCTAGAAAACACCAATAATACTAGATTAAGGCATCGCTGAGGTACCGCGGGCTAAGTTTAGGTAAGGTTTCAGGGGCTGCGTGTCCCTAAATACGGAGCTATAACGGTTTGTTGTGTTTACATCGCGCAGAAGTGGGCGTGTCGGAAGCGGGAAAGTGTTTTCCTCAGCTCAGTAGTTAGTTCGGTCCCCGGCCGCCGCGGCGCTAGCATCGCGTCGCGTTCCGGGAAATCCCGCTATATTCGGAAAGCTGAAACAAGGAACTAAACAGAGACGCTTATTTCCGTTTCGCTTTGGGAACTCCGAAATAACATTGAACTATTATTGTATTATTATTCTTTCCTCTAAAATTTTGTCAATTTTACGCGAGTCGAAAATTTATTACGCATTTTGTTCTTTGATGAATCACAAACGAAATTCCGCTAGAATTTGTATAGCTTTTAGCTGTTACGAAGGGAATATTAAACAGTGGCCATGTCCATATTCAAAGGGTTTTGTTCTTGTTGTATTCAGCCGTTTAGCAATTTTCGCGTCCATTTTACGCAATATCGTAAATTTATTACGAAGTTTGTCCTTGGAAGAATCACAATTGAAATAATACAACTAAAGTTTTATTGCCTTTTGTGTGATGAACGTATATTTAGAGCTTTTGTTTGTATTTTCAACAATTCAGCAAATTTACGCTTAGTCGACAATTTATCACGTATTTTATTATTTGATGAATCAGAAGTCAAATAGCGTAACTCCATATTATAAAGTTCTTAGCATTGAAATGATAGATTTATAGAATTGGGAATATTTATAGGCTTTTGTTGTAATTTCTTTTCTGACTTATAACGATTTACTGTCTTTGTCTTTTGCGTGTTTGTATTTTACAATTATTATTAAATTTTATTTTAAAGAAAGGTCTTTTTTCAAGGTTTGTTAAATATATTTATTTCATATTTATTACCAATCGACAGGAAGTGACAAGGATCAATAGTATTACAGGTCGCCTTTACGCATATTTTTAATAAAAAATAAGGTCTGTTAACGATTTTTATTTACTTGTCAATGCGCAGAACGCGAAAAATGAAATTATACATATAGCTTGGGATTTTTTCGCTTTGAATGATGGAGCTTTATCCAGGGGCGGGTCAAGGTTGGGGCCAAATGGGTAAATTTCCCAGGGGCCGGGTTATTATTAGGGGTGCCCGTAAATATAGGTCAATTACTGAGCTTAGAAATTTATGAATTTGGTGCAATATTTTTAGTATTCCAATAATATTTTCGATTGGGTTTCAAATCAGTTATGTTAAACTTTTTTTAATTCGTGCGGGAGCTGTTACCCCGTCACCCGAACAGTCCGGACTGGGCTCCATCTGATGTCCATCTTTCCGAACAACTGCTCACTGTCTCTCGTGGGACTGCCTGTGGTACGCCAGAAGCTTAGGCTGTTTTTGTGTTCTTCGCTGCCATGAGAACGTCTTTAAATTTGCTTTAAAAAAACTCCTTAAACAATGTTTTTTTACTCCTTCCTTTGTATGTTCTTCTTTATAAATGTTATTTCTCCACTAGCCTCAAGAACAAGAGCAAACTGCCTCGAATGAGAAAGCTTAAACGCTTTGGGTATGTATAAATGTATATTGTGCCGTGTAGGGACAGTCAGGGGCATTTAGAACCATCAAATAGTAGCTTGTGTAACGTGAGAACAGATAGAGGGACCTATCTGGTCCAAACGGTTCGGGAAAGTGGTGCGTGCCCTCGACGGAGGTTCTCACTCATCTGTTCACTTACACGAAGAAATGGCTCGGAGCCCAGCACTTCGATGACGATGAAGATCTTCAAAATTATTTAAGGCGATGCCATACGTAGTAATGCAAAATCATGTGTTTTTGGTTTGAAAATTTGGTCGCCTTCAAATGTTTCAGATGCTTTAATTAAATACTGCGAGTAGAATACATCTTGGCCTTTGAAATAATCGAGTATTTTTTAGATACGTCTTTTTATAAGCCCAGAAAAAAATAATGTAAAGGCCTATGAAAACTTTAAAGTTCAAAATCTCCTACTTACGAACCCATTTTCGGTTATGATTTTACTATATAATGTTGCAGATTAAGTTATTTATAAAATGATCGAAAAAAAATATTTATGCCTGAACATCCACAAAATAAAATAAAAGGCACTTTTTGGTCATGTTTTTTTCTTGCATAAATCAAAACAAGCGGATGGTGTGCTGGAATTTAAACCTCATCGCCATCTACGTAAGGGTTGTTATTGATAGCGGCTCAATTTAAAATATTACACGACGTAGTGCATCGCCTTGCACAGGTTGGCTACATTCCTCGGCGGCCGAGTTTTATGCAGAAGGAATTTGCAAATTGGTGAAATGCTTCAAGTGCTTAAATTTAAATGGTGACTATTGAAAAATAGTGCAAAGCTGATGTTTTAAAAGGAACGCAGTAAAGTATTTCTATCCATGCAGGTTTTTTTATTATAGCCAAACGGGGGTTACTTTCTAATTTACTTTTCATGTATTGTTCGTTGGTGTCCCAACTACCCGCGACCACTGGGGGTATATATACGTTCCATTTTATTGAGGATAGTTGTGAAGTGGAATTAACCCTTTCAGCCCCAGTGTTAATTCAAATTAACACAAACTTTGTGATTTTTTTACCGTAACGGTAGCGATTTAGAAAAGCCATTATAGCTTGTAATCTTTTCTGTGGCGACTATTTTTTCCGCTCGGTTGAATCCTTATTCCCGCCACAAAAACGATAAATATTTTGACATCTGCTGATTGTGAGTTTCATCGAATTTCTGCTGTCATTGATTACTTCATTTTAGGTGAGATATCAATATTTTCTACTCGAATTACAAATATTTTAACGCATAAATATGTGTTCTATAATAATAACATCAGTTCAATTCACTGTTCACAGTCATTTGCCAGAATACCTTAAATGAATTTCAATGTTCATTCAAATTAACACTGGTAGTGACGGACATAATTTCGACTAGTATGGCGAATTTTTAAAGATTATTATCCTAGATTATTTCTTTATTTCGGAATGAATTTTAGTAACAATGTTATTTGTTTCAAACCTTAGAGATTATGACTACATTGTAAATGTGTATTTTTGACATGAAACAGTTATTTGTATTACTTTTGTGTTATGTTTATTTTACCTTACTATTTAAAAAATTTCCTCTGACGTCCAATGTTAAGCCAAAAAAAAATTAAATAAGGAAAATTTTCAAATAATTTTCTGAGGTATTATCAAGCATTACATATTTTATATATGTGGAAACAATAATGCGGGTGTGAAAGGGTTAAGGGAACGGGAGGGGAAGAATATGGTTAGGGAAAGATGTTACCAAAATTTTACGCATTACTAAAAATACGCAAAATTTCAGATTGATAATGAGAATATCTTGAGGTACAATCTTCGTACTGACAGTATCTTTAAGTACAATCCTCGTACTGAAAGTATCTTAAACTTTATTTTTATTTTTAATCTTTTTTTATCATTGTTTTGTTAGGTATGGGTCATATCTTTCTTAGGTATGAATCCACCCCGAGTCAAAAAGCTTAAAACTTTGGCAAAGGGTAAACCGAGTAAGCTCGCAGCACGACGGCCTCCATGGGTAAGCCTTATCTATAAATCCGGTAAATGCAGGTAATTCCGTTAATGGAGGACTGAACGCAGTTGGCGCTAACAGACGGTTGTCCAAAGAAGCGAAGTTAGCAGTCCACAACGGAGTGCTGGTACCTACCTTGATGTATGGAAGTGAGGCATGGAACTGGCAAATAAAGGATGAAAGTAGATTGAATGCTGTTGATATGTGATCCCTGAGACGTATGTGTGGTAAAACCATGTTTGATCGTGTGAGAAATGTGGAGATCCGCAAAGAGTGCAAGGCTGATGTAAGCGTAGTGAGTAAGATTAAGAAAGGGACGCTTAGATGGTTTGGGCATGTAGAGCAAATGAGCGAAGAAAGGAATGTAAGGAGGATATATGATGCAAATGCGAATGGTAGCAGAAGTCGGGGATGCCCGAGGAAGACATGGCACGAACAAGTGAATCAGATACTCGAGTCGGGCCATGTCAAAAGTCAGAATAATAGAAGAGTATGTATGAATGTGAATGTGTGCCAAGACTGAGTTGTTTGGCGGTCCGTCCTCTCTGCCTACCCCTGCAGAGAAACGGCGTGATGGTTAGTTAGTTATAAATCCGGAGGTCGTGGGTTCAAATCCCAGCGTGCGATTATATTTGATCAATTTGTGTTATTTTACAATCTATTAATTAAAAATAATAAATAGTATATTTACACTTTCAGCGTCACCCTGGTGAATGACCACCATTCAGAATAGAAACGTTGCTTGAAATGGCTTTAGACGTGTTTGGTGACCAGACCTGAATAACCAGGTACTTCCCCACCTTTCCATAAAAAAAGGCACTCCATAATTTCTAGTAATAACCGAAATATTAATTTCGAAAACGATTATTTTAGGGATCAAATTGATTCAAATAATAATCGATTCAAATTTGTTAAAATATTCTATTAATATTGTCAAATGAATCGTGAAGAATTAGGTTTCGCTATATAGGCTAGCTCTAAGGAGCGTTGGAGCAACACACTCTTCCACAAGATTTCAGTCAATCTAAAAATAATAATTATCAACCGTTAATAATATCATTGAAAATCAAAGCAAATAAGATTAGTAAAAGTATTAATTTAAATTCAACCGGCTTGAATTTCTGTTCTTTGTATCACATGTCATAAGTCACGTGACCACGTTGACCATAGTATTGAAATTTCTTCGAAACATGGCGCTCACCAATGCCTCTCTCTCTTCTGTGAGAAGGCGTCACTTTAGTTTACAGTTCGCATACCGATCATTCCAGTAGGTAGAGATAGATTGGCAATATTTTTAGTGCACTACCCATTTTTGTGAGTGCAAGCCGCCACCGAATGTAATGTATGTACCGCCAGTACTTACCATCAACATAATATGTTTGCATTACCCTTTGTTTTATCTTCCTTATTTCCTCGCTATGCATAATGTATTGAATCTGTAGTTGAAGTCCTCATATTTCTTGGCTATCAACAGTGCCATCTTAACCACGTAGACTGCAGAATAAGAAGGAAATGTATCCATATGGCGAAGTAAGGGAAACAAATTCAGTATGTAATAATAAAAGTAGGTTATTAAATATTATATTATAATTTCATATTAAATATAAATAATATACAAGATGCAACAGACATGCAAATCCAACTTGCTGGACTTGTGGACAGAATAAATACTATACTCGTAACAAACATTACAAATATACAGTCAATGTAAACAGTCAAAAAGTTCTTTACAAAAATTTCCTATTTCAATTTTTATTTTAATATTATTACAATTTTTTTTATTTGTGGCGGAGTAAAAAACAGGAGATTGGAAAAAATTAAGAAAAAATGCTTGAAATATAATGGTTTGGAAAGATGCAAAGTACATGAAAGAAGATTATAACGTATATATATCTTTACTTTTGTAGTGTTTTGACTAACTAAAAAAAATTGTGAGGTTTTATAAATATAACTTAATTTGAAGGTTATATAAATTAATAATAAAGAAATTTGCAAGAATAATAATAATACAAATGTTATATTAGTAGATAATATATTTATAATATAGATGTAAATTGAAAAATACTGAAACATATTGCATAATATTAGTGATGCAACAATTACAATTACGAAAGATTACAAGAATCTTTGACGTTAAGACAAAATGACCAAATTTCTAATTTTTCAAAGTCAAAGTCTTCATTTTTGATTTCACTAATAATGAATTGGAAAAAATGGGAAAAATCATTTTCAATACCCCTAACCTCGCTGCCGCCAGCAGTTCTAAAGCATTGTCTTTTATATTTTTAACTCTTTATACTGCAAACTAAGTTCAAACAAATTTAAAACTTTTTCAAATAATTTAGAAATCTTTATCTATGCGGGTATATCAGGTAGTATCTCATTTATAATTTTATGAGCAAAACTTGTTTCATAATAAAGTAACCATTCATATGTATGTAATATTTTGTAATCAGAAGATTATGAATATTGATTTCATAATCGTAATCGTTAAGTTATGAATCGTTGCATGTTGCATCACCACTAAATATAATATTATTACGAAAATAAGCTGATAATTTTTGTTGCAAAATAATCTCTCGAAACAATTGAGCAAATAAAACTTTTTTTTAAATTTAAATGAACAAAGGCTAAGTTATAATAATATTATCACCTTGAACAAATAAATTATAAGCTTAACAAGAGCCGCCTTTTGGATATAAAAATGGATATGTGATTGGATTTTAATAAAGACTATAATATTATTTATTATCTGCAATTTGTAAAATATACAGGACCACTGATAATTGATTGGAAACATTGATCGACTTAATAAGAGCATACTTAAATATTGGTTGCTCCCAATTGAACTAAGCTAGCGCAGTTAATAAAGCAGATATTTAGTACAATTTGTCATCTTTATTAGTTTGAGGTGGTCATTAGCTTAGTGGGTGGGAAGTACAAGCTTAGTGAAAATGTCTGTATTATAAATCATTTAAACCATATTTTTAATAAAATTTTCTACTCCATTAAATCTATCAATATTAGGTAAAATACAATTTCCAGTTGTCCTGTATTCGTAAAACTAAAACAATTGGAAAAAATGGAAGTTTGGTTACAATAGATTTACAATATAAATATAAACATCTTTTGGAGAAGTTTTTTGGTCTTAGCGTAAGTAAGGGCTTCGGACCAGAGGTATAATGTGTTTATACACTGTCTCCGAGACAACACACAGTGTAACACTGAGAAAGACATTGCGTTCGTTTTTTTAGGTTTTAATTCCCACGGGACAATGGTGTCCACAAACTTTATGCATACTACATACATACTCATGTGTCTTATTTTTATAACAGTTAAATGGATATTTTAAAGCTATATGTGATAGAAATGACACTATGGCCTGAAAATAAGTTGACCCAGAAATTCCAGAAATAAAGGTTATGCAAACCCAGAGATTTGATGTTTTATATTTAAATTGAAAGGCGGGACGACACATACGAACTGAAATTCAGAAATACAGCACAACAAAAGTAGGTGCTCCCAGGCCGGGAGATCTTTCAATCTACAGCCCCCAATATAATGGCATTTGAAATTAATTTAAGACCATTTGAGAAGCCCTCTTCCGCATAGCTGACAATATAAAATGCTTACTTAATTACACAACGGTAAAAAAAATCTGTTGTTTGACACATAAAGCAATAAAGCAAGTGCTCACATAAACAACTAAATAGCACAAATTGCTAAAAACTGGACAAATAATTGTTTGCATAAAAAGAAGACACATTTTAATTTAAATTTGCATATCATCTTTCACAGTGTTACACTTGAGTATAGTTCTACGTCTCTCAGGGTAATTACAATTAGTCAAATTTAATGTCCACATGTAGTGGACAATTGCATACTAAGGGTATTTTGCCATAGTACCATTACCGTCAGCTTTGGAAAAAAATTCACCCAAAAATATATCTTTTACATTAACCGTTTTAGTGTCGAGAAAAATGCGAAGAGTTTTTCTTAAATATTTCTTAATACGTCATTAACTATTTATGTAAAAAGATTTAGATAATAATATTGTACATCTAAATCTGTACAATCTGATGGAAGGCCTATGAATTATGATTTTTGTATTAAATACCCAAAAAAAAACATCATTATCTTCTGGAAGAACTTTTTAAAAACACTCTGCACTAAAACGGTCATACAAAAATAGGACTTTTGTTTCGATGGTGTAACAATTATAATTAATTAAGAAAGCATTTCGTTCCGCTGGCTCGGCAACGGTACCGAATCGACAAAAACAGGAGGACCTGCGCAGGATGGCTGCGCTGCAAACCGTAGTGAACTTTAGAACTTTTCCGGGCATTTTTTGGCAGGGTAGGGCAGGAATTTTGGGTAGGGTCTCCAGTTTTTGTCGATTCCGTACCGTTACCAAGCCAGCGGGACGACGGGCTAACGGTCAATAATTTTTTGGGTGATGTTTGCAGAGTGCAGCACTGATTTTAGAAGAGTTTTTTTGTATAAATAATT
This sequence comes from Hesperophylax consimilis, assembly GCF_061612785.1. Lineage (NCBI taxonomy): Eukaryota > Metazoa > Arthropoda > Insecta > Trichoptera > Limnephilidae > Hesperophylax > Hesperophylax consimilis. The sequence goes on from NC_142845.1 coordinate 12,658,692, forward strand.
CACATTTGTGATTTTAAAATGTGTTCAAAATTGTAGCGATGGATCAACGTCATCCATCAATTATTTTGTCCTCAAAACTCAGTGCTTCAACTTTTAAAAGATAATGTTTCCATACAAATGTTGTTTCCTGTTTTTATCTGGCCACACATAATATGTATTCTACATATTGAGAGAACTTGGATATTCATATCTGGTTACTAAGCATAGCTAACAACATTTCAATTCTGAATGGTGGTCTCCCACCAGCGTACAGCGTACAGCGTACAGCGTACGGCGTACGGCGTTCAGCGGAAATGCAACATTATTAACACCAAAATTAAAGAATGTAATCACAATTATTAATATTTATAAGGACACATTTCTTTTAAGCAGTCCACTGATCTTGGTTGATAAGTATTATTGCAATGAATACAGTGAAACTCCCTTACAAGGTTTTTCAAGGAAGGTAAAAAACGTCTTATGTGGGATAAATCGGGGACTGAAATTTTTTTTACTTCTTATGAGGGAAGCTTATAAGAGGGTTTTACTGTAATAAAATAGGAAACAACTTTTGTAAGGTAAAACTACCCTGATAAAACATCTTTAATGCAATAAGTATCAAAAAGTAGTCATCATGATTTGATGGCAGCATTGCGGAAGTCGGTGGTTACTTGTCCAGCAAGGATAGCTCGAGGATGGCGGCCAGTTGGGCTTCTTCTTGAAGTCGTTCTTGCTCCTCGCGCCGGGAGAGCATGACCGCCCTGCGGAGCTCCTCTCCTCCCTCTGAGAGATCGGATTCTTCCTCTTCGGGGGCTTCCTGGGACCCGTCGGGGGGTGTGGAGGGTCCCGCGCCCCCCCGCCAACTCTCCAAACTGGCCTGGATGGCCCTAGCAACCAACCAACATACACTAGCGTAACTAGGGGGCACACACGGAGACGGGAGCTATCCCCTCATTACAGACAGACAGGATTAAATACAGTTGTGAAAGGATTAGCGTTATATCACTCAACAGATAATCCCTACAAGTGTGATCTAGATTGATTTGACTGTGTGATAAAACCTTGCGATTCCTAGGCTCCAGATAAGTTAATAAAATTTATTATCTGTTCAATAAAGAATATCAATATTTGAAAATGTTTGATCAATTTCACCAAAAGTAAGGGAACATTGAGCTTACTTTGGATACACAAACACACCAACAAAACACACTTCTATAGATTTATCTTTTCAGTGTATAATAGTATAGATAATTAAATACATTTTTTAATTGAATTTACACCTTCTATTTAAACAACAAACTACGCAGCCTATCCAGAAACTTTTAAATAATGGTGTTACCGATAAAGTAGCTCTCTCTAAAGCGCTTTTTGCATGACATTGCTGTGTCAGATGGAACCTTGCTCTTCCAAGAGGTTGAAATGATACTTTAATAAGCACTTTATATACACAATGCAAGCTGAAATCCTCAGCGATGCCGGAGCTTTAAGCAGATTTCGAAATCAGATGTACATAGTAGTTTTCCTCTTATTTTGAACATCAAGTGTGCAAAATTTCATCAACAAGTATCTAAATTCTGCTTAAAAGGGCGAGAAAAGGGGACAAGGGTGGTTTTTCGAAATCTTTCAAAGTCAGTAACCTTCCTTTTGTTTTGAAGGTTAAGTGTGCAAAATTTCATTAATCTCGGAATGAAACTGTAAATATGTATAGAAAAAGATAGATAGATGGCGGAGTCAGAGATGGAGAGTGAGAGAAGGGCTTAGATCGGGTTTATTTGAAGAAGTGTACATTTAAATATTGATTGCTGTACTGTTGAAATGTTGTATTTTAATAGAAGGTGTAAAATTCAGTGAAGGAAATACCGCTGCCAAGTTCTAAATGAGCCAAACATTATTATTACATATTATTATTGTCTACCAATTGATTTCTTCTATAGCTATGTATGCAACAGGAAACTATTCAGCAACAATGATAATTCTGTAAATAACAAACGAGGGATTATTAAATGGATTAATACGGCAGAGAACAGAATAAAGGAGGCCAGCGGATGAGGAAATTCAGAGTAGACACGGCTCGCACGGAATCTATACTTGAAAATAGGCAAAGAGAACAGAATAAAAAGAGAGTGGGTGTAATCAGGTTAGGTTATGTCAGCTTACGGCACTAAGGTTAGGGTGATTCATACAAATTCAAATTTAACTCTTAGAATGACAGGCTCCCGTAACCTAATATTACCCTAGAGTGCCGGGGTAAAATGCTGAGCTGCCCACCGTGTGCTGGATGACAATATTTTCGTAATAACTTATCTTACCCGATAATATGTTTATATATTTATAAAAATTGTACATATATAAATATATATATAACCTATGTAGTTTCTTCAGGTTAGCTACATATATTGAGAAAATGTTTTATTTCTCCCCGATGTTATAAAAAATAAATACAGTACCGTAAAATTGGAACTATGATATACAACATGGAATTTGCGATGCATTTTATCACAGATAAAATAAATATGTTTTCAAGTGACGAAACGACAAGCTAGAATACTGTTATAACACATTATTTCCTTGCCAAGCAAAAAAAATATTTTAAGTGCGGTGAACTATTAGCAAATCCACTATGGATTCGCCGGCACACGACGGGTACAAATTCAGAAATCAGACATCTTTGCACACTAGAGGTTAAACAGCGATGTTTAAACAGATCTGTTTCAGCTTTTGAACAATTTGTGATAAAATGAGGTGTAAAAAAACCAAATGGGGTGATAGGCCGTTTGACGACAATGTTACATTTGAATTTCTGTGAAACACCCCAAGCTAAGTGTACTAAGAAATCAAGTTGGATCCCATCAGAATATATATACATATTATGCAATTTACAATGCTTAGTGAGGATATAAATAAATAATAGTCTCAGGAGAGGAGAATTTTAAGACTCTAAGTTAGGTTGGGTTAGGCAGGGGGCTACTATTTGCGGTTAGGGGAAGCAGTGGCAGTCCTGGGCAGGCACTTGCACCGAAATCTATGTGTGAAAATAGGCAAGGAGAACAGAATACAGAAACAGGTCAGTGAAATCAGTTTAGATTACATCAGAATGTGGAGTTTACAGTGCTAATTGTGGAAATAAATAGATATTATTAGTATCAGGAGAAGAGAAATAACTTTAGTTTAAGTTAGGTCAGTTATCCAAAAAGCTAGAGAAAGGGAGAGCAGAATACAAAAAGAGGTGAATTCAGATTGAATTATCTACATACTTCAGAATATGCCATTTACACCAATTGACATTAGTATCAGGTGAAGAGAATTCACTCCAGCTTAGGTTAGGTTACTTTGGCCGGCTATCCAACAGCTCGAGAGAGGGAAAGCAGAATACCAAAAGTGATGATTGCTTACAGCACTAAATAGTGTGAAAATAAATAAACATAAGTAGAGGAGAATTAATTCTAGGCGATAGGTTAGGCGCAGGACTACTATTTGAGGTTGGGAGAAGCCGTGGCGGTCCTGGGCAGGCGCTTGCCAGTGGTAAGGTAGGACTTGACCTGCAGGTAGGCGGAGGGGGCGTGCAAGGGAGAGGAGGGGAGAGAGGAACGGTAAGGGGCCCCGCCCAGCCCCGGGGTGGAGGAGCGCCGCATCCCACCTGCCCTGCAATACATGCATTATACATACTCTAAATCAAGCACATTCAATATGTACATGGCTGTAATTCAGGCAATTTGAAGAAAGGGATAACTGTAATTCAAGCACCTTCCCTATAGGGATGGCAATTTAGGCATTGTCAAAAAAGGACAGCTTAAATACATTAAGAATTGCGATAAATTAGACATATCCAAAATAGGGCTGTAATTCAGACGCATTTCTTGTAGGGATGACTGTAAATGCGACATTTAAAATATGGATAGCTATAATTGGGGCACATTGTGAATCGGGATGGCTGTAATTTAGGCACATTTAAAACAGGGATGCATAGCAGTAATTTAGACACCTTTAAAATAGGCTGCAATACAAGTCTGTAATTCAGGCACCTTCAAAATAGGGATGGCAGTAATTCAGGCACATTCGATATTGGGATGGCTGTAATTTAGGAACATTTAAAATAAGGATGACTGTAATTAGGGCACACCTATTGTATATCAAATTATAAATTATAGTAACAAAAATGTATTTTACGAAATGAAAGAAAGAAATTTAGGACAAAGTTTTTTGGGTTTATCAGCATATGGCCATATTTAATGTATGAAATAGAAAGGGTACCTCTGTAGCTGTCTGTCCTCGTCCCCCAGAATGGAGGGGGTGGAAGGGCGAGAGGGACGCTGCGCCTTCAGGGCCTCCCAGATGTCCACCTGCAACAAACAAACCACATTCCATCAGCGACACTTGAACCACCAAAAAGTCACCATCACTTTCAGTTAGCAAAACTCATGTGAAAAAGGGAGTCACTCACCCATCCAATCAACCACTTAAATATGCTAAATCACTTTGTGTGAAGTGAGTAAGCACCCTATAAAGTATTCCAGTTAATTTAAAAAAATAATAATACAAATCTTCTAACATAGATATGTACCAGTATTCTTTTTATTTTTTTCAAAAATGTCCATTTCATAGTTAATAATTACTTTAATGTAATAATTTTGAAAGTTTGCATTTTTCAAAGCCCATCAAAACTATTGAAATTTGGCGAGGTACGCATGACGGTATACGTACCTCGATATTGTCAGCTAATAGTAAGGTCAATCCCACTCGTTTCAGTATGAAATCACAATTTAAATATTTAACGAGATTTCCAAAAAACATGAATCCCAACTGTGTTTACCAACCATTGCAATTTGAATAAATTCCCATAATGTATTTGCGATAACATTCCATTTGAGTTTCAGAATTATGAGAGCAAAGCACTTTGTTAAAATTACAAATAAAAAGCTAAATGCATTCTCAAGTTGTTGGGACAAAACAACAGAAATAAAAATTGAAAGATGAAATCTTTACTTCATCTTTTTCACTGCCGGCATCAATAAGGCTCTGTTGGATAGCGTACTGCAACAGATCATCTTCATCCTCGAAGGTGGGCTGCCTTCTATCCTCATCTCCTACAACAAAATAAAAGACAAGATATGAATGGTAGTTGTTATCGCAATACAATATAAACAAACTCTATACAAATTATTCGAGGCATATAAACCGGTTTGTCCTGTAACTTCTGTGGTCTCAAAGATCAATGTGGAGATCCAGAAAGAATGCAAGGCTGATGTAAGAAAGGGACGCTTACGATGGTTTGGACAAGTATAAGAGCCAGGGGAACATACAAAATGAAAGTGAATGATGGAAGAAGTAGGGGAAGCTCGAGGAAGACGTGGCATCAAAAATATAACTCAAAGACTTTACTGTGTCCATCAGTTCAAACATATTCACTTCATTATTTAACCTTTACAAAACGATCTATCCATGACGCGGTATTTTTGACACAATGTATTATTTTAGTGAAACATCATGGAACACATATGCGACATCCGCATACTGGGATAACCGCCGATAGAACACAGAACTGTCGTTGAGATAGGGTTAAGCATTTATGTGAAAGATTTTTCTAATGAAGAGAGAAAAATAAATTACAGACCCTGCACTCGGTACTCCGGGGGAACTTGGAAGACCTCGTCATCAATGATGCAGGTCTGCCGGTCTCCCTCGCTGAGGCAGGACACATGCGGGATGGGCTGCTCCGCTGCGTAGATGTTGCCAAAGGTTATACGTGCATTCAACACGTGGAAAAGAGGAATCTCTGCAAACAAACCAAGGAAAAATGAATATCTTAACCATTATAGAGAAAAACGATGAACTATGAAAATGCATAGTTTTGTGCTGTCTTAAATAAATAACTATTTTTAACTTTGAAAATAATTTCCATTAGTAAAAAAACACTCAAAAATTAGAATTTTCATCGTTTGTTTCATATTTTTCAATTGATTAATCGCTTGAGCACCGATGTATCCATGTGGATACGGAGATTAAATTTAATTTTTAGCATCTTAATTAGGATGTATAAACACATTATCTGATATGAGGGTACAATTTACAAAAACATCATTTAGCAAAAAACATTGTTACGCCGGCAGACGCCGAAAGTTTTGCATCGGCACAAAAGAGTCATTAAACTAGTTTTTTAATGCTGACCTTTTCAACGCAATCTGCCCTATCATTAGGCACGTTTTGGCAAAATGGATGTGTTTTAGAGAAACTTCATGGATCACATAAACGTCTGGGGATAGTCTCCGATGGATCACTTATGCGACAGCCACATAGATAGGGTTAATACAGTAAATATCAGTTTATTTACCAATCTTGACGGGAAATCCTGAAGGCAGTTGCATCTGTATAAAGTCCTTCAGCTTTGCGAAATGGGGTGAGGACATGGAGGCCATCAAATCCAGGATTGGCATTATCTGCTCCTGGAGCTGTAACACAGTAAACCATCATTAATACTTCTGTTTAACATAGAAACCTGACTGAAAACTGAAGCACAGGAGCATCGGCCGAAAGCTTTTCAAATATGATTATATAGTTGCATTATGATACCCTAGACAAGTAGAGGAATAATGTAGAGGTTCTTCAACAAATGATCAAAACATTTTTTTTCATACACAATTTTAAACCTTCGGGCCTAAACAAAATAATATCATCATATTATTATATATTCCTGCCTGACATTCAATTTCAAATAGATTCGCTGTTTTTGAAAGTATCCTAAAATAAAATATTGTTTTTGAAATCAAAAAAAAAAGACTCTTAGATTTTGATTTTACAAATGTACATAAGCAAATAAAAATATTCAAATTTTGAATACAAACACAGCTCAACACTTTTAAATCGCTTACCGGTTTATGGTTTTTAATCTATGTGGTTTTAAATAAAATATATGTACATTCACCACATTACATCCCATGTTTAGTGATTAGATCTAAACAGTCAGATACATCCCAACCTTCCTTTAACCTCGCAGCATGTCATAGATACCCTGGCTCAAAAAGTGTGGACTCTTGACCAGTCCTGTTTGTAAATTTGTTTGTACGTTCCGTTTCCGTTTCAAGATGGTGGCCGTTTTAATGGTTCAGCAAAGATTTTTTTGTCAAATGTGAAATCGTCTTGTTTATTTGGACTTTCTCATTTGCATTTTTTTTAAATATCATGATACTTAACCACTCAGAACATTAGAACGTCAAAAGACGTAAATATGATAATAGCGGTCAAGACATTAGAACGTCTTTTCACGTAAACGCACGAGATTTTACAAAAATCGATTTATTTCCATCACTAGTATACGGATTGCCATGATTTAAAAAACAGAGTATCGATAATGAATAACGCTACGCGTCTGTATTCAAGAATATCTATGGAACGTAGAAGTGCATTATCTAAGCCGATTGAATCTGTCATCTTGTTCGTTCATAATTTATTGCGTTTCTAAATAATTTATTAAAAATATTTTAGTTTGGACGGTTAATATTTTGAGGTGACTAATAGTTTTTAATTATATTTCTTCAATATATAAAGTGTTATTTCTTTATGATACTCAGAAAAAAGTACATTTTTCACGGCTTTGAAATAATGGTAAGCGATTCTTACATATTTTTGACGTTTTCATAAAATGTATATTTAGAAACGCAAATATTTACGTATAACAACACAATGCAATAGTGGATTTCATAATCTTTCCAAAACATTTTTTAGAATGAGGCTACGTTTCCCAAAACGTGAGTTATGAAGCTTTTAGCAAAACTCGTAAATAACACAAAAATTATCACGTTTTGACAGTTCTCAAAGGAACACATAGTAAATAAATGTCTTTGTCTGAGAGGTTGAGAAAGTTTGATAAAAGTATTTTCATTATGATAGTGATGTTTTTTTGAACAAATTGTATAATTCCTTATTTGAAATTAAAAAAATGTTACCTAAAATAATGATTTATAATTAAGTAAATAAAGGAATTTTGATTTATTAAATAAAAGCAAAAAAGAAATATACTTTTTTGGACACGAAGTCTACTGTTCACAGAACTACTAGTTTAGTTTCTCAGGCTCTAGTGCATTAGGACTCTTCAGCTGCATCACGTTTTTTATTAAATGTCGCTAGTTCCCTGGAGTAGCTTCCACATAAATAGCGGTAAAAACAGCCCGAGTTTGGTAACTAACCTGAAGGGGGTAGGACTCGCACAGCCAGAGGGTGGCGCGAAACTTCTGAATGCGCGTGTTGACCTCTCGCGGCCTTCCGATATCGCGCCCCTCCAGATCCTCGCTGCCAAAGTATTCCTCCGGCGTGATGTTGCACGGATTGCCCACAGAGAAGAACTCTTGCTGTTGGAATAAAGAATGAAGGTAATATATAATAAATTATAAATTTACGGAGCAAAGGCATTTTAGGGCGCTTGGGTTGATGAATGGCATTGGAATACTGCACAAGAGTCCCAACTGCGCTCTGCTAACCGGAGCTAGTAAGACTATGGCATCCCCAATTGGGGCTAAAGCCATTTCAAGCAACATTTCAATTCTAAATGGTGGTCTTTTTCACCAGGGCGATATTAAGAGTATCTACCACACATGTATATTATTTTATATGATTAATTTTATTACATTTACTTGGGCACTCAGGGTTCGAACCCGTGACCTCCAGAATCATAGTCGAGGATTTTACTCCATGACTAAGGAGGCCGTGGTACAAGAACATATAAGAAGAGCGAAAAACCTAACCTAAAACCATTATTTTCTCATGCTCTGTTTTGTCACTGATCTGTTCTATCCAGTTGCTGCATTAAGGCTAACATCCCATGTGTCAACAAAGGAAATTAAAGGGAAACAGGAGTAGGCAATTTCTAGAAGAGGGCAATGATGGTGTTGACAGAAGCAATACAATTCAAAAGGCTGCCAGTACACTAGACCAACACATTGGTCCAAAGCGCTGGCCCAACATGTACAAGACCACTCGGCGTGTAGTGGCCGTTGCAACGCATTGGCTGCAAACGTTGCTCAACCACCTGATTAGTGTCGGTTTTTCAAGCACACGTCAAAGGATCTTGGCGCCAACACGTTGGCCCAACGTGAACAGGCAGCTTAATAAAGAAAAAAGAAATTGTTGAAAATAAAAATAATAATTTAGACATACCCGATTCTAGAATGGTACATTTTCCACAGGTAGCATGCGAAGAATATGAAAAGAATAAAACAAAAGGCAAATTAGGAAAAAATAATAGAATGAATAAAGAAAAATAAAAGAAAACTAAGCAAATAAAATAAATAAATGGTAGTGACTGAAATATTCCAGCCTAAAAAACAACACAGTGAAGTTAGGGCAGTTCAAAGAGTACGATATAAGTGACAGTACTGTGTAAGAAACAATACTGTGTAATTGAGAGTACTGTGTAAGTGACAGTATTGTCTGTATAAGTGAGATCACAGTGTAAGTGACAATACTGTTTTAGTGGCAATATTTCAGTAGAACCAAGATAATTCGAAAAAAAGCATACCTAACTCGAAATTTTAGACAAAAATAAGTCCATAAAAAAAAATTATACAAAAATATACGGCCAGGTTGAGGCAAACTTCCATAAAATTACCATTTATTGGGTTATACATCGTCCTAACTAAAATTATTATTTCCTAAATCGAATCTAGAGCAGGTAATCTGCCTCGATTTTTTAATTTACATGGAAATATGTCATATTTTTTATGAATTTACTTCTAATATCTATATTTGAAGGTCCTGCCGCGACGATAATCCACTGCAAAATTTTGATTTACATGGAAATAAGTCATATTTTTATTTTGAAGGGCTGACCGCAGAGGTAATCGGCCACGAAATTTCGATCTACATGGAAATATTGTATTTTTATGAATATCTGAATATGACGAGCCGGCCGCAGCGGTAATCGGCTGCGAAAATTTGATTTATAAAAGTATAAGTCATATTATTACGAATTTACTTTGAAATCCTTTGAAGGGACGGCCGTGGAACACGCATTTTCACCAATTGTTTTTTGTTTCTTAAAATCGAATTATGCGGGAATTTGTTAATTCGAAATTTGGTTTCTGATATCCCTAGGATTTCGAATTAACAGGGTTCTACATAATTATGTGTAAGTGATGATGAAGCAAGTCACCAGCTCCACATTGGAGAGCGAGAATACCTTGCGTGCCCACTATATAATATATATGTGTGTGTGTGTGTATTGTGACAGTACCGAGGGAGTGGCCTGGTCCTGGTCTTCGAGCAGCGCGGCCCGCTCCTCGGTGTCGGCCATGCCCAGCAACGAGTGCAGCGGGGTGCGGGGCCCCCGTGCACGCGCCTTGTCCCCCTGCGACAGGTGCTCGGTGCGGGTGCGAGTCACTAGCTCCACGTTGGACGCTCCGAACACCTTGCAGGCCCAGCCGCCGACCTCCTCCGCCTTGTCGGAGCGCCAACCCCAGATGCCGCTCTTATTTCTGGAAACCAATACTAACGCATCAGTCATGTAACAAGAGAGCATTGGAAGGAATGAATAGGAGAAAGCACCTAGAATGACACCAATCAATAATGGTCAAACAACTACACATTTAACATAGATATAAACTTTCTGAGGGAGCTAATAGGACATTGCCATATTATCAGGGCCGGACCTGTGCAGGTGCAATTGGAGCAGTTCGCTCAGGGCGCCGACTAGCTAAAGGGCCAAGGAGCCAAGGCGCTGATACCTTAACAGATCATGTGTTCATATAATTATAAAACAATTATATTTCTATCCCATGTAGTTTCCCCAGGATAGCATATTCAGAGAAATGTTTTTTTCTCTAATGTTATAAAAAATATAATTTAATGAAGATAGATGAAAATATTCTTGAGATTTACTATATTTTAAAGCTAAATAAGCATTCTTCACAATAAAAATAAGTCATATGAGGCTTTCCTGTGAGTAAATACAGTACTATCTAATATGTTCTACTATCTCTGTGTATATGTACTGAGAACTTTCTTTTTTATTACAGTAAATCCGATATACATGTACAATAATGTGTCTACATAAACAAGAGACCTGACCAAGAAAGTGGTCTAATACGGTCAACGACAATAGGTATGTTATTTTACTAATGATAAAAAATGTGTTCTGGAGAGATGAATTATTAAAGTAGTGATTATTATTTTTTCTACATTGGTATTAATGTGTACAAATAATTGTTTGGGTGTGTTATTTTTTTGTGTTTAAGTATGGCTGTAGCCGCTGAAAATACGCCCAATATATACTGTAGATAGGTGTAAAGATAAGGTAGATTCATAATATGCAAACATTTTATATAACTCTTTATAATAATTGTATTGTTTAAATAAATAATTACAAAAAAGTCTTCTGTTTTACAAGTCCTTAGGAGGAATGTAGAGTTCAAACTCTTTTGATAGAAAAAAGCTTAAAACAATATAAATTATCTTCATGTTGTTATAAATTATCTTCTTAATAGGTTTATTTATTATAAGTATAAAAATACATGCATGTAATTTATATAACTGTACAAAAGTAATCTTACAAGAAAAACCTTCATTATAAAACAAAATGGTTTTAACTTTATAGGAGAAATTTTTAAATACGTATTCATTTTATAAAAGTATATAATTATTATATCCATAAGTTACATTATAATAATATATATTTTTTAAATTCAATTAATTAAATCCGTAATATCCCACAGTTTGAGAATTATAGGCATTTTAACTCCCGCGCATCCAGGTTCGTTAATATCATTAGTATTTGTCCAACGAGATAAAAGTTTATTTATCAAGTACCAAATACCTACTACGTGTAGCCGCCAAATGCATGGCGACTTTCGTTAATTACATATCACATGGAGACTATGTCTAACATTAGTTAAATTAATTTTATATCTCAATAATTTCATTAGATGTCGCAAACACAAGAGGTAATAAATCTAAAATTCACAGACATATGAATATATAGACTAGAAATTAAAGGTGAGGGGTAAAATCAACTGTTGAAGAACGAAGGGGGTAAAGCTGACTGTGATTCGTCAATAAATCAATCTGACAGAATATAGGCATCTCGCATTATAATATCACCATTTAGTTCTTAACCCTTGAGACGTTGTTGATTTGCACGGATCGAACCTTCTACAAGCTTCCATTTTTTCAAAGACAATAACAAGCACTATTTCGTTCTCTTTCTGACATAAAAGAAATAATTTATTTTTAGATGAGAGGAAGAGAGATAATATATGCATTTTAATAATGTGCGGTCGTTCTGGGACAAATATGGTCTTAGGAGAGTATAATGCGCGCACGGCATTTGGGACTGTTTGGGTCTTGGAAGGTCCCAAGGGTTAAAAGTAAAATCTGCTTTTGAATGAATAGACATTTTTACATAGGAGCGCAAATTACTCGCCACGTTATGAACAAATTTGCGAAGTCAAAATTCGGCAAAAAAAATTCTTCTATTTTCAGAGTCGAATATTTTGTTTACGTATTTAGTTAATACACTTTTATAAGTGTTCATAATTTACTTCCCAGTAACAACGATGCGCACACTTGAGAATCGCTACATTCGATCAATGTTGGCTCGATGTGATAGTATATGTTTCTACAACTGATTCATATTATACGACGTGAATAAGCTTAAAATGATGCTTACATATGGAATGTAATACGACAATTGGGTTTATTCTCTTTTTCACATCTATTTTTACAAGTTTTCATATCACAAGCCACTATTTTGCCGTGTTATTTCATGAAATGCCTCGACCATAGCTCGACGCTAGTTCGAACAAGAATGATGACGTCACATTTTCAAGATTCACGGGAAGCCATACGCGAGCCCAGCCGGCTCCAATGGAACCGGTATGGGGAGTGGGGAATAATACGCTTTTAATCACTTAGGGCAGGTCTACTAATATTCATATGTCTATGCTAAAATTGCTATCTTTGAACGACAATGATAACGCTATGTGCAGTTGTGAAAGCTAATAGACGTGGGCATTACCCAAATTATAATTCCAAAGAGCGCATGCTAGGTCTTAAGGGTTAATACAAAAAGTTTTTAGGTACATAGATAGGTACTAACCTCTCGAAGCTAATTTTCTCAGTGTCTATGTAGTTGCAGGCGATTGGTTGCGTGAGGCGCTGCTCCACCTGGCGGGGGGTGGGGGGCGCGGTGGGTGGCAGCGGGGAAGGGGGGAGGCGCTCCGTCCACACCTGTCCACTGTCGTGGTCCAGCTCCATCATACTCGCCGTATTGCCTACACAAGATAAGGAGACAGATAATCAGAGATAAATTCCGAAGAGTTCTGAAGATGAAATCTGGAACAGGCTGAAGAAATACGGTCTTTGAGCAGCCCTGGTGAAAAATCACCATTTAGAATTGAAACATTGCTTGAAATGGCTTTAGCCGTGTTTGGTTACATGATCTGAATAGCCAGGTACTTCTCCATCTACTGCCTCTCCCCACTATCTTCAGCCTCACACATACCCAAATAGGGAATGCCGTAGTCTCACCGGCTCCAGACGATTGGGAGCATTTGGGACTCTTATGCGGAATTCACATAAAATAATATTAAAAAGACAAGACGGATTAAGAGTGCCGCCTACAGGAAGGAACCGTTGTTGAACCAAAGGCAAAACCTACTACCTAAAACACCAGACCAAAAGTAGCTGAATGATGATGGCAGAAAAGCGAATATATTAAAAAATTACAAAATATTGCACAAACTTTCACAATATTGTTGATTAGAAGTTTGCCAAAAAGAAGGCATGTTACAAGATAATTTGCATAGAATAATGTGGGCTTAAAGTCAAAAAATGTGATCTACAAAAAACATACAAATAATTCTAGATCTTAAAATCAAACAGCATTTCCTGCAAAAAAACATGCCAATAATTTGAACGCTTAAAGTTGTAAACAATGTAATCTACAAAAAGACATGCCAATAATAATTAGCACAGAAATTTTTTTTTTTATATAACGTTGTTTGACTTTAAGCCCTCAAATTATTGGTATGTTTTTTTACACATAACACATAAGTAAATTTATTTGACTTTAAGACCTTGAATTATTACTTGTATATTTTTTGTACATAACATTGTTTGACTTTAAGCCCTCAATATAATTAGTGAAATTGTAGATAAATAACAGTAACAACAACCTTTGAGATGAACCATATTAACCCCTCAGTCTAATTTGTTCAGTTTTGGAAACAAACAGCTAGTACCCGTAGAGTAAATTTGTTCTTTTATAACTCATATGGTATCATAGAAATTGTTTTCTCCTTTATGCCGGGATCACATGAGGACAATACTGAAGACAATACAATAGTGTCCCGTCCCTGCTCCGTGAACAGTCTTGATCGCGCAGGGCAAGACAATGAGACAATACAACAATTCTACCGTAGTTCAAACACGGAACGCTGTCATAATGGATATACGACACAAAAAATATTATCTTTCTATCGGTCTTCTGTATCAAGATGTATTAGTGTTCCATTTTTGCAACATTTTTAAGCCGAAATACGAATTCCGAGCGCAGCAAGCCGAGATACGTACGCGCGGAGCGACTGTATATTGTCCTACTGTTAAGTCAAAATGCATTTACACGCAGGCCGGTCCGTGAGGGTAAGACACTATCTGGGACAGTGTCTTGGTTCATTGTTCTGTCTTGCAAACTACTATTCACACTAGGACAGTGTGTATTTATTGTTAGAAATATGTGTGTCATTATAGGTAGAAATATGAACTAAACGGTGTTAAAAAGAGAAAACATCAAGCTTTATATTAAAATATTGAAAACCACAGAATAATTAAAATGTACACCTCTATCAAAACAAAAGTTCCAACTGCAATTTGAGAAAAGTTATGAAATTTTGTGATATTTTTAATAATTATTTTTATATGAAATGACAAAAAGGTAAGGTGGCTATAATGTTTAGAATACATTTGTGTATTGAAATATGTATTTTTTTAGTAGTAATTTTAGTTCAGTGTTTAGACGAAAAAGCGTAAGACCATCCATTTTTAAAAAAATTTTATTATTGGATTAAATATTATAACATTTAAAAAAAATTTATGTTTATTTCTACTAATAAAATTTGAAAACGTATTTTATCACCATTCAAAAACAGTTTTTGATTTTCGGATATATTCATAAATATTCCGTTTATTTGGATTTTATTGAGAAGTGGAAATACACAAATTGTCAAAATTTCTGACTGCTTCCTCAAGAAATATAACGGTCAATACGCCAGTAGGTCAGTTAGAGGTCTGAAGTATTAAGAATTATTTAGGACGGGTTATTTCGGAGAATTTGAACAATTCATCAAATTTCAACGTTCATTTTCGGGTTCTGTGAAAGTCCTATTCAAGTTCTGTTATTATATCATTGTAGGCTAGTTGCCTGACAAAACTGAAATAAAAACAGAACTTGAAAATGAACGTTGAAATTTGATGAATTGTTCAAATTCTCCGAAACAACCCGTCCTAAGTGTTGAGAATGGATCATCT
Source organism: Hesperophylax consimilis (assembly GCF_061612785.1). Taxonomy (NCBI): domain Eukaryota; kingdom Metazoa; phylum Arthropoda; class Insecta; order Trichoptera; family Limnephilidae; genus Hesperophylax; species Hesperophylax consimilis. The sequence continues at coordinate 12,674,181 of NC_142845.1, forward strand.
AGGCAAACTTTCGAATCAACTTTTGAAATAAGAACAATCACTTTGTCTTTTGTGATCAATTTCTAGAACTGTAATGTAAATTATTGAGCTGACTGAAATACGAATTGGGGTAAGTACAAATCAATGAAAGAAAGAATAAATTGAGGTATTAAGTGAGTATGAAACAATGAAAGTACGGATTGTGCAAGTCGAGGCATCGTACATAAGTCGGGGTATTAGTGTTTTAGAGGCGCCGTGAATTTTGAAGAAACAAAAGGATGCCCTTGTGTGATTTTGTATCACATTAATGTAAAGCCTACTCAACACAAGTTAATCCTATTAGACCAATGCTGCCGCTAATGTCAGACATTGACACTTCCCCCTAAAATTCACAAAATATGGAAAAAAACATGTGTCTTCGTCGTCGGTGAGTCACAAGAAATAATCAGATTAAATCACAAACATTATACTACTAGCTATCATATTATGTAACGCAGATGGGAAAGTATTAAATATTGAGAAAAATCATGACTTTCCAAAGATCATTACCCTCGGTGCGCCGTGCGCCAGCTGATTCTATTTTCGTAATAACTTATTTGTTCTTTAAACAAGCCATATTAACCATCATAAATTATTGTAAATTAAATTATTTTTGGTTTTTTTAAATATTCATTCATTTTGAAACACTATTCAACATTTTCTATTTGTTTATTTTTCTTAAATGAAAAAGATCTAGTTTTGGTCGGATTGTGAATAGCTGATACTCAATTCCTTGACTGGGTGAATATTTTATTGGCTAGGTGTAAAATATCTAAAATTGTCTAGACGCAGCAATCGTCTATGTCCTATGAATAGAAGTTTAGTAAAAAATACATTTACAATGTTTACTACTAGTATTGACATTCGTTGTGAACCAATGGGACTTGTCTTGCCTTGGGATCTAGAAATTTGTCATTAAGCCACTGTTAACATAGATTTTTAGAAATGTACTACTACATACTAAGAGAAATAGTAACACAAATATAAATACAGAAAAGGATATACATGAAAACATGTTAAGTGTCTCAATTAGATAATACTGGGGATGAAACAAAAAGCATAAAAATAATAAAGGATCACAATGTGAAGTATTCTTTCAAAACTGAGTATCATGATCCTATCATATCAAAGCCTATGGGTACCTATATTATATACGGTAACCAGAAAAAACGGAGTTTCATATCGATGGGAAGAAAATTTATGGATATCTATATTATATACGGTAACCAGAAAAAAAAGAACAGTGACAAAAAGAGAACATAAACGTACATTAGGTGAGGTGGGGTTAGGTTAGATTAGGTTTGTTGTTTTTTTTTTTTCTTCAATTTTCTATTTTGTGACTGTTCTGTTTTATCGTGGAAACTTTTTATACCTTGCCCCTTGAAGATGTATGTCCTATTTCCTCTCTGCCACTGAGAATCCTCGAAGCCAAGCAAGGTGGTGTCTATCCGCACATTGGCTCCTCTCTTGAACACCCTGTAGGTGTCGTGCGGACACATTCGTGATACCAAAGGCACTGAAAATCAATAGAATAAGATGGATTGAAAATAGATCAGATTTCGTCTGTTTGTTTATTAGGTTTGTTTATTAAAAAAAACATGAGCATGCAGCTTTGCATTTATCCTATGTCTTATTTTATTTGGGCATAGCGCACCAACTGCCTGTATATAATAATATATACTCAAATCGAGTTTCTAGTACAAAGGGTAATGGATTTCAGCATCGGAAAAAACAATAATATGAGCAGTTTGTCAAGATTAGTTTTGTTATGTTGTTTGTTAATTTCATTATGATCCTGCTACCGAGAGCTCTGTTGTAATCTCTCTTTCTGAGGGAGAGGTTATAACAAGCAAAATGCAACTAATCCATACTAATTAATTAATTAATAAGGCAGGCCTTTTCAACACAATCTACCTCATCATGCGACGTATTGTAACACAACGTATGTGCTTTAGTGAAACTTCATAATCACATATTTTGTGACATCAGCATATGGAGATCACCGCCGAAACATATGTGACAGTAGATCAGGTTGAGGAAATATATTTTTTGAAATCTCTGTGGATATTACTCACTCCAACTTGTAAATTCCCATTTCATTTCCACGTAGAAGTCAGGGGCGGAGTGCAATCTTGACAGGAGAAGGGGCACTGCCAGGGCACGAGCCCGCTGGCGCTCCGAGTCCCTCCGGCCCACCACCAGGGCCACCAGCTCGGGGTCCCCCGAGGAGACAGCTTCTTGGACCACTGGAATATCAAACAACTATGGTATTATAACTACATATTTACAAACATGGATATTGCAAAAATGCATAATTAGTCTATTTTAATACTTTGGCGTTGCGTCACAACATGCTCAAGCCGGGTAACGAATAGACAAACTTTATCAACGCTAGTAAACTCCCAGAACTCAAAAGGGTAGTTAATTTGTATAGATCTGTGCAATGGCGCTTCCTTTACCTTATTTTAAGTCTGGCAATTTACTAGCGTTAAAAATAATTGTAATGACTTCGTAACATTATGTAATTATATTATGAATTGGGATGGCGGAGAGTATGTAACAGATGATGAAGAAAAGTCATTCTCACTCTTTTAGTTCTTTCTTCCTGCTCTCTCATGGCCTCTCTTTCATACTATGATGCAAATTCATAGAAGCTAAATGTTAATATTATTGGCAAACTTATTATTTGTTTTTTCTCATTTTTAATGCATTTTTTTGGAATTTTTGTTACACGTAAGATACGTTTAGATAAGTTTAAAGTAGGTATTCCTAGAGAATGCCTAGATTACAGCTACATACTTTATTCATTAAATTTGTATAAATTTAATGTTGCCCGCACCTGGAACACTGTACACCGATCTGGACTCCTTTATACCAAGCCCATATCGAAAGAATAGAAAGAATTCAAAAAAAAATTTTTAAACACATAAATTATAAACTAAACTTACACTTCTCAAATTATACCGAATTCATTAAATTTCATAATTTTAACTCCCTCCAAACACAACATCTAATTTTTGATCAAATCTTATTATTTAAAATCTTTAATAATGGTCTGGACTCACCAGAACTTACCAATTTAATAAATCTTCATATTCCGTCTAGATCAACCCGACAATCTGATTTATTTTATCTACCCTCGTGCAGAACAAACATTCGAAAAAATTCCCCAATTCCTCGTATATGTGCACAATATCATACAAAATTTTACAGCATTGACATTTTTGGTAATAACCCAAAGAAATATCGATATGAAGTAATGCGTACGATCGATTATTAATATGAGAGTATGGAATGTATCGACAGCATCTCCTATCCTCTTCCTATTTTCCTCTTCCTCTCCCCTTCCTTTAACACCAAATTAATTTTAAGATACTAAAACTTCATTTCTAATGAACTTTAACATAAGAAACTTCTATGGCTTGATTTCAGTTAACTTGTATATTTATATCTATCATTGTATATTATATAAAAGCTGTTTGTTTCTTACAAAATAAATAAACAAATTATCGGAGCGAAGAATTATTTACGATTTAATGCGTTTGTTTAAAATTATTAATTCAATGTTGAATACCCCTGAATTGCTATATTCAATTTCGTTCCATGTTCCCAAGGGGTATAACTCCGATAGAAAATTGGAACCGTGAATATTGTGATGTCATATTGTTGCCTAACTTTATGCACCAATGAAAAACTCTGAAAGTCTATGGAATAAACTGGAGGCCGTACTAGATCGTGATTATATCATGCTAGGTAAAATTCCATCGTTCTACCTTATCCATTAATGATTTAACCTGTATCTATAGTGTATTGTCTTGCTGAAATAAAAATGCTTAGCAATATTTTGACATTTCAAACATTTTTAATTTAAAATTATTTTAGGCTAATAAGTAGGCTCCGAATGAGAATTGTAATGTCTATATATTGGCATATCTATGGTTAAATAGAGGACCAATTTGTTTCATACAAAAAGCTAGAAGATATCGATCTAGTGAGTGGTTTATTTATGCATGTTCCTGGCAGGATAGTAACAAGACAATACCTACCATATTATTGTAACAACTCATCGCAATAATATACTCCTATGAGATGTTTTTGCTATTTGTTTTTGGGGTATTATGCCGTGTTGCGCTAACTCCTTCTTTAGCCAACGTTTCGGACAGCATTGCAGTGTCCATCATCAGGGCAGATGTGTTAACACATCTGCCCTGATGATGGACACTGCAATGCTGTCCGAAACGTTGGCTAAAGAAGGAGTTAGCGCAACACGGCATAATACCCCAAAAACAAATAGCAAAAATACTTTTGGCCGTGAAAATCTTAAATCATATTTCCTATGAGATGAATTAAAAATTTGGGAAACATACACTCCGATGTTGTTGATATAATTAGTTCATCAATATTACATATCAGCTGACTTTAATGCGGTTTCTCTCATCTATTCAAGCTAATTTAATTGGTGATACTGTTTAACTCTCAATGGGCAAAAAAGTTTTGGTTCAATGGCTGAAGGCTTCAAATTAATATAATAATATCTTTATTTAACCCTTTGCAACCGGCAAAAAATTTTAAAATTGTGATGGGACACATTGTTAAAGCTCTTAGTTATGATCTCATAGGGCTGGGCGACTTACTGGTTGAAACATGTGCGCTTGAAAGTACCCTAAATAAGCAGCTCCCGCACGTTCAATCGACACCGGTTCCGTTCACAAAAACAAATTTATTTTCTGTCTTCAAACACAAACTCACTCTCGTGTGAAGCCGGTTGTAAAGGGTTAAGAAATTTGCATCTATAACTAGAATACATGTTAAGAAATAGATAAAGTTGAGGTTTCTCATAACCTGCCTCTAATAAATAGTATTTATATACCTACACCTTATTATAATATAATCGCTCAGTAGTTTTATTCTCATAACCTGCCTCTAATAAATAGTATGTATATACCTTCACCTTATTATAATATAATCGCTCAGTAGTTTTATTGGATCAATAATTTCGAATTTGGGTGAGGGCACCGGTAAAGGCTTTATTACTTTTTATCCAAATTATAAGGTTCTTTTTTAAATTCGTTTGAGTATCACATTTTTTTATGTTCTCTGGAAGTGGAGTGGAGTATTGTACAATCTTGTTGCAGATGTACCTAAAATTTCTTTGACCGAAAGTAGTATGCATTACAGGAATTTGGAGTAAATCTTTGTCATTTTTTATGTATGTAGTATTTATGTATGTTTGTATATATATGCTTGAGGATAGTTTTTGGGTATATCTGACGAACGTCAAACACATTCATAATATTAAAGATTAAGTTGGAGTCTGTAATTAGAGGTAGCCTAAGGATTATATTGATTGTGGTTTTCTGTGCTTTTGTGATTGGGTCTAATGCAGATGAAGTGCCATCTCCCCATACAATGATTCCATACTCAATGATAGATTGACAGACAGCAAAGTAGATCATTTTCAAGTGTTGTAAGTCGAGAAAGTTTTGTGTTGTTTCGGAAAAGTGCATGGTTTTTCTTATTTTGTTTGTAATTAATTGAGTGTGGAGATTCCATTTTAGGTATTGATCAATGGTGATGCCGAGGTACTTCATCTGAGTAGTGCGCTCAATGTCAGGGCACTGACAGCATTCATTTCTCCGTTTTCGGTGTGAGGGTATTTCTATCCAACCACTTTTTTTTACAATGTTTATATTCATTTCAGCTTTTTTGAAAGCAGCTAGCCACGTGTAAGCTTCAAACAGTAGGACAGTGTCATTGGCAAAACTAACAAATTTCCCCTGAATATTAATGTTGCATAGGTCGTTAATATACAACAGGAACAAAGATGGTCCCAATACGCTTCCTTGTGGTATACCATAGTTAGTTGAGCGCTGGTTACTAAGTATGTTATTTATTTTAACTTGTTGCTTGCGTCCATTTAGGTAGCTTTTAAATAAGTTATGTTCGTTGTCCATAATACTGATTTTTTTCATGTTTATTTATTCATTTACAGTGGGATATTGTATCAAAGGCTTTAGAAGGGTCTAAGAAGATTGAAATACATTTGTTGCTTTTATGGAGATTTTAGCAATAAAATCAGTAACAGCGGTAATATCGTCTGAGGTAATCTTGTTATCTTAAAACTCGTATTGATTTTCTGAGACCAGTTTATGGCTCACAAGAAATTTGACCAACTGTGCATTGATAATGTTAAAATTAAGTAAAGACCCAAACCAGACGTTGAACCTGAGTTTGGTTGTGATTCAGATAGTTTGTATTTTTAAGGACAGATGGCAGGTTGTCGTTTTTCTCCCTCCAACAGGCTGAGATTAATAAAACGCCTTGTAACGCCAGGTCATTCTCTTCTGCATTTTCACTTCACAAAAAACAACATCTCAGTCGTTGAGAAGAAAATAAAATAATTACACAGATAACTTTTTCAGATACTTTAGATAAACTGGTCAGTAGTCAATAGTCTGTAATTGCTTATATCTGTCTTGTTACCTGTTATATGTATAGGAATAACAAAACCTTGTTTCAGTGTCCCTGAGTGATGATAAGGTTTATTAGTTGTTCTAAGCGTTTTCATCTTGGTTGTTATCCCAGAAGCTCCGGCAGAAGAAGTGTTTTTTAGGGAATGAATTAATTGTATTGATACTTTTATATTACTTCATACTATATACCTTATTATTCTTGTACAATATTTTATCTAATCTACTGCACTGTTTATGAATATATAGTAAAAACCATGTAAAAGCCTTTTTAACGGGCATAAACAGATGAATAAATAAATAATCCAATATCTAACTGTAACTCGCTAGGAACTTACCTGACCAGCCTTCTCTATTCTCGCAGTTGACGTTGGCGCCCCCGGCTAGCAGAATGCGCGTGGCCTCCACGTGTCCCAGCGTGATGGCCAGCACAAGAGGCGTGCGCCCCCGAGGATCCAGTCTCTCCACATCATGCTGAAAACACACAAAATAATTAAGGTTAGTTTCTTACTAAAAGCTTTTCATTGACCTCCACAAGCACATTCAAAGGAAGGAGGGGAAAGAGTAGTAAATTCCACAATATTCTTTTAAAGTTCTCTTAGCAACTAGAGTTAGTGGAACGAACCAATAACTGTAGGGAAATGTGAAGAGAATGAAGAAGCACTGATTCATTCGTGTGTCAATGTCTGTCCTTGACGGGAAGAAGGCTCAGCTACCTAGGGAAGAGCCGCATTGTGAACCCACGTTACATCGCCAAACACTCAATGATAACCCTGGAAGTTACATACAATACGATTGTACCACCCCAGCCAGGAGCACTCCTGTCCCGATGCGACTGGTACACCAGGGGGCACTGATTTGATAGGACTTGAAACACATGCTCTGAGGATTGGAAGGAAGTTGGAGTTTAATCGACCAGCATACAGGCATTTAATTGACCAGCGAAAGCCAATATTGGAATTTAGGATGGGCAGGAATAAAAGAATTGACTGAGCGTTATTTTTTCTTCTTTATGTCTTCTTTCTTCTTGCCTTTTATTACTTTTTCTTGACTTTTTTTGGTTCTTGCTGGTTCATCTTGCCTCTTCTTATCTCTTTTTGTTTCTTATAGTTTCTCTTGGTTTTTCTCGCCTCTTCTTGGGTCGCCTTGGTTCTTCTTGCATATTTTTGCATCTTCTCACCCCGCTTGACTTGTCTTGTTTCTTCTACATATTCTTAAGTCTTACCGCCCCTCCTTGTCTCTTCTAGTCTCTTTTTGGCTCTTCTTGCCCACTTATTGCCTCTTCTTGTCCACTTATTGCCTCTTCTAGAAACTTATCGCCTCTTATTGGCTAGTCTTATCTCTTCTTAGCCCTTCTTGAATCTTCTTACTTCTCGCTGTCGCTTTTCGTCTCTTCTTGCTTCTTATTGCAACTTCTCGATACTTCTAGGTTTATCTTGTTACTTCTAGGTTTATCTTGTTTCTTCTAGGCTTGTCTTGTCTCTTACCGAGTCTTCTTGGCTCTTCATGCCTCTTGTTGCATCTTCTCGACCCTTCTTGGCTCGTCTTGTCTCTTCTTGTATCTTTTTGTCCCTTCTTGTCTCTTCTAGTTTCTCCTTGGCTTTTCTTGTCTCTTATTGGCCCTTCTTGACTCTTCTTGGATCGTCTTGGCTCTTCTTGACTCTTCTTGCGCCTTCTCACCCTTTCATGGCTCTTCTTGCACCTTCTCGCTCTTCATGGTTCTTGCCGGTCCTTGTTTCTCCTTTTTTTCCTCTTGGCTCTTTTTGGTTCTTTTTTACTCTTTTTGGATCTTCTGGTCTATTCGTAGCTCTTTTTCTTGGCTCTTGTTCTCTCTTTTTGGCTCTTTTTGACTCTTATTGGTGCGCCCTGGTACTTCTAGCATTGTATTTCCTATTCTTGGTTCTTCTTGGTTCGCCTCGAATCTTCTTGCATCTTCTCGCCCCTTCTTGGCTCCTATTGATTCGTCTTGGCTCTTCTCATCCTTTTTTAGCATTCCTAGGTTATTCTGGCTCTTCTTGTGTCTTCTTGGCACGCATGAGACCGACCGTCGCACCACTCACACCCCTCCTCACCCTCATTCACACATCGTATCATGGCTTTTTTCACATTCTAGCAGCTCCTCATACCCTGACTCAAGCACCGATGCAACTGATCATGCCATTTCTCCCCAAATACCGCTTCCACTACCTACCAGGTTGCACACTCTTCTTGCACTCCCCTCCTCAGCCATACGCTCCACATGCGCAAACCATCCCAGACAAAGCGATTTAGGAAAAAGAATGAAAAACATTATGTCGGAACAAACCGCGCCGAAACAGGCATGAACTATTTGAATATGGGGTCGTCTAGTGATATATTTGATGTGTATACAAATCATCTGAAAGAACAACAAAAATACCAAAAAAAAAAATTCTTATCTCTTTATCCTTGGAATACAGCTCGGTTGAAGAGGACCCATAAATTTCCAAACTAATGGCCCTTAACACTTGCTGTGTATACAATTCGGCTGTGTTGGTAGTTTCTTTGTTCATTGCTTAATTTTCCAAATTTTATCGGTTAAAAAAATTTGAGCTATTGAAAATTGCGGCTAAACGATAAAGTATGCACAATTCGCAATGTGAGAAGGTAAGCACTATGTTGAACACTCTTCAACATTCTGTTAAGGAAAACCACTTAAAATGAGTAAACACACAGGAGCCTTGAAAACGCGTCCACCGTGACGGGACTCTACGCACATCTCCATGATAACCCTGAAAGTTACAGGCGTAAAAGGGTTTCTTAAGCCTTAGTCACACAGTGCGATTTTTATGCTGCTACCTTGGACTTAGCGAGTGATCCCCACTTTTTTCAAGGAAACAGTCACACGGAGCTACTGAAACTGCGAAGGTAGTAGCGAATAAAAGTCGAATTGAATATCTTTCAATCGAATCGCACCTATGCTAATTGATTTACTCGCAGCGAATACCTTGTCACAGGAAGCTATTTCAAAATATATTACTATTCAAATAGCAGCATCGAATTTGCTCAGTGTGACCGAGGCTCCAGGCGTGAAAACTCCTCATGTGCAGGTATTATCGTGTACATTTACAATCATATGAGAAGTTTCAGAACTGGGCATTTTAGTGAAATTCTTTACGTTTAATCCAGGGTGAAGTACCGGGAAGCCCCTCCAAGGAGTCCTAAAAGATTACAGAGCGGGTGGGGGGGGGAAGTTCCCCCATTTCCTCCCACTCCCCCTTTACTCTACAAAAGCTGAAATAGAAGCTATATTCTCACTATCCATCAGTGGTGTGCAATCCATATAGGCTGAGAAGCTGCATCTACCTTAAAAAAACACCAATCGTTGTTAACCCATTGGCCTCAAACGACGCCGTCCCGGCGTGTGTACGGCGATGTGTCTTAAAATCAAACGACGCCATCCCGGCGGGTCTGATGTCTGTCGGCTTAAAAACGAAAAAGGGATACATTATTGACATCTGTGTTTAAAATTTTAAATGCCAATCGCTCTGTAGATAATCAAGCATTTATTTCGTAGTAATTGGCAGGACTCCGTGGGTACAGTTTTTTACTGATATTTACGATTGAAATTTTGTTATATTTCAGCATCATTGAATTTTTTCAAAATGGCGTGTGGTTCGGGAATTGACAAGCTTGTTCGTAAAATGCGTGGTGGGCAGCTAACATCAGCCCAAATTGAAAAAATATATATTATGGTAATAAGTATGATTAATGTAAAACTTTTCTTAATCCAATTATAAAAAAATGAAAAAAAAATTGGTTTTTATAAAAAAAATATTTTTATATCCTCGTTTAATCATATTATTATTATTTTTTTTAAAACTGCATATATTTTTTACATACCTTCATTCAATGCACAAGTAAATTTAAAAAAATTGTTTCGTTTGCATGTTTAGTTTAAAAGTTATGTAAGATTTAGTACACCACTGCAGATTTAAAACTTTGGTACAAAATTAATTCGGATGTGAAGGACAATTTTTTAGCTAAACAATTCGGAGGCCAATGGGTTAATTTGGTATGGAACTTGTATGCTCGTTTATACAGTTGGCCACAACAATCAGCAGAAGGTGATAATAAAATGGTAATTTTCCAATGCTCAATGTACAAATCTTTCCCAAATTTGATAAACTACCCACGGCCTATCTTTGGTCAAAAATCAATGCACGCCACTGTTATCTGTGTACTTTAGACAATATAATATGTAGACCATAATGTGAAATGTACAAGATTATGTGTTGTTTAGGTGGGAAGTTCCAAACATTTCTACCCTAATGTCACGTGTGTGCTCAGGAAACCTTACAACTCATGTTGATTCTCTTTTCAGATAGGACTTACCTCAATTACCAACCCAAATAGCAATAGGAATCTAAAGTATCAGCTGCGAGTAATCGCACAAATGTATATCACAATCATAGATAATAGAAACAAAACTGTGTCAAAGCGGTGGAGCTAATGAAAGTTATGCATTTGGCGTGTAGGTAGAAACCAATGCTGGGGCGCTACTATGCATAGATGTGGGTTGCAGTGGTATAGGTGAACCTTGTTTCGTATTTTAAAGTTCTGAATATATAAATGAATATACTGAATTATTTTTAAGTTTCCTTTGTTGCTTTAAACCACTGATTGATTCTCTGGGGTATAATAAAAATATTGCAGTCAAAATTCAATAACAAATATTACTGACTAAATTATTTCATTTCTAATATGTTTTTACATCTAGTAAAAGGTAATAGGTAAATTTTCGGATAATGCGAGTTTCTTTTCGAGAAATTCGAATTTATCAATTTATGCAAATAACGCAAAATTCGCGATTATCAGATAAATAGCGCCAATTTTTGTATTTTTCATGTGATATTCTGGTACGTAAAAAAGAAACTGATCTCATACGTTCTAAATATTTCCTTGTCTACGTTTTTGACAAACTAATAAAATGAAACACAGCTAACAATGTCGAAAACTCCGTTAACTATCATTCTTTACAGATTTAAAAAGAAAAGTTACTTTTAGTCGAAAAATACCATAAAGAAAACATAACATAACTTTTGTTACAAAATAACACCACTTTTCACCATGCGCTATGGACCTTAAAAATATTTTTTTAAACTTTCCTGAAATACGAAAAAGAATGGCAAAAATTTGATTAATTTTAAATTAAATATTTTGGCAGCTGGTATTAAAAATGGACGTGAAAATGTGACGAAAACTGTATATGGAATATGAACCATGTGAGAAAATCGCAATAAAATGCATATGTACAATATACTATTTATAATTAAATAAATAAAAATGTAAGGACAGGTTGTTTCGGAGAATTTGAACAATTCTTCAAATTTCAACGTTAATTTGTGAGTTCTGTGAAAGATATTTTCTAGTTCTGTTATTATTTCAGTTGTGTCAAGCAACTAGCCTATAATGATATAATATCAGAACTTGAATAGGACTTTCACAGAAATTTTGACACAACAATGCATTCGAATACGTGTGTGTTATTATATACCTATATTATATAGATGTCGCCTGTGTCAGGTAAAAACATGCTTTTTTGAAAAACAGCATAATCTGTTGGACAAACATGCTTTTTTTTTTAAACAGCGCCATCTGTTGGACATAAAAGCAACATCCGCTATTTTTTTTCCTATCTGCACAGACAGACTGAGCCACAGCAACGCGTGGCGGGGTACAGCTAGTCTGGTATAAAATAATAAATATTTGAAGTATATTTTTTTATTGAATAAAATATATTTTTCTTACTTTGTCCATAAACACAAGTGTTATTTTACGGTTCTTTTTTTTTTTTAATAATTTTTATCGATTTTCCTAGAATGTATTCAGAGTCACATAGCCCATATTTGATGTGCATTTTTTAAATATAAGTAAAGAAACATTGTTATTATTAGTTTTTTTAGGTTATAAAATATTTAAAAATCAAATATTGTACATCAATATGACATAGTCCATTTTCATGCTCCAAATTTTGAAGGAATGCAGTTGTGGCTCTTTTATAAAAACTTGCGTAATCAATTCAATGAGACATTCAGCCACAAAACATATTTCTCCACTGAACCCTTCTATAAAGTCAGCCAAAAATGTTAAGCAACAGATTGTTATCAATACGATTTTATTTCTTGGTCAATACCACAGATAAACTTGGTTACCCAAAGAACAACACTTGACTGATTGCTTGTATAAATCATTCATGTTTCACACACCCAATAATGAAGTAAACACTGAACAGAAAATATGTAGAAGTGCTAAGTATAATAACGATTTGAAATAAAAATGTCCCCAACACATAATACCTTTCGACTTCTAGACTTCAAAGAGGCCAATGAAATTGAAGTGTTCAAGAAAGAATTTTGATATTTCAAAAATTTTTGATCAATTCCACACAAAGATAAAATTGATCTTACGTCGGGCACAGACATGCCCACAACACTCTTCCGTTTGTACAGTTCCCGCCCAGGCATTGCGGGTTCAATCGTTTGCTGGTCCTCCATCATTGCACAAACAACATTTTCCGCTTATAATGATGATAGACTTGGAGGAATTCAAATATTGTCACGCTATTCGTAACTTTGAAATTTTTGTCCGTCTTTAAAAAAAAAAACTTTATATTTGTTTTTCTCTTCAGTGGAAAAATTCTGTTATACCTACTTATGTACTTTAGAATATAATATTAATTAGCAGTAAGCTTAGCGTACAAAAATGATCTAATTAGATACTATATTAATTGGATGTGGCTAAAACCCGGCTGTTGATCAACAGAGCAGAACAAATCTATGTAGCACGGTGTTATCAAATTATTCATTTATTCTATTTATAACTTCTGTTTAATTATTGATGGTATGGTTTTCTAGAGATATTTTTACTACCGTTTAATTATCACTGGTAGCATGGAGTTTAATGATTTGTGGTGTGGTTTATAGTTTTTTTTACTACTATTGATTAATTATTAGTACAATGGTTCGCTGTGGATTTTTTTTACTTCACTCATACCTCGCTAAACGGCTGCATTTTATTCAGCTTTTTTGCAACAACTTTGACAGTCTTTTCAATTATAGCTTTTTTTTTCTAGATAAATAGAAAAAAAAACAAGAAAAAGCAAAATAGGGCAAAATTTTATGAATAAATACAACAGCAAGAAAGAGCTACGTTATTGAAGACGATGTTCGAACAAAGACGAATTGCACACTTCGGGCAAAAGAGAGTTATGATAAACATAACGATCATGATCCATATCGTAACGAATGTGCTTTAGTTTTAAAATGTCACATTACCAGCAATTTTCATCACTTTAAATAAGACTTAAAACTGCTCTAATGTCGAACAATGATGCATTTCAAATTTTACCCACGAAAAATGATGGATCAAACAAAAATTACGGACCCGGGTGGTGTTTTTTTGTCGCCGGGTAGTATAGATCGTTTACAAAAATTGGAAGGATGTTAAAAGAAAAACACTTAAAGATGATGAGAAATCATATACTTCTAAGAAAGGAGTCGTAATTCCAAAAGAAAGAGCCACCAAAAAAAGTGAGTAGAATAATTATGAATATGATAATAATAATAATAATAATAATATTGGACAATTTTTATAGAGCCGCTTTTATGAGATATCACCTCAGGGGCGCTGGGTATTATCTTAGAATTTGTTTAGTTACGCTCATACAAAAGAACGACGCTGTTTTCTATATATTTTATTTCCTGTTCATCATATTTTCATATACAAGTTTTTCTTTATTTATTTTTTTAATTAGTTTGATTATTTTTTTAATAATCTATTATTTAATTGTGTTTCCTGTGTGAATAACTGCATCTTTGAATTATAATACATTAACAAATTTTATTTACTTTTTATTAATTCATCAACATTTTGCAAGTGTACCATTCATTGCTGTTTGTGCAACGTTTTGTTCCCATTGATATTTGAAATCATCAAATTGACAACAATTAGCAGGTGTTTTTATAGCTATTTAGTCATTTCACATTGGTATTTTTGTCAAATTTAATCTCAGTATTGTGTACTCCGACTGTCATAGAGAAATTAAAAGAAAAAGTATTTCATAGTTTGGAACGGAAAAAAAGGTATGGTAAATATTTCACTAACCACCGGAATTTTGATAGGCACATATTTTGGAAATTACTTTTAATAGGCACATATTATGGAAATTACACTTTGTTACAACTTAATTACTACAAGAAACAATAATTTACGTCGAGATAGATGGAAAAAGAGAGGCATTATAATAATATTTTTATTCAAAATTCACCTTTTAAACCGATCCCTTTGCCGCCGTTTCGGACGATCTTTTGTATGGAATGACACTTCGATAGTTTCGTTTAAATCTAAATACGCAGAAATAACTTAACTAACGCAAACGAAATACCCAATAATGTATGTTGTGCATGTAAATAGTTATTTCTTGTAGTAATTATTGAAATTAAGTGAAACATAATCTGAGTTTAAAAATGCGGCGGTTAGGGAAATAATATTAATAAGTTAAATAAAATAAAAAATTAGTTAAGAATGTAATAATAGAAAAAACCGACTCAAAAGTACCACTAAATGAGTATAAGTATATTAAGATTTAAACATGCTCAGTAAATAAGATTTTATGTTATAGTTACATGTCAACATTTATTTATAATCATTTCATTTCATAGATTAGAAGTGACAAGTATACCACAAATTGTTTAGGTAAGTAATCTCAAAGGAGCCTCACTTGCGATTTCATGTTTTTTATAATGTAAATTTATACATATTGATTTAAGGCATACACAATACGTCTCATATTACAATAGGTAGTTAATATAAAAAACAATCTGATATCAAGGAGGGTGTCTTTATCACTGGGCGGGAGAAAGAAACTTGGTGCAAAGGTGTAATTAAATGTGCAATTGAGGATTATAAGATTAAATCTTACCACTTTTTTGGTTATTTCCTCTTGTAGTTCCTGATAGGAGTTATTCCACACGAGCCAGTGCAAAGGGAACTCTATTTTGATCTGATCTACGGTAGCCATCACGACATTTCTTATACCAGAAATAATAATTTAAATACTAGTTACTCAATAACTATTCATTATCTGATAATTAATACGCACGAACGGAGCATTTCAATTAACACCTCCATTCGAATACTAAAACATTAGACGGTTGACAATTTTGACAGCCCTCACTGGCCTTCACAAATGATTAGAGACGATTTTGCCAACTGCGAGCTGTCATTCGACGGAACACCAACCTCAGGAACTAAATAATATTACTATTTTTAATTTAGGTACCTACACATACTGATTTTAAAGATTGGTGCTAGTCGGTGCTAGTTATGAAACAAGAACCCAAATTTGACACTTTAACGTTGCAAAAAAAATATTTTTTCGGTACAGAAAGGTGGGACGTGGTAATAGGCAGACTCTTTTTAAAAAAATCTTTTTATTAATACATTGAAAGTGGAAGAGATTTTTTAGTGGCTTTTCACCACACAGGAGTGTTTCAGTGTCAAGTTGAGGTGATTGTGGAATGTTTGTAAGTGTAGGATAAAATTTTGTAGTATTTACAAGTACCTACATTACATGTACAACTGCTGAAAAAGGAACTTCGGGAGATAACAAAGAGCAAAAAAATTTCCAGCCTTGCCGTTTTTCGTTTTTTGAAAGACGTTTCGTCTTAGTTTCAATCTGTTTATACTTTGGAAGTTCTCCAGATTCGTGTTAGTTCTATATTATATAAAATATTTTTTCCTCGCATCGACTGCGTCTGAGCATTCAACATCCCACCGGGAGCTGGGGGAGGTTTCCCTTTGTTATGTATTGTTTTAATGGGATACATTTTTTGCAGCCTTAATAACTGCAAATACCAACAATTCGTAACATTCCGCAACATTTTCTGTAGTTGGAGATGGTAGTCTTTACACAGTAAGCTTTGTATGGTTTGAATGATCATTCAAGTTGGCCTTGTCGGTTAAGAACTTGAGTTTTCGACTGCGGCAAGTGAAAGTCTTCTTGGAACGAAGAATATTTGAAGATTCAATGAGAATGGGGTAATGGTCATTCCATTCCATTCGGGTCATCCAAAACCTTCCATAACAAGGATGCGGCTATGCTGGAATTGCGAAAAGTAAGATCAACCACGCTGGGTCGCTGACCTGGTACCTGAAGACCATCATTGATGACCACAATCGAAAATTTTTATTCTCATACATAATTTCCGAAACAATTTTTTTTTGAGATTTGTTGTGAGATTTGTCGTGAAAAAAAATAACATCAAAGTCTTATTGATATTTGGAAGACTCTATTGGAATAAAATACTTGGGCACTGCTGGGTAATACCATTATCTTCCATACAGACTTTCATTCAAAATCGATTTGACTTACTTGTTCATAGTGTTGAGATTAAATTGAGGAGAATCGGACATTTCGAATATAAAATTTTTTCGTTGCCCATCACTCATTATATGTGACGAAAATTTTCTTTGTCTTCGTCTATGAATTTCATCCGTCTGCTGTCAAAAGCGTAATAATTATGGTAATAATACGCCAATGTGTACATATTTTTAATTTTACAAAACCTGTATATTAAAGTCGAAGAATTGAAATTGTGATGGAAATATTATAAGCAAGCTATTTGCAGTGATTCAAGTGTGTGCTGTGTGATGATCTGATTAAATATACTACCCATATTTTGAAACGGAATTATTAAAATAGCAATCATGGCAAAGTGAGTATAGCATTACGTTGTTTATTTAACAGATAAACTTGAATATCTCAAAGGATTCGATATAATATCATGAAGACCTATTTGATTAATCTATTACGATTCCGCTGTCAACCGCAATTTGCGCAATATCTCATTTCTGTTAACTTTCGTATTTTATCTTCTAATAATACAAAGTATTATCATATTTCCTGCTTATTCTTCTTTAACATCTTTATTTTTCTACTATGAGATATATATTTTTTATTAAACGTTTTATGAGATGTATTTTATAATGGTTGAAGAAGCCCCTCAAGTTTATGCTTTTTTCCGAGTTCTTTCTTCTGTCTGATTTGACATTTTTCAGATTTCATATTTTTACTCTCAATAACTTCATCTACACTTTTACTGTTTTAATATGGTTACCACAGAGTGGTTACTTACATTGCATATAAGCTTTTATAACCTTTCCTTACCTGTGGTGTGTATTTACTACACATTGCTTCCAATAATTTTAATTACTCTATAAATATAATAAATTCTGGGTTCAGATTTTAGGTATTCCTCCGTTATACATTTATGCACTGAATTAAAAAATAAAATTTACATCGTTTTCAAATTCAATTAAAAATCAGTGATTTATGTTAAAAATCAGAAACAAATACACCAATACAATCAACCGTGTGACAATGTTACTCGAAGAGTGTGTGAGGAAATGACACGCTATTGATGTCCCGCTTTAGTTCGCTACGTGGGAACATGAGAAATCCACACGTCCGCAGTTGTATTTTTATTTAGACCATCGATACCTACGACCGCATAGCTGTGTGTGTGCTAGCACTGCTAGCCGCCAGCCAGTTGGTCGCGGACCGTCGTTAGATGTGGACGCCTAGCACGTTTTTTTTAGCATCTGCCGATGGTTTTTTCATGTTTTCAGCAATTACATTACAATTATTATCACTTTTGAAATAATTTTTTTTTTTTTTGTGTTTCTTTATTCATAAAAATTTTAATGATTACAGTTTTTTGTTTCTACAGCTACCACACTAGGCACATGCCCGTATTATGGTAGCCAGTAGTAGTAAATATAATAAACATAAGCGATTAGCTATGAATATTCATATTTTTCCGATATTAAATCGCTTATTTTGAGATGTGTATTGACTACACAGCAACGGAACGCGTGGATTTTTTTAGCACAGTAAGGGAAATGTTAATAATCTTTATGTTTGTTCCTTCAACGTAACTGTAGTTAAAAAAAAAGTTTGTAATTTTTAGAGAAAATGTAAACTTTATATGGCCAAGATCACTCCTAATGGATGAAAGCCAAAATACATATTTAAAAAAGCCTCTGACATTTTGCAATGTACATTTCTTAGGAGAGCTTTCAGAATTTTTCGAATTACGTTAATTATTCGGGATCGCTGGCCACACTTAATACGATTTTCTTTTAAATAAAACCTTTTGATTCACCTTAACTATTATTAAAGGCAACTATCTGCATTTGGGAAAATTTTAATTTTAACAATCTTATTTTTAATTAGGTAAAATGAAAATTGTATGGGTGACAACCATTTCCAATAATTTCTGTCGAGTGTAAAAAATTTTCTCCTATTCCATATGTTACTATTCCCGATACAATACGCGGGGCTAGAAGAAACGTTAGTACCATTTAATTCAAGCAAATTAGGTAAGCACTATTTTGGCGGAACACTGGAAATAAAAAAAAGTTATTTAACAATTTTTTTTATATTTTTGTATGTAAAAAAACCTAACCTAACCTCTCCTTACCTGACCGAACATATACTAACCTAAACCAACCTAACTTAACCTAACCTGTCCTTACCTGACCGAACATGTACTAACCTAAACCAACCTAACTTAACCTAACCTAACTTATCCTATCCTAACCTAACCTAACTTAACTTAACTTAACTTAACCTAACCTATCCTAACCCAACTTAGGATCCTATTCTCACCTAACCTATACCGACCTAACCCGTAACAATGGAACCTTTCTTTTAAATTTCTTTATTTATAAAACATGTTTAACTCTTAAACCCTACCACTCTGGGAATTTAATTATTCCTACCACGGGGTACTGAAGTACCCCGCGCAGAAAAAAATTAATATAATAAAAGTATTTGATATTTTTTTAAATATTCTTTTTATTATGGCAAAGTAATAAGAAAAGACAATAAAATTTATTAATAAAAACTAATAGACATTTTTGTCGTCACATGAAGGACAGATTTTGTATTGATGGTCAGCAAAAATATGTCGGTGACAAGTGTTACAGACAGATCGAGATTTTCTGTCCTTTGTGCGCGGACAAAAGCAGCAGCGACCAGGTTTGGGATTATCAGGGACCGGCCTATGATCTTCACTATGAATATTTAAGACTGCACGTATAGTTTCTCTGATATCCCGGGGTAAACTTGGCTATTGTAATTTTGCTCTCATATGAGGCTTTATGAGTGCCATTGACAAACTCTTAAGAAATTCACGCCGCTTGATTATTTTCTCTTTATCAATGTTAGTTGGCAGCTTAAATAAGACCCAAGAGTTGACACCAACGGCATTTAGCAACCCGTAGAAGAGACACATGGGCCACCTTTTGGTCTTCCTGGACGTAGAGTACTTCTTACAAAGTTGGTCGAACACATGCACCCCGCATTTGGTTTTATTATAGAAATGTATTATTTCTGGAAGGTACACTTCATTATCCTTGTCAGGGATGTCATGCATGGTGGGCAGCATGATTACAACTCTCTTCTTAGCTGACTTCAGAGGACAATACGACAAAAGTTTGAGAGGTCCGTCGTAGGCAAACATTGAGGTGCATCTCTCTCTATTTTCAGTGTCCAAGAAAACAGGAGGAATTTCTCGTTTATTCTTCTTTACAGTTCCAACTAATGTTATTTTCCAGTAACTTCTTGGCCGTAGGTATAAACGTGAACCAATTGTTACATGTCAGGTTTCTGTTAAGACCTTGTACGGGAACAGTCAGTTCCATGACATTATTATGACCTTTTCTGTACAGAACTAATGGAGAATCTAGCACACGAACCAAGCGCCTATCTTCTTCATTTATACCAGCCCCATCATTGTCAGGCACTAAATACTCTTCATCTCCTTCCACACTATCTTGATCACCGTCTTCATGAGATGCGACTTCAGAATGGTCCAGGAAATCCTCGATAACACCGTCGGACTCATCTTCTGAATTTTCTCCTAGGTTTAGCTTTTCGTCGTCAGAAACCAACAAAGCAGCTGCAATTTCACCCCCCCCCCAAGACTTCGAGTCTGGGATACCATATCTGAAAACAATACAGACACCTCATTACACTGACTGTCATTACATTCATAACACATTATTAGTCCATGAATGTCTCGTTATTGGGCGCAGGCCCTCCCAATCAACACTGTACTCTAACCATTATCACAAAGTAAAGTAAATTATAAATAATGTGTAAACTTAGCAGAGAGATGTCGAAAAAAAACTTCAGTAATTCAAGTATAACTGGAAGGAAGAACTAACACTATTCCTACCACGGGGTACTGGGGTACCCCGGAACACCTGTGGACGCGACTGCACTTGCCGGGCGGTCACGGCTTACCGACGTATTTACGCACCAATTATCGAGAGTAGATTAGCTAGAGCGATTTTTGCAACAATGCAATATTGTCAAAATTGTTGATATTTTAAACACCAGGGGGGTACTCCAGTACCCCAGGTAGGGTTTAAGAGTTAAATATACCTTTATTTTATTTTCAGTATTCGGCCTAAAATAGTATCTACCTAATTTGCATAGATTAAATGGTAATAACTCTCTTCTAGGCACTTGTATGGTATCAGGAATACCAACATAAGAAAATATCATCAATAGAAATTATTTTGGCTGTCATCCCATACAATGAAAGCGAATTCTCATTTTACGTAATTAAAAAATATAAATTTCCGAAATGCATACAGTTTCCCTTTAATTAAGGTAAATCAAAAAGTTTTATTTTTAAAAAAAAATGTATTAAGTGTGGCCATCGATCCCGAATAATTACACGCATTACATTAGTTTCCAGATAAATTAGGTGTTTTTAAATATATTCAAAAAAAAATACTGTTCTTAAGGTTAAGGTTTTATAAAACTTATTGTCCCATCACTTTTTTTCGTTTAGTATAAAAATATTTATTTAAAAATTTGCAAACAATTTGAAAAATGTTTTACATATGCTAAATGTTTAATAGAATTATTTCATTTTTTGACTGTTTATGTTAATTTTTTAATGCAAACTGAAAGCGCTGTGTTTTCTCTTTTGACACCATTTAAAATCACGTTTCTCACTATATTACAAAATGAGATAGCATAACTTTGATGAGACCGTGTTAGGCTGAGATATATATCTCCCAAAACAACTCAATAGTTGTTTTGTTGTCTGTGAAGAATATCTCCCAAAATTGCCCAATGGGTTAAAAATATAACAAGTTGTTTACCTTGTAATTTTGATTATTACATATATGAATTTCCGATGAGGCCATACAAATTTTAGGTTTCGTAAAACGTAACAAAAGAATTTTTAATAATGTTGAGTTAATGTTTTAGTGAGATCGCAGCTAGAATATGCATCTCCTGTATGGTCTCCTATTTATACTTGTAACTTACACCACTTGGAGAAAGTATAAAGAAAGTTTCTTAGATATGTTCAATACAAGTTGAGACAACCTGTAATTGATATCTCTTACAAAATAGTAATGTCTTATCTAAAACTCCCGCTAATTTCTACCTGGAGAACTATTAATGATATTCTTATACTTTTTAAATTACCGAATTACTTTATCGACTGCCCTCAGATGTCAAATGTTATAAATATCCGTGTTCCTGTTAAATCCACTAGACTTCACTATCTTTTCCACTGTGACAACCATATCACTCCCTTTGTAAAATGGTAAGTATTAATTGTACTGATGTATATTACATTGATAAGTAATTTGTGTCAGTAGGGTGACAAATATTACGTGGGGGTAAATATGTGGAGATTTCGTAGAGTCGTGTGGCTCCTAGGCCCTATAGTGGTACAACCTGAAGGCTTAATTTAGGTATGAATACCAGGGCGCCAGTGGATTAGTATAATTAACCCAGGCCTTCGCTCTTGGCAGAGCAGAGAGCAACATCATCAGAGATGGGCACCACTTCCATGACATTTTAGTTTGGATTTGAGAGTTTTGAAAGAAAACCAGATGAGTTTAAGGGATATATTTAAATATTACACAGTAAATTAAATGAGATTCACCAATGGACTGTTATTATACCCTAGCTATTATTTCCTAAGTTATAACCTCGATAGCATGTGACGCGCTGGTCTTCCAGAGCAACGAACAACACTTTTTATCGTCGACGAACCGGTGGATGCAATCTGTTAGCCATAAATTGATAATAGTTGGACTAGTCTATAGTTAGTAATAACATAGATCATTGTAGAATTGTATTATGTATTTGTACAGTGCCCTTGAGGTGATTACGCACAAAAACGGTGCTATAGAAATCATCCAAATATTATTATTTATACCACGTATTAAAATTATAAATTTTTGACCGGCTGCTTGGGTTGTCGGTCCGAACGGCGACCCAGCGACAAGTGGCCCAACAGAAATACACTCAGTATTGTCCACTACACTTTGGGTGGTTCAAAAATATAATTTACCAACCACTTACATTATACTTCAAAATACGAATAATGTGTTAGTTATCAATAAATATTGAATTATACTATTTTTAATTAGGAAAATAATTCATTGTTAATTATTTT
The DNA here is from genome assembly GCF_061612785.1 of Hesperophylax consimilis. Lineage (NCBI taxonomy): Eukaryota > Metazoa > Arthropoda > Insecta > Trichoptera > Limnephilidae > Hesperophylax > Hesperophylax consimilis. The sequence goes on from NC_142845.1 coordinate 12,697,186, forward strand.
CATAACAATATGTATTTCTGTATAATGGTTGTAAATTTTCGACATGTATTATGTTTGTAAAAACCCTATGGTTGTTCAATAAATATATAAAAAAAACAACGAGTATGAGACAAAAAGCAATATTTTTCATAACAATAAAAAAACCAGCCAACAATTAAACAATTCACCCGAAAATCATTACCTTTCGACAAGGAATATAGTATAAACTCCTAACTGAATTTCTCAGCGAACCTAATCATGCTGATTCATGTTCCGACGTGCTCCCATCACTTGGCAAAATGGCAGCCTCACCTTGCATCACCGATAGGAGAAGTCCATGTAAGCTTGATCCTTTTAACCCCTATTCATGTGCTATGGCAAATTCAGTGCCGATTTCGTAATATAAATTCAGAGAGAGAGAGATTGCAATTAGGTAGGAGTATACCATGTACCCATGATGTTTACCATGCCCCGTACGTATAAGTTTGTAATACTCTGTGTTGTTCTCGTTTGTGTATGTGTACGAAGCCCTGCCATAATATATCTTTGTAAACTATCACTCTTTTGTAATTATCGAACCCCTGTCCCGCTCTGAATGAAGTATCGGAAAATGATAGCTGACCTCCCGGCTTGAGTAGAGTCGATATCGTGCCTTGAATGAGCTAGTCCGAGGTTGATGTCGGTTGACTGGTACTCAAACCCCGTATCTCGTATTATATTGCACTGCCACCCTTCGTGTACTGGACGAACACGGGGGGCCACTTATAATATAGCACTATCGCCCAATGCTACTTTCCTAATTACACATCAATATCTACGTATCTATTAATCAAGAAAAGTACAAATAATATTGACTCTTAGAAGGAATGTCTATTTGTTATTTCTTGACTCTAGATTAACGCTGGCAGCTTAATAGCAAAGGTCTTGAAACAGTTTTGTTCTGTTATTGTTTAAAGTTTTACGTGCATTCATATTTGTTAAAGATTATTATCAGTAACAAGGATTAACCTCGCAGGCCTCTGTTTTTTCTCAACTTGCGGTCAGAACATTTGGTATCGTAGAGGTGTACATTTAAATTCTTCTATGGTTAACTTATGCATTTGAATATAAAGCGTGGTGTTTTCTCTTTCTAACACCATTTAGATCATATTTCTCACCATGACACAACGATTTCCATGAGATCATAATATCTGTTAGTTTGCAAAACCGAAAAATTAGTCAGAGGGGTTAAACACATCCTTGTTATTGACATGAATTTTGTCTGATTTTATCTTGATTTTAAGTCTGATGAACTAAAAGTGACAAACCATTTGCAATCTGTGACTTAAATTAATTCATTATTGATGAGGTGTATTTTTCTTTGTTATGCAGTTTGTCATTGTTTTGCAGTAGGATATATGATAAAAAGTACATTTGATTGATAAATATGATTAGAGGTTTAACGTTGACCATTCAGAAATCAAATCTTTTATGTGGAAAATGAAATGGTAATTCTAGTGTTTTCTGTCTTTTTCGTTTACATGCAAGACGTGGGAGATGGAGGATTTAGAAAGATAAACATTTTTGTCAATGACTCATGAGAGCCGTCTGCTAAGGTCGACTATATTAACCCCTCAAGCTAATTTGTTCTCTTACGGTCTCATAGAAATCGTTGTCTCCCTTACTGTCATGGTGAGAAATATGATCTAAACGGTGTGAGAAAGAGAAAACACCACGCTTTATATTCAAATCTAGAAGTTACCATTTGTAAGAATTAAAATGTGCACCTCTACGAAACCAAAGGTTCCGACCACAACTTTAAAAAAAAATTATAAAACTTTGTGAACTTTTTATTAACCCATTGGCCTCAAATTGGTCTTAAAATCAAACGACGCCGTCCCGGCGGGTCTGATGTCTGTCGGCTTAAAAATTAAAAAGGGATACATTATTGACATCTGTGTTTAAAATTTTAAATGCCAATCGCTCTGTAGATAATCAAGCATTTATTTCGTAGTAATTGGCAGGACTCCGTTCATACAATTTTTTCCTGGTATTTACGATTGAAATTTTGTTATATTTCAGCTTAATTGATTTTTTTCAAAATGGCGTGTGGTTCGGGAATTGACAAGCTTGTTCGTAAAACGCATGGTGGGCGGCTAACAAGAGCCCAAATGGCAAAAAATATAAATTATGGAAATAAGTATGATTAATTTACAACTTTTCTTAATCCAATTATAAAAAATGAAGAAAAAAAATTGGTTTTTGAAAAAAAAAAATTTTCATATCATCTTTTAATCATATTATTATTTTTTTTAAACAATGCATACATTTTTTACATACCTTGATTCAATGCACAGGTAAATTAAAAAAGATTGTTTCGTTTGCATGTTTAGTTTAAAAGTTATGTAAGATTTAGTACACCACTGCACCTAAAACTTTTGGTACAAAATTAATTCGGATGTGAAGGACAATTTTTTAGCCAAACAATTAGGATGCCAATGGGTTAATTATTATCATATGAAATGGCATAAAAAATTGTGATTTCCGACCGTAACTTGAAAATGAATTATAAAACTTTGTGAAATTTTTATTAATTATTATTGTACGGAATAGCATAGAAAATTTGTCTGATAAAATTAGTGTGTTTTTTATTCATTGTTTCAAAAAAAATTATGTTTGCATAAAAAAAATTTTATTCAAAAATGATGTATTTATTTCTAATAATAACATTTTAAAGCGTGTTTTATCACCTTTCAAGTACAGTTTTTAGTTTTCGGATACATTCAGAAATATTCCATTTATGCATTAGGATCTTCTTTCAAAGCGGAAATACCCCAACCTCCTGACAGAATATGCCAGAGGCCTGTGGGGTTAATATTCCTTCAATGTTTAATATCATCATGAAAAGTTACACTTTAAAAATATAAAAAAAACGATTTTAATTAAAAAATATATATAATACCTATGAATTTGTTTTACTTTTTGCTACCAGGGAGATGATGATAGTATTTGTGTATGACACCCTCCGCTGCCTGGCGGAGGCGGACGACCCGGCTGATGCGGTGCTCTATTTCCACCCGGGCTGGGTATCGGACTCTCAGCGCATGTCCCTCTGCGGCCAGCTCATGGGTGTGTCACACTGCCTCAAGGCGCTCTTCTCGGCCCCGCGCGTGCTCGCTCTCCAGAGCGGCAAATTCGTGGTGCAGGAGTATGGCAGATACATTCTGGTAATGGGGTATTTTTTTTTTATAGTGAATACACAATTTTTATATGTTATACACTGTTATAAAGGAAAATAAAATATAGAATTTTCTCACCGTAAAGAGACAAGGCTCTTGTTATTACACTATCGATTTTTGACGTGCGGCTGGTCGTGTCGTTGTGTCGTAGTGACTCAGCGCACAACCACTCTATTTTCACAGTCAATTAATATCAATGCAACTAGTTGACATGCTATGTGCTAGCGTCGAAATAATTCATTACACACGTAATTCAAGAATTGCTTGTAGGATAAAGAAAAGGAAGAAATGTAAACAAGTTAATGCGGCGAGTGATCTCCTGCGACTGAACTTTTCACGATCGATCGTTGTCCCCCGCCGCATGCGTTCCGTTGCCTCATGAGAAAATTTGAAAGCTAGTCTACTTTGGTGCTTGCATTGTCAGTCACCTGCGGCCTGCCGAAGATGATGATATTGTTTGTATCCTTCTGTTGTATTGTGGAAGACATAGTTGTAAATCAAGATCCTTGGCCAGTAACCAGTGATGTCACCCTATAAACCTCACTCATCGTCCGTAATATGATCAGTGCACTTCAACGCAAGAAAACCACTTTAGAAGCTACCTGTGCACTGTGCACCATGTGGGCACAACAATTGCCACCATCTTATTCTATTGATGGAAGACTACAATTTATACGGCAGTGTAAAGCCCTAGCTATATTTCAATGCAATGGGTATTTAAGAGTTTCCACCTAGAGGAGATTTCATTTATCCAGAAAGGTTTTCAGAATTTCAAGTGATATGCAGCTGCAGTGTCTGAAGATTTTAACACTTAACTTTACAAATGCGATCAGACAAAATGGTTTTAGCGAAACTCATAATAATATTATTTACCAAATATATTTAACATTATAGGGTTATTTGAGGGTTGTTTACAGTGAAACTAACAAAACTACACAGATTAATCTTATCTCCGGCAGATTTTACTTAATTTTAACTTCACACGGCGATTTCGTCAAACTGGGCGAACTGTCAAGGTTGTTGAAGAGCAAAAGAGTATTTTCAACTAACTGCCGCGACACACATTTCCCAAGGCATGGATTTGGTGCAAAACATCCCAAACTCCACCAGGAACCAATGGCGTAGGTGATCACAAAACATGTATTGTTCCTCCATTCTAGGCTGTAGGCAGTGACCGTAATATCCCCGACTGGATGCTAAAGAGCCGCGCAGACAAGCTTACCTCGCTGATCAAGGTGTACCACTGCGACCTGCAGACTCTGGCCGCCCAGTTCCCCGGGGAGAACAACCCCCGCTTCTCCGAGAAGCTCTACCAGATGTTTGAGACCTACCTGCCTGTCCTGCAGTACGGTTGCTACATGTTCCAGACGGTTCCGCTCCTAAACCTTCCCAAGGTATGAACTTACTAGAGTAGATAATCCTTATTGCTTAATATTTATATCATTAGTTATTACAAGTTGAGGTCCATAGAACACGAAATAAATGCCGTTCAGGTGATATTTCAGAAAAATGGCAATCAATTAAATTATATTTTCTGTTCCCATCTACCTGGGTTCCTGTGTTCTACAAATTTAGTATAACCACTAGTAATTAAAGTTAGTTACTTTTTTTCTTCAAAATATAGTTAAGTTGTTGAGATGCAAAACCCGCTCTGGAGTTATTTTGACAAAAATGAGATTTTAATGCAGTTTTGTAGCGAATTCAAAATTATTTGCTAATTCCGTTCCATTTCGCCAAAAAAAAAAGATTTTGTTTATGGGTTACTTGCAAAACCCGCTCCGTGTTAAAATGCAACGAGCAAAATCCGCTCTGCAAAATCGATCAATCAGATGACTTCATTCAAATAAAGATGCTTAAAATCCAATATGGCCGCTTGGAGAAATCACAGTTCTTCAGAGAAAGTTGGGTCCTTATTGCTTCCATAAAAAAGGTTTATTTTTAGTTAAAACAATGGACTTATCTTTAATGAGTGTGGACACAGACATAGGAATTAATAGACGAGAAGATAATGGCGAGGGGTAAAATCAACTGTTGAAGAACGAAGGGGGTTAAGCTGACTGTGATTCGTCAATAAATCAATCTGACAGTAAATAGGCATCTCGCATTATAATATCACCATTTAGTTCTTAAAAGTAAAATCTGCTTTTGAATGAATAGACATTTTTACATGGGAGCGCAAATTACTCGCCACGTTATGAACTAATTTGCGAAGTCCAAATTCGGCAAAGTAAATTTCTTCTGTTTGCAGAGTCGTAGTTAGTTTCAGAGTATTTAGTTAAGACACTTTTACAAATGTTTCATAATTTACTTACCCCAGTAAACAACGATGAGCACACTTGAGAATCGCTACATTGTGATGTGATAGTATATGTTTCTAAAACTGATCCATATAATACGGTGTGAATAAGCTTAAAATAAAGTAAAATAATGCTTACTTATGGAATGTAATACGACAATTGGGTTTATTCTCTTTTTCACATCTATTTTTACAAGTTTTCATATCACAAGTCAACATTTTGCCGTGTTATTTCGTAAAATGAACCGATGATGCCTCGACCATAGTTCGCACAAGAATGATGACGTCACGTTTTCAAATTTCACTTGAGGCCATACGCGAGCACAGCCGGCTCCAATGGAACCGGTATGGGGAGTGGGGATAATACGCTTTTAATCACTTAGGGCAGGTCTACTAATATTCATATGTCTATGAGTGTGGAGGAATCTCTTTCTATTGAATGATGAAGCGTCTTGACAAGTTTCTTTTAAAGTTTTGATATTTCACATTATATTTTATGACATTTGTCAGTAACGGTCTGTGAAAATTCATCATTCGATTGCTTCATGTAAATTCGATTAGCAAAAAAAAAACTTATAATTTTCCATTTCTTTTTCTCAGGGTTTTCTTCATGATAGTAGTATGAGTTAATGATTTGATGAAGAACTTAAAAAGATGTATTACTTTTTACAGGTATTCTGCTAAAAATATCTAAAGTGTTGGCATAATGCATTTCAATAGCTTTCAGTACATTTTGTTAAAAGGAAACAATATTAGGAAGTTTCACAGTGCATTTTACACAACTACGAAGAAATTTACTCAGGGTGTTTTGAATTTCAAAGATAACACATAATTTCATATGTTATATTTTTTAGGTTTTTTAGATTTAGGTACCTCCATAATTTGTATATTATTCCAATAAATAGTGCATTATCTCACAGTAAAAACCACGCCCCACTGTGTTTTTACTGTCATACTTACTTCGCGATGCGGGATGCAAAATCTGCTCAGTCAAAAAAGCAGTTACAAAACCTGCTCTGGCGGAAAAGAAGTTGCAAAAGCGGCTCTGGCGATATTTTTGTAATGATTATTAATATTTGTGGACCCCTCAATGTCGAACCCGCTTAAGGCGATGCCATACGTAGTAATGGAAAATCATCTGTTTTTGGTTTGAAAATTTGATCGCCTAGAAATGTTTCAGATGCTTTAATTAAATACTGCGAATAGAATACATCTTGGCCTTTGAAATAATCGATTACTTTTTAGATAAGTCTTTTTATAAGCCCAGAAAAAAATAATGTAAAAGGCCTATGAAAACTGCTTTAAAGTCCAAAATCTCCTACTTACAAACCCATTTTCGGTTATGATTTTATTGTATAATGTAGCAAATTAAGTTATTTATAAAATGATAGAATTTTTTTTTAATATTTATGCCTGAACATCCACAAAATAAAATAAAAGGTACTTTTTGGCCATGTTTTTTTCTTGCATAAATCAAAACAGGCGGATGGTGTTAAGCGGGAATATAAACCTTATCGCCATCTACGTAAGGGTTGTTATTGATAGCGGCTCAATTTAAAATATTATACGACGTAGTGCATCGCCTTAAGAAGTTCCCGTTTAATATGTTTTCCCGTCTAAGAAGTTCAGTTTTTTCAACCCCAAAAAATTCCCATACAAAATACGCCTTTTTTTCCCGTTTAATATGTTTCCCGCTTGAAAGGATTTCCCGCCTAAAAAGTTCCAAAATATAATCCCCCAACAAAATGATTACCCTTTTAAAAAGTTTTACAGCACAAAATATAATTGTCAGGATTTAACTTGCCCAATAAAAATAACCATTTCGTTTTATGCTCCGCCATGCGGCTCCTTTGTTGTCATTCTGCCTCTCAATAAAACCCATTTCACCGATTTGAAAAATGACCATTGCCCACTGACCTTAAAAATGACTTAATCTGACACTCTACATTAAATGGGACCTAGCATTAGGACAAAACATTTTACTTTTGTCATCTTTTCCTATCCTTTTTGTTAATATTTTAGACATTTTTCCTTATCATGAAAATGAAAATAAACTTTTAGTTTGGGTTTACGTTTCGTGGTTGGTGGTTGCGCTGTTACATTTCACTTTCATCCCCCTTTTCGTAATAAACGTTTTAGTTTTTTTTTTTTGGTATTTAGTATTTTAGTTAGTTTATCTTCTTTACATTTATTTGGTATAAGTAGGCAGTTTTTTTTTTGTTTAAAATCAACTTAAAGTGAAATTTTTGTAGCAAGCAGACGAAACATATGTTTTATTTCATCTACCTATTATACAATTACAATATTTATAAATCCTTCGATTGGATGTCAATTTGATACAAAATTAAGAGAAAATTGAAAACCCTCTTAAGATGCTTAAGAAGTTTTTTTTTGCCAGTCCCTTGGAAAACCTCTTAAGAGGGTTCCATTGTAATAAAATACGTTACCTTTTGTCATTTTATCAAAATCCTTTAGATATTTAGTAAAAACATTGTTTTAATTTACTACATATATTAGTTTAGTTTTAAATTTGAATGAAGTACATATAGATATTTTTCGTAGATCTGTAATTTGTTGGTTTCAGAGTGCAACCAATATATTCCTGGAGAGTATGCAAGTCTTGGAACATTGTCAACGCATCGATGGAGTCCTCGGTGGCACCATATTATATAATAACAAGTAAGTTGGTACTTATTACTATAATGGTTCTAAACTCATGGTTCCTCAACTAATTAATTATATTACCTACTCTATGTATCTTCTGTAGCATTAACATCAGTCTGAAATGAGTAAACCCTCTGTCAATAATGTGTCTTACAGAATAGTTGCCACTCAGTTAAGCTCTAAGTTGACTTCTCACCTGGCCATGGTGGACCCTTACCGCATCAAGTCTCCCGCCGAGGCTCTGGAGACAGAGTACGAGCTGCCCCCGGGCACCCAGCTGCTGGTGGTGTACATCAGGAAGAAGTATTACCAAACTCTCAAGAAAGACGCAGATAGGATCCGTGGATGGTATCTCAATGGATTTGAAAAAGTTAAATCCAACAAGGTAAAAATACTTCATTTTTTTTAATTTTTCAAATTGAAAACATATTTGAAATGATTTTTAAAATGTTTGTTGTATATTTCAGAATGCACCATTGAAACATGCTAAAGAGCCGGTTCTGGGAGGGATGAAAAGAGATAAGTCTTTACTATTTACCGCCGTGCCAGAAGAAGAAATACACACAGGATCCCCCTCACCGTCTTCTCCCGGGACAACCAAATCCACATTGAAAGAGAGCATCCTCACCAACCCCAGCAATATGCCAGATGTGGTTCCCTTCACCAGCAAACCGCGTGTTCGCCCAAACAAACTCAGCTTGAGCTTTAAGAATTCTGTCGCACGGGATAGCATTGATGAAGACGGAGTGGCTCCTCCCGTTCCCAGTGGACCAGTGTTCACGGGACAGACTAGTGTCTGCTCCACGCCTATGCTGGAATTCAAGCGACTCCATGGGAACGTCATGTCTATCTGTCGTAATTCTGATGACCAATTGCTAGCTGAAGCATTGAATGTTCCCGTTAATATGCCTGAACAAACACCCACTGAAGCTGAATCTGTATTCCCACCTCACCATGTTAATACTCAACTAGAAATTACCACCGCAGAGAAAGCTAGAAAGAAAAGCAAGGAGTTAAATGTTACTGGAGAAAATATGATCGCCAAACCCTTGTTTAATTTGAGGAGATTTAATAGCCTCAGTGATATTAACAGCAGTTTTAATCGGATTTCTCATCTCGCCGCCATGCGATTTGGGAAATCTGGATTAACAAACAAAAACCTAAGCTTGAATTCTGACGAATCCCCATATGAAGATAATGAAGCCATGAAAAGAATTAGTGTTACCATATCTGATCCTTACTTCCCGGTCTTTAGAAGTGACGGAGTTCCCATTTCGAAAAACCTTTTCAATGAATATTTGGTCCAAAATTTTGCTGAAATGTCTAAAGAAACAGAAAAAGCGAAGAAACTTCCTATTGCTGACACTGTGGCCATTGGCGGTGAGCCTTTTGAAGGATTTGACTCTGATATGAAAGCTTCTCCTGTGAGAAGAAAATCCCACGACGTTAAGATGACAACTGTGTTTAAGAATGATTCGGGACTTCCGCCAAAGCCGGATAAACTCAGAAGAAAGTCCCTTTGTTTGCCTCTTAAGTCTTTGGGAACTGAAAAAGTTAACACAGAAGATTCATTCTTCGAATCGCAGAATAGAAAGAAGCTAACTGGTGTCCAACTCACTCCCTTGATGGAAAAACTCAGCCATTTAGCGTTTTCGGAAAAGTCTAGCGGGTACAGCAGTAGGGGGGTTACTCCTATGGAATTTAAAGATTTTACATTGAGTACCCCTTGCATTGAAAAGACTGTTGTGTTTCCGGAAGAAAGAGAGTAAGCTATTCATCTTTGCCTGAGTAAGCTATTCATGACTGTTAGATTTACTTAAGTTTCCTTGTAAAATTACATTGAATTGTTTTATTTCCAGAAAAAGTAACTCCGAGATGGAGTGCGAGAGTGACAGTGATGATGACGCGCACAACTCTAGTTTCAGCATAGATTGTGTGAAGAGTGTCCTGTATGTGTGCGGACTGCAGAACATCTCAGTAATCCTGCTGATGGATGAGCTCGCGGCTAGTCACCAAAACACCATCAATTCATTGGTACCAATCTTTTTTTTTATGTTATTCCTCACCAGAGTTCCAACTGTGAACTCGCTATTGTGATCAATATAACCATGTTTGAATTTACTATGATATATATATATATATATATATATTTTTTTTTTAATTGCGCACTCTAACTGTGAACTCGCTATTTCCGTGATCGTCATAACCAAGTTTTACTGTACCATGAAATATTTTGTTGTATTATCCTTGCATTTAACTGTAAACTGAATAGAAATAAATTAAACTGTAATTGATAATCACAAAATAACAATTGAATTATTCTACATCCACAGTGGCAGTCCAGCACCCAGACCTTGGGGGCCATCGAGCAGCTGTGCATGGAGCCCCTGCCGGGCTGCGAGGAGTCCAGTGAGGCCTACAGCTACCTGTCTCTGGACCCGCAGTGGGGTCCCGTCAAGAAGGGGGGCCCGTGGGCCTCGGGGGACGTGGCCACCATGGGCTACATCCACAAGGACTTTCAGGATGATCCGTCACTGACAGAGATTATAATCAGGCAAGTGGAACTTTTATACATATTTATTTACCGTCGTAGTCTGATCTGTAAAGCATAGCTTTGCTAGTAGTAAAAAGTCTTGGATATATGTCACTTCTGTAAATAGAGTGGACTGGCAGATTTCAACAAACTATTGAAGTTTTTCAGAGGAATACAGTAATATTGTGAAAATTTCGGTAAAAAATGTTGTATGTGCTGCTTTGCATTATTTTTAACTTCTAGCTCAGGTCTGAAATTAAATAGCAATGCCATTCACACGCAAACTATCAAAGTTTGAATCAAAACCATACATTTTTAAATACATTTCTTCGTATGTGTGAACATCTTTCCTCATAACCGTACATATTATTTAAATATTTTTCTACATACCCTTTGCTCGTAATTTTACATCTCCAAACATCTATGCTCGCAATCATACCATGTGTAAAATATTTTTCATAATATTTCTAAAAAAAATGTCCTCCGATTAACCTTAAAACCTTATTATTGTGTACATGTGTTTAATCTTATCCCATATGGATAAATATTTTCGGGCGGCACAATTGAGTTAGCTCTTTTTGATGAGCCGTATTCGTACAGCTCCCGTTAAACCGTACCACGGCTCAATTGAATGGTTTCGCTTTTTCATCAGGAGATATTTTCGAAAAATAGCACCATTAAAATTATCCAAGTACATATTAATTATTATTACATACTCAAAGACGTGAACAGCGTCTGACAGTCCGACATCTATACTTGGTCATTTGACCTACACCTACTAACTGTATAGCATCTTATTTATCTCGTATTACAAGGTGGCATACCGGTAACAAGAGTAGTACGATCATTCATACCCTGGGAGCTGGGAGTTGGGAGACGTATCGTGCGAGCACAGTATTCTCATTGCTCATAAACTCTGAGCTCACGGCTCCCGTTCAATTGAGTGGACTCTTTTGAGCCGTATGAAAATATTGAGCTGGTACCGTGAGTCCCACTCTTAATAAAATGAATCATTACCCATCGCTAATGTGCCGATATTTTTCCTTTTAATCGTACATGTGCGCATCTCTTATAATCATGCATGTTGAAATAATTTCATCACAACCAACTGTACATGCATAGATAACTTTCCTCATAATCATTCGTGTTAACTGGGCCGGTCCTATGCAAGCGCAATTGGAGCAGTCCGCTACAGTCGCCAATTTACCAAGGCGCTGATAATAACCTAACACAGTGCCCTTTTAGGTTTTAACTGGCGCCAGGTGCCATTTAGCCCAGGGCAGTCCCTGCGTGTATAAATACTCTGTTATCTTAGTTGGCAATTGTAACACATGTAAATGTCCTGCAGAAACGAAGAGAGCCTAGTGTTTGGCACGTCCTGCGGCGGGGCGGAGGTCTTCTACCAAGAGTCGGGCTGCAAGCAGGCGGGGCTGCCCACACCCGCAGACCTCATGGCCACCGCGCCCCTCAAGGCTAAGCGTCGTCTGCAGCGCGATCACACCATCACCATCTTCTAAACGAAACAAATAAACCCAAGCCACTTATCAAGTGACTTTCATCACTTCTATTGAATTACAGACTCCAACCTTGAAACTGGATTTATATACTTGGCAAGAAGCCTCGAATTTCAACCTTGAAACTGTGTATTTAGACACCGAATTACAGATCAATCCTTGATATGTCTGCCTTGAAGCTGTGACAATACCAGTTTTTGGCAGAGTGGTCTAAAGCATCGCAACATTAATTCTCAGCAAGTCCTCCATCTATCAGAGTTCAAATACTGTAAGGTTGTTCATATCCAATGATGAGAGATCCCAGAAGTTGGGGGTCCCAAACTCAATGTGGGTCGCCTTGTTTGATGCGCACCCACAATTCAGAATCGAAACATTGCGTGAAATGACTTTAGCTGTATTTAGTGACTATATATATATCTCAATAGCCAGCTACTTCCCAACCTTCCTTTGTCCCTCTTCTTCCCAAACCCACTTTCTAGCCATGGTCAGTTGCAACTCTGCTGCGGTAATAACATAAAAATAATAATCTGATTGAAGGTTGGAAATCGAATGAGTTGATTGTAACAATGTATCAACGATGAATGTTGTTGTAGATATTTATTTTGAAATTTCCTTTTGTTATTTTTTAATTGAAATTTGTTTGCCTTTCGTACACAATGCTATGCAAGAATCCGAAACTCACGTCACAAACCATTTGTCATGTACACGTCGCTACTGAAATTGCGAGATCTGCGTCACCACCAATCTAGCATTGATCTTGCAATTAATTAATCAACTTGCAAGACCACAATGAGTGAATGATCTATTGTTGTGATAATATTTCTTCATATAAACAAATAAATCTTTCATGTCAAGCTACAGCGATTGTTTGTCCCATATATAGGAACCCCTCTGATTCTTTCCATTGTTTATATTAGAAGATATTTTTTCATAAAATACCAGGTCGAAAGTACGGGTATATCGTTTTAAAGAGACCCTTGCTTGTTGAGTGGTATAATGGTTGGATAAAAAAATATTTTTTTTTTTTTTTTTTTTTTTTTTTTTTTTTTATTTATTTATTTATTTACAGTTTGAAAATGGCCTTGTAAGCCGAAACAGCTGTCACAATAATAAAAAACTAAAACACTTGCAGAACTTAATAATAATATTATCAAATTTAATCTAAATTAAATTTATAAAAAAAAAAAAAAAAAAAAAAAAAAAAAAAAAAAAAAAAAAAGATAAAAAAATGTTTACCAATTTACCGACGAGTCGTCAAAATGTTAGCATGTGTGCCTACTTATGAACCTCCGTGCAGATATTTCACTGTAATCGCCAAGATGCTAGAGTCGTTTAGTATTAGATGCTTGCGTAGCCTCGTGTACAAAGGAACTATGTGGAACTTTTGATTTGATGTTCTATTCTAAGAATGCAAACACTTTCCATTATCAAAACTACTTGTTTAACTGAAGATATTTTTATACAAGTCTCAGTCAAATGGTGGTGAAGGAAATATCTAATGTTGTGTTGATTTGTTTGGTAAAATTGTTAAGAAGACCACACAGTGTGGTATTTCGTTTTATAGTTTTTATATTCAGAAAAATTGTTTATCGTAAAAGATTGAAATAAATGATTTTTTTTAAATTATAGTACACACTGTTATGGATACGCCATTTTATCATCTAATTTGCGGAAGGTGAATAAACAATTTCATACATAAAATGTATTGAGAAAAATTATCCTGCAGTCAGCCCAACTTAAAATTTTCAGAAGAACACCTTATGCTTTGTTCAATAAACAAGATTTACAGAAAGAAGGTTGAAATCTCCGCCATTCAACTTAAACAGTAACTTTTTTCTGGTTTCATCTTATATTAGAGGTTGGTAATCAGTACAATCTTCACCATGCTATAACAACATAGTATTACTTTATAAGTTGTTGGTAAAAAAAATAACCTACAAAGTAGTGTAAGATTTAAAAAAGCTTCATAAAATTGTAATTTGACTTTTACCACTTTTTGTCAAAACACCAACGATAGTGAAAACTTTAATAAACTTTCTGCCAAAACAGGAACTCTGTTATTTATTATTTTTTTTTTTTATTTGTAATTTTTAATTAATATTGTTTTATTACATAGCCAGTCAGTGTACATTTAAATTTTCTTCTCCGAAGTTAGTTTTTAGGTTTTTGAAATCTTATGAATATTTTTTATGCCGCCCAATATTGAAATTAAGGATAATTTTGAGAGAATTTAATATTAATTAATGGAGTGCTAAGAAATAATGTATGCCGCCAAGGTGAAAGTACTAAAAAAATTGTGTGTGCTTTGTTTTATTTATTTTATTAGGTACTTTTAAATTGGGTTTGAGAAATCTTAAAATTAGTTTGTATTTTGTCCTTTTTTAGGAAAAAGGTTCTCTCTTTCTCCAAAATAGCATTTAAAATATTGCATTGGTAATTTGGTTAAATTCAGATCTAAATTTTAGAACTTTTTTTTCATACCTTTAAATTACCATATACAGGGTGCGGCCATGCAGACAATGCTGTTATGAAGGGCTATTAAATAAATACATACGGCGCAACTTGGGGTTTATTCTATTTTCAAGAAATGTGCAAACGGATGAAGCCCGGGTGTTGTCCGGACCAAACCACGGTAACGTCTGAAAACAGCACAACCCTCCCGACACAATGAGACCCCTCCCGGGTACCTACCCCCACCACACAGGATGTACCTGCCCTACAAAACCGCAGTCTGTTTTGCCGCCCCCTGTATCTCAATAATTTTCCATTGTTGAGGTTAATCTGGGATCCCTCCTTATAATATAATTTAGATCAGTGAGAACAGACTTTATACGCCATAGAAACCCAAAGTTTTACTTTCGTTCTATGAAATAGATCAGTGATACTCAACCTTTTTCTTCTGCGGGCCACATTCATATGTTTGTAAAGCTACGCGGGCCGCAACACTATACTGGTCAGTGTTGCCAACGGTGTGAGCTTGATTACCCCTTTTATTATTCGAAATCCATGGGGGGGGGGGTTGTTAGAGAATTTCTGTATTTCTGGGGGGGGGGGGGTGTAGCTACGGAATTCCATTTTCGAAAATTTCCACCCGCAAAAAATATTTTATCAAAATAGATATATGAAGATAAGTTCATGAGGTTTTTGTTATATTTAGTAGCCTAAAATCGCCTTCATTGGTAGTAACACTGGTAACCATTTAACTTTGGAACTGTCAAAAATGTATGTGTTGCCACAAGCAAAATTATTTGCACGCATATTTGTCTGTCAAATCTTTGTTTTTTAGAGATAGATCTAGCGTGTGCAGTTATGGTGTGCAGTAGCAACACTCTTATACCATATTATATTATATAGATAGTATATTATACTATCCTCTTCGGGTTTCAATGTCTGTACGTCAAAGTCGCAATTAATCTCAAATTAACGTCATATAGAATGCCAGATTTTGTAAATCATGTTCCTCATATTAAATGTATTGAGGGCCGCACAAAATAGCTCGGCGGGCCGCATGCGGCCCGCGGGCCGCAGGTTGAGTATGACTGAAATAGATCATGGATAAAGTGGGGAACCCAGCATTGGTTATTTTTGTTTGAAATAGGGTGAATGGCAGATAAAAAAATATTAGAGTAGTTAGGTAGCTAGAGTAAACTTAGGCAACTTTTTAGCTCTCGTCTTATTTTTATTTACATAATTATGTATATTCAGTTCACTAGCGAGCATTTCTATTTAAATTTTTAGCCGTACTGTAAACATTCATATGTGCTATGTATTTTTGGTACCACATACGTAGATATTATTTATTTCATTTTAATTCCTTATATATTATATTTGCTCACTTGGCTGTTATAAATAGCTTGAACCAAACTATCACGTATATTTGCAAATGTCCACATTCTGAAATAACATTTCAGTCTTCCGAGAATTTTTATCCATGTGCCAAATTTTCTGTAAAAACTTACCTTTAACAATTTTTCTCAATACTTGCCTCATGGAGTTGCCAACTAATAAATTATGCATATTTATAGGCTTTTTAGAGAAGTCTCAACTTAGTAAATTATAGTTTGTGTCAATTTACTATGATTGCAGTAATGCAGTTGTCTGGACTTGAATTATTTCCTTGGCAATTTGCACATTGACAGAACCTTTATTTGAATAGTGATTAAGTATTTAATTTATTTGTTTTTAACATCTTTGGTTAATAAATTTGATCTCATGTTCACATTCCATAATATCTCTCCTTGAGACTTGCCATATGAAATTGACAGCCAGTTTATGTTTAAAAATGTAATGTTATTTTTAGTTTGTATGAAAATAGTCTATGAGATATTATATTATTTTGAAAACTTTCTAATTGTTATAGATTACTAGATTATTATAGTCCGTTAGGTGGATAAATAATAAAGGCTAAAAAGACTTGAATCATTATTGTAAATTTGTTTTCAGTCACTCTTTCTACGTCAAATGTACTTAATTTACTGAATATGATTATTAATTTATGATTGTTTTGTAAAATTTATCAATAATTTTATTGTTATTTGGAAATTTGTTTTGAGTGCCAAAATATTACCCCGTTTTTTAGGTAAATAATCTGTTATTTTTCAGACCACTGTCATTCCATCATTTCATTCTATAAATATAAAGTATGTAATCTTAAATGTGCAATACAAAATTCCAAGAATATTAAATTGGTACTTTTAAGTATGGCTTTGTTGATTTCTCCCCTACGGTTGGTTTGAGGCTTTTGGTAATTTCCAATGCCAGAAAGTAAAGAGTTTGTTGGATAGAGGGAATTGAAGGGACGTTGGGAGGATTGATTGAGGAAAGGAATTGGTGTTTCGACAAATTGAAAGAAGCATTTCCCAGCAATAATGGAGTATAGATCTTTATTATGAAGTCACAATAACAAACTATTTCTATGGAATACTAGTGTATGCAGAATGCTGAATAGAGATTAGGACCATAGAAGCTAGGACCATCAGCATCGGGGGTAAGGTGGCTAGGCTAGGGTAAGGTAAGGTACATAAGCTACAAGTATTTGTATTATGATGAGTGGATGGGACCTGACAGAAAGGCAAAGGAATTAGCCACGCGACAAAGAAACTTCTTTCTTCATATTTTCAGTCTTGTGGTGCCGCGGCCGATCTTTGCTTGGACATGTCTACTTGATAACTTGCAACCACCGCATTTTCTCATTACTTGATTATAGTTTTCAAGATAATACAACTTCTGTTACTTCATCCGTATTTTCTTGTATCAATACCTTTTCAAACAAACAAAATTAACATTAGACCAATTGAAAATTCATTTTCAACTTTATTATAATACCAACAAAACTCAAGGGAAATTGTCACAAATGTAATAATCCTTAAACAATATCAAACTAACACTTTATGGTCACTAGTTAAACTGTCATAGTCTATATACGGACTATTGTAAATACATTGTGGCTTCTGTATTTCACAGAATAATGGTAATAACTACAGACAAGGAATGGTGTTCACATTTAGATCTTAACGAATTAGGTGTATTTGTGCTTAGCAAAGTCTCCGGTAAAGGCAGCTGTCATCCTTGTTACTAAGGACTAAGGCCTAAGGACCTGCAAACCAGAGATGGCAACAGTGCCACGTTTTCATTTGGACCATAAAGACAAAACAAAACTAAAACACTGCGGAGTTTATATTATTACTATTCCACTTTAAACAACAAAAGAGAAGAAAGTATAAAGCAAGAGTAAGATTAAAGAAACAGAAAATTAACTGCACATAGTCATTGATTGAAAAATCATTTTACATTAGATTATGATATTAGTCTTAAGATAACTTTAGGCAAAAATTATAATTAAATATTTCAGAAGACATTCACCGCCTTCAGAAATTGTGATTTGACACCAGAATTTAACAAAAGGAAGCTAAACACGTTGTTACAATCTGAGAATTGACAACATGTCAACATCTAAATTATTCTTTAGCAAATTATAAATTTGTGCCATCCCTAATTATATAATCAATTCTAGAAAACATTAGAGCATCATAATAGCAAAATAAAATAAGGTTATCTGGCCTTTTGTCAAATAATAATAACAATATTTACATTGTTTGTTTAATGTCTCTACAATGAGTGGTATGCGATCATTACTTAAAACATAGGCTATCAATAAGCACAGTATGGATTATAAAAAGGTTTTCTTCGGCATTGATTATTATTATTATCTTAAAAATAAAACAAAACATTCATCTTTCAAACATTCATTTTTAAAACATAATGCCTGAGAGCTTGAGGCAGATGCAAGAGCAGATATTTTCTCCAAATACTTGCCCATGTGTGAAATGAATCATTGACACGTTTCTCGAGTTTTCTCTCAACTGAGAGGAAATCAAAATTGGTTGTAAAACAAAACATTTGATTTGAAAAATTAAAAATATAAGGTAAATATATCATCGCTTTACTATATATTATACAGGCAGGAAAGTTTGTATAGATACGAAATAGCGCATTTGTGTAGGTTACACTGAACAATATTAAATCATCAGTGAAACAACACTACACGTGGTTGTCGCGTATTATGTGATCCATCAGCATTGTGTCAAATATATCCAAAGTTCCCCACAGCATTGTGTCAAAATGTGCCATGTGATGGGATAAATTGTGTTTAAAAGGTCAACGTTGGTACAGAATACTGAAGATATTTAGTAAAGTTCAGTTATATTATAAAAGAATATCTGGTCTTGCATGGTGGGGGTGGGGGTGGGGTTTGTTTGGTTCAGTACGCGGGGTTGGACTTACGGGGTGAATAAGACCTGGAGCGGGATCTCTCGTAACGAGAGCGACGGTAGGAGGAGCCCCCGTCTCGGCCCGAGTCGCGCCTGGAGCCCCTGTAGTAGGGGGAGGGGCTGCGGCGACTGCGGCTGTACTCTCCCCGGTCCACTCCGTAGCCCCCGGAGCGACTACCGCCATAGTAGTCACTGCAACCAAACAATACGTCGCTCGTTGATGTATTATATACAATACATGTAATGCTTAGATCCTGTTGATTCATCCCTGATGTAATAGCCAAAGCGGTGCTTAAATCTAATGGTCATTTAGTTGTTTTATTGAGAAATCCCAAAATTTTACCTGTTGAACTTTAGGAGTAAGACAAAGTCTAAACACCCCCAACGGTGAGGCGAGAATTTGAATTACTTTGAACTGCGTGTGAATTAACTTGATGAGTTTTGTTCAAATATCAAGATAAAAACTGTTGCTGGTTTGTTTACCAGATAGTGCATCTTATTATTTACCTAACCTTACAAGAATAAAAAAAACAAAAAAAAACCCATTTAGGAGAAAACTGCAGTAAAAATGAGTTTTTGAAAAAAATCAGTGGCCGACAAGCAGCTCGACAGCGATGTACACAGTCGCATTTAAAGGGTTATTCACCCTAAACGTCATTTAGTAATAAATTTATTACATAATAAAATTAAATAAAAATTTTGGAGATTCATATGTTCCTTAAAGAAATTTCGCAGGTTCTGGAAAAAATTAAATTTTTTATTATTCCAAAATTTTTATGTATAATTTTTTTTTTAATATTTGTTGTATTTTTTTTCTGTTCGATATAAGTATATTTATACGAATATATTAACTAGTTTTATTATTTCTACATACATATCTGAAGACATACCCTACACAAGAAACAACAATCAAAAGATATTTTCAAAGAAATAATGACCTTAAAGGAGTCTGCCCACATAACCAGAACATACCATGACCGTGCTATGAACGTATCAGGCATGAAAGGAAACATGATACGCCCGTATGTATGTGTGAACAGAGCATATTTCCACCGACAAAATATTCTAGCCGTGGATTTGTTGGTAGTCCGGTCATCGCACGCTACAGTGTTGGTCGGTGACGGAACAGTCTAATGGGCGTTGTTTCATATTCATTCATAGAAAGAATAAGTCCTTTATACTACTTCGACAATACAAATAATTTCATTTTTGCAACACCATTTCACATAAACGAATTTTGACATTCATAGATAAATTGTTTCGTGAGCTACATTCATGAAATAAACAGTAGAATCTACAGTGATTTCCATAGACATATGAATATTAGTAGACCTGCCCTAAGTGATTAAAAGCGTATTATCCCCACTCCCCATACCGGTTCCATTGGAGCCGGCTGGGCTCGCGTATGGCCTCAAGTGAAATTTGAAAACGTGACGTCATCATTCTTGTGCGAACTATGGTCGAGGCATCATCGGTTCATTTTACGAAATAACACGGCAAAATGTTGACTTGTGATATGAAAACTTGTAAAAATAGATGTGAAAAAGAGAATAAACCCAATTGTCGTATTACATTCCATAAGTAAGCATTATTTTACTTTATTTTAAGCTTATTCACACCGTATTATATGGATCAGTTTTAGAAACATATACTATCACATCACAATGTAGAGATTCTCAAGTGTGCTCATCGTTGTTTACTGGGGTAAGTAAATTATGAAACATTTGTAAAAGTGTCTTAACTAAATACTCTGAAACTAACTACGACTCTGCAAACAGAAGAAATTTACTTTGCCGAATTTGGACTTCGCAAATTAAAATTAGTTCATAACGTGGCGAGTAATTTGCGCTCCCATGTAAAAATGTCTATTCATTCAAAAGCAGATTTTACTTTTAAGAACTAAATGGTGATATTATAATGCGAGATGCCTATTTACTGTCAGATTGATTTATTGACGAATCACAGTCAGCTTAACCCCCTTCGTTCTTCAACAGTTGATTTTACCCCTCGCCATTATCTTCTCGTCTATTAATTCCTATGTCTGTGGTGATTTCTGATTTTTCAATCAAGCAATTCTGATTATTTTTTTAATACATTTTTCGAAACATAAGGGTTAAAATTCCCAAAGATAGCAAACACTTTGTGGCTTGAGATTATATACATGAAAAAGTTATTTGTTTAAAACCACTTTATTTGAGTTATACAGATCAACCGTTTTCGGTTAATCTCAATCTTTATCAGGACAATAAATACACAAACTAAATGACAGTACAGAGGAAGATTATAAGAAAAATAAAAGAAACAACTTTAAAATCGGACTATCTGTTAATTCTGACATTGTTTAAAATATGGCAATTATTTTTAACAAACAGTTAAAAATAATTGACATTATTTTCTGATGCTCTCTCCCTCTCTTATATGCTTTCTGTACCTCTTTCGTTTACATTATAATCTTCTTCTGTGCTGTAATTTAGTTATTTAACTGTGATTGTCCTAAGGAAGGTTGAGATCAACCGACACCGGTCGACATATACAACTCAAATAAAGTGGTTTAAAGCCAAAGTACTTTTTCATTTAGTTAAAATTCCACCGCAAAAAGCTCAAACGTGGACGGTACTAGAGCTCACACATGTGCGCGAGTGCCAAACAAGATCGTAAAAAGTGTTCGAAAAACAGTCTACTAGTTAAAGAAAACAACTTACTCTTTATCTCTCCGATCTCTCCTTTCTTCTCTATAGCCTCCGCCATTATCTCGATTCACACTGCAATACAAAAATGTAATTGAAATGGGTGCTTAAAACATACAAAGGGAATAAGATACAGAGATATAAATGTACAGAAAGGCCTTTAAGCGAATTCCAAAAGTGGAATTCTCTTCTAAAACTTTCCGTTTCACCCGAGTCACAGTTTCAAATGTAACTTGGAATAAATTAATCTGCCGATTCACAACTATACATTTATACTGCTCAATGTATAGACCATGGAACCATGGTGAAAAATGTTTAATCGGATCTTTTAACATGTATTATGCAAGTAAATAACATATCAAGTATTGTTTCTCTCTTAATTTATTTTCCCGTTT
Source organism: Hesperophylax consimilis (assembly GCF_061612785.1). Classification (NCBI taxonomy): domain Eukaryota; kingdom Metazoa; phylum Arthropoda; class Insecta; order Trichoptera; family Limnephilidae; genus Hesperophylax; species Hesperophylax consimilis. Next base: position 12,719,242 of record NC_142845.1, read on the forward strand.
ATCATTACATATTAGATTTAAAATTTGCGCAGAACAGAAGTGCAATAGAGCTGTGATATGATGTTGGGTTATCACTTTTTTTTTCAAATTCTCTGAAATCGCATATCAAATTTTCAGTTATAAAAATACCAATGGAAAACTATTGGTTCTGAGAAATCAATAGAAAAGATAGAAACACATCTGGTTTATATGTAGTTTAATAAGCCCTAAAGTTAAAGTTTAGACTTGCAGAATTTAATATTTGGTTTGTGTGAAAGCACTGTGAAACAATTAATGATAAATCCTCATAACGATAGACACATATTTGAATTAAAAATAATATTCTTAATATCATCACATGAAAACAAAACTGATTTAAATGCATTGAAAATTAATTTGAATTTTACAAAATGTTAAAACAATCATCAGAGAACTAAACACTGGACCCAGATAGATCAAAATAGAAAAGGGTTTCCTATGAAACTCACTTAAGAAGTTTTTTTTTTCAGTCCCTCAATTTATCCCACGGTATTTTTGGGTCCCTTGGAAAACCTTATAAAAGAGTTTCACTGTTTGGTGTTGTGTTAGGTATTGCTTTCTCGTGATGATAAAAGGGAATGATATTGATGTCTCCGATGGTAAATACATACAATGTGGCTTTCCCCATGTAAATTCCAGGTGTGGGGGTGTGCGCCCGTTGGGTGATGGAATAGTCTACGCGGATGCGGCGGCCGTCTATTTCCATACCGGTGCACTGCTCCTTGGCAACCTTCGCATCTTCAGAGGACTCATAGTATACAAAGCAAAAGCCTCGGGATCTTCCAGTCTGCAAAAATGATTTAATTTAATTAGTGTCATTTGTGTTCCACTCTATCAGAGCTCAGTATAAGTTGCGCACCTGAGCACAGTGAAGTCTAAACTGTAACTAGAAACCTAAACTTTATACGCACCTTTGCATCAATTACTACTTGCACCCTTTCCACAGGCCCATATTTAGAAAATATATGATTAATTTGTTGTTCAGTAGTGTAAATACTCAGTCCAAAGATTCCCAGGCAGCGGGACAGTTCTGGAGCTTCCTGCAAGTAAAAATTCCTCATCAATAAGATGTTTTTAAAAACACTTAGAAATAATATATATTTTAATAGAATTTAATACTTATACAGATAATTTACTTGTACAGAAATAACGAGCCAAGATCCAGGTATCTACCTAAATGCGTTAAGGTCGTCTAACAGATAAAACTTTCAATTGATGTTGTTGAAATCCAGAGGCGGATTTCATGAAAATGTATTTTATTTAATTTGTACGTGAAATGGCGCTCACCTAGGTCGGTGACCTATTCTACGGTGAGCATGAAGAAGTATAAATGCAACAAGTTCTGTATAAGATGTTTGAGCATGTTTGTCAGAAAAATAGAATAATGAGATTATTACTTTGGTGTTATGATGCGCAGTGGAAGGGTTAACCCCTGCCCCGGAGTCGTTGCGCGGGCCCTAGAGATGATAAATGGTATAAATAAATCCACCTCTTCTCTTCTGGTAAGCTGGACAAGATTATTCCAACCCTAAAGGCAAACAGTGCTTTTTTACAGTCACCGGTTCAGGACTTGGAACACCTGCTCAGAGGGTGTGGTGGAAAGGATGAAGGTTGGACTTTAATAAGGCGGAATACGGGCAACCTAGAGCCAATACGGGAAGGTAAGTTGGACAGGATGAACATAAGGGACTTAATGTGGTGCTCAAAACCTTTCTTTTACTTTTACTGCTGAAAAACAACAATTATTGATGGTCGATGTACATTCTTAATACGTATTATTATCCTATGCGGTTTTTAAAACATTTTCAGATAATCTAAAAAAAGTTAATTTACTATTTCTAATGTTTCATTAAAAGGTACTATTTTTTCTTGATTTTAAGAGAAATTTAATTTTGCTCTATTTAGGAAATAGTGTATTATGTTCACGCAGGATAATTTTGCAAAAAGACAAGTAACAGTAAAATTACATCACTTAGGATATACTGTGTGCTTCTACGATATGTTAAAATATCCATTGTTGTAAGGTAAAACTGCACCCTTAAATTTAACATGAGTTAGAGGGCGTAAAGTGCAGTACCTCATATTATGCCACAAACAAATATGCTAGATTATAAAGGTATTCCAGAAAAAGAATTAGTTAACAGATATTTTTTATAAGAATTTTTAAATGTTATTATTCTAGTTTATTAGTACTAAAGACTACCTACCACTGAAAACTCCATTGTAACCTCTCCCTCTTTGTCATAAACTACCTTCACCCTCACAATACACCCCAAGATAGAGGATGCCATAGTCCCATTGACTCCAGACAGTTCATTTTCGCCGTGCTCGATCACTCAACAGTTGAAGTATATTTTAACAGAAAGAAATTGCCTGTCTAAACACATCTGCCCTGACGGATCACTCACTCGGATCTGGCCCTGAGCAAAGCGCTGGTAAAAACCTCAAAGGCGCTGTGTTAGGTATTATCAGTGCCTCGGTTCCTTAGCTAGTTGGCGTCCGGAGTAGATTGCTTCAATTGCGCTTGCACAAGGCAACACTGCAAGGCTGTCTAAAACGACAGCCTAAAGGAAGGGGAAGCGCAACAAGGCTTTTTACCCCATAAATCAATCATCATCATTTTGGCTGTATGAATCTAATCCAAAAAAGAGAAGTTATAAGGGAGTTCTCAGCGGCAAGACTGTGGGCGAGTGGTGTAAAATCGCAACCAAGATAGGAGGAACTGCAGTTTGTTTCGCCCCCGTGTGAGGAGTGCATACTGACCCTGTCCCCCATGTGCCTTCTCCGGCTGGACATGGGGCTGTGGGAGTGGGAGCGGCGCGAGTAGGTTGCGCGCGGTGAGTAGGAGCGCGAGCGGCTGTGTGAGTAGCGCCCTCCGGTGCCCCGCTCCGCACCCCGTTCGCCCGCACCCCGTTCACCCCCACCCCGATAGCCTCCGCCGCCTGCCCCACCGCCCCCCCTCCGCCCCACAGAACCTGAACGGGACCGTGTGCGGTAGCGGCGGTAGCCCTCAGGACTCACACTTCTGAAACATTCAAATAATATATTGCCAGAAAACTGTCTCCTCCTAAAAACATAAAACCATTTAGGTCTAGGCCATTTTTAGCTTAAAAGAAATTAAGTTTTACGAGACTAACTAACTGTCCTTGTTTCACGGTGTTTGCAAGGTCATTATCTTTTAAAATGTATGATTCATGAAAGTTTGCTGTAACAGGTCAGCACTGTGTGGCATTTAGAAGTCCAGGAAGGCCGATATTTATACTGATATAATATTAATAATTTGTTTTATTGACAAATATTACAGCAGTCACAAATGAGTTCACAAGCAGAAATGACATTGAAATATTTATGGGAAAATTAAATTAAAACTTCAATTGTAACTTCCAGTTATGTCATCCAGTGCTTTGGTAAACTTGTCGAATTCCACTGCATGCAAAGGATCTTTAAAAAACAACACTTGATTTCGACTTAAATATGTAGTAGACAACTATTTATTGGCGTAAACGTTTACAAAACAGGTTTTTAGGGTTTAGTATAATAATAATATTTGGATGATTTATACAGCGCCGTTCTTGTGCAAAATCACCTCAAGGACGCTGTACAAATATATAATACACTTCTACAAACTATGGAGATAATATTTAGGTTATTTTTTAAATTTGTGTGTATTTCCTAACCTTCAAACTTAATTTTTATTGCGAATAAATGAAACTTTTATGCATTTTTTACCATCTACCACCACGTAGTTATTTCTTATAGTAATTAAATTGAAATCAAGTGCTATTTGTATATATGTATTTTTGAGTGCATTTTAAAAATAATAATAATATAAGGTTAGTTTATGGATATTTTACGAGTAGGTAGTAAGTATTTCATGAACATTGTCACATTTGTGGTCATCTTGTTATCTGTAAATATTATTTATCCACAAATTTGAAATAATAGGGTACCTACCATAACAGAACTTGTTATGGTTTCATCAATATGAAAATATTGATGGGGCCATATTTTGTCGATAAAATTACATAACACTTGTAGTCAGGGCCCCGGCACTTAAAAAATATTGCTGATGAATATAATTTTAAACAAAAAATAAATCATACCCTGTGTATTTCTTGTGAGATTTTATCGGCGTCCTTGATCGGCTTCCGCTTTGATCCCTCGATATCTTTCTTTCTTTTGTAGCATGGCCTCTAGAACCATTGCGCGAAAGACTTCTCTACAAATATAAATTTTGAGTGTCAATAAAAATAAATGATTGTCTCGACGCAGGAGCATGCCTCCCGAAAATTCAAGCGGGAAACGAAGGAAAAAGTAACACAATTTCATATGTAATTGATATCATTAAAAAACAGAAATATTACAAACCTCCCGATCAGACATCGTTTGTCTAAATTCTATAGTACAGTCTTTAAAATAACAAACAACCAAACCGAATAACGCCGGTCGCGTACAAAATGGCGACAAACAAACCACAGTCAGGCATAAATCAACTATCTACAGTCAGGTTCGGAGACAGCACCATAAATAATTAACATGGCTCAACATGCAAAAGCGAAATTACAAATTAAACCATAGACAAATACTATTATTTTAAAACAACCAAAGACAAGGCAAAAATTACAAAAAATATATTTCCTTTGTCACACCACTATAAATAAACTATCTACGTTGGTAATGAGTGATTTATTTATGAGCTAGTTGTAGACTACAATCGGTTCCCTACCGATTTTTTCTTTCCTTGTTCACAATTAAAATTTTTGATTTACTAGTACTTAGTTTAGTTTTTAAGGAATAATAACATGGCATTTATATAGCGCAGTTTAGTGTCATTTCACTTCAAGAAGTAGGTATAGTATTATTTTTCAATTCGAATTTTGGTAAGTTGGTATTTCTATTCCTCCATTAATTGTAAATTCTGTATATTTTGACATTTCTTGTGTACTTCGTAAAAAAAACCAGTAACCAGCGTCACCGGTGAGTAAGAAATAAAAATTCATTCCAGTAAAGCTTATCGGCGCGGACCCAAATCTGAACCTGCTTTTACTACGTTACCATTACAATACTTTTTGAAATATATATTTTTTTAAGTTTCAAATAAGGAATTATACAATTTGGCCACGAAAATACCAAAATGACAATTATTTTTCAAACTTTCTTGATACAGGTAAACATCATAATATTACAAAGCTCAGTCAAAGTTAGCCATCCTGTCAAAGTAAGAATTGCTTGAGTAATAAAGTAGATGAAGCAAATTAATGAAAAAATGTAAAACGATCGATTTAAAACAGGATTTTGCTCATTCAAAAAAATAATGCCACCTTATCATTTTGAATAAGATTTCATATTTTCATAAACTTTATAAATTAATTGCCATTTTATAAGAGCGTGATAGTTGATTTTTTAAAGCGATACGTTTTTTCCCCGTTTGCCCAGCCCGGACTTTCAGTTTGTTTTTCGCTACCATTTTGCTTATATAATTTCCATACATAACAGCACTGGCCGAAGGATTATATGCTTTATTCATTTAAATAGTTTAATTAAAATGTAAATTTATGTAATTGAAGATGTAATAAAGTTAATTTAAATTATTAATTCACATATTATTACAAGATTTATTTGTGAGTTGTATATCTATGGACCGAAAAAAGCCGGCTACGGTCTACCAGCACGCATATAAAATATGTACTTGATTACTCAAAATCAATCTCCATATAAATCATATAAAAGAAAAAATTACCCCTATAACTGGTGTACTATATAGGCTTCAAGGATTACTACCCATTCCTTTACTAACTTCAGTATACTATGCCATGGTACATTCACACCTTTCCTATCTCTGCTGTATCTGGGGTTTTGCCTCAAAGAAATTGATAGCTGACCTGCAGGTGGCTCAAAACCGAGCTCTCAGAAATGTGTTTGAACTTCCATGGGACACTCATGTTAGGGACATCTATTCAGTTTCTGGTATCCTTCCAATTACAATCCTTCCTAAATATGAAATCACAAGCACCATCCTACAAATTACCCAAAAGTCAACTCACACCAACATCAAGCCACTTTACAATCAAGGCATCCACAACCACAATACTCGAAATAACAATAAAATCCACATTCCTCAAACACACACTACAAAATATGGGTTAAAATCACTGAACTATATTGCCTATACACTATATAATTCGCTTCCAGATATGTACAAACAAATCCACCATAATAAAAAATTGCAAAGCAAGGCTTTAAAAGAATATTTTTTAACTACATTTAAAAATGAAAATATGTAACTGTGTTGTCATTTCTTGTTGTATCTTATCCATGTTTTTTTTTTTCTGTACTTGTTTCTATTGTTGTTTGTTCTACTTAACGTGTCATTATTTTAATTTTTAATTTTTATGCTGTATTGAATGTGAAACTTATATTTGATATCAAAATACCGTTGTAAAATTGTTCCTACTACCTCCTACATATGAATTGTAAGTTCCTCCTGTCCTAAAATGAGTTCTGTTACTCATCGGGATTGCTCTAGCAAGAAGTAAACACAATAAAAAATTAAAAAATGTGTAGGTACCAAATATTACTACTTACTCCAAATATTTGTGCACTGTAAACATTAAAAGGTATATTTTCTGTTTATCTTGTGTTTGTGCAATATTCGTGATTCGTCTATGCTTTATTGAAAGGTCATTTTTGAGCGGTGCGTTTTATTAAGTTTCTCGCTGTCACTCCTTTTTTATCTCAATAAATTCGTCTCTTTCCCTTCATATTGTTAAATCTTTTCGACCTAAAATGTCAGCTAATATTTCCCCTGATGATTCTCCCAATAAATCGAACCCAAACCTTTTATTGCCGAGCCCTATCATCACCAAAAGGACGAGGACCGCATCAACGTAAGAATCACCAAAGTTTTTTTAAATAGTAGTCTAGTTAATTTTTCAATAGAATAATTTAAGTGCAACCTGCGCACTCAGTGGATAATTTTGAATGTTTATCAAGGTTTTAATTATAATCAGAGCTTCCGTGTGAAGTTCTTTAAATAAACGCTGAAGATTAAAACGTCTGCCACTAAATACAAAAGATGTTAAATGTATTCGTGCTCATTGAATTAATTAATGATGTTCAATTCACCCCTCACAAAATGATTGTCAGCATGTCTGGTACGAATAAATTGATGACCTATATAGGAAGTTTTGTTTGACCCACTTAATTTGGTCCAAGTGTATGTTTTGACTGACTCGTATTTTACAGATCGGAGAGAGCTTTGGGAAATCCTCAGGAATGCGGCGTAATCAAGTCATTCTGTAGAGAAAAGGGCCATGGATTCATAAAATCAGAGAGCACCGGAGAAGATATATTTGTTCACATCTCAGAGTGAGTATCGCCAAACTGCCAAATCTGTTATAACATTGTTAATAACATTTTTTAATCCTTGAAACAATCCTTGAATTGCTACAAACATAACATGTTTGATTTTGATACTTACATGTAGTGCTTTAAGTTTGTGAGCATTAGTGGAAAAATTTGTAAGAAATCGGAAGTCCTAAACTAATCATTAGGGCTAGTTGTTATTTTGTTTTTGTACTGCAACTATATCATATTATACTATACTATATTTCTCACCACAATAGTAAGGAAGACACAACGATTTCTGTAAGACCATAAGAGTTGTTCCCAAAAGCCAACAAATTATCCTGAAGGGTTAAGGATATGTTCAAAAAATCATTTATCTGAATATAACTAGCTATTCTGGAGAAATTGCCTATGGTAGGTTAAATACTACTTTTATAAATATATAAAGACATTAGCTGGTAAGACAGTACATTTAAAATAATATATATTTTGCAAGTTAAGTTATTATGAAAATAGAATCAGCTGGCGGATGGCGAAAAGTTAGCTTCGGCATACCAAGAGTTAACTCGTAAATAGATAGTGGAACGGCTTTTATGGAAACAGTCAAAAGTTCTTGACTACTGTAGATAGTTACTGTTTACATGTGCCTTAAATAATAATGTTTACCTATTAAAAACTGTTTTTTTTTTTAAAATTATTAATTTATTTGAGTTTTTTGACTACCATACTAGGATCTTGTATGTAGCACATTGATATATCAGTGTTTGTTTCCAGTGTGGAGGGCGAGTATGTGCCTCTGCCCGGGGACGAGGTTAGATACCGCCTGTGCCCCATCCCGCCCAAGTTCGAGAAGGTGCAGGCTGTGGCGGTGCACATTGCACACCTCGCCCCTGAGAAACACCTCAAGTGGGACCAGCCCACCAAGTAGACACCACTTACTTCCAACCAGCAAACAAACCTCCCATGCCAATCTCTTTTTCGCTGTACTCTAAATAAAACATGTTTTTATTTCACCTTAGAAAATATCATTATTGTTCATTGTGTTATTGATTGTTGCTTTTCTCAATCTATTTTGGCTGTCTACTAAGACAGGGTTCTAACGGCAGAAAGAAATTCTGTATTGAAAATGATTTAAGATTCTCGCGGTCGATACTATATCATGTTGTTTTACTTTTGGGGTATTGTGTGATGTTACTCTTCCATGTATTTCTTGAGATAGCGTTTTAGACTTCCTGACAGTGCCCATACATTATGTCATTTGCCCTGATGATGAAAACTACGAGGCTGTCTGAAATGTTGGCTCAAGAAGCAGTAGGAAGTGCAATACGACTACCCCAAAAGTTAATGTCTGTTGCTCACTCTCCATTCTTATGTCTGATGCATAGTTACCAATTAAATACTTTTTTACTATCATTTTATTCTCCCTCCTTGTATTGTGAACACCAATTTGATGTAAAGTGAACACAAATTTCTTAACTATTAAATTTAAGTTATAAAAATAAGCTACTTAAATAATCCAAAAATTATATGTTGATTTTGAAAAAAAATGTTGTTTTATCAATTTTTAAAAAGTTAGGCCTAATTTCCTGATGAATGGTTGTTTTGAACCGAGTTATATTTATGTATTTACATGAAATGAAGTGTTTAGTGATGAAAAATTGAGTCTTATGAAAATTATTCTCTATGAAAAAGCGATATTTTATATAGAAATAAACAATATCATATTTTATTTAAGCTTGAATATAAATGTGCACTTAAAGCAGTAATCATTAATACGCCAGCTCTCAAATAGCCTAAGAAATTGTTAAATTTTCCGTCTGAAATCTCCATACACTGCTATCTGTAACGACTTTATCTTTATAATAAATTACTTTATCATCTCTATCCAAAGCTCTCTCTTGACAGTAGTGACAGGTACTAATATTTTTTCCAATTTCCTTAATTTTATTATTTCTTGTGTTTTCATAGAAAAAGCATTTACAGTTTTTTTAAAGATAGCACAAAACAAGATAATTTTTTTTTAGAAATACATAAATATGCATTTACACATAAACATTATTATTGCTATTAGCAAAAAAAAAAATCTCTGTTTTGTCTTCAAAATTTTCCTTCTTTGAATTCCATTATAAATAAGCAAAGAAAGTCTATTTTATTTTTATGGATTGTATAAATGTGATTTTATGGATATTTCAAGTCAGTACTAAAACAATGTTATTGTTGCCATTATTTTAAAGTGATTAACATTGGAATAGATTGTGCATTTACAGTATTACGCAGAAAAGCATTTTAAGGTGGTACGCTGTATTTCTTTGTATATTCCTTTAATGCAGCATAATACAATGTTTATTTGCTGTTCTATTCATAAGTGTAATAATTATTGTTTAAAATAAATTTTGTTTACAAATTTGTATTTTTTACTCAAAAATCCTTCCCATGAAAAAAAGAATTTTTAATGATTTCTATGGATTCTTGCAAAGTAATGGTCTAGCAAAATAGCACACGTGTTGCTCTTATTTAACAGGATGGGTGACTTTATTACTTAGTACTTATTGATCTGGCCATCTTCCAAAAGCATGACTCGCTCGGAATCTGACTGAAAATGTGAAAAATAAAGCTCGACTGATGAGTATACACATTTTGCTTCGGTCTGGGTACATTACACAGTGTAATTTGCTGAACACTTCACATCATTAAATTGTTGACAACTTTCAAAGCAAAGAAGAGAGTTTATATAACTTTGCCAATAAATCTGTGTTCACCGACTATTTATTAAGTCTTCCATCCTTGACAGTTTCCCACTAAAATTATTCAATAACTAACTAGCTGAAGTCCCCGGGCTTTAGGCAGAGTTTTTCGAAATCTAATATAGACAGTGACCTTACTCGTGTTTTGAGGGATAAGTGTGCAAAATTTCGTCAGATTTGGAATAAAACTGTTCTCTGTATAAAAATTAAATGCATTCCGTCTGCGTAGAGTCCGCCATGCTTTATATAAATAGATAGATAACCACAGCATATGACAATCTCATTGCGCCTGTTAGCAGAGGACTTATCGAGCATATTCTATTTATTTTTTGATGTAACAGATTTGCCTGAGACTAGTGGCTCTATTCCACCACCCTTAGCCACTCGAGCGGTTTTTGGTATATCATGGCAAGTTTACAAAAACGTTTAGAGCGATTACTCGTCATAATGTGCCAAATTTGTAGAACCTAAAAATATGGGATAAATGACGAAATCTAGGTGGATTCATTGGCTTTAAACCGCGGGAAGCAGTTCATATATGTTCGTATGTGCCCGCCACTACTCGACAGTGAAATAATTTTTTCATAAACATTAATTATAAATGTGAATTATTTTTATTTATTTGTTAGAGTTTTAATTATTTTGAGTGCCTATGTTTATTAAATACGTTTGTATGTTTGCGATATTGTATGTATGAGTGGTTCCTTTGCTGACAGTACTTGTCGCAATCTGTCTAGCGGCGAGCCAGACTGAACTCTTCACGCTAGCCTGGAACGGAGAGTTCTATTTGCACATCACTCCTTGTACACGCAGAAAACCCGAAGTGAACGAACGTCACAAACTGAGCCGATGAACGCCGAAGGCTCCAAAACACATGGCACTCTGCCAGCTCTGTCTGTCAGTGAAAGCAATAAGCATGGCCCCGACAGCCAAACTGACAGTAGTCACGTGCTCGTACCGTCCCGATCTGTTCGGCGATCATCGGCTCACTTCGGGTTTTCGGAGTGTACAAATGATGTGATGTGATGTGCAAATAGCATTCTTCGCCTGGAACCGCGTTGTTGTCATTTTGATTGCGATTGCTGCCCCGAGTTTGTCGATTAAAAGTAGGTGGTGCCTGCCACCCTACCAATATTTAAGAATGTGCTCTGAGTACAAAAAGGTTGGGAACCCCTGCTCTAGTGGATAATTATGAGGCAGAAAAAGGATAACACAAAGGTTGAGCTGGCTATTCAAATCTGGTTACTAAACATCAATACAAAGGCCATTTATTTGGTGAAATTTCAAATCTGAATGGTGTATCCAGAATGATATTATGTGTATCTTATCCTCTATGGAATAAATCCCACAGGCGGAGCCATTCGAGAATAATTTGAAGCCGCTGGGTAAGGAGGAATAATGTAATAATGTATGAAAAATGTTAAAACCCACTTAAATTTTTTCATGACATCCCATTCCTTGCCTCATTCAAAACAAAATCATAAGCCGTTACACCACTCTGCATACAAATCATTTCAAAAATTTGTCATACAAGATGGCTGCCGGGCATTTTCCCCTCACCCAAGATTTGGCTTCAATGCCATTAATACAAAATCGCTATGAAGCTTGGCATTGGTTGCGCTTAAAACCAATCCAAAAACTAAACAACATTTAAAAAAAAATAATACTTCTCTTATTATGACTATATGGGTTAAAGTTCCCCGGCCAGCAGCATTTCTGTGTTGCATACATGGAATGTTGTGTGAATTAAAATCCAACATTTATAACAAATCGATATATTTAGTTCCCATATACAGAGTTAAATATTATGTATAAAAACCTACTGATTGATTACTATAATCTAGAAAGAAATATGTTACATAATTTAAATGAATATGAATGGCGTATACACAACATATTACAATGTAAACAAAATAAAAATAATAATTAAAAAAAACACATTGAAAACAACAACAAAAGGTTACATTTCAGTGTTATGTTCATAAAGATGCCATTCAGTCAAATAATGGTAATAGCGCGTAATATTTCAAAATCACTTGGGAGTGCATTGTAAAAAGTTGGTAATCCACAAAGTAGCAGAAAAGATCTCATTAGATTCCAAATATAAATTCTACTGATAAAATTGAAATAACAGTAGGTATAAATATAGAAGAACAACTTTATAAGTGTATAATTAACTTGTGTAGTTGTACTGCCCTAAAGGAGCAATTGTGTCGGAAGAAAGTGGTTACTTTAAAACACAAATAAAATGTTCTACACAAATACATTTACATAATTTTCTAGCCAGAGTTGCTAATTTTTAAATTACCTATTCAACTATTGTATTTAAATCTAAACTATCACGGAAGATTACCTTGCACACCCAAAACATATGGAAAAGTAGTAAGGGGGTGACAGATTACGCTAAAAGTTAAAAGAGTTTCATGTAACTCCATAATGCTCACCATACAGACCTGTCACACCTAAAAAGATGATGTGTATAAGTGTAAGCATGATGACGATATGCGCCATGATCTGCTAGCCAGGCTATATTAAAAAATTATGCGACCATAGGCAGGAGAGGGGGTCTGAACAATTTACAGAACGCCGTAATTACGCGGCTGTCATCTGTCAAAGTGACAGATCCCATACTAAGAAATGATATTTCACGGTAGTTCTCCAATTGATCTGACCCCGTCTCCTGAGGAAGATTATAAGCGTAGTGTGTCACCCCAACATATAATACGTATATGCCACGCTCAAATTATGCGCGCATAATATAGCCTAATGTGTCTAAGGCTTTATTGGTAATGTGTATGTAAATATTTATTACGTGGTAATAAAATAATGGAGGTATACACTAAAAAAGATTTACTATTTAAAAAAAATACATGATTGGTTTGTGGAAATAATATGTACATGGTTGACCTTGCTTCACAGTTTGTTAAACAAGTATGGAGTTGCTTCAAAGGCTTACGATATCAACAAAGATTATTGCAACAAACTTTGGATTAATCACCTAAGATTACCCTGATAGTGCAAAGTTGTTCAATTGAATTCCATAATATTTTTATGTTAACCCCTCCGACTTTTCGCGAACTTGAAGCTAAGATGTCTTTACCGAAATGTCAATTTCACGAAAACGTTGTGTTATTACCGCCTCACAATCAAAGCTCTATAAATGAAACATTACTGAACGGAGCCGAATAGTAAAAACTGTTTTAGAAAGGTTACAAAATAGGCTTTCAAATTGTTGTATCATAAATAAATATTAACATTTGTAAATATTTAAATTTAGAATGGAAACATGAAAAAATTGTAAAAATGACTCACCTGTAATGTTTTATGTAAAAACGATACTAAAATCACGGATAATGTAAAAAAAAAACACTTATTTCATCGTACAAATGTACAATAAACAATTCTGTCACTTCACTTTTTGACCATTTCATACAAAATATATTTTTAAAAAAATAATTAAACTTGCGAGGCGGGTCGGCACGTCAAACGGCTTTCTTGGCGTCGTTTTACGATTTGGCGGGTAAAATTTGCTTCCACTGAGTAGGTCTTTTTACGGGTTTCTATGGATAACTTTGAATAGAGATGTGAAGCTTCATTCAATACGAATATTCTACTTTTTGTTTTAGGGATGTCACTAGAAGAATAACGGAGTTATGACGATTTTTGTGGAAACACACGCGTTGACGTGTAAACACGCTTATTGTACTTGACTGCTATCGTTATTTTATCGTGTATATCTGCTTACGTTGCTGACCGGTTAATAAACATGTTATGTTGATTTCCAAGTACTTTAATTGCATTCGTTTCCATTATATCAATGATAAACTAAGTATGTACTGAGAAATCATACCTAAATTATGTAAACATAAAAGCAGTCTGATTGTGGAATGATAAACTTTTCAAAAATTGAAGATATGTTTCATCAAACAAGTAGTTTATTGAATAATTAGTAGGCAATTAATGGTTGTTAGTTTGTAACAGGACTGATAATTCATTTATGCGCTCACTTCTCTGTGGAAATGAATATTACATAGTTAATTTAAACTAATCAGCTAGCACAAGTTTCAATAATTATGTTTTATTAATTAAACTACATATTGGTGTTATTCTTTCAATTACACATTAATCTGTTATTTGCACATTTAATGAAATAACTACACTACTGTCCTATAACATATTTCTTCATAATACTATAGAACTAGTACCAAATGTCATTTATTTGTCACACACATTAATTATTTTTTCCTTTACAATTATTTGGCATCGGCATCCTGAAAGTAAACAAAAAAATACAATTAATTTAATTAATTAATACTACTATCTAACGTAGGCAAATAAATTATGTTGTGAACTGAGAATTGCATGGTAAAACCATAAGGTTGTTTGGGTGACCGGATAAATCATCAAAATGATAATTCATCACATCCTTAAAAGTTATATAAAGTGATGAAACAAAAACTTTATTAACTGGGTTAAGTAGGTTAGGTTAGGTTAGGTTAAAAAAAAAAGTTTTTTCATCGTTTTTAATGACTTTATATCATTTTTTAAAAGTGTGTTGAATAGTCACTGTGTTGAGTTAGCATGGAACCAGTTGTTTGAAACCCCAACACATCTGATTGACAATCAAATCAAATTAGAATTTTCGACTCTTGAAGGTTACCATCATCGATCCTCCATCGTTTGATCAACTTGTGATCGGCCGTCGAGCATAACAGCATTACCTTCATCCTTGACGGCTGATCAAAACGGAACAAGGATCAATGTTTAACAGGGACCATTCAAATGTTGAAATAAGATGAAGGTTGAAACAACCCAACCTTAACAGTATCAAATCTATTATATCTATTTACAGACCATGCAGATCTTATTTTTACACCTTTACTTTTGTTTTTACTTATTTACCGTTGCCCTTATGTGGCACTTTTTGGATTGATTATTGTTTTTCATTTTTCCTCTTATTTTCTCTTCTTTTTACATGTATTTTTTCTGGTTTTCTTTTCTTTTTTTTTTAGTAACAGCAACGAGTTTACAGGCGAGAACTGAACTCCGTTGTCTGTTTTGTTTTGTTTATTTTCCCCATTAGGGGTTGGATAACGGGCCTCGTCCCCGCATGCACGACTGGAGCTTCTTATTATTCTTTCTTACCGGGGTACTCCGCCAGTCACCTGCGCCACCCCTGATGAGCGTTGGTGGTCAGAGGGGTGACTGTGCGGGCTGGGGTAACCTCTACCCTGCCTCCGACCTCCTGACGCTTCTTCCCCCTAGGTTCTTTAGGGTTTTATCCCTCTTTTTCCAATACTTATCTTCAGGGAACCACCGGGTGGTCGGCTAAGGGGTGTGGAAGTCCTGACCTGCACCAGTCGCCCCAACCACCACCAATTTCTCAACAGGACTGCCAGTCGTGGTTCGGCGAAACTCCCCCTTCACTCTATTGTTTACTTTACTTTTATGTGTTTACAGGTACTGGAGTGTGGGTCCCCTCCACCAACTATCTGCCTGACACTTAATCTTGATTGTTTTGTTGTTTATTTTTCTGTGTTGTCCTTAGTTTAGTACTTGTAAGCGCTTGCATACCGCTTCATAACACCGTATGCGGGGACTTTGAAGGCCTAGCTTCATTTATATAAATTGTAGAGCCTTTTATTAAAAAAAATTAGATTCATGCGAGAGCTCCGAAGGGGTGACCATAAGTCACCTATACCGGGGTGGGACAGGGTGGGTGTACCTTCAAAGTATCAAATCTATATAGAAAAAATCCTTTCATAGTATGTAAATTCATAGAAAAAATATTTTTTTTATAAAATAAAGCCCATAGACTAAATTATAAAATAGATGGGAACTCATCCTTTCATAGTGCGTAAATTCATATAAAAAATATTTTCTTAATAAAATCAAAGACCATAGACTAGATTGTAAAATAGATGGTTAAAGAAACAATACATACTTCTGACTGGTCAAGGCGGTAGTGTGTGCGCCTTAGGGCCGCAAGCTTGAGGCGCTCAGTGGCCAGGCCCTGCTCCAGCTCCAACACGCGCACGCGGGACTCCATCTCTAGGCGACGGCCCGCCTGCCACGACAGCCCGCTCATGTCAAGGTCCTCTGCAACTCACAACATGTTCAGTGAGCCAATTGGCCTAATCGATTTTATCAACCATTATATGCATGTGCGGCGACCGGATAAAACAGAAAATGATAAAATAATTGGTTAGGAATTTTTTTTTTCTTAACTTTTCTTTAATGTTCTGTTTTGTTGTGAAACCCTCTTGTGTACAAGTATTGACTCCATGGTAATAAGTTAAGATTTTTAACTGTTCCAAACTTATGTGACCCGTAATATTTATACCGCAATTATAAGTAAGGGGATTATAGTTGTTATGGCTATGTACATACCGGATTCCTCGACGAGCGTGGCACAGGCCTTGGCGGTGGCGATGACGGCACCAGTGGCCGAGGACACGGCGCGCGAGGCCAGCGTGAGAGCCCCCAGGCGCTCCGAGCCCCGCGCGGCTCGCACCCGCGAAGCCACCACCAGTTGTGCCGTGCTGGCCGCTATCTCCTGAGAGGCCACCATCAGGTGCTCCAGTTTGCCGCCGCTGCTGGACACCACCTTGTCCGCTGACGTACTGCAATTATTATTAATTTTTTCATGTAAATACTGCACCAGAATTCAAACTGCTCCCAAATGTCTGGAGGAAAATCGCCTTTCATAGACATAGATACTTGAATTTTCAAGGGTATTTTTTTTTGGCTAGAAATGGATTCTGCTGATCATTACTATGCTATAAAATTTCGTACGAAGCAATTGCGTGTACAAATGAAGGAGTTATCAATTTTTTAAGAAAAAATTGTTTAAGCATTTAAAAGCATTTAAGCATTAAAATGAATCACCAACTTCAAAAAGTGTTTTTTCAACTTTGAGGATTTAAAAAAAAAAATCGCACGTTGCGCCACTATACAAAGTATGTCAAAAAATTACAAAAAAATAGTAGTATATCTGTGTGTAAGGATATAATGGCCAACCTTATGATTCCAGAGATAGCCTCATTTTTAATGTCAGTGCCATACAATTTTTTCTTAAAAAAATGATATCTCCTTCATTTGTACACGCAATTGCTTCATATGAAATTTTATAGCATAGTAATGATCAGCAGAATCCATTTCTAACCAAAAAAAATACCCTTGAAAATTCAAGTCTCTATGTCTATGAAAGGCGGATTTTCAGGCCACTGTGCGACGCATGACCTAGATGAGTGTGAGCAAGATCAAGTAAGCAATAGTTGAACATTAATGCAAATGCCTGAAATGTTTGCTTGGGAAAAGTGCTTTGAACCAGGAGTGCGTTGTGTGGACAGGGCTATTGCGGTATGTTATGAGGCTGAGAGTAGTGAGAAGGGAAAGTAGATGGAAAAGAGATCTGGTTATCAAAGACGTCTATTTCAGGCAATGTTTCGATTCTGAATCGTATTCTTTCACTAGGGCCAATACTGAGTATCTTATAAACATGTCAAATCAGTTGACAGAACCAGCAAGGAAGGGTTAAAAAGGGTGGGCAAGTCGGATCTGTGTGGAGGCGACATCAGTTTTCTTTCAAATCAGTATCGATCATTATAAATTGATTTTTCGGTTCGGTACAATAGACGCATCGCAAGTGTTTTGGTTTATCCATACTCAATAAAATATCTCAAAAGAGAACTCACAGTAGCAACTTGGCCCCCATAGCGACGGCCTTGGCGGCGGAGATGAGCCCCTCGGTCCACTGGTGGTTGCGCTTGTAGAACTCTTTGGCAGTGTTGCTGCCGCGCCCGTCCGACACGATCTCCCCCTGCAGCATGCGCGCGCGCTTCACCAGTTCCTGCACGGCCGCCATCAGGCTGGTACACGCGTCCAGGATCTTCTCGTTCACCTCCAGCTTCACACCCGAGTCGGCAGCTCTACTCTTCTTGAGCATCTCCTGGTAATTACAAAAAACAATACATACATAACTACATGGATGGAATGTTCTTCACACAGCCGGCCAGAGAGAATTCAAATTGTTTTTAGATTATTATTAAAATTATGATTTTTTTTTATATCTATTAAGTTGATTTGCATTTCAGTCGCATTTTGAAAATTAATAATTTCTTGCAGGCCCCGCATCCAATCAAAATTTTCATATGGACAATACTGGAAAATAGAATTTTATATTATTGAGTTGGTGCCTTATGAGCACACTTAAGGAAAGAACAAAAATGTTTGTTGTGATTTTGGAAAAATCAATAACTATTACTATTTGTTATAATATATCACAAAAATCACATGGTAATTTTGTTTTATCAAATTACCAAATTAAGAGGAAGTGTTTATTACCTCAATTTGAGCGGCAGCTTCTTCGATAGCCTTCTCCATGTCAGCCAGCTCTCCCTCCACAGAGTCTCCAGCGCGGGTCTCGTCCTGGCCCCCCACCTTCTCCGCCAACGCCCCCACCGACTCCAGCAGCTTCCTGACGCAGCCCGTGTGATGCTCCACTGTCTGCCCATCACCGCCGTTTGTGACGCCATTCTCTTTACACACAGAGCCGTCCATGGTCTTCTCGTCTAACGCCATTAAATAGTTGATGCAGGCCAGCATTGTAATGGCAAGCTCTCGGCATTCAAGGGCCATTTCTAAAACAAAATTGATTTATGAAAATTAAATACATCCATTGTTGTTATAATGAAATATTTATGGTATTAACCCTCCTACACAGGATGGGGGTAATACACAACCCCGCGGCAAGAGTATCTAAGTTGTGTTTTACATCACATAATTATTGATTAATTTAGGGAATCTTATAAAAACTATTGGGTAAATCTGCCGGTACTATTTTTTAAGATCATTAATAAGATAATATCCAATTCTGACCAAATTACTCTACCCTCCTCCCCCAGATCCCCATTACTTTAAGCATTTAAGCCGCGAGTGCGGATGTAACGTGTGTATTTTACTGGAAAGGGTTACAATAATATGTGTTTGAGTTACGCTAAATCTCTTTTACGGTTTTGCATTACTTTGTTTTATTTTATTATATTGTCTGGTTTAAATGGTAGGTATAAAAAAGATTAGTATCTATCTAAAACTAATATCTGAGTGTTACTGGAAAGGGCAAAATGAGTATTAAGAGACACAATGTGGGGGACCCTAGTGAACCTGCTTCGGGTGAAATGTGTTTTTACCTTCAGGCACGTTAAGGTTAAAAGCTTAGAAGACTTTGCAGTCCAGTTGATTAAGGAAATACAGTGAAAAAACATTATCGGTCATTGTTCCCAATAGGCAGGGCCGGCCCGAGCCAAACGGCAAATGTGTTTGTGCTATTGATTTGTTTCTGAGGTAGGCCAGCATTTGCACTATTGCAATAGTCCGTGCGTGAGTGAGACGACGAACGAATTTATGAGTGACTTTGCTCCATCAGAGGGAAAGATGGAAAAAGCCAGAACTCACAGCTAATTTGCGATTCAAGAGAAAGACTATATTGTTCATAGTGAAACCTAAAAATTTTATTTCTGCAGAAGGGATTATATTTGTATCCTGAATTCAAGGAGAGCTTGCCTTCCAGGGGAAGCTATCCACATAAATTCTGTCTTTTTTGGATTTAGTTTAAGGTTATTGACAGACATCCAACTTGAGACTGTGTTAATTAATGACTGTGGGCTAACCACCTCGTTTTTAAGGACGTCTTTTTCGTCCGGAGAACAAAACTTGAAAATCAAACAATCATCTGCGTAGCCTTGTGATTCAAAGCCAGCTGAGTAAATGAGTTGTTCAAGACGATTCGTATAGAGATTGAAAAGAATGGGGCCTAGGACAGAACCCTGGGGAACTCTAAATTCGATAGGAGTTTCAGGTGATGTACATTTATTGAAAGTTACTGAGGGTACTCATCCAGGTAGGTACGATGTCATCCATTGGAGTGCAATCCGTTCATTCATCCGTTGAATGAAACCGTCGATAAGCAGATTGATTTTTGGCAAACGACCAGCGGAGTTCAAGTACCCCACCAATTGTTTGGCAACGATTTTCTCAAGCAGTTTTGATAGGAATGGCAGGTTGGATATTGGCCTGTAATTATCTGTATTATCAGTATCAAGATTTTGTTTTTTTAGTATCAGAGTAATAATTGATTTTTTAAGTGTTCCCGGTACAAATGAATTTACTAAAGACTTCTAGATAATTGCGGTAATTACAGGTGCTATATCCGGAAGACATTATTTTAAGAGCAAGATCGGTATGGGGTCTTGAGCGCATTGCTTGTTTGGGCAAGACTTCACAGCACGTATGACATCTTCTTCCGTTACTGCTGCAAAAGTAGTGAAGTTATCAGAGAGCGGACTTGTTGCTGCGACAGAAGGCAATCCTACCCCACTGAGGGCCTGACTTTTTTCTACTTTACTTCTAAAATATGTCACGAGACTATCCGCTTCAAGAGAGGAATCAACCTTGATGTTGCTCTCTTCACATAAAGTCTTTATATTTTGCCACAGTTTTCGAGGGTCTTTTCCTGCCTCAATTTGCCCACACCAAAAGTTAGATTTTTTCTGCGTTACTTCTTCCTTGTTAGCATTTTGCCTCGCAATCCAAAGTTGCCGATTGCTGAAAGTCGGGATTCGTCTGTAAAACCTCTCAAATTTCCGCATTTCCCTTTTCTTCTTGAGACATTCAGCATCGAACCATTTGCAGCCATTTCGAATGCGGCAGACCTTCTCTGTGAAAGGCGCATTTTTGTCAAGTAATGCCAGTAGCGTAGAATTATAAAGAATTACTAACTCTTCTACCTGGTTTTTACAAAACTTTTCCTTATCAAAGAGCGGCGAGGTTTTCAGTTCATTGCAAAACGCCTTGAAGTCGAATTCTCTCCAATTTCTGGAGATAATGGATTTGAACTCCAATTTTGGAGGATCTGATAGTCCAATGTCCGTAACGTGAATTCTATTTGGGGGAAACCCGACTCGGGAAATTATAACATCAAGTGTACCTCCTGCATCATGAGTAGCTGAATTCACCCACTGCTTGCAGCTGAAGTCACAGAGGATTTTGGTGAAAATTTTGGACAAGGGATCAGTTTTCTTTTCTAAGTGAATATTTACATCTCCTAAAATGCTAACATCGCAGTTGTAGTTGGAGGTGCATTCTAGGAGAGACCTGAATTCATTAAGTAAATAAGCAGTCGGTGCGCACGACCCGGGGCGGTACATGGAGATTATGACGAGGGATGCACCATTGGCAGAAGCCTTGCAACTGACGAACTCGAAAGTGGTATACACCTGACGTATCCTTATACTGTCTAAGCGAATACCACTTTGCGGTACAATTGCAATTCCCCCGTGATTTGTAAAATTAATGTTGGTTGTTTCACTTTTAATGGGCCTTGCAGCTTCATAAACCGAGAACCCGCTTGATCGAAGAGTTTTGATTGAAAGTGAGTCTGCATTTCATCGTGTTTGTTTGCAATGAATCGCGCATTAGAAACAACAGTTAGAAACTTAGGCGGACGAGCATTCCTGGTTTGTGCTAACCGCAGTATTTTAACTAGCTTAACCTTCCTCCCGGCTCTACACCCTCGTTTCCTTCCCTTATGTCGGGGAAATAGTAAACAGTAGTTATTACTGGTAAGAGTCGTAAAGCATACAATTCGTCCAAAGTATATCTTATCATGATTTATGACCCTTACATCGGTACAACGTACCCTTATACCGGTCATCGCTCCATCCCAGCAGAAAACATGTGGCATGCATCTGTGAACTCACACTGCACCATTCAACAAACTAAGGACGGGTTGTTTCGGAGAATTTGAACAATTCATCAAATTTCAACGTTCATTTTCGGGTTCTGTGAAAGACTTAATCAAGTTCTGTTTTTATATCATTGTAGGCTAGTTGCTTGACAAAACTGAAATAAAAACAGAACTTTAAAAAATCTTTCACAGAACTTGAAAATGAACGTTGAAATTTGATGAATTGTTCAGATTCTCCGAAACAACCCGTCCTAAGTCTGCTAAAAGTTTTTGAGTAAAACTTTTACTTTCAATATTTGAAAATGTCTATTAGATCTTAGATAATCTATTAGAATTTACACTATACAATTATTTTAACATAAAAAACACATAATTTGGCATGCTTCACTTATAAGGACGCACTTTAAAAACACTAGTATAAGAACTACCCTTTCAGGAGAATTAAAATCTGGGAGCTTATGTAGATAATAAACCTGAATATTATGCCATCCAACCACTACAGACATTTTTTCATGAAGATGCAATGTTCCTAAAAAGAAAAGTCTTCTTTCGCTAAAGGACGCAAGGAACTAAAAATTGACCGGGCATTAGTGACCGTTATAAGTTAGGGAATAGGTACATTCTCAAAGATTAAACTCGGCTAACCGATGGACGTTTGAAAGTCAAGAGGTATTTACATAATTTTGTAGATTTTTATTGAAATAATCACAAAGATCCCAGATATTTTGTTAAGGGGCCGTTCAAGTATTACGTATGCAGATTTATTACAATTATTTACCCCCTCTTCCCCCTTGTCACCAAAAGTAAGCAAAGCTCTTACCCCCCCTCCCATGCTTACGTAAAAATTGGTACCTATATGCATTTTTCTATTAATGTATTCTGTTTTTTAAGCGAGTACCTAAACTTATTAATTATTTGTGGGAATCCCCGAATATGTATTCTGTTTTCAAACATAGACAATGTGTAAAAAAAAAAATAACTACTGCTGAGCAGTGCTGACGTAATCACTATCTCGACCCCCCGCCCCCCCCATGTCATCAAAAATAAGCAAAGCAAAGACCCCCCCTGCCCCCCTATAGTGCTTACATAATACTTGAACGGCCCCTAATAGCGTATGGGCAGATCAAGTTTACAATAAACATGTGTATTGACTTACGCTCTCCATAAACAATGTCTTTGGAAGTGTTGGAAGTTGCCACTCCTTGAATTACATTAGTGCCAACTAAATGCGCTAACTTGACTATTTGCATTGAAATTTCTTCAGATGGAGCTTTGTCCTTCTGCAAGAAAAAAAATACATTCAATATTTAGACATTAATATTTTTCTGAAATAAATTTTATTTACATAATTTAGAAATTCAAAAGTTTATGACTTACCTCGTACGTGATAAGTTCCTTCTCCAGGGCATTCAACGTCTCTCCTGTGACAGGCAGGAGAGATCTGAAGTACTCCAGTCCACACTGGAGGGAAGAAATGGCAGGATTATCCAGTTCGTGAATAGTTCCTTTAATAATCTCCGAAGACGATTGCAAACTGCTCTTCATCAGAGACCAGCGAGCTAAAGATGCATTTGAAATTTCTGAAAGAATGAAAACCATATGAAGCACAATGTATGTATTATGTAATTTTATATTTGATTTTCATGTTGCAGACTTTAGATTTGAGGGTGGTTTCAGACAAAGCATTTACCTTTTCAATGTGAACTATGCTATTAATATAATGCTTTGTTTATAGTGAGTTTAATGATCACATGTTGATTCAGCCACATACGGGTGCTGTATTACATAGCTCGGATCATAATATACGATTCGCCGCAGGGAGAAGACAACTGTGATTCCGTTCCAAATATTGTAAAATTTAAATTCTTAGGTCTTGTTTAATTAATTGCACCACTCATGTAATGTATGTTGATAGGCCTTAGATCTGAGGGCTACTTGTTGACTTAGGCTGGTTATACAGTATTGTGTTTTGGGTAGAGTTGTCATCAGCTCGCTGCGGAGAGGTAATGAAACACTCCATTATTAATTTAACAACTTAAAAGGAAACACAATACAGCGTAGCCGAGTATAAACACATCGTCACTTATGTTCTAACTAGATACAATTATAAGTAGAGATAACATAATGTAGTGTCAATAAGAACTAACCTCTGGAAAGGGCGATTTCGGCATCTTTGAATTTAGCTAACAGATCAGACAAGGAATCTTCAGTGGATATCTTTTGTTGCAGTAGGTCCTGTAATTCACACTCCAGTGATGACTTTTCATTATTGCACCAAGATAATCTACTTGTTAAACTCTGATATTATATTATTATGTACAGAAACCAAACCAATTGTTTATAGTATTAGTCATAGACCGTGCGGTGCAACCAATTATTGTTAAGTCATCCATAGTACATCCAATTTGTTCCGTATCATTATAGGATCATGCAATTGTGGCAGAAACATCATGTAGGGGGCGGAAAATAATAATAATCAATAAATACATGCATTACAGATTAAATTATACAAATATATAATGTTAGTATAAATAATTTTTCAAACTTAAATAAAGATAAATTTGTTTTAAAAAATAACTACGTCTATGAACTTCTTCAGAATATTGGATGGTTAGAATGTAATTCAATAATTCACGGACAAAACATCAAGACAAATGTACCTCACTCTCCTTTTGTAATTGTTCAAAATCGTTTTTCAATTTACTAAAATTATCTTCAAATTGAGATAAACTTTTTCTGAGTTCATCCTTCTCCACCTTTTGCTGAGCAATTAGATTGTTGGACTCTTCTGTTAAAGCGTTAGCTCTCGCCTTTCATTTTGACATAAGAAATAATAATATAACGTTAAAGGCGAACATGCATTGCGTAATAAAGAATACACATAATAAATAAAATAATATTGGATCAGGAGTTTGCTTTTCTACAACGATTTTTGTCGTTGATAATAACTATTTTTATTTGCCCACATAATATATTTAAAAAATATTATTTAATAAGATATAAAAAGTTAAATATAGCAAAGAAACATAAACAATAATTAAACGAAATTATAAATTTAATATTATATATACCTCACTGTCTCTCTTTATTAAGTCAATTTCCTCTAATAATTTAAAACTATTCTCTTGAACTTCCAATAGAGTACAATTCAAGGCGTCCTTTTCATTGTTAAGCGCCAAAATAGTTTTATTTGCCTCCTCTTTAAGTGTATTTGTGGTAACCTTTTCAAATAAGAGATTTTTTTATTTTATTATGTAGCTATGATCAAATACCCTATAATATTAATAATACATCCAACTACAGCCGCAAGAGGGAGATAGGGTAGCTTGTTTACTTTGACATTCCTTTCAATGGCCGCAAATTGAATTTATTTACTATTTGGTGGGGGTGATTTGCGCTTTCTATTTTGTATTTTTATCAATATTGATAAAATAAATACATAAAAATGTTTAAAAAAGTGGGTTCCGTGTTTCAGTTTACGAACAAACAGCAAAAACACTCCCAAGTCGTTTTTTAAGAAAAAAAAAACATTGGTGAAATGATTTTGTTAAATCCTAGCAAATAGAGTGTTCTTGATTATGTAAAATGTGGATTAAACCATGAAAATATAATTATAAAATCTTTAAGGTTAAATTCAGCAAAGCTGTATTAGTTCCATGTACCATTCATCATCAAAATGACAACTCAACACACCTACATAAAGTTATGAAAAGTGATGAAACAAAAACTAGGTTACACAGGTAACTATTAAACCTAGTTTTTGTTTCATCACTTTTTAAAGGTGTGTTGAATTTTCCTTTTGATGAAATATCACGGAACCGTTATAATCATTGTCAATGTTGATATTCAAAACACATATTTTCATGTTACACCTCACAAGAGCGCCCCTGTCTGTACAGTGTAAAGGCATGGGAGCTGTGTCGCCACCCGGTTGGGCAGCCTTGTGAGGCGGGTTAAGGTAGGGCCTGTAGGAAAGGATTTATTTATGCGGATCTTGAAGAGGCCCGTATTATATGAAGGAGGAAAAGCAGGATTTTGTATGTGTTTTGAATTATCGAATATATTGAATATATTGATATATAATATCAATAAATTACAATTTTTTTATACATTCTTATTATTATATATACATTGATATCTTTTTGTAAAATTTTTCACAATTATACAATGTTTTAAGGTAATAAATTTTAGGTAAAAAAAGTTGAATTGTTTGTATGGGAACATTGGAATTAGGAAAAAAGTTATTTTTCTTTTTTACTTCTACCATCATGTGGAATCATCTCCCTTAAGTATTTTATTATCTTTCTAAACCATCAAAGACAGAAATAGCCGCTTTCATATATTGTTACTGGCAAAAAAAAACAGTAAGTAAGTCTAATCTAATTTTTTTTTAAATTTTCGTCTTCTATAATTTAAACCTAAAATAAAGTACCTAATTTATTAAAATGTGTGTGAGAAAAACCAAGGCGCACAACTCATGCTGCTAGGAGGCGCTAGTGTACCAAGTTGCCATCAGAATGTATGAGAAACGTCAGAAGTTGATAATATTATAAAGTTATTATAATTTGCTAGGATCAACAACTGAATCACCTTAAATAAATAAATCCACATCTATGTATAATTATTGTTATAATTATGTTCTGCGCTAAAATTCTATGAAAATCATTATTATTTTGTGTTGTTTTATTTAATGATTCTGCTTTTTCCAATTAGAAACATTGTGTGAAAATTCAGCTACTATTGAAAGGTATTTGTTAGGATATGCAAGTATGTAATTGAGCACCTTTCAATAATTTGTATATTAAAATATCAAAAGTTTGTAGGATGGTTCACCTGCGCACTTATAAATAAATATAGTAAAAACTAAATAAGTGATTTATGAGTGCTACTTCAGCGTGAGGTCTACCTTTACTTTTCTAGTTTAGCATGCGGTCTACGAATATTTATTAATTTGTTTTGGTTAACTAGATTAGGTTAGGTTTTTAGGCTAGTTTTTTTTCATCACTTTTAAAGACTTTATATCACTTTTCAAGAGTGTTCTGATTTGTCACAGCTCTACGGAAATGTAAAGGTAAACCGCTAAAGTGGTACCCTTTTATGTATATAAAGCCAATCTACCTCATTTTCTTTAGTTAATGATTCAATCTGGCCTAATAATTTTGAATAATTCTCTCGATTTTCCAATAGTGTGTTATTCAAGACATCTTTTTCTTCATTATGTATCAAAATTGTTTTGTTCATCTCCTCTCTAAAGGCCTTTATTGTAACCTTTTCAAATAGTACAAAATTATATTTAAATTATGATTAACTATTAAAATATCCAAGGAAGATATACAAATATCAATGTGTGTTGGACAAAATAATATGTATTATAGAGCAAAATCTACCTCATTCTCTTTTTTTAATAAATCAATTTCCTCTAACAATTTAGAAAGATTGTCTTGGACTTCCAATAGACAGTTATTCAAAGTGTCTTTTTCCGTGTCATGATTTAAAATAGTTTGTTTCATCTCTTCTCTGAGGGTGCATAGTGTAACCTTTTATAATATTCATTAAATTATAATCGACAACTATTAAAATACATATCAAATGTAAGTTACTTTCAATTTTAAAGCATAAATAATAAATATGTATTTACCAACCGAAT
Organism: Hesperophylax consimilis; assembly: GCF_061612785.1. Lineage (NCBI taxonomy): Eukaryota > Metazoa > Arthropoda > Insecta > Trichoptera > Limnephilidae > Hesperophylax > Hesperophylax consimilis. The sequence goes on from NC_142845.1 coordinate 12,746,744, forward strand.
AAGCAAAAAATATATATGTATTATAAAGCCAATCTACCTCATTCTCTTTTTTCAATAAATTTATTTCGTCTAATAAATTTATACCCTTGACTTCTGCTTGTATTACTTCGTAATTCAAAGTTTCTTTTTCCGATTTGTGTTTCAAAATTGTTTGGTTCATCTCTTCATTAAATTTGTTCAAAGCAATCTTACAATGATAGAAAATGTTAATTTATATTAAATTACCAAACACCAATTTATCAATGCATACTTCATTGAGAGTAATTATTTATAAACAAATCGTCTCCTCGTCAGATTGAAGGTATTTGGAACAGTCCAAGAGCATTAACCTCTAAGAGAGTGACTTTTAGAGAGAATAAAGTGTTCAAAAGAGTAAGATTTTATACATAGTATGGTATTATAAAAAATCAAACATTGTTCAATAATACATATATAATACCAAAATAACCGATTCAATCAGTTATTAATAATAATAAATTATTATTATTAATTAATTTCCGACTTTATGTCCGGGTTAAAACTTCCCTACGGGAAAAACTAAACCCTTCCACACATTTTTCCACAAATGATCATCTAGTCAATCCACATTATGCAAGTGCATTATATATGATGCCTAAATTAATATTATTATTAGGAGGATTCTTCAAACACCGCCACACGGTGTACGTCCATACTCCTTTACGCATTTTTTTTGACGCACATGTGAGGGCCACACTCTCCTAAAGGTTAATGTGAGAAAACTTTGAACGTACTATAGTTTTTATCCGAATTTTCAGAACAAAATGTTTAGGTAGGTAATATTTTGAAAGGTTATAAAAATAATCTTTGAATTTATGTAATAAAATAAACAAACTTGTGTGTTTGAATGACTTCTCCAGTATAAGTGCCTTCATGCAGTCAAAATGAGATATCTAACTTTGACATTTTACTTGACCTGAATATTATTCAGATTATGAACTGAAGCAAATCCTTTGTTTCATTTTGCACAGCTGGTAATGTGGGAAGGAGAAATCTATTGAATCTGAGGTTTGAAAGAGTGGCTAAGAATGAAAATTTAAATCCAATAATTAGGGCACAATAATAGAAAATGATGTCTTATTAACTAGGAGATATCATTTACGAAAGTGCATTGTTTTACGGCACGAATTTGACATTAAGGTAACGGATGCAGGTTTGTTACCTTGCCTACTGACCCATTAGCCTCGCGGTAATTCACAAATATTAGATTGTATGGGGATATACTTTACTTTTTAATGAATCGATTTTCAACGCACAGATTTTTGACAGTAGATACATCGTATTCCGAAAGGACAGAAGCACTGGACAAACACGAGGTGGTGGACTACTGATGGCATTACTGAATGAAGAAAACATGAAGACAGAACGTTTTTCACAACTAGAAACGGGCGATGAAAATTTATGGGTCAAGGTCACTATTCACGACGTTTGTTTGTTTATTTGTGCGGTTTATATACCACCCAGTTCCAAAACAAGTGTTTACACGACTTTTTTCGAAATGCTAATTAGTAATTTAAACTACCTTGTTCGCAAGAAAATTTTAGTGATTGGTGATTTTAATATCAATTCTTCACAAAATCCACGTGCTGTGAAAACCGAACTCTCGTATGTTATGGAACTATTTCAGCTGAAACAATTTAATATAGTGCTGAACTCAAGTGGTCGTACTTTGGATCTAGTGCTAGGTAATTTTAATATGGTCATAGAAAAATCTGATTTCTGTCTTGTTCCAGAAGACAACCATCATCCCACACTTTTGTCAGAAATTAACCTTAAACATGATAAACCGTTAAAAAATCATCATATACTATCAGAAAATAACTTCCGTGGTTGGAATTTCTACAAGGGAGACTTTGAGAAGCTGTACAGCCAACTGCGTGACCACAATTGGCAGGCTATCTTGGAGATTTCCGATGTTGACGAGGCAGTTAAATGTTTTTACGATATCCTATTCGCGTATTTAGATGAATGCTTCCCAAGAAAAAAAAGGCATCGAAAAGAAAACTATCCTAAATGGTTTTCGCGCGAAATTATTGGGGACATAAAGATGAAGCGCATACATCACCGGCGGTGGAGACAATCAGGTTTGGAAAGTGAACACGAGTTATTTAAAACTTATCGTACTAGAATTAAACGCAATATTTCAATAGCCCACAAAAATTATATTTCGGAGGTAGAGAATAACGTGAAAAACGATCCGAAATCATTCTGGAAATATATTTCTGACAAGAAACGTGACAGAGGTTTCTTAAGTCATGTTAATCTAAATGATAGCACACACAAAGGATCCGACATACCGGAAGTCTTCGCAAAGTATTTTCAATCCGTATATAATTCAAAAAAAGTTGATTTTGAATCTTATGTTCCAAGACAGACTGAATCAACAAAAGCTCAAAATATATCTATTCATAGCGTTGATATTGTAGATTTTGTTTTAGCAGTAAAGAAACTGAAACCAAAAACATCGTATGGTCCTGATTTCATTCCACCCTTTATTATTAAGGGATGTTCTGAACCATTATGTAAGCCACTTCTATATATATTTAATCTTACGGTTAAAAACGGAATTTTTCCTAAATTATGGAAGCTGTCGAAAGTCACCCCTTTACACAAAGATGGCGACAAGTATCAAACAACCAACTACCGTCCTATAGCGATTCTCTCCGCACCTGCTAAACTATTGGAAATAATTATCCATAAATATGTTTATACCAAAGTTGAACCATTCTTGATCGAACAACAACATGGATTTAGACATGGCCGATCAACCACTACAAATTTAATGGTATTTACAGATTACTTGTCGAGAGCACTCGATAACAACGAGCAAGTTGACGCATCTTACCATGACTTTGCAAAGGCTTTCGATAGAGTTGATCACTTAGTGCTTCTAAATAGGCTCGAAGAAATTGGTTTTTCGGAAAACTTATTGAAACTCTTTTGTAACTATTTGAGTGAAAGAGAACAATTCGTGTCCTATGGTGAGTTCAACTCTAATGCATATCCTACAAATTCTGGTGTGCCGCAGGGATCCAATTTAGGACCCCTATTGTTTTTAATTTTTATAAACAATATTCAGGGAAAGATTAAATTCGTCCGTTTTCTACTTTTTGCCGATGACATCAAACTCTTTCTGAGAATAAGATCGATAGAAGACTGTAGAAAGCTCCAGGAAGATATCGATGCAATTATTGACTGGAGTATTGATAACAAACTTGGGTTCAACTTCCAAAAATGTTCAGTGATGTGCTTTACAAGGGCACACAAGACCATATATTTTAATTACAAAATGAAAGATACGTCACTGAAGCACATGGTGACTTGCAAGGACTTGGGAATTGTGTACGACATTCGCTTAACATTTCACGCTCATATTGAAAATATCTGTAAATCAGCCACTAAGATGTTGGGTTTTGTCATACACAATTCGAAAGACTTGACCAACCTTGCAGTAATAAGGCTGCTTTACTTTAGCTTAGTGCGTAGCATTCTCGAGAATGGATCTCAGGTATGGGGGCCAGAGGACACTGTCTATGTACTAATGGTCGAGAAGATAGAAAAAAAGTTTTTACGATACCTCTACATGAGAGAGTTTGGTTATTACCCATGGCTGTTTCCAACAGCATTTATCTCGGGAATGCTGGGTATATGCAGCCTTAGTTCCAGAAGGGATGTTGCATTACTCCTGATGGCGTATAAGCTACTAAACGGTTTAGTATCAATACCAGACATTCTGGCTAAAATAGGATTTTATGTCCCGGATAATTTCGCGCGAGGCCGCCAACACAGGCTTTTGATTCTTCCTAGGTGCAGAACTAACTTACCAATGGTGATGCCCTTGGGAAGAATCACTAGGTTAATTAACTGCCTCGCAGGAAATGTGGATATTTTTCACATGTCCTACAACGTATTTAAACGTGAAATATTATTATTCAATACTTAAAATTGTAAATCTAAATTTGAAACTTTTTTCTTTGTCCCACTTGTAAATGTACCTATTTGTTATTCACTTTTTTGTAAATGTTAATTATCGATATTGCAATGTTCTGGTTCATACTGTTTTTGCAAATAAACAATAAATAAATAAATAAATAAATAAATAAATACTCTGTGAGCGGTGTGGAAAGCTGTCCCAGTGAAGTAAAGTTTGGGGTTATTTCCCTTGGTCAAGGTAAATAAAAAAATTACAGGAAAAAAATATATTTTCATAAATAAATACTATAACAAATTAAATTGTGCAATTAAAAACATCTTAAAAAATTATAATAATATACATGGCTCAATAGAAAAAAATTCGAAAAATGTGTAGGATAATTCTAGTATTAACACGAACCATAAACATTTTGTTTTGAAATTCTTTAAAAATTCAGAAAAAACGTCACCGATATCGATAGTTAGAAACCACATTTACAAATAAAAGAGCTAAATTACGTGTAACCCAGCAATATTAGAACTATGTGTACTTATAAAAGAGCTAACTTACGTATAAATCAGCAATATTAGAACTACATATATGTACATACTTATAAAAGAGCTAAATTACGTGTAAACCAGCAATATTAGAACTATTTATACTTCAATAAAAACCTGAAGAAATGCTATACCTCCTTTTCCTTCACCAAGACTTCCTTTTGGCTACAAAGATTTTGAATATCTTGGTTCAATTGACTTATGTTTTTATTCAGACTTTCTTTCTCAATTTCCAATTCCTGTTTGAATGTGTTGGCATCCAACTTCATATTTTTAATTAAAAGGAGGTAAATAGAAATAGGTATCATCCAATCGAGTCATGTTAGGTTAGATATCATCATCATGCAGCATGCAAAAAATAATTAAATACATTACAATGTTATTAATAAATAACTAAATTATCATCATAATATGGTCCCAAGAAAGCAATCATGCTGTAACTGCCACTATATTGTATGTACAAACATATTTTTATTTATTTTTGGAACAACTTAATGAGTAAAACCTCAAATTGTAATATTTAATCATTGAAGACAATAAAGTATTAAGAAAGGGTTGTTTCAGGGAATTTGAACAATTCTGCAAATTTCAACATTCATTTTCGGGTTCTGTGAGTCCTATTCAAGTTATATCATTATAGACTAGCAGTTTGACAAAACTGAAATAATAGCAGAAGTTGAAAAAATCTCTCACAGAACTTGAAAATCAACCCATACTTAATGTTTCAAATTTTTGTTGAACTTTGTCACATTATTTTTCCTCTGCAGCAATCTATCTCAGTCCCATAGATCGACATTAAGACGACTCAATTCAGTACAATTTGAATTAGTTTTTTAAACTTTAACATTTCATTTTCAAGTTTTAACAACAATATTTTGTTTGTGAAAGAATATAAAAGTTAATACAAATTTTGTACAGGTGATCGATAGCCTAGTTGGTAGAAGACTTGACGAGTAGTCGGATGGAAAACTCACACAGGTACCAAATTACACCCTTTTTACACCCCTAGTTGTTTGAAGCTCGGTTTCAAATTGGTTTAAATTAAATGGTTTAAATTAAAGTCTGTTAATATCCCATCATCAGTGTGTCAGCAGATTGTCAAATATTAAGTAGGATTATTTTTCATATCCCTCAAGCACAACAACGGATTAATCAAACAGTGATGGACTGACAACCAGCAGTCATTGTGAAACAACTAGGCCTTAGTGAGAAGGTTTGTACTATAAATCTTTTTGGTTTAAAGCATTTCTAAATAAAGTAAAATTTTCATAAATAAAATAAAGAGTTAACCACTCAGAACATTAGAACGTCAAAAGACGTAAATATGATAATAGCGGTCAAGACATTAGAACGTCTTTTCACGTAAACGCGCGAGATTTTACAAAAATTGATTTATTTCCATCACTAGTATACGGATTGCCATGATTTAAAAAACAGAGTATCGATAATGAATAACGCTACGCGTCTGTATTCAAGAATATCTATGGAACATAGAGGTGCATTATCTAAGCCGATTGAAACTGTCAAGATGTTCGTTAATAATTTATTGCGTTTCTAAATAATTTATTAAAAATATTTTAGTTTGGAGGGTTAATATTTTGAGGTGACTAATAGTTTTTAAATATATTTCTTCAATATATAAAGTGTTATTCCTTTATGCTACTCAGAAAAAAGTACATTTTTCAAGGCTTTGAAATAATGGTAAGCGATTTTTACATATTTTTGACGTTTTCATAAAATGTATATATAGATACGCAAATATTTACGTATAACAACACAATGCGATAGTGGATTTCATAATCTTTCCAAAACATTTTTTAGAATGAGGCTACGTTTCCCAAAACGTGAGTTATGAAGATTTTAGTAAAACTCGTAAATAACACAAAAATTATCACGTTCTGAAGTTCTCAAAGGGACACATAATAAATAAAATTCTATGTCTGAGAGGTTAAGCCTTCGTTTTTTTAAATACAAATATGTGTTAAGAAATTATCTTAGTCGTTCAGGAAGGGAAAAAAAGTGTTAGTAGTTAATAGTTTAAAAAGATTTGTGATCTAAGTATTTTCATACCTCTTTTTGGTTTTCTAACCGTGTTTTTGTGAGAGTTATTTCTGATAGTTCATTTTGTAAATTTGCAACAGTTTTGTTAATCTCCTCCTTCTCCTGAGCATGTTTGTCTGTTAAAGAAGCTAGTTCTTGTTTCAGTGTCTCCATTTCTGTTTTGGCGTCATTTGCACTTTGGACATGAACACTGTTCACTCTGTTAAAACAAAAATAAAATATTAATAACTTACAATCAATCTGACAAATACTAATTATTATTTAAATTGCTTTAAAAATAATTGCTTTAACGCCAAGATGGATCAAAGTAAAAGAGTGTAACTTGAAAAAAATCACTATGGTCTAATAATAGGATATTTTCACATTATGTGTACACTTTGTCAAAAAAATTAAGGAGATGATTCTACATCATATTTTAAGTAAATTTAATATTCAAACCATATTATTTTTTAACGTTTTTATGTCATGGAAGACTGGTGAGTCATGGAAATCCAGGGCAGACAGGAATGCCAGAGAGATTTATGGAACTCCAGAGACATACAAAGAAAAGTCTTGTGAGAGTCATGGAACTCCAGAGACAGACAAAGAAGTCTTGTGAGAGTCATGGAACTCCAAAGACAGACAAAGAAGTCTTGTGAGAGGCAGGCAAATGCGGAAGCAGATAGGAAATTCGGGGAAATTAATGGAACTCCAGAGACAGACAAAGAAGTCGTGTAAGAGTCATGGAACTCCAAAGACAGACAAGGAAGTCTGGTGAGAGTAATGGAACTCAAATCACATCAGGAAGACAGATTACATTGATAATAATAAATCTTACTTGGAATTTTCACTTTGACGAACTTGATGAGCAGCCTGCAGAGTCGCTAGGCTTCCTTCTAGTTCTGTGGCCGTCTTCTTGTAAGATACCACTTGCTTGTCACAATCTGCTTTCTATTAAAAATACATGAGCAGTTTAGATCAATGATAAAGAATAAAAAAAATGTATACATAACGTAACGGTTACAAAACTGTATTATATAAGCAAGGACAATGCAACAAAGTGTAAGGAGTGTGTGTCTAAAGGTATGAAAGTGACAAGGAATGATGATGATCAGCTCATCATCACAAACGAGCAACCATCACACGAAGCAATAAAAATAATAATTGATTACTGTCATTGCCAATAATCTATAAGGGTGGAAAGGACAGAAAATTAACAATAAATTAAGCATCTATAATAGGTCGCGCAATTAAAGTTCAGGCGGCCAACACATTCTTAGGACTACTGTGTCTATTGGTGCCTACGAAAATTCACTGAGAAGCTGCCTCTTGTCACAAGTATACAGTGATTTAAATATTTATTAGTAAAGTTTTTACATTAATTTCAGTAGAACAAGTTTGAAATATGCTGTACGCAAGCAATGTATCCGTATGAGTACTATGTTTGAATCAACTCTCGCTCCGATACCTATAAGCTACAATAAAATATAAAAATAAACTTGCCTGTCTAATTAGAACAATATGTTCTTCCCTCATTTGTGTATAGGCCGATTTAAGTTTTTGGAATTTTTCTTCAAAGCTTTTTGCACGGTCCTCAGCAGCAACTATCCTTTCTGTAAAACCACAATTTATAGGTATTTTGAACATAATGAAAATGTTACTTTATGGATATTCTTAATGAGCAGAAATAACAGTAAAATGGAGTGTACAAGTTCGTTGTGATTGCAACGCCTAAATCTTTTCGCCTTCCAAAGAATTATCAAATTTTGACACTGTGTTCATACGCGCTAATCTACGAATGGGCCCAACCGATTTCAATGAAATTTCGTGAATGTGTTCAGTTGGTTCCAACTTGAAATATAGGATAGTTTTGAACCCAAAAATAAAAATGTATATTTTTCAACAATTTTTTTTTTCAGATTTCTCTTTCAAAAATACATACAACCACAAATTTTAACTTCCCTACATAGAAGACTGTGGCAGGACAATGTCTTATTATTATAAGATGCATTCCAAATGTTTGAGTTGAATTCTAACTGGTTTCTAATCTTAATATATAAAAATTTTGCATGCATATCGTCGCTCTAGTTAATTTTTATCAAACAGACCAAAACGTAAATCGGGAGAAGTAACGCTTCAAAGTTTTTTTTACGAAAAACGCATATACAATGAAATTAACTTATTCTAAGCTTACTAAATTGATTTGAAGTGATAGAAATTATTATTTTTAAGTAAAATTCATTCCAAATGTTTAAAATTACGCAGAAAACACATTTTTAATTTGGATGTAGGACAAAGTGTTGGATAAACACGCTCGGAATGTTGTTTAATTTTGGTGGACTTAAGACAAACCGCACCTTAAAAACACATAAAAATATTTAAAAAAATATATATCACTTGTATCGTATAAATAAATGCTTTCTGAGAACAACTGCACACTTAACTCAATTTCGCCAAAAATGGACTGTTGGACAAAAACGAACTAGAGCGACGATATGTTAAAGCTAGCAAAACTCGAAAAGTAGTTGACCGTTTTCACTGAAAATTTCAAAGTTTGTTGTTATTAGTGCTAGGAGTGTTTAGAGATGTTTAGTTGGTAGAAAAAGTTGGGGACGCCCGAGGAATACTTAACGCAATATATCTGCACCGTAATGAGATACAGAGTCGAATTAAAGTCAAAACGAGAGTCAGCCCGAGAAAGACATTAGCAATAGTGAAAAATTGCGGGGGATCCACTTGTATATTATATTAAAGAAAATATTAAAACACCCACGCTCAAATTCTGGTGCAGAAGGTATTGGCTTCTGCTGGTCCATAAGAATACTGCGCTGTCTTTTTTCATGTTCCAAATCATCCTGCAAAACAAATCATTAAATTATTTAATTTTGTAAAAGCAAAAATTTATTATTTATGTTTAGATATTATCTACTACACCTGTAGAATTGGTAATTATACAAAATTTATAGAACACTGAAAAACGGGTTGTTCTGTGAATGTCCTATCCAAATTCAGTTTTCTTCCAAGTACTGCGAAAAAATCGGCCCATGATGAAATAATAACAGAACTTGAATAGACCTTTCAGTGAACGTGAATTTTAACTTTGAAACTGGTAACTTTTAACATATAATAATAATAAAATTTTGATAAATGTTCAAATTCTGTGAAACCGGTCACAAGAAATTTTTGAAAAATGTGAAAAGAAAAATCAGAAAAAAGATTTAGAATTTAATTTAATTTAAATTTATTTTATTTTATGGGTAACTGTCATAATATTAAGCGAGGTTAGGTTAGGCCTATTTGAGTCGGCAAAAATTTGTACATCCAAGTTTACAAATGTCTAATTTATTATTACATATATACACTTATTTATTACAATTTATTTTTTATTACATTTTCTTTTGATTAATATGAATCCTACAATCCAGATTACATTGTGGACATTAAAACTACAGTTAGATGTTATTGGAGGTTGCATTTTTACATAATATGATTCTGACGTATACATGAAATACAAGAGAATTCAACACAGAAACTCATTTAGATTTTTATAATACTTAACAATATTAATTGAGAAAGTACCTTAGCTGCATTGAGTTGGCTTTCTAAAGAAACAATACGTTCATTTACGGACATCATAGTAGCTCGGTGATCAGCTATCATGCTGTGGATTTCACTCCTGAAATGTTAATTTTATTTTTAAATAATAGTTTTCATGAATCCTGGTACATTTAGGGGGTATTTCACCCTCCTCTCTATAACCTATCAAAAGCACTATTCATGGGATAAGGTATTTTCGAATTACGATAATTATTTATAAGTCCAAGTCCAAGTTTACTATTCGGTACTCGAACCTATGAATATACATTATTATTTTGAGATTTTTACCTCCTGCCAGTACTTATTTATTTTAATAAAGTTGCCCAATTCCACCTCATGCTTAATATGCAAATTTTTTTTAAATAATACAACTTAATTACTACAAGAAAAATCTGCATATATGTAAGGGGAGGTAAACATGCACAAAATAAGTTTTAGTTTGGGTTATTTTAATAATTTATGCATATTTCCTAACCTTGACACTTACAACAAATGTTGGATGATACAAATAAGAAAAAACACGGTGGTCGCACATGAAATTTTGAACTTTGATTGAGAAAAAATAGAACTTTAATGCATCTTAATACGATCGCTTCGAATTCTACGGCATGCAAAAAGGCTCTTTAAAAAAACAACACTTAATTTCAACTTAAATATCGAATGGAGACAACTATTTAAGTCAGGGGTTTAAGTAGCACATGCACAAAATAGGTTTTTAGGGTTTAGTTTGGGTTATTTTAATAATTTGTGCATATTTCCTAACCTTCAAACTTAACTTTGACACAAAATGCAACTTTAATGCATCTTTTACCATCTCCCACCACATAAACAGTTATTTCTTGTAGTAATTAAGTTGAAACCAAGTGTTGTTTATAATTTTTTTGCGTATTAAGTGTGCAACGGAATCCAATAAGATTAATGTTGTTTTTTGTAGAAATTAAGTTGAAACCAAGTGTTATTTAAAAACATTTGTTTTTAAATTCTGATAAAATGTCATACCAAAGACTGCAGATGGACTGGCTAACACAATCATCAGAATCCATTTGATCTTTTAATATTTTATTCAGGGTATTATACAAAAATTCAATGTGCTCAGTTTACTGGAATTTTGTTTAAAAATTGTTCTTTTGTTTTAATGTTTTGTAATGTCTGATTCAAATAATTAGAATAGAAAAAAGATATTAAAAAATTATTCTCCTGTAAGTAGGTTGATTCTCGTGTTAGGTTGGATGAAAACTAACCCGTTTAAATGTTTTTTTTGGGTGGGTGGTTAGGTACTATTCTACATAACTTTTTGTAATACTAACCTCAATCGTGATATTTCAGATTGTAAATGTTCAATCAGATTATCTCGTTCTACTATGGGGTCAGAGGGCTGTGAAGACTGGGGGCCGGCGTAATCTACAAAGTCTGAAGGGGTATCGGGACTTGTCAACTGAAAGAATAAAATTGCATGGCATAATCTGGTAATGTTATCAAAATTAATAATTATATGTTGATACTATAATATGACCTTCAAAAAATATTTGTAATATGAAGCATCAATTGGAAGAAGAAGTCGGCGACACCGGAGGAAGACATGGCACGATCAAGTGAACTATTCTCGATCCAAGTTAAGAACGTCCTGCTGGCGTACCAAATTAGGTTTGTTCTGCGCATACCACCCCCCCCCCCCCCCCCGCTTCGTTCCTTCACCATCGCTCGGCTGCGATTCTTCCTGTCTCCGCTCATAATTCAGTATGTCCTTGGCTTTAGTTCTAAGTGCCCGCGTTTAGAGAAATTAACCCATTCAGACCCGATTGCGATAAAATGGATTTTCAGCCGATATGTCCAAATTTACTATCACCAATTACGAAAAACAAAAAAGGACAGGTACACATTATTTATTTGTTATTTGTATGACTATTCGATTTGCAACAATGCATTTTTATAATTCAAGGATATAGATAGGTAATATATGTATAAAATTTGTGAATGTTGGTGTTGATCGGTTTTATTTACGATGTGGTCAATGGTTAAACAGCATGTCAAAGTAAACAATACATCCTTCAAAATAAGTGATGTAAGACGACTCATGCAAGAAGGTATCGAAAAAGTTATGCCAGAGCATTGGAGTAACTTTGTTCGACATATTATTGGTATCAAAAAATTTTTTTGGAATATCAATCACATTGTTGATGAACTCGAGGACAATAATAATAATTTGTTAGCTTTTGACATTTCAAATGAATCATCTGAGGAATTTTTTTTTTTTTTGTAATGGAAATGATGATATTTTCAACTTTGGATTGATTTCTTAGCTGATTTGATAAATATGATGCCAAATAAAGTACAATATATATTGTAATACTATCATCATCATTATTAGAATATATAAAATAATTAATTTATTAAAATAGTGGGTCTGAATGTGTTAACGCTCGTCCTTGTAGAAGTGGGGAGAAGGGGCGGAGACATGCGCGTCCACCGGTTGTTCTAATGTTGGACCGAGAATAGATACTTGAGTCGGGCCATGTCAAGAGTCAGAATAATAGAAGAGTGTGTATGGGACGATGTATAAATGTGAATGAGGCAAGGAGTGTGTACCAAGACCGAGTTGTTCGGCGGTCCGTCTTCTCTGCCTACCCTGCAGTAGCAATATGATGGGTAGTTAGTTAGTAGTTAGTGTCAATTTTTTTAATGCTTGGTGCAATATTTTGACATATGACAACAATCGAGGGGTTTTATTTTTTGATAAAATAAGTGTCAACGCGTATAGCTAAAAAGTGTATGTGGGGCATTTTTGCAGGTCGGTAGGTATGCCAAGTCTAGACAATCGTTCGTCTTTGGGTTGCAGAAAGTAAAGTTTGTTTGACTCAAATAATGTATTTATTTTTAAACCAACCTGACTAGATGTATCGGAAGTATCAATCAAGTTTCCAACCAGATCCTGTTCTTCAGTGTACTGCTCCTCAGGTGGCAAGATCACTACCGGGGGCACATAAGTTCTAAGTTCACTCTGAATCAAGAAATTGGGTGGGTTGGACGGCAGTGTCGGAACGTTGATCAAATTCTTAAAGTACTGCATCGCGTGGGTCTTTTGGTAGAACTTCTTGAGCAATTTGAATTGTTTCAGGAAGCGTTCTCGGTGGCCAGATAAGGTGTCGGGAGGTAGCATGGAGTGGAGCTTGAAGAGGAGCTTCACGGAGAAATCATAGAGCTGGTTGGAGTCTTGTACGCAGGGCAGGATGGGAGCCAGTCGACATTGGCCGGAACTCATCATTGAGGAGGTGCGATTGTCGATTGAATCAAATACTGAAAAAAATCATAAAATAATATACGCTTCAATGTGGTATTGAAATCCTTTTAAAATCAACTTGTACTTGTAGTTGTACAAAATAAACTTTAAAGCAATATGAATAACAGTAGAACTCACTTGCAGTTTGAAGAGTTAGAATGTCATCCATGTAATCAAATATCTCCACTGACATCTGGAAGCTGTGAAAAGAAATAAAAACTTCTATTTATTGAAATCAAATATCTCACTCACATCTGGAAGAAGCTGTGAATATAAATAAAATCTTATATTTATTGACATCAAATATCTATACTGACATCTGGAAGTTGCGAAAATAAATAAAAATTTATATTTATTGAAAATGCAGTGATATTTTAAGCATTGGGTGGAAAAAAGGCATTATCAGTCTATCGCCGTTTATTTTGTTATTAGCTCAAACTATAGCCTGTTCCCTGTTTTACCCCATGACAAAAACTCATTTCAATCTGACATATATAGATGTGTCTATGTGTTAAATAATAGACTAGTATTGGTTAGATGGGTGGAAAAAGGGCCTAATACCTGTGTGCAATAAAATGCATTCTGTGAATATTTAGGAAAGATATGTCATCCTTTACTATATAATATCTAATAATAGATAGTTTTCCCTTGTTTTGTATTCATGTTTAAACATAAAGATTCATTTTTTAACCAACCTGACTAGATTGATCACCCAACATAAAGATTCATCGAAATATAATCTGCCAAAAACTTTGAGTGCGATTATCTCAGAATGCAATTTTAGTGATAACGCCTCTTTTCCACCAAATGCTTAATTTGATTGTAACAAAAAAACATTTATCATATATGAGATCACATACAAGAAAAACGTTATCAACCAGAGGTTTCTGCATAAACTTTATTTAAAATTTTACAGTATAATATTACTATAAAACTACATTTATATTAACTACTTTTGAAAGATAGTTTGACTCTGTAAGATAATGGAGGTTTATAAAACTATCTAACTTACTAGTTGTTGATGTCATTTTCTCCAATCGCATCTAACTCCTCGGCTGTTAGTTGGAGGTTGCCAGGGAATCGATGATTGCGCTGATGGAAGTTGATCTTGGTAATCATCAATGTGGCATACAGCTGAATAAGTTTGCCGTATCCTTCTTTTAAATGAACCTATAATCATAGAAAATAATACTATTTATTTTTTAACAAGATGTGGCAACCACTCTAGAACAAACATAACGTTCGATAGCAAAGTTACAATCTCGTCCAAGTAAGAGAGCCTCATGAAAAATATTTAGGGGTGCAAAAGGAGACTGCAGCCTGATTCACCAATTCCATTCACAGCCTGACTTTTGCTCTAGCAACAGTGTAAAATAAGAATTTTGGACTGCGGACTGAGAATTGGGAGGACTGTGGACGGAAAACATGCGAGCATTCTAAAATTATCCTTATTAGAATAATTTGCGATGCGAATTTAGCCTTAATGCTTCGAAAAATGTATGAAAAACAATATTAGCATCGTTTGGGCTAATAAAACATTAGGTTACACTTTTGATTTTTATGAAAAAGATAGCAATGAATGATCTCGATGGTCGAGTTTTTGAACCATCCACAAATCAATCGAAAAAATGACAAATAATGTATAAATCCTTTCTGACCCCTTGATGGTTCGTTCGGAGCATAGATAATAATAACAAAGAAACCCATACTACTGCAAATCGCATCTATGCACTGCGGTGCCCTGCCATGTCCGGTTAAAATGGTACAAATAACTAATATATGTATATATGAGTTTTACTGGAAAGGTAAAAAGGAATATGTATAAAGATTCACAGTTCGCTTTGCGATTATATAGGGGACCCTTCTTCGAATGTTACGTAATTTTTACATTCAGGTATCTATGTAAAGGATAAATTAAAATATTGATTCAAAAATACTCCATACCATAAGAATGAAATGTTAAAATATCTAATTACAGTAAGATAAGTACTTACCCATAGCTTCCCAAGGTCTTCGATCATCCCGGTGTGGCGCTGCGACTGCTCCAGGCAGTTGTAGTGCCCCTCCCTCAGGATGATGTGCAGCACGTGGCAGAACTTCCACGCCACAATCCGGTTCTCCTGTAGCGGGAGGCGTAACGCCACAACCTTTAACA
Organism: Hesperophylax consimilis; assembly: GCF_061612785.1. NCBI lineage: Eukaryota > Metazoa > Arthropoda > Insecta > Trichoptera > Limnephilidae > Hesperophylax > Hesperophylax consimilis. The sequence continues at coordinate 12,762,301 of NC_142845.1, forward strand.
AGAATATTTGCTCTATGAACCTTCCCAAATATTTCCACTCCCAAGATGACACACCACCTTATTGTTTGAACATTCAAGTTATTTACATATTTCTCTGTTGAAAAGTTTTGAAAATAAGTTTACATGGTAGGTATGTCATAATATAATGTATTAATTTTAATATTAATTCAAATTAAATTAATGTTTTTTAATCCATTCATGGGTTAAATATTTGGCCTCCGGGAGTACGTAGCAATCCCAGCAAACGACAGGTCCTTCTCATATCATTCTGCAGACTGTAGAGTTGGTCGGTCTGTCGAGTTAGTCGGACTCTCGAGTTAGCCAGACTGTTGAGTCAGTTGGACTGTCTAGTTAGTCAGACTGTCGAGTTAGTCGGACTCTCGAGTTATCCAGACTGTTGAGTCAGTTGAACTGTCTAGTTAGTCAGACTGTCGAGTTAGTCGGACTGTCGAGTTGGCATGGACTGTCGAGTCAGTTGTATTGTTGAGTTAGTTAGACTGTCGAGTTAGTCAGCTCGTCGAGTTAGCCAGTCTATCAAGTTAGTCGGTCTGTAGAGTTAGTCAAACTGTGAGTTAGTTGGACTGTCAAAAACGATCTTTGAAATAAAAACATAAATGGCGGTAATTGGGCTATTCATTACTGTTCTGCGGCAAAATGAATGAGGTTATTATTTCTAGGAAGATGTGAGTGGATAAATACTTTATTACATACCCAGAAGGTGACGGCACCTTTCTCGTGGAAGGTGCCGATAATGGTGCTGCGGACATGCTTCTGCTTCACCGGAGTCTCCACCGGGTTGATGGCCTTACCGATGCTCTGGGTCTGAAACGTAAACCAAACTCTATTAGCTGATTGCTGGTTGTTGGAGGATTGCGGTAGCATTTGAAATGAAAAGGGAAATTTTATATAGTGACACATAATAGTCTCAGCCAGGCGCATGGTGGCATATTGTTGTGAGGCAAAAGGGATGGAGATGAAGAAGAAAGATTAGAGGAAGGGCGCAATATCCTGGCAGTATAGATAATCATTCCGTTTTAATAGGAAGCGAGTATATGAAAATATTGTGAAAAATAATAAATATATTCCTTGTAAGAAAAACATATAAAAGGTAAAATATGAAATATTGTTAATAATTTATTATTAATAGTAGCTGTATTAGGTTGCCTCAGTAGATCAGTGGTTTAAAGAGGTCGCCCCGGAAACAAATCCCGGTTACAAGTACATAATACATAATTTTTAATTTATATATTTTTATAGCCAAGTTTAACCAGTCAGATACCTGTTAAAGCATCTTCCACTCTAAATCTGAATAAGATATAGACTTGCTATAAAATCGCCATTTTGTAATTTAATGCGAATAAATGACATAATATTATTTTTAATATATATTTTATTATTATGTAATCCCAATATAAAATCCACAAGTTTAATTTAAATACAGGAAGAAATAATAATATCTACTAGAATATGTGAATCTAGGTTGATCTCATTATACTGAAACAAACGTTTCAGTTTCTGCAAAAATAATTACTCACGAGCGCAGACCAGAACCAAACAAAAACGAAAAAATATAAATAAAACATGAATGAAAGGGAAATCATCACAAACCATTTACATTGAAATCATTATAAATTTTAAAATCATTAACAAATAATGCTTCACTTGCATGCTTTTATTTGAATTGAATGCAAATATTTTAATGAACCCACTAACAAATTTTTTTTAACTATTCACAGTAGAACCACGCGTATAAAAAAATATGTTTTAAATTTTCTCTTATTTAATAAAAAGAAACCAAATTCACTCTGAAATCAAAAGGTTTTTAGGTAGGTACTTAAATACCTACTTACTTAATTTTAAACCATATATTTTATGTAACATTTTTTTTATTTCAAACAAGAATTATACAATTTTTCCATAGAAACGTCACTATTGTATATTGTTATATAGGAACCTTGGGTCACTATCTCAATGACAATTGTTTTTTCAAACATTCTTCAGACAGGCAAATAAGAAAGTCCAAATAAACACGACGATTTCTCTTTTGAAAACAAGAATCTTTACTTAACCAATGGCTACCATCTTGAAACGGAACATACAAACAAAATTACAGACAGACGAAATGCAAAACGGTTAAAACAGGACTGCGCTAGGCTTAGTCAATAATAAATTCACTTCCATGTTTGTGCTGTCTCTGTTTTTTTTTATAAAAAAAGGCCTGAATATGCTCTTTATAATATACTGTTATAAAATTCTACGCTGATTTTAGTTTATTTTAATATAGCTACCAACATTGGGTCAGTCTTTCAAACTCGATGTTTGACATTTTTGAAGTGAATATTAAAAATAAATATATTAAATACAGCTTTAACGAAATATCATTATTTGATTAATTTCTATGATCTTGAACCCTAAAATAGTTGATATCCATATTTAAAAAATATAGCTCGATTTTAGGTATGTGGACTTATGTATATATGACTGCAGAGGTCAATAAAGATCACTTTTCTAGTTCGCAAAAAGGGTCAGATGTTTAAAATTGTTAACTTTTCTAAAACTGTTGCAGAACTTTAAAAAACTATTAAAATATATATTTTATTTAAATCATTCTGCAAGTGGCTCATTGGCCAAATTTTAAAGTGAATTTATGAGATCTGTTGTGTGAAATATCATAATAATATAATGTATGTAAATGATAATTACATCAGATAACATTACTACTGTTACTTTTTTACTTACATAATTGGCATAGATGGCATTCATTTGAATTTTTATGCAATAATCTGTTGATTTTGTTATCACGTCGGTACCTAGAGTAATAACTGAATATTGCTAATCAAGGAATAAGATTATTACAAATTACAGTGGTACCTCGACATACGAGTGCCCCTACATACGAGTTTTTCGAGATACGAGCCAGCGAGCGAGTGATTTTTTGCTTTGAATTACGAGCGAAATTCGAGATACGAGTTCGGTTTAGCAGGTCGGCCGGTAGCATCTGATCTTTTTAATGACACTTGCCTAACTCATTTCCGGAACATTCTGAGAGGGAGGAAGAAACAAACCTCCTTGGACATGTTTTTTTCTAAACGGCCTACAGGTGAAAGCGAGAAAAATGTAGCGAAAAAGGCAAAGACCAGTAAGGATATCTAATTTATTTATTTACATTCTCTTTTTTGTTTTTGTACAATAAATATTTGTCATTTATAAATACGTTTTTATTATTCAAAACCACGTTACAAAATTAACTGGGGTGACATATTGGGGGTTGGGACGGATTAATGGTAGTCTAATTGTTTTGTATGGGGAAATCTGCATCGATATACGAGTAATTCAAGATACGAGCAAGGTTGCGGAACGAATTAAACTCGTATGTCGAGGTACCACTGTATATTTGAACAAAATTACAATATAACTATTCAAACATAACGATTCCATATCGTCCCATAGCTTACAACACCGCTCAAGTCGAAAATTGGCGGTTTTCACATTTTAATGCCGATAGATAGAGCTGCTCATTGCGCGTCTAACCATTGGTCACATGATATAGATTTCAGTCAATTAGAAGCCTTAATTAAAAAAGTAGTAACAGCGCGCAAGTCGGTTAGCCTCTCAACACCGCACAAGTCGTTAGTCTGTCATACATTTCTCGTAAGAGTACTTCGCGCTCCGTGATTATTATATTTTTATGTGAGTTTTATCGCTGAAAGGTCTTTGCAAGATGTTTTAATAGAAGATTAAGAGGTAAGCTATATAATACAGTAATGTTTATTGATTATCACATAATATTCATATAGAAAGAAATCATTATTGAATATCTTCATTTACTTAAGCGGTGTTTACTAACCAGCTTTTTTAACTTGGGCGGTGTTTCAAAATGTATTTTATTTCTTTGAGGAAGCTCAATAATTGAAATACACTATGGATGGAGAAGAAATTGATTCATGGAGTTCAGGTGATGATGGTGTTTTGCAAGAAATCTAAACTCAGATCATGTGACAACATAACGAACAAAAGCGGCAATATTTATTTGAAAATTTCTGGAAGAACATGAACTGGGAGCAGCAAAGATCATTTATAACTTCTCATGTTAATAAAGTACCAAAGAAAATTTAAAAAAATCCAGAAATCATCCAAAAGAACTGATAGTCGAACTTACGTTTTCAAGATTGATAATGTACGTCACCAAGTCTTTAAAAAAATGTTCTTGGCCACTCTTGGCATTAAAGATTCGTTTATAAGATATTGGCTGACAAAAACAGACTGTGCCATGCCTCCAGATTTGTCTACTTCAACCAGTAACCGCAGAAATCCAGAGAAAATTGAAGACCACAAATATGTTGAAAAGTTTTTAGCAGGTCTTCCAAAGATGCCGTCGCATTACTGTCGTGCTACATCACGAGAATACTTAGAACCAATTTTCTCGAACATGACACAGCTCTACCACACATATCAAGAGATTTGTGAGTTAGAGGGTAGAGAATGCCTTGGTCGTAAATTATTCGACAAATTATTTTTGAAACTCAATCTGAGCCTATTCTACCCGAAGAAAGATCAATGTAACGATTGTTGCAGTCATAAAACTGGAAACATTACGGATGAAGAATACGCACAACATGTTTTGAAGAAAGATCGAGCCAGGAGAGAGAAAGATACTGACAAAGATATTGCACAGTCCGGAGCTTGTCATGTATTCACACAGGATGTTGAATCGGTAAAATTGGCTCCGTATCTTCAAGCTAATGCAATTTATTATAAAACTAAATTATGCATCCATAATTTTACATTATACAATTTAGCAACTAAAGAAGTAATGTGTTATTGGTTCGATGAGTCAAATAGCACACTTGAAGCCTTTGTTTTTGCTTCATGCTTAGTAGACTATCTAGAGAAAGTTTTGAGCCAGAAATTATTGCCTGTGATTTTATATTCCGATGGTTGTTGTGCTCAAAATCGCTATGATACCTTAAGCAATGCTTTATTACGTTTAGCGATTGAAAAAAAATATTGTAATTACTCAAAAGTACCTGGTAAAAGGCCATACCCTCATGGAATGTGATTCCGTACACAGTGCAATAGAGTGTAAATTAAAAGGTAAAGAAATTTACCTTCCACAACAATACATGGCTATTACTAAAACCGCTAGGAGTGATCCTATGACTTACGAAGCTCGTTATTTGGACTATACCTTTTTTACCGACTTTTCGAAAGAATTAATTTATAAATATATACGGCCTTGTAAAAAAGCAGGTGACCCAGTCGTCACAGATGTACGTATGCTAGAATACAGACCAAATGGCACAATTTGGTAAAAAATTGGTTTTGATGACGAGCTTCAGCCGTTACCACATCGTCCCACGCCAATTAACAGCATTAAACAAATAAATCACCTGCAGAAATTGTATGCAGCTAGAATACCAATTACAAATCGGAAGTATAAAGATTTGTAAGACCTAAAAAGTGTATTACCATCTAGTTGCCACTCTTTTTATGATGACCTTCCGCACAGCAATCGCTAAAGACTGCAACTAACTATTAGACTAGAGATTTCGAGTATATTTTTTTATTTTTATAATTTTATTACCATTATATCTTGTTTAGTTGGAGTTTATTAAAGACTATGTTTTAAATATTTTCATGGTAAAATAAAAAAATAATAATAATAATTGCACTTAGGTACGCTCTAAAGGTTCGTGTGTCACCAAATAACTTTAAGCAATTGATCTCAACAATGTTATTCTTAAGATTTAGGTTATAAATACCTATTTATAACGATTGTTAATTATTTTTGAAATATTTCTTCATAAAAACTTTTCTTTGTAAATCATCTTTAATACCTTATTCCCTAACATTTCCGCAAGCAACACCGCCTAAATCTAATAAAATATCAGTCAACACAGCTCAAGTCATAAAATAAAAGTTAAAATAAAGTAAATTGTCAAAGTAAGTATAAATAATTATTTCTTAACCTCTAACTAGGGTATTTATTAAGTAATAACAGAAAAAATCCACCGAGTTTTTAAAATAAACAGTTTTTTTCGTCTCCTGTAAAGTTGGTAAAAATGACTTATGCGGTGTTGTTAGCTAAGGGACGATATAAAAAAAGTTTTTTTTAAATATTTTCCTTCTAGTTAGTATTTATTTTCACAAATATCGATTTCATAATTAAAATAATTTTCAAAGCCCGACAAATCTATCGAAATCGGACGGGTTACGCGTGACGTCATACGTACCCTCGGTTTTGTTGTGTAACCGTAAGGTCAATCTCACTGGGGTAGGTATGTAATCAACAAATCCCAATTTAAAAATTTAAAAATTTTAAAGATTTCCAAAAAAGTAAATTATTTTTAAATAATTTCTATGCCGCGATGGTGAACCGTGTGCGAGGCAACGTAGCGCAACTTGGCACAAAATTGTCCGCATTCTTAATGCATGCCGCCGGCCGACCCGTGAAGAAGCGGTGTAAGTTATGTCAGACCAATCGCAGGGCGTTTAAGTCTCGTTTTTAAATAACGATTTATTATATCTACATATACAATAAAACTTAAGTATTAAGAATCAGCGTTTGTTGACATATATGAATACATATATTTTAAGCCATAATATTTTTCACTAATTGAATTTCTAATCGATAATGAACTACATATTTCTATTCGATAAGAAACTTAGCAGATATCGTGGTAATTCACGTGTAATTTACCAACTTTGTTGTATAAAAAGACCACATCTGCTTTGTTTCTTTGGAATTATTTTTAATGATATAATAAATTATAAACTAAACTATTTTACACTGATTACTGAAAAAGAACATCTATATATAAAAGTTGTTGATTTTTGACGAATATTTGAAATTTTGTCAAATAATCTTTTAGATTTCAGATATCATTTTCTCAAAACATGAGAAATGCAGATACGTTTTTTTGCATTACATGAGCGAAATCTCGACTGTGTTATCAAATAGGCATAATAATATGTTTAACTTACGAGGAAGCTACAAGCCAAACATGTGTATATTCTTGGTATACCTTATATTGTAGGTAATATGCATTAAAATCGCTTGACAAACGGAGTCTAGAAACGTTCGATTTCATGCACAAAACTGGTTTTTATTTATTTTGTAAATAATTTTATAAGAAAGCAAAAAAGTTAACAAAGTGAAACTGTCACATATAATCTTAGCTATAATACTGTATTTTATTTAAGTTGTTTCCTTTATGCGTTCATATTGAAAAAAAAGTTTTTTAGTACTTTACATTTATATTTTTTATTGAGTAATTTATTTTTTATTTGTATTCTACTCAAGCAAAACGATAGAAAAACCTCCAATTTATCTAAAGCATATTTTTTGGTATTCATAATGTACACCAATTCGTTATAAATATTAATCAAAATAGTGATTTGTCATTAAGCTTCGCCTTAATCGACGTGAACTGTTGCAAGCTCGATCGCGATCTATATCGTGAACCATGTGCTCGTGAACGGTGACAAGTTACTTCCTTTTTGGTTAAAACCTTTATCAATGAGTTGGCGTCTTCTTTGTCAGCCAATCCGCCCCTGGATTACTATGACAACAGACGCGATGCGACGTGCCGACCTTACGAAAGTATCAGACAACAAATGAAGCAATGGAAAGTACAAGCAACACCTATTAAATAATAATGCATAGACTATTATGATAACCGAACCGCATTTGTTTCAAAACGATGAAGTAAATCGGACAATTGCTCCTTGTGGCTTGGTAGAAATACGGAAAGAAAATGAGCCCAGTAACACTTTCATCACTATAAATAATGCCAATTTCATCGCTGTAATAATACAATCAACGATGCATACTTGGAGCAAGTGAATCATTCTAAATAACTTACTAACTAACCATCATGCAGCAGCGGTAGGCAGAGAGGATAAAATAAATAAATCCACACAAATCTGCCTTGGCACACACTCCTTGCTTCATTTACATTCATACAACGTCTCATACATACTCTCCTGTTATTCTGACTCCTGACATAGCCCAACTCAAGCACAATATAATAATAATAATATTGGACAATTTGTATAGCGCCGCTTTTGGGATATATCACCTCAGGGGCGCTTTACAGTTGATGCAGGTATTACAAAAAATATTAATATTACAAAAATAAAGTGAAGTTAAGTTAAGTAAAATGAAAAGGAACAGGTGACATGAAAGTTTTTAGATTCTCACGGCCAAAAGCATTTTTGTTGTTTGTTTTTGGGGTGTTATGCCGTGTTGCGCTAACTCCTTCTTTAGCCGACGTTTCGGACAGCGTTGCAGTGTCCATCATCAGGGCAGATCCGGTAGATCCGAAGATGTGTGACACATCTTCGGATCTACCGGAAAAAGATAGGGCGACGCCGAGAACTTCAGCTTGTATATCTAACTTCTATATCTATCTATTGATATAAATAAAAGTGTCTGAACTATGGCGGGCGTCGATTTGATTTTTTTATACAAATCAAAAATTTCAAACCCGAGATTGATGAAATTTTGCACACTTCATAACAAGAAGACGTTCACTGTGTTGAGATTTCGAAAAACCACACCTATCCCCTTTTCCAACCACATAAGGCGACATAAGGCTCTAATAACGGGGGTTTGCTCGACGCTTGCATTTGAATTATTTCTGATGAACGTATTGCTAAAATATAAAATATTTCTGGAAGGATCCCTATGGATGTAAGTTATTTATATTTAAGATTAATAAAAATAGGACATTAACATTAAAATACTATATGTAAAACGGTTTGAAAATTTTATAAAATGTTTTTCACGATGAATTAGTAACTTACCGAGGGATCCCTCTAGAAACATTTAAGATTTTAGTAATACGTTCATCAGAAATAATTGGTCGATTTTCTAGATTTAATATTGTTTTTACACGACTTATTCACTTTTGTCGTTAAGATTCCCACTTTATTTTAGAGATTTGATAGGGTAAATTCAACCGCAGGTCTGTCCAATACACCAGGGCCGCACGTCGCATATTTTTGTGTACGGCTGCTTCAATTAAGTCGTTCAGATTCTAGCCTTATTTTAGGATATTGTCAGCAGAATTTCGATACTTTTCGATGAAATTTTGCACACTTGAGAGGAAAATTACTGTCTACATTAGATTTCGAAAAACCTTGTGTAGAGCCCGGGCAACGCCGGGAACTTCAGCTAGTAGTGGTCTGTTCTAGGTTCTCAACCCGTGCTGATGCCTACATTTTAAGGTTTATGGTTATAACTGTTTAGTTTTGGTTGTTATTACACCTAAATTAATTTGTTTTAAAAATACCCATGTAAATAACATGCAATATTTTCGCAATTTTCATCACCGTTATGAATATTTGCTGTTTCAGTTTAAATTAAATTTCGAATCACCGTTATAGATATTTGCTGTTTCAGTTTAAATTAAATTTCGAATCACCGTTTTAGATATTTGCTGTTTCAGTTTACATAAATTTCGAATCACCGTTATAGATATTTGCTGTTTCAGTTTAAATTAAATTTCGAATCACCGTTATAGATATTTGCTGCTTAAGTTGAAATTCAGAAATTGATACATTTATTGTTCAATGACTTTTTAACTGCTAACTTTATACAAAAAAAAAATTTTTTGAAAAGTTAAGTTGGTCTGTAATCATAGTTATAGAAAATCTTATTTGCAATCATTTTTATAATATATATACATTTTTATGTGAATTCCGAACAAGAGTCCCAACTGCTCCCAATCGTCTGGAGCCAGTGAGACTATGGCATTCCCAATTGGAGATGATGTGAGGCTGAAGGTCGTGAAGCCATTTCAAGAAACGTTTCAATTCTGAATGGTGGTATTACACCAGGGCGATACTGAGAGTATATTCCACATTTTAATTAATAAATCGTGAAATAACACAAATTCATCAAATAAAATGTACTTGCGCACGAGGGGATTTGAACCCGCAACCTTCGGATTGCTACTCGATAGCCTTACCCTTCGACCACGGAGAATATCCTTTGAAGTATCAATAATTTGTGAATAATTATTATTACGCGTTTCATAAAACATTTATTTTTACTAACAAATTTTGCTATTTACTGCCGAGACTAAACGGGTTATTGTTGATTTGTAGTTGTAAACAATAGTAATTTTATCCGATTGGGACAAAAGTTCGCGTAGAATAGAAGCATATTGCGTGAGAAATAAGCAGGTACCTTTTATTTTTATTAGGACAAGGTCAATGAACGCAGTGAGAAATAAAAAAGCTAACGTGACAGGAATGAAAAAACTCCCAAGAGTTGGAAAATTAAATAAGTAGTTCATACGTCTTGCTCATTTCATTGGAAATTTAAATATACGTATGAAGTGAGAGAGAGACAGAATTATATTCTGATACATAAGACCTTTCGACTCCTGGGCCCCAGACAGGCCAATGAAATTGATTATCTATTGAAGGAAGAAATTCGATATTTTTGGTCGATTCACAAGAAGTAAGATGAAATTGGCCTTAAGGCGATGCCATACGTAGTAATGCAAAATCATGTGTTTTTGGTTTGAAAATTTGGTCGCCTAGAAATGTTTCAGATGCTTTAATTAAATACTGCAAGTAGAATACATCTTGGTCTTTGAAATAATCGAGTATTTTTTAGATAAGTCTTTTTATAAGCCCAGAAAAAAATAATGTATAAGGCCTATGAAAACTGCTTTAAAGTTCAAAATCTCCTACTTACGAACCCATTTTCGGTTATGATTTTATTGTATAATGTGGCAAATTAAGTTATTTATAAAATGATCGAATTTTTTTTTAATATTTATGCCTGAACATCCTCAAAATAAAATAAAAGTCACTTTTTGGCCATGTTTTTTTCTTGCATAAATCAAAACAGGCGGATGGTGTTAAGCGGGAATTTAAACCTTATCGCCATCTACGTAAGGGGTGTTATTGATAGCGGCTCGATTTAAAATATTACACGACGTAGTGCATCGCCTTAAGGCGAAGCTTAATGCCAAATCACTATTTTGATTTATCTTTATAACGAATAAGTGTACATTATAAATACAAAAATAAGCTTTAGATAAACTGAAAGTTTTCCTATCAATAGAACAAAAATAAATATATTAATTACTCAATAAAAAATATAAATGCAAACTACTAAAAAAAAAATTTTTCAATAGAAATGTATGAACGCATAAAGTAAACAACTTTTTAAAAATACAGTATTATAGCTAACTGAGGTGATTTTGCACAAAAACGGCGCTATACAAGTCATCCAATTATTATTATTATTATCTGTGACAGTTTCACTTGATTAACTTTTTTGCTTTCTTATAAAATTATTTACAAAATAAATAAAAATCAGTTATTTGCTTGAAATCGAACGTTTCTAGACTCCGTTTGTCAAGCGATTTTAATGCCTATTACCTACAATATAAGGTATACCAAGAATATACATATGTTTGGCTTGTAGCTTCCTCTTAATTCAGGCACACTTTTACGCCCACAGCACAATCCCACCTGTTTATCTGTTGCATTTCAAAACAGCATATAATTAATATAATTTATTTTTTATTAACTTGTGTTAACAAGAAAAGGTTTTTACCCAAAGCACAAAGGATAACAAATTATTGTACGCAATAATTATTAGCCTGAAACACAAATGTAAATTGAAAAAATCTTCCGAGAAAAAATAAATGCCGCCAACGGGAATTGAACCCGCACCTTCTGATTGTCGGTCAGGTGCAGGTTATTGAATTATTTAGCGGTTAAAAATAAGCAATCGTAGCACAGTGGTTCCGTTCTAATGCAATCAACAAAAAAAACAATTATGAGAAAATCTTGCAGTCTTTACAGGTAAAATTGGGTTTGATAAATGACAAAATTCGTGCATCCATGAAACTTTCGTCATACATTCATCTTGACAGTAGAAATGAAGATCTAAGTCTATAGATCAGTCAGAGTATCTGCAATAGTTTTTTTGTTGATGTTAGACTGTAAGATTTTATCACAATAGTTTTTTTTGTTAGACTGTAAGATTTTCTTACAATAGTATTTTTAGTTGATGTTAGACTGTAAGATTTTATCACAATAGTTTTTTTTGTTAGACTGTAAGATTTTCTTACAATAGTATTTTTAGTTGATGTTAGACTGTAAGATTTTATCACAATAGTTTTTTTTGTTAGACTGTAAGATTTTATCACAATAGTTTTTTGTTAGACTGTAAATTTTCATACAATAGTATTTTTTTGTTGATAGTAGACTGTAAGATGTTATCACAATAGTTCTTTTATTAGACTGTAAGATTTTCTTACAATGGTTTTTTGTTGTTGATGTTAGACTGTAAGATTTTTATCACAATAGTTTCTTAGTTGATCTTAGAATATAAGATTTTCTCACAATAATTTTTTTTTGTAGATAAAACTCGTTGACATAATAGGTAAAGTTTTTTTTATCAGAAGTTGCTAGAAAACAATATATGTACCTACCTAGTAGACTGTAAGATTTTATCACTATAGTTTTTTTGTTAGACTGTAAGATTTTCTTACAATGCTTTTTTTTGTTAATGTTAGACTGTAAGATTTTTTCATAATAGTTTCTTAGTTGATATTAGAATATGAGATTTTCTCATAATAGTTTTTTTGTAGATAAAACTCGTTGACATAATATGTAAAGCTTTTTATCAGAAGTTACTAGAAAACAATATATGTACCTACCTACATATTTACCATCTGATTGTATCATGATACTAATATATTGATAAGATTAAAAGTGTCGGCGACTATTAATTGTTTGTTATAGATAAGTATTAAATTTTGGAGAAAATAATAGGTAGATAGGTCGTCAAGATAAACATTTCATAACAGGTATCTTATGTATACTGCTATTTCAATAGTACTGTGTATTGAAAGTTAATTAATAAGCACAGGAATTTTTTTTAGTCGTGGCACACTATCAATATCAATGTACCTGTATATTGTGTAGAAGTGAAATGACACTAAACTGCGCTATATAAATTCCATGTTATTATTATTATTATATGCACGTCGCTGTGTGCGTGCAAGTTTTACAAGAAAGAGACAGAATTCTATGATCGTATCGCACTTTTTTTTAAATCAAGTGTAATGCGATCAACCTAAACCACACTTGACACATTTACCACACAGGTACCTACCGAAAGTAAAGACTGCGACTGTAAACACTGTATGTACCAGGACAGTACCAAGACTAAACATCGGATTATATGCATCATCAATATGATTAAATATGCACTATCAATGCTAAAATATGCACTAGCATTGCCAAAACATATGCCTAGAATATACATATGATGAAAACAGGAATATCTGCCCTGACAATGGACACCGTAGTTAATCTGAATATGTCCGAAATGTTGGCTAAAGAAGGAGGAAAGGCAACACGGCACAGTAACTCAAAATTTAATCCCGATAAAACATATATCTCTTGGAAGCAGCTAATCTTTGAAGAATAAAATGGCTGGATTATTACGAAAAAATGCTTAAACGTGCATTAACGACCAAAAAGGCTAAAATATGCACTAGACATGTATGTACAAATAATGTTCAAATGCATGAAATCTGACAAAAATTGACCTGTTGTGTATTGTATAGCATAGAATAAAGGAGAAAACTAGTGCCTTCCATACACATTTGAATTTCAGCGAATTTTCCATTTAGCCCAACAGCCCACTACTCTGTCTCACTTACATTCGTCTGACATCGTAGATCTCTATCCCATTTGAAATTCGTAAACACAGTTTTGTATTGGAAATTTAATCTCCGATTGGATGAATGTTTGTATCACGAAACACGTCCATAAGGCATTTCTTGTGTTCTATATTCTAAGGTTTCAACGGTGTTATCAATGGTAAACTGACGTTATATAACATCACTAAATATTGATTAATATCATGTTGTTATATCATTGATTCTGTTAAAATCTGAAACTAAACTTCATTTTCTGAGGTCGTCCCTGCATGAATCTACAATTCCATAGCATTGAGTGGAAGTCCACAAACATTCCACTGCTGTTCTTCGTTAGTATGGGGGTTTGGAATTCCACTAAAAATTCAGTAGGTTTCGTGAGCACCTGGTACCATCACGACATACCATTTATAGGTCCCTTGTAACTCTTTCCCATAAACTGTGCATGTAACAGAGAGAGAAGTTACAACTGAAAAAGTTACAAGTCACAACTCAGTGGCATGTTATTATTGATTGTAGGTAAACGTCCGTTATGGTTTTGCCGCGGAGAGCGCCGTTGTAACCTCTCTTTCTGTTGCAAGCGCGGTAGTTCATATAATGCGAGGAAGAGGAAGAGGTTATAACGAAGCTATCAACGGTACATGTGCTTTTACTCACCGCACTCAACCGTAAGGCCTTCGGAGAAAAATATAATAAGTCCAAACACGTAGTTCATACTTCCTCTTCCTACGACCATTGGTTGAAGTGTATGTGACGTTTTGTTTATTTAAAACCAATTGGTTAATATATTAAATAACTAGCTTAGAACCGTCAAAAATCACAGGATAATCTAAATTCTCGAAAATAAGTTACAATTTTCTAAAATGAAATTATGCTCAATGAAAAATGCATTGGCCGTCTTTGGTGACCAGATCCGAATAGTCAGGTACTTCCCATCTTGGCAATTGACCGGTTTAGTTCATTGACAGACAAATCCCATGCTAAAACATCCGGCCATGCGTCCAGCGGAACCTAGTCATTATTGAATGAAAGTAAAAATGGAACTGAACCAAACAGGGTGGTATAATGATTTAATAAAAATTAATACTTAAATTTAAATGTTTTGAAATCAGATAAGAAATCTGATTAATTACTTTCTGCGACATGACATTGATTGAATTCAATAATCTGTATCCAGTTATATGCACGGCATGTCCGTAGATTTTAAGCTCGAGGTCGAGCTTAGCGCGGCTTGGAACATAATCCGGTATTTTTTTATTTTTTTATAGTGAATACCTCACAAGAGTCCAACTGCTCCCGTCTGGAGCCAGTGAGACTATGGCATCCCCAATTGGGGGATGTTGTGAGGCTGAAGGTAAGTGGGGAAGGGAAAGAGGAAGGTGGGGAAGTACCTGGCTATTCAGATCTAGTCACTAAACACGGCTAAAGCCATTTGGAGCAACGTTTCAATTCTGAATGGTGGTCTTACACCAGGGCGATACTGGTAGTATCTTTCACTCTGGAACGTGCCGCAAATATACTATATATTATTTTAATTAATTAATTGTGAAATAACACAAATTAATCAAATAAAATTTATTTGCGCACGCCGGGTTCGAACCCGCGACCTTCGGAATGGCAGTCCAATGCGTTACCACTGGACTATGCCGGCCGTCATAAGCCTAGATAAGTAAGTCGTCTTCGGTGGTAAGCCAATGCACGTCCCACAACTCAAGACCTAGTATTCGGTGATAAGCCAAAGCACGTCCCAAAACTCAAGTCCTAATCTTCAGTGATAAGCCAATGCACGACCCACTACTCGAGCCTAGTCTGGACGAGGATGTTGAAACACATAGGTTTATATAAGAAAAAATCGGCTTCTATTACAACCAGAAAAGGTTTTTTTTCTTATGTGAATACTGTCCCACGACTGTTCCCACTGTGAGAAGCCAGCAAGACTTCATGCCATCCCTATTTGGGGTATGTTGAGACCGTTAAAAAAAATTGATATTAAAATTGAGACGACTCCTCTAGGCAGGAATGGAAGGTAGCAAGAATGGAAGATAAGGCTCCGCTAGGCAGGACGTATAGCCAGAATGGAAGATAGGCTCCGCTAGGCAAAAGGCTCCGCTAGGCAAAAGACTCCGCTAGGCAGGACGTATAGCAAGAATGGAAGATAGGCTCCGCTAGGCAAAAGACTCCACTAGGCAGAACGTATAGCAAGAATGGAAGATAGGCTCCGCTAGGCAAAAGACTCCACTAGGCAGGACATGTAGCAAGAATGGAAGATAGGCTCCGCTAGGCAGGATAGATAGCAAGAATGGAAGATGGGCTCCGCTAGGCAAGAGACTCCACTAGGCAGGACGTGTAGCAAGAATGGAAGATATCAGTTTTCACACAATTGTCAATTTTGCGTACATATGCAGAACAATCATAAACCCTAATAACCTTCTCAGCAGCTAAACGTTTTTCTGGCTGCTATCGACTATCGACTTTTTTTGTTTTTCACAAAATAATCGCTTTGAATTTCGTCGTTTGAATTTCGTCGTTTCCTGCCATTCCATTACGCTTGGGAAGTGGCAGAATTATCGGCAGTCGTGCCGCGTATTATCTGGCATTATCTAATCGGGCCATTTAGCACATCATGGTCGCACCTTACGACGAGAATCACGAAACAACGATACACCTGTATATTGTACAACACACGACCGGGTTATTGATTTGTGATAAACCGCCGACAAGCAATTGTGTGACAGGACCGTGATAATATTGAGTTAAGTGTTGAGTACCTCCTACAAGACGCACCTCGAAAATAAATTTATTTTTCTTTATATTTCTTCAAAAGGTTCTGTATTAATACAAATACTTTGTATTGCTACATTTCTCTCTCTCGCCAGGATACGATAATATTATTGTGGAAAATATACTGTACAAGTTTTTAGTTCCTTTTTGGGTCTTCCCCACACCTCATACTTCACACATAACATTATTTAAGGCCAAGTGTAATAGGTACCTTGTTCAGAACGAAACTACAACAATGCCCCCCAGCGGAGGAACTAGGTTTTACTAGCCATTTAAAGACAGTTCTGTACTAAAAAAGTTCTGTTGAAATTCGTAAGATGTCACTAAAACAATGTCATGACACAAGTAAAAATAAATTACTACTAAATTGCTACTTATAAATTCACATATTAATTTATAAGTAGCATGTGATAAAAAAAATTAAAAGTTATAAAAATATGGGATTCGAACCCGGGTCCTGCATAACGAGTGTCGAACGCTCTACCTCTAGACCGCGGTTATTACGTATCGACCAAAATATCATATAGTCAAAATATCTAAAAGTCGCAGCAGGAGAGCATTTTATACTTTTAAAAAAAATATTATAAAAAAATCACAAAAAGAAAAAAAAAAAAATTAAAAGTTATAAAAATATGGAATTCGAACCCGGGTCCTGCATAACGAGTGTCGATCGCTCTGCCTCTAGATCGCGGTTATTACGTATTCGACCAAAATATCTAAAAGTCGCAGCACGAGAGCATTTTATCACTTTAAAAAAAAATATTATTAAAAAAATCACAAAAACCACCATCAATTCTGAATTATTATTTTTTTTGACAAAACATATTTATGCTGTAACTTGAAAACCTATACCCATATATTCAAACGTAGCGACACTTTTTGAGAGGTGATGTTGTTTGGCTGAAGGTAAGTGGGTAAGGGAAGGAGATGGGGAAGAGGAAGGTGGGGAAGTACCTGGCTATTCAGATCTAGTCACTAAACACGGCTAAAGCCATTTGGAGCAACGTTTCAATTCTGAATGGTTGTCTTACACCAAGGCGATACTGGGAGTATCTTCCACTCTGGAACGTGCCGCATATATAGTATTTATTTATTATTATTTTAATTAATCAATTGTGAAATAACACAAATCAATCAAATAAAATTTATTTGCGTACACCGGGTTCGTCCCGGAAAGACAAGGGTCCTGTGTTCGAGTCCTAGAAGTGACCGTATCCTTTTCTGATTTTTCTGTTTCAGATTTTCGTTTAGAAATCGCTAATATTGTCTTCAATAATTAAATATTACAATTTGAGGTTTTACTCAATAAAGTTATTCAGAAAAATAAACATTTTACTTTACTTGCGATTTACTCTTAACGGTTGGCACTTCACTTTTCTTTTTTAATTTTAAGACCGCACAAGAGTCCCAACTGCTCCCTACTACCTGGAGCCAATGGCATCCTTAAATGGGGTATGTTGTGAGCACTGAATAGATAATACACAATGTCGACACCGACTTAAGGCGATGCCATACGTAGTAATGCAAAATCATGTGTGTTTTGGTTTGAAAATTTGGTCGCCTAGAAATGTTTCAGATGCTTTAATTAAATACTGCAAGTAGAATACATCTTGACCTTTGAAATAATCGAGTATTTTTTAGATAAGTCTTTTTATAAGCCCAGAAAAAAATTATGTAAAGGTCTATGAAAACGTCTTTAAAGTTCAAAATCTCCTACTTACGAACCCATTTTCGGTTATGATTTTATTGTATAATTTGGCAAATTAAGTTATTTATAAAATTATCGAAAAAAATTAAATATTTATGCCTGAACATCCACAAAATAAAATAAAAGGCACTTTTTGGCCATGTTTTTATCTTGCATAAATCAAAACAGGCCGATGGTGTTAAGCGGGAATTTAAACCTTATCGCCATCTACGTAAGGGTTGTTATTGATAGCGGCTCAATTTAAAATATTACACGACGTAGTGCATCGCCTTAATACCTTTATGTTCTAGCTCCTATAGCACGCACTGTCTCTCTTACACTTGCCTGACATCGCATATATCCTATTTATTTATTTTTTATTTAAAATTAAAAACCTAACAGGATTATACCTACACATCATTCAAGGTAACATTGAATATATAAGAACAGTAATATAAAATGTGTATTTTTAAGTTAAATATAACCTGCCTCACTCGGCAAACCTGTATTGAGGCAGAATATTTAAACAAAATTAATTAATACGCTGTCTATGGTTTAACAATATATATGGCAAATAAGTTCCTATAAAACCATTTATTTACTAGTAGGTTACTACAACATCATACTTACTTATCGTCCGTAGTACGATAACTTTATACAATAATCGCTGGATATGCGCGAGTTCATTTTTTGTGAGAAGCTAATGACAGTTCCATTTTAGATTTGCATCAAACGTAAGACCTAAGTATTTAATATAAACGTTTCGATCTAGACAGGGACAATTACAGTGTGCATCATTGGACGTGTATTTAGAGTTTTAGATCTAAGTTTTAAATCTTTATTTTGAGTTTTAGATAATGATAATGAAAAACAGTTTTGTGATGAAAATTGAAGGTCCGATTGGATCACGTAACATGCCCATATCGCGTTTTATTGTGTTCTTTATTTTTCTATGATGAAGGGAATGGGAGGGAATAGAAGAGGAAAGTTGGGAAGTAGTGGCTATTAAAGTTCGGTCATCAAATACGGCAAAATTCATTTCAAGCGACGCATTTGAATATTGCCACGTATAAAATATTAAAAAATATAATATTTCTTTAAAAAATTATGTTTTTTTGTTTGAACTTCTTACACGTCGGAACGGAGCGACCCATCCACGTGATGTTTTACACAGAGATGGTTGGAGGACTGGGAAGTTACATAGGTTACTTTTCATCCCGGAAAAACATATCGTACAATATTTTTTTCCCTAATACCACCACGCGAGTGAAGCCACGGGTAAAAGCTTATATACAGGGTGTCCGGATAAAGTGCGCTAACTTCGGGGGGGGGGGGTGATTCTACATGATAGTACATGTAAAAAAAAAACATAAATAACGTTTTTCCAACTTCCAACAATGTTGAATTGTTTGTATGGGAAAATAAATATTTTATGGAAAGTTTTAATTTCAATTTTAAAAATGAGTTATTTATCTTTTTTACTTCTATTATCATGTAGAATCACTTCCCGAAGTTAGCGCACTTTACCCCCGGACACCCTGTATACATAATATATACTGCTGTGTATTTTTAGTTAGTCACCTGGTTTTTAATTTGCCCTTATTAGACAATCATAACTGGCTGAAGCTATTATGGAAGCCGGTAGAAGACGATGCAGATAAGTCGTAGCATGTAACCACCAACACCTATGAAGTATGAATGCTAACCGGTGACTTGTGTACATATTACTCAGTTGTCGGAGGCGACTGAGAAACAATGCCTGCAGAACAATGGAATGTTAGACGAAATGGCTAAAGTATTTGTACAGGTATACTAAAGGAAAGGTTGCCACAAATACTGAACAAAGGATACGGGACTCAAAATTACATCAACATGTTTTAATCCAGATATGCTCGGGAAACGAGTCTTTCGGCTACGTGCTGAATCCGGGGTATAGTGTCTAGTGAATTCTCTTCACATTTCTAGTCCACATTTTATTTTGTCTCGTCGTCAAAAAACACAAATCGCACACTGTGGTGTACAATTCACCAAAAAATAATAACTATCAAAATACGGGACAAAATAGATATGAAAATAAATATGGGAGGAGAGAAAAAAAAATTGTGGAAACCCTAATGACTCTTTAGGAAAGGGTCACATAAGCAGCTTTTATTAAGTACCTGCTTTATCTACACAATTGAGAAACATAAACGAAACAATGAAATCTGTGAAAGACCCCAAGAAAAAAAAAACACTTATTTAATAATTAAAAATAATACAAGGAAAGAACGTATTCTCCCGATTTTTCAAAACGATTTATTTTCTTGGTATTTTTGCAACAAGGTGGGCATCTAACCTCCATACAGAAAAGTAAAAAACATTACATGTGACGATTATTATCAAAATTGATCAAATCAAAAAGAAAAATCTTTAACTAACAGTGGCAATTTATTAATTGGCGAAATATCTAAGATACGTTACTTTCAAAACAAGTCAAATAAAATCAAAACCTGTGTTTTAAAAATATACGACAGAATGAAAAAGTGTCCAAAAAATATCAGTTTTTAAACTGGTAAGACATTTTTTAAACTAATCATCACATGCACATATTGTAATTATTAATTAAATATTTTAGACAAAATGAGGTAATCCATTAATAGTTTTTCATTTGGACAAATAATTTAATATTTAAAAGAAATTAATTTTAACCTTCAAAGTAATATATGAAAATCTAACCGTCGGAAAATAGGAAAAATATCACGTCTACATATATACGAGTTTTGTGCTACAACGAGGGTATACTTCACTTCACATAGTCATTATTTAGGAATAAGGTAATGCTAGAAACAGTAAAAAAACCGTTTCATTTTTTAATATATTCAATAAATTCAGGCGAAATTGCTCCCCCCACCCTTCCCTGGATTAAAATTACTTTTTAGTTCCCCCGCGAATGCGGTCGTATAAGTAGTTTTTTATCGGAAAGGGCTACAATAATATTATGTATTTGAGTTAGGCAATCTATTTTACCGTGATTGACTGCTAGGCGAATATGGGCGATATCCGATTAAAACGCACGCGTCACCCAAAGAGATCTATAAATCAACAAACAAAGTTGGCAAAACAGAGTTGATATATCGTTGGATTCACATTATCAAATAATGTTTTAAAACATATATAAAAAACGGTAGGTAGTAACTAATATCTGTGAGTGTACTGGAACGGGCAAAAGGAATTTCAAGAGACATGATAAATGGAGACCTTTACGTAAAGTTTGGTGAAAGCAAATCTTCTAATTTCAGTTTGGTGGAATTACTTTGTGGCGATCCAATGCCACCTATCTTGTGGCCGAACCCAAATAAAAATCATAGGCAAATTGCTTTGGAACATCAACAGATTCCAAAATACATTATTGATAGCGAAGATTAGGGCGGGTAAGGCAACATTTGCAGGGCGATTATCTTCTAAATAATTGCGAATACGGTTTAAAAAAAAAAAAAACCTTTGCAAAATATATTGTAATTTAGATGCCATCAAAATAAAAATAAGTCACGCCCTAACGGGTAGAGCACTGTATTAATTTATGCCATGCCCAAAACAAGAACAGAATGTTACCTCAAATTATCGGCGAGATCGCAAGCGTGGGAAAGTAAACGGGGAAATGGAACGCGAGGAAGTGGCCGTTCTTCTCACGAGTGAGAACCAGAACAGTGAAGTAGGTACCTACGTAGGTATAATATTTAGGTGGCTACCAAAATACACACTGGTAACATAAATATGCAAAAAGAACAAACCGATTTTTTTTTCAAATTTACGGCAGCGATCCAGAATCAAGTACCTATCTACACCCACGTAGGGACAGATGTAAGAATTCGTGGAGGTTACGGGTTACTAAAAGTACCTACCCACGATTGAAAATGTGCGCATGAGAAAAATAAATATGCATAAAAGATGAATACGTTTTTTTTCGATTTACGGCAGCGATCCATAATCAAATAGGCACCTATCTTTTTCCATGGAGGTAAGAACTAGTGAAATATACACTAAGTACCTACCTGCCCACGTAGCTTGCCTTTGATAACCTACCTTCTTATCTATCTAAAAATAATATATCTGCTAAATTTAACATTAAATTATTATTAAAAAAAATTTGTAAACTTTACAACTTGTTGGCAAAATATTAATTATATAAATGATATTCTATGATCTATTTAATATAATCTATTAAATAAATCAGTGAAAACTACTTTGACTTGTGACTTTCTACGCCATAGAATGCCCGATATAAATAGAAATCCGATGTTAAATCAACTTCAACTTTCGTTCCTACATAGAAAACGTCGCAATATCATCAATTCACTGTGTTAGTAGCTGAATGGTCAAACGCGTCCGGTTCAACCCTTTGCAAGCTAAAGTCCTCCATCATTGCACTAGAAACATTTAACGCTTATAATGATGGTATAGTAGTAGGAGGAAATAAAAATATATTATCAGGTAACTAACCTTGGAATGTTTATCAAACGTATGTAGAAAATACATTTAAAAAACATAAAGAATTAAATAATGAATTTATGTAATAAAAAACATAATCTAAAAGCAATATTGTTCATTGTTATTTGGTTATTGGTTGGTAACACACATTTAAGTGGAAAATATTTAATCAAGGTGACAAATAATGGTTCTTAAAAGAAAACCCTCAAATCCACTTGGCGTTAAAATGAAACCTTAGAAAATATGGAAATGGGAAAACATATTTAGTAAGTGGGGCATATTAAATGTCCAAACTTTATCCATTAGGCGCTTGCACGAACTACATAAAATACCGTATAAAAGTTTAATAAAATAATAAATTTCAATACCTTTGTTCGCAACAGTTACTTACTCAGTGGTAACAAACAATAATGTTCTGAGACAAGGTTTTTCGGCATAGCAAAACGCTAAATAAGGACTGGAAATAAGCCGACGTGGCTCAGTGGTCCAGAGCGTCTGACCGGACAATCAGAAGGTGCAGGTTCAATTCCCGTCGGCGGCATTTATTTTTACTCGGGAGATATTTTAAATTATAATATTGCTTATAATAATTTAATAATGATTTGCTTTCACTACTATCTAGCTTTGTAGTTACGTATTTGAAAAATTGGGTTTCGGGGTTTTATTATTCAATTTGGTATGAAAATATTATTGTAAGTAATTTGGTGACCAAAAATTCTTTAAAGACGTACACGTACAAAACTTACTGACAACTAAATATTGCTAATTTATTAGGAATCTCTTCAAATTATTTGTAATCCGTCAAAATACCGATGTTTTGTTACTATTTCGGAACACTTGTGCATAAAAATGCTAACATTTTCGCATTTCTTCACTAAATATATATTGTTAAGACAAACGTAGATACACGAACACGTGTACCGATATTATTAAGAAATTATTAATAGTTTATCAGGAAACGGCCTGCACTCCCGTTTTTATCCGGATTACCAATAAATTGAAGATAGTTTTAGTAAATCTGCAATATTCATATTTCTCCATGTACTTCATTTTAATTTGTTTGTAGTAACCCCCGTCACAATTAGACGTCTTCCTGAAATTGGAAACTATCGACAAATAGTCATGCCCATAGTCAAGTTTTGGTAGTATTTTGATGACTGTTGTACAATAGTTTTGTTATCAATAGTTGACAAAAAAAAACCAACTTCAACATTGATCGTTAAAATGCAAAAAAAATCAAAATGGCGTTGAATTCCAATAATTAGTGACGACTTCGAATCTACGGGATTTAAAAAATATCGCATGATAAAGCGTCAATATTCGTTCACCGAAAAGAAAATCGAAAAAAACAACAGTCAGATAACATTAAAAAAACTGTATTCCATTTAGCATCAAAGATACTCAGTCAAAGCGAATCGACATTATAAGTCCGCTTAATTCACAGCTGTATCGACGATAGTAATATTATTCGTAACTATTGCATTGTTGGCGAACAGCTGTTCAATCGACATCCATACTACCAACGCGCGAGCAATGAAATCGAGAATTTGTTGAATGCGAAATTAAAATACATTCCTCGTCCCAAGAAAGGGGATAAGCACTACCGAAGATGTATGTGTAAAAGTAAAATAATTCTCCCATATAAAAAATGTAAAAATGATATCCTTTTATTCATTTGTCAGCAACGAGGGCCCCTTTACAAAGCGATGCCCCTAGTCCAAGTATGCAGAGGCGTGCATGATATACATAATTTTCATAATAATATTTGGATCAATTATATAACAGTTTTTGCGAAAGAAGCAGGGATAAAGAATCGAAAGGTTTGCTTGTCCCAAAAACATAAAAAATGAACATAAATTATTTCGATAAATAATTGAAGAGAAGCATCATACTAACTACACATATGAGATGTGACCGGTCAGTGGCTATGGGTCAGTAGCAGACGTCGTGAGTTCAATTCCCCGGCTGGCTTCTTCCTCCATCACGACACAAGCAGTATTTTCTGCTTACTGTGGTGGAAGAGGAGATTTACAAATATTGTCAACTTATTCGTAACCCGGGAATGTTTGCCTTTTTTAATGTATACTATTCTTTGGCAAACTGACAGAGCGATAAGCTCACTAACTGGGGTTTTCCGGCGCTGCGAAGGCGAATATTTTTGCATTCAATTTTTATGGGTTATTTCACGAATAATTTACACTTCGCTTGAGTGGAAGATGCTCTAGTGCCTACTCTCAAAATCTAAAAATTACTTTTGAATTTATTATTTACTGAATTACCTAGAATAGCCTGATACTTTCCCACTTGCATGCATGTTCCGAAATATAGCAACAAATACGGGCAGCGAACCCTAGAATATAACGTGCCCAAAAAGTTCAACATGTCGCCAAGTAACGTAAAAAATTGTAAATTCCCAAATAGATTCAGATTCAGAAAACATGGCACATAAGTAGAAATAATTTATACTAGTCTCCACTAATCAATCAATAGTTGTTATTTATTAGCATGTAGAGGCTTGTTTCGGAGAATTTGAAAAATTCGACAAATTTCAACGTTCATTTTCAGGTTCTGTGAAAGCCCTATTCAAGTTCTGTTATTATATCATTATATGCTAGTTGCATGACAGAACTGAAATAATAACAGAACTTGAAAATTAAATTTGAAGAATTGTTAAAATTCTCCGAAACAACCCGTCCTCGGTGTTATTTTAGATTATGTGTGTCAATAGTAATAATCTGCATATCTTATAAGTAGTAACAATATTATATATATTTATAATTAGTAATAACATTATGTAGGTATACATATTTACATTGTAACTGAACATTTACATCGTGTTGACAAACTGCTTAATCGTAGTTTAACGGGATAATGCTTAAAAGAACAAAAGACAAAAATTAAAAACCTTTCTCGTTACCTTACACATTTCCTAAAGCGTTATAAAATCTCCCTAATTGGTATAAAAATATATAGTCCCCCTGACATCGGACAGTCGAGAGTATTGTACGGTGTTTCAGAAAAAAAATCTATTTCATAATTTGTTGGTCATTTTTTTCAAGTTTATGACCTCGGAAAAGACTATATTTTTATCTATAAAAATGAATTGAACTAAATAAACAAAGTTTATTGGTCCACTATCGACCGGTCGCTGAATAGCCACAACTCTCCCTTTGTCGACGAGCAATGGACGCCACTGCCTGCTGGCTAGTACCTAGTACGCCAGCGACTACCGACCACGAACGGGAAGGGGCTTATCAACAACACAGGAACGAGATACGTAATAATTATAAAGTAGGGTATAAAGCTTCTACTGGTTGCTGGTTAGGTACTGGCCGAAAACCTTGCGAATTATCTCAGCAGACAGCTGTCTTCTGGTTTGCGAGGGAAAAATAACGTGCAATATTACGGCAATGTTAATGCTTTTTCTCAAGGGCGCATTACAAAAAAGATTTATGTTTTGTGATAAAATAATTCAATAATAGTATTTACTAGCGCATATAGTCCGAATTCTTGACAAATCAGTTCCAATTATAAAAATGGTGTTAACATAATTTATGTTAAAAATATATACTTATATTATATTATAGGTAGGTTTATCAGTTTCAATTTTGAAAATAGCACTTAAATGCAAACAAATTTTAGACCATTGGCCCAGAGTTACGAGGGACGCACAGATTTTATTAAATTTTAATTTCTGAGGTCACGGTCTAATAAAAGGTTTAGATTCCAATTATGTAATACTAACTGAATTGTACCCAGCGTTGGTCGGAGACTTTTCTCTACTTTCTATAAATATAATATGCATGTTTTATAGATATAAACCTTATGGAACTATAAGAACTAAGCGCACATACAGACAGACAGACGCGGATAGTGACTTTGTTTTATACTACAGGGTTTTCCAATAAGAGGTGTTATTTTGATATTCAAAGAAAAATGCCATTTTTTAATATAATGAAAAAATGTTTATTTCATTATAAATAGGAAGGTATGCCGTTAATAGTGAAAAATAACATCAGTCAAATGACCACCATGACCACGCCTACAGGACCATATCCTTTTCATGAAATTTTCCATAACCAAATCGCAAAGTGGCTGCCTTATGTCCTCGATAGCCTCACGAATTCCATCTTTGAGGTCTTGAATAGACGCTGGGCTGTTGGCGTAGACCTTTTCTTTCACGTGGCCCCAAAGGAAGAAGTCACAAGGTGTTAAATCACAAGATCTCGGTGGCCAATTGTGATCACTTCTTCGAGAGATAACACGGTCCGGAAACTTTTCCCGTAAAAGATCAATGGTTTCGTTACTTGTGTGGCACGTAGCGCCGTCTTATTGAAAGTAAACGTTGTCCAGATCAATACCATCAAATTCCGGCCATAAAAAATCATTAATTGCTTAATTAATATTCAAAATAACACCTCTTGTTGGAAAACCCTATATTTAGAGATTCACAACTATGCAAAAATAAAATTATTATTGAATATAATGCATTTACAACGGGCTGGCTCTGAAATGAGATTGACAACGGCTTTTACCTTTTAAAAATAATCTATCTAAATTAATATAATGTAGATGAAAAGAGAGTAGTCCGGCAACCAGAAATATAGGCTTCTCTATAATTTCTCTAGAGAAATTTGCAAAGAAACAACAACAAAACCCGTGTATTGTGAAATCGCGAGCATTTTCCCCATGTTTATTATAATACAAAAGTAGCCTCAATTGAAACGGGCTAATTGCATTCAAAACAACACTTCGAATACGAAAGCAGATGATCTCATTCAATTCAGAAATAAATTAATTATTTAATGAAACAATGACCAATATAACATCTAACAGCTTCTTTCACAAGTAGCATTTTGTTTTTGCCATTCATCGAGCAGAATTAATAATGGTTCTTGTTTCGGTAGTGTGCTCGGTTATCCGATCCAGCAAAAAACAACTTTGCATTCTGTCGACTCAAAATTTGCATCACTGAACATTATTCGCCTGGAGAACGTTACCCGATCTGCCTGACACTCGAGTAGGTTAATGGTGCCGACAGACGTAGCTATAAAAGATCAAAAGATATTTGGCTTGGCGTATTTCGGCATATCGCTCGCCGTACATTTCCAATTGAAATGTATGGCGAGCGATATGCCGAAATACGCCAAGCCAAATAACTTTTGATCTTTTATAGCTACGTCTGTCGGCCCCCTAATGGTGAATCATAAGGTTGAGATAACTAACTAACTAAGGTTGAGGTGTGAATTGCAAAACGGAATGAACTCCGACAAAAGGGGTTCAAAGTTTATATAGAATCAAGTTATCTAACTAACTATCGTGGTGTTCAGTTAAGCAAAATGTAGAATCGTAAGATTCATTTATAAGTTCCAAAGCGCGTCTCAATGGCTGCGATGGGCTGGACACATCGATATGTCAACTCTAGATATGGCGTGTTTTACAAATTCGGTCGAATAATTCGACTTACGAACGGGAAATTTCGTAAGCAAGCAAACTCCTCATATGATTCAATCGCCTCGCTTCGAAAGCATATTATCTTTGGAGACAAATTTGGTCCTTGTGGACCAACAAAGGGTAAAAAGCAATGCATATTTCGATTTATTGGATGCGAAATAATGCATTTTCTTTTTCATAAATGTTTTCGTAACCCAATTTTCGGAACCAATAATGTTGTTTTCGGTGTCATTTTTAACATCCACACGCCCCGTCTAAACTTTGTTGGTATATAATAACAAGTGAAAAGAATGCCAGATGAAAGGACAATGAAAATCATGACAAAAATGGTGCCTCAGTGGATTTGTGGATTACTTGAAGTGTAAGCAACTCAGAGGTAGACCGAGGAAAAGATGGACTGACTGGATGGAAGAAGATTGGAGCGTGTTGAGAAGACATAAGGACTATATAGAATGGCTAAAAACCAGAAACAAAGTGAGAAAAATTGTGAAGGAAGCCAAATCCCACCCAGTGATGGTGGTGAAAATGTTGAATTTGTGAGTTGGTACCTACACTTTACACAAAGTTCAATGGTCTGAAATGGGGATTCATTTTTTCATCATTAGATCAAAGACAGAAGCCAAGTAGTAACTCAAATGATGGCCGGAAGACCCCTTCACAAATTAAATTTAATGAAGGATAAATAAAAATGGCCAGAGAACAATAAAAAAAAGTTTCTCATTTAGAGATATTCTCATCGCATGCTTTCCCTACACAGTCCCTATCCAGTTTAAGCTCAGATGGATGTATTTAAGTATGGATTACAGGAACGGCTTCAACTTACTATATTATCCCCATATCGGAACTATTTATTCCTTAAAAAGCCAATAATTTATTCACTGCAGTCAACCATTAGTCAAGTCAGCAGAGTCATCAGCTATCTGAAGGTTAAATGAACAAAAGCGCAAACCGGATACTTAATTCGGTAAGCATGCTTTCGGAGTGCGAGGACCTAAAGCCCGGAATAAACTCCGACACGATTTAAGAATGATCACAGACTCGACCAAATTTAGAACTAAACTTAAAACTCATCTTTTCCGGCAATCATATACATAAAGTCAGAAACCTTTCACCTTCCCAGTTCGCGATATTGTAAATAACTAAATGTGTAAAAAATGTAAATAACTAATTTTTCGAAGAAAACTTCTTCTAACTGCTTTTCACTTTGTGATGGCATTATTTATTTTTTATTAAAAACACAAATAACTTAGTTTACATCACTTTATTTCGATACAAAATCTCAACTTGTTTCGTGAACCAAGTTCACATCATCAGAAATTCAAACCTAAGCAGAATTGTTAGGCTTTACAAGGTCATTAAAAAATGTAAATAACTATTGATAATTTCCTATTCAAACCTAAGCATAATTGTTAAGCTTTACAAGGTCATTAAAAAATGTAAATAACTATTGATAATTTCCTATTCAAACCTAAGCATAATTGTAAAGCTTTACAAGGTCATTAAAAAATGTTAATAACTATTGATAATTTCCTATTCAAACCTAAGCAGAATTGTTTGTTTTTGTTTTGAATCTTTATTTAGATGTACGCAAATTTTTTTATACATCTAGTAGGAAAATATAAAAAATACAATGTAAAAACAAAATAACAATTACATTTTAAGAGAAAAAGATAAATACACAAAATTACATTATATAAGATATCTAGGCGACTAAAATAATATTGGTGAGTATGTTCAACAATCAAAAATTATTTTTTACATATAAAGCACATGTCCTACGAAAAGTGCTGAGGCTTGGGGCTTCTTTTGCGACATTTGGTAGGTTATTATAAAGTTTTTGCCCTTTATAAGACGCGCTGTTTTGTGTGCATGAAAGTTTAGTTTATTAACCTTTACAAGGTCATTAAAAAATGTAAATAACTATTGACAAATTCCTATTCAACCCTAAGCAGAATTGCTTTACAAGGTCATTAAAAAAAACTATTGATAATTTCCTATTCAAACCTAAGCCTAATTGTTAAGCTTTACAAGGTCATTAAAAAACTATTGATAATTTCCTATTCAAACCTAAGCCTAATTGTTAAGCTTTACAAGGTCATTAAAAAAACTATTGATAATTTCCTATTCAAACCTAAGCCTAATTGTTAAGCTTTACAAGGTCATTAAAAAACTATTGATAATTTCCTATTCAAACCTAAGCCTAATTGTTAAGCTTTACAAGATCGTTAAAAAATCTCAAATACTAAAATATAACGGTAAAAATATTAATATTTAAAATAAACATAAACTCTATATTTTTTTCACTAGCTTCTAATCAACTGCAAAATCACATGTGGTATTTTCTGCTTGCAAAAATCTTTTCCGAGCTTGAGTGACTTGCCAGGTTTCTATTTGTAAATAATTAAAAAGAGCCTAGGAAGTCATATTCGCACAGCGCCCTTGGGATGATTTTTCACAAAAACGGCGCTGTACAAATTATCCAATTATTATTGTTATTCGGGGACACAGCTTAGTAATATTTCTTTGTTTATGCATTTAAGGAAGGTAGACGATAGCCACTAGTCTTTCTTTGAAGAATTCAGCTTAGAGGTCGCAGAGCGATCTAATTTTGGAAAAGTAAATATCTCCCGAGAAGAGATAAATGAACTAAGAAGTAAACTTCGTTAGATGCATGGAATCCATTCACTATAATTCATACGCTTTACAACCTCTAGATACGTCACCCGACATGGCGGGAACAGTCCCACACGGAGAGGATGGAAAAAAATTGGGCAGATGTTTGGGAACAGATAAATACAAAATTATAGCGCCGATGCACAACGTCTCAAAGCCATTAAGCCATTACACGTCAGCTATTCTGAACATGTTTACTTTAAGAGGAAGCTACAAGCCAAAATGTGTATATTCTTGGTATACCTTATATTGTAGTTAATAGGCATTAAAATCGCTTGACAAACGGAGTCTAGAAACGTGCAATTTCTTGCACAAAACTGGTTTTTATTTATTTTGTAAATAATTTTATAAGAAAGCAAAAAAGTTAATCAAGTGACACTGTCACAGATAATCTTAGCTATAATACTGTATTTTTCAAAAGTTGTTTCCTTTACTCGTTCATACATTTCTATTGAAAAATATTTATTTTAGTAGTTTAAATTATTATTTTTTATTGAGCAATTTATTATTTTATTTGTATTCTACTCAAGCGAAACGATAGGAAACCTAAGGTGAACCTAAGTTTATTTCATTTTTCACATGAAAAACTCGTTATCCAAAGGAAAAAGGCACTTGGATGGAAATAGCGCTAACTACTTAAACATTAGATGTGATGCTACGCTGCGTCAGATCTTACCATAAAAAATCTCTGGAAGTGTGATTGATCTATACCGATTTGAAAGAAAACACAATAGACATACACATCCAAATTGATAGACTTGCCCTAACATAAAATCTGGTTATCATTTCGACGAGCTGGTGGCAAACCACGCGACCATATTTTTGGCTCCAGGAAGGTTCGAGAATGCTTTGAATAGACTACGTCATAATTTGTAAGTTGAACGCCGAAGAGCGCACATGAAATAACCAGCCCCTTCGCAGAAAAGCAATATTTGTTAGTCAGGCAACAGTTTGCAGCACAGTAGTCCACTGTGGGCAGGATCTAAATGTTCTTTTTTAATCGAACCGCCTAGCGCAGAAACGCTAAAAATGAGCGAGATGGGTAAAGTATAACACATTTGCAAAACTGCCTAGCTAAATAATGTAACAAAATATTCAAATATTGAAAAAGAAACTAGCCCGAACTTTTGTTTACCGAATTTTTATTTTTATCACTTGTACGCAGCTAGCAATTTTCGCGCCACTGTAAAAAGGACTAATAATTGGTAAGCACATTTTATTTCCATAAGCGGACTGAATAGTGACATTACAATGCGAGTTGCCTGTATACTGTCAGATTAATTTATTAGCAAAACACAGAAAAGGAGATGGTCACGCCCCCTCCCAGCTCCTCGCAACTTGGTTTGTTCCCCTATCCAAGGGCTAGTCTGTCCATTTGGATGTCTATGGAAAGGCAGAACTAACCTACCACTGGTAATGAAATGACCAATGAACCAATGATTCGACTATTGAATAACATTCCTCTCATAATATAAATATTTTTCAACTGAACCATTAAAAAATTATTGTAATTAAATAAACAATACGACAAAGACTTAAGACTTACTAACAGACGTGTCCCAGCGTTGCTGGGGGTTATCCTTAGGAGACATATATTATCGTGGACTTTTCTGTAGGCCTTTTTAAGATATACAATTCCGTGGTACATTATTTTGGTGTATCTCATAAGGTTTAGCCAGCGTTAGCAATGTAGCGCCCGAAAATATAATTTATCGACTTGATTATGAAAAATCGACTTTTATCTATTTTCTACAAATATAATATGCATGTAACATATGTGTAAACCTTCCGGAAGAAATTCTCTAAATGATAGTGAAAACCTTATCAAAATCCGTTGCGTGGTTTAGAAGAACTAATCACACAAACAGACAGACTCAGATAGCGATTATATTTTATACTATTTAGAGATGACGAATAGTTTTTTTTTTCGTTTGTCCCTTTCTAGCTGCCTTCATAAGCATATAGTTTGCTGCAATAACGACATACATCAAACATAAAAAAATATCCATACAATAAATTGTTTGGTCAAAACTAACAATTTACTAGTAGAACGACATAGTCGAACCAGCGAAAGTCGACATGAGAAAACGTAAAGGGCCAGTGTGCTTCACGACATTATTACAATAACTAAAAAATATTCAAACTACAGGGTTTTCCAATAAGAGGTGTTATTTTGATATTTAATCGTAAAAGATCAATGGTTTCGTTGCTTGTGTGGCACGTAGCGCCGTCTTGTTGAAAGTAAACGTTGTCCAGATCAATACCATCCAATTCCAGCCATAAAAAATCATTAATCATCTCTCGAAAGCGCAATCCATTCACCGTAACTGTTGCTCCAGCCTCATTTTCGAAAAAGTAAGGTCCAATGACTCCGCCGGACCATAAACCGCACCAAACAGTCACACGTTGAGGATAGAGAGGCTTTTCAACAATAACTCTTGGGTTTTCCGAGCCCCAGATGCGACAATTTTGCTTGTTGACGAAGCCACCGAGGTGGAAATGGGCCTCATCACTCAAGATGATTTGCATTTGATTCACTCAAGTGAATTTTAATAATTTCAATGCGTTGTTGTTAGCGTGTATCGTTCCATTTTTATTAATGGCGTAGTTTCTACTTGTCAAAGGTCAAAAAATGACAGCTTCAAAAGTAACATCTACCGAAATAGCGGGCTATTCAAAATAACACCTCTTATTGGAAAACCCTGTAGGTTCCGGAAAATTGGCTTATTTTGAATTATCATTATTAGTGTAAACAAGTGATATGAAGCTAAGTGTGGGAGTAATTTGATTGAATATGATAATTTTGCTTTGTAGTAGTTTAAAGTTGAACATAATACTATCACCTCACGGAAGTGGTGTGTGAGGGATTGTTCAATGTTCAGCATCCGCCGAACCCGCGGCGTGTGGCGGTGGCAGTAACAGACCGTGCAAAGTGAGGACTGTTGTATAGGCAGTGCTCCGCAACCGGTGTGCCGTGGCACACTGGTGTGCCGTGAGCCGGACACAGGTGTGCCGCGGTCAAATTCAATGTATTTGACATTTTACAATATTTCATTATGTATTTAATACACAATGACAAAATATTTTTCATAATATTGTCTATTTTTCATTCTCTGCAGATACTGTTAAAAGACGTATTCACAATATATTAGAAACACTGGTTAGAAAACTGCTATTAGCTGAAAAATTTGCGCTTCAGATCAACGAAACAACCGATATTAAAAATAAAGCACAGTTGATAGCTATTGTACTTTTCGTTGACGAGGACTTTATTAAAGAACATTATTTATTTTGTAAGGAGGTTCCAGAGCGAACTACCGGTGAAGAATTTTTTCAAGTAACCGATGATTTCTTCAAAATATATAATATTAAATGGAGCAATTCCATTGCCGTTTGCACGGATGGCGCTGGGGCAGTGACGGGTAGTAAAAAGGGTTTTGTCTTTTATGTAAAACAAAAAAATCCAGCGTTACAATTTACACACTGCTGCATACATCGAGAAGTATTGATGGTCAAAAATTTACCGGAGGAACTTTTGAACACGATGAGCTTCGTTATGAGGTGTGTGAGTTTCTATTAAATCAAAATATGCCCAAACTATATCAGTACCTCGATGATAATTACTGGATAGCCAAACTTGCATACATGGCTGATATATTCGAGCATTTGAATAAACTTAATAACGAACTTCGGCAAAAAGTGTTGCAAAACGGATGTTTGGAAATGTACCAAAGGATCAACCATAGTACAATTAAAAATAAACAATTAACTGTGGATCTGGCTCAACAACATTTAAGTATGCTTCAGCAGAAATTTGGTCGATATTTTTATTCCATTAATACGGAACAATACGATTGGATTCGAAATCTTTTTGCAACCAATGCAATAAATTCTACGGAAGCAATGCTTCTGCAAATTCGAGTGGAATTTACAGATTTAAATAATGACATGACATTAAAACTTCACTTCTCCGAAGATCAATTAGATGTTTTCCGGATTTACGTCAACAAAGAATATCCTCACATTTCCATCACAGCATTCTTAACACTACTTCCATTTTCAACGACAATATTTATGTGAGCAAAGTTTTTCAACGCTTGTATTAATTAAAAATGATAAGCGGTCATGCTTAAAAGGTCTTGACCAAGAATTTCGGGTTGCGCTGTCAAAAATCGAGCCGAATATAAAACTTTTGTGTTCATTGAAACAAGCGCAGGTTAATTTAACAATTAATCGCTCATTAATTTATTATTATTTTATAATAAATATTAAAATTGCGTAAAAATAAATGTGTTATAGTTATATGTATGTATGTATAGTTTTCAAATAAAAAAGAAACTATTGTAAAATTTGTGTATCAATTTTATATGTATATATTTTAGCTTTTGGTGTGCCGCGTAATTCTAGGAAGAAATTTGGTGTGTCGTAGGTGAGAAAAGGTTGCGGAGCACTGGTATAGGTCTATCAACCTTAGTTGACTTCAACACAGTACCTACTCACACAGACGCATAACTTACATACAGCGTGTTTCATTTAGAATTAATTAAGATAAAAGCAATGATTATTTCTCAATTAAGAGATCGAAGCCAAAGCGTGTTGAAGTCGGTTAATGTAAATGTTTTTTGGCGTACCAATTATTGGTTTATTTCATTGTTATTAAAACACTGAAGGTAATTAAAATAGTATATCTGAATTTGATAGTCTTCAGGACTGAATTCAAATGGTTAATGGAAAACATATCTATATTGATAGACATGTGGTGCATGTATTATCAGCATAGAGCTATAAGGACTGCGTGGGCGAGGGGTAAGGCTCTCGACTAGCAGTCCGAAGGTCGCGGGTTCAAATCCCGGCGTGCACAAGTTAATTTTATTCGATAAACTTGTTCACAATTAATTTATTTAAAAATAATATATAGTGCACTTGCTGCACTTTCCAGAGTGGAAGATACTCTCAGTATCGCCCTTGGTGTAAGATCACCATTCAGAATTGAAACGTTGCTTGAAATAGCTTTGGCCGTGTTCGGTGACCAGATCTGAATAGCCAGGTACTTCTCAACCTTCCCCTCCCCCATCTTCTTCTCCTCCCCACTACATTCAGCCTCTGAACATACCCCAATTGAGGATGCCATAGTCTCACTGGCCCCAGCCGGTTGGGAGTAGTTGGAACTCTTGTGCGGAATTATATTTTAAAAAAACGTAGTATACGTAGTTCAATGAATAAATGAGAAGAAAAGTAAAATAAACAAATTATAGCAGAAAATCTAAGATCATTAGATGGAGTTGAAATGTGTTTATATAAATTGGTGTCATTAGTTTTCTTATAATTTCATACAGACCAGGCTTCTTGGGATTATCTATTTCAAATTGAAAAAAAAAATATTATTTGAAAAAAAAAATCAGTATGGCATTTTCTCAATATGTACCTGTTCGCGCAATATATATGGGATTGTTAGGTATGCATCCACAGGCTTAATGGACAAGTGTAATGTCAATACCAAATCCTGCAAATGTCCTACCTACCCTTTTACCCATCCCAAAATGTCACCATATTAAAAATATTGTTGCGACACATGTAAAATCTGACAAGTGGTGTCAGTTGCTTATCAGAGTTCGGAGTGATAATTAATATCAGACAGGGCGAATATACATATAATTTGTGAAGTGAAATCAACTAATACTCCTGGAGACGTGTGATAGTCATCAACGGGTGAGTCCATCTTTCCTGCATTCCAATCTGGGCTTATCTTGTGCTCCAGAAGCCCAGATTTATACCTTTGATTATTGCACTGTCCATCGGGTTTGTCGGATGCATATATCGTCCCATACCTATCATTCGGAGTAGTTTGGGACTGGTCCTTTGGGCGTGTGGCATATCACACCACCTCTAAAATATATAGTGGAGTCGCAGCTTCGCGACACCATTTTTGGTTCTTTCGAGCCGGATTACCAACGGGGTATTTAAAATTAACATATTTAAAGTTATAAATAAATATTATTTCCTCTTTATACTTTGTTAATTTGTATGTACTAGGTTGCATTTGTAATTATTGTTGTGTTTAAATTCCTACATACAATTAATCATGGCGACTAGCGATAGTACTCAGGATATTAAAATCAAGTTAGTAGAATCGAAGATTAATTTGATACATAATCGTGTTAATGAATTATACGAGAAAGCGAAAAGTATTGCGGACAGGGAGACGAGAAGTTCGGAGGATTTTCTTAAACAAACGGTTAATATAGCTACATATTATGCACAATTTAACACATTTTGTGATGAATTTCATACACTTCAGTTGAAAAAGGATTCAAATTACAATATGAATTTCGATTTATGGAGTAAATTCGAAAATAAGTACTGTTTTGTAGTTTCTATACGCGAAAGCATTATAGCAAAGCAAGATTCATCACGTGATCGACAGAAGTTAAATAATTCACCATTAATTAAACTCCCACCGATCGAGATGCCATCGTTCGATGGTAATCAAGAGAATTGGTCGATATTTTATGAAGCTTTTAAATTAAACATTCACTCAAATCAAAATTTGAATACGTCGCAAAAGATGCAATATCTGATAGGGAAACTCCAAGGAAAGGCGTTATCAGTTTTTGCGGGAATACTTCCGAACGAACAAAATTATTTTTTAATTTGGGAAGCTCTCGAAAAGAAATATCAGGACAAACGCGTGCTAGGTACCTTTTATCTGAACAATATTTTGAATTTAAAATTATTGGCACCTAGTAACCCAAATGAGTTAAATAATTTTATCGAACGGTTTGCGTCTTCCATAGCTGCACTCAAGGAATTAGGTATTGATGACCTAACCGATTTTATAATATTACATGTTGCACTGAAAAAATTAGATATACAGTTGGTGCAAAATTTCGAAATGTCTATACGGGAGAAAGCTATACCTACATATACCGATTTAATAGAATACATTCGGTCGCATGTTAAAATCCTAGAACGAACTGGGCAAAATGATAATAAGGTTGTTAATAATAAAAACAAAGTTACGCATTCATTCGCTGTGGTCGAACCGAAGTCAAGTAATAATAATCGTAACAGGTGTCGGAAATGTAATCATTCTGATCATGTTGAATTGTTTAAATGTGAACAATTTAACGAATTAAGACCAAATGCTCGCTTTCAGTTTGTGAAATTAAATAATTTATGTGTAAACTGCTTAAGCGATAAACATAAAACTGTGAAATGTCCATCTAAATCGGATTGTAGAATTTGTAAAAAACGACATCACACCGCTCTGCATTTTGAGAGCACGGTGAATACTGAAAGTCAATCGAAAAACGAAGCCATTACATTAATAGCGCGTAATAATAAACATTATAATAATTTTTCTGCGGGTAATATAGCTACGAATGTACTACTGTCAACCGCGCAGTTATTTGCTTATGACAATAAAAATAATCAAGTAACCGTGAGGTGTTTAATTGATTGCGCCTCGCAACAAAATTTAATCAGTTTAAACACTTGTAATGAATTAAATCTTAAAATAATTCCTTTAAATAATTCAGTAGTTAAAAGTGTTGGTTCAGTAGAGACACCAATATTGGGACACGTTGCGTTAAAAATTAAATCCCGCGTTTCAGAAGATACTTATAAAATTAGTCTATTAGTTGTCGATAAAATAACTGATAAGCTTCCTACACAACATGTTGACACAAAGTCATGTGAGCATTTAGTGGGTTTAAACTTAGCGGATGAATCCTGGAACGTTCCATCCGATGTTGATATCTTATTAGGTGCACAGTTATTTCCATATATTCTGCTGGGGAATAAGGTTTTATCTAAACATAATACGAATGCACCACCGGCTATACAGACAGTATTCGGGTATATTGTAATGGGTGAAATACCTACGTGTACGCCGGAGGTTTCGTGGACGTTCGGCCCCATAACCAATGTAGATTTATATAATGCGTTATCCAAGTTTTGGACGATGGAAGACATGCCTATTAAGTCGTTGATGAGTGCTGAAGATGCAGAATGTGAGAAAATGTACCTCGAGTCAGTCCAACGGGATGAATCGGGAAGGTATATTGTATCTTTACCGTTTAAGATAGATCCTAAAAATTTAGGTGATTCGCGCCGTGTCGCGCAGCGTCGATATGAATATTTAGAACGGAAATTTAATACTTCGCCAGAATTGCATTGCAGTTATAATGAAGTAGTTTCTGAATATCTGGAAAAGGGATATATGAGGGTTGAAGTTCCGTCTTCATCTAATATTGATGAGGGATATTTCATTCCTCATCACGCAGTAATTCGTAAAGATAAATCAACAACTAAAACTCGTGTTGTATTAGACGCAAGTACAAAGACCAGTTCAGGGTTGTCACTTAATGATATTTTGTATACAGGTCCAAATTTGCAATCTAATTTATTTACACTTTTAATTAAATTTCGCTTATTCGCTGTAGCATTAACCGCAGATGTTAAGCAAATGTATCTACGTATAATGGTAACGGAAAGCCATCGAAAATATCAAAAAATTCTTTATAGATTTCACAAAGATGAACAAATTGGAGTTTATCAATTTAATTCACTCGCGTTTGGTTTGAACTGTTCACCATTTCTAGCAATGCGAACTATACGGCAGCTAGCGAGCGATGAAAGAAATTGTTATCCGAAAGCGGCGGAAGTTGCAATTAATGATTTATATATGGACGATTTTGTATATTCTGTAAATACTATAAGTGAAGGCATCACTTTGGCTACGGATTTAATGGCGATGTTCAAGTGTGGAGGATTTGAATTAGTCAAATGGTCGAGTAATTCTCCTCATTTACTGGCCCAATTACCAGAGTCGCACCGCGCGACAATGGATTTTTCGGATAAATGTAGCATTTTAGGATTGAAATGGGATCCGATATCTGATTGTTTTCGATTTATGATATGTCCGACGGAGGAAAAAACTATATGTAAAAGATCAATTCTTTCCACAATAGCTCGTTTATTCGATGTATTAGGTTTGGTTGCTCCGGTAATTTTATATGCCAAATTACTTTTACAAGAGCTGTGGTTAGAGAAAGTAGGATGGGACGAGGAACTACCCCAAAGTATTGTTAATAGATATGTCAAATTCAAGGAAGAATTACCGATGCTTTCTAATTTAAATTTACCTCGATATTTGGGAGTAAAGGAGGACTGCACGATAAATATTATCGCCTTCGCAGATGCGAGTATGAAAGCATACGGTTGTGTAATATATCTTCATGTCACGGATAAGGGTGGCAACACTACAATGAATTTGATATGTTCTAAATCCAAGGTGGCCCCTCTGAAAACAGTGTCGCTCGCTCGATTGGAATTATGCGCTGCGCTTATTTTATCTAGACTCGTTAGATCTATTATAGATACTTATAGAAATCGCGTTTCGATAAACGATATATTTGCTTTTTCAGATTCAAAAATAGCACTTTCTTGGATTCACTCGTCCCCGCACCGGTGGCAAACTTTTGTAGCTAATCGAGTTAGTGAAATCCAGGAAAATTTACCCGCGAAACATTTTTATCACATAGATGGCGTTACCAATCCTAGTGATTGTTTATCACGAGGACTACTGCCTGCTCAGCTGGTCGATCATTCTCTTTGGTGGCACGGTCCGCCCTGGGCTGCGAACCCAGTATCCGAGTGGCCTGTCGAAAGATTTTCCCCCTCACGAGAGGAGGAGAATACTTTGGAATTGAAAAAATCGCATACATTTACGATAACGTCAATAGAGGAAAATTCTCCCATATATAATCTCGCTTTAAAAATTTCCTCATGGCCAAAACTGCTGAGAATTGTGGTATATATTTTACGATTTATGCGAAAGTTATCACGCTCAACAGTTATAAATTCCACGGAATTAAACATTGCTGAAATGAATGTATTAAAAGCTTTACAGAATAGGTATTTTAGTGCCGATATACAATTAATACAGAGGGATAAATTATGCTCACCTTCAATCCGAAAACTAAACCCGTTCCTAGATCATAATGGCTTGTTACGTATAGGTGGTAGATTAACAAACGCGAATATACCTTTTGAAAACAAACATCCAGTACTTTTGCCAAGACAGGATCATATTGTCGATATAATTATAGACTTTCACCATCGTGTGAATTGTCATACTGGTGCACATCTCCTTATGTCAATAATTAGACAGCGTTATTGGATCTTATCGGGGAGAAATCTAATACGCAAAAGAGTACATGCTTGTAATTTCTGTTTTAAAACTGCACCTTCTAATATTATACCGCTAATGGCAGATTTACCTACAGCTAGAGTTCAGGAAGCAAAGGCATTTACACATACGGGTGTAGATTTTGCCGGACCAATAAATATAACCCTTTCTAGGCGTCGTGGGGTAAAAAGTCAAAAGGCATATATATGTCTATTTATTTGTTTAACAACGAAGGCTATACATATGGAAGTGGTATCAGATCTAAGCACGGACAATTTTTTAAACGCATTTAAGCGTTTTCTATCCAGACGCGGACCGGTTTCGTGTATGTACAGTGACAATGCGACAAATTTCATAGGCGCAAAGAATTGTCTGGATGACTTATATAATTTTTTAGAGGCAAATTCAACTAAAGAAGTTCTTCGCAATGAATTTAACAATCGGAGAATTGAATGGAAGACGATTCCACCCCGCGCTCCTCACTTTGGAGGATTATGGGAGTCAAATATTAAATGCATTAAATCGCATCTGTATAGGGTTGTGGGTACTCAACTTTTATGTTATGAAGAGCTTCTCACAGTTCTGACACAAATAGAGGCTGTACTTAATTCACGGCCATTATGTTTATTAAGCAGTTCTCATTATCCAGAAGCTCTTACTCCGGCTCATTTTCTGATGTCTACCCCGATTCAGCATCTACCTGCTTATGATTTGACTAATGAACGCATTAGTCTACTGAAAAGGAAAGAGCTTTTGGACCACCTCGTTCAATCTTATTGGAAGAAGTGGCATATAGAGTATCTTCACTCTCTGCAGATGAGAAAAAAATGGAATAGTCCCGCGAATAACATTCTAGTAGGTACCATAGTATTGGTGAATCAAGAGGATGCGCCTCCACTTTATTGGCCGGTGGGCGTTGTTGAGGAGGTGTTCCCTGGTAAAGACGGAGTGGTTCGTGTCGCACGCGTAAGGACCCCTTCCGGGAACTTTAAACGACCAGTCGTAAAATTGTGTCCTTTGCCTACACAATAATTATTATTTCTTTATTTCATTATTTTATAAATTTTCGTTTTAACTTTGTAATATTAATAGCGTATTGATAAGAATATTTATATTTCATCTTACTTCGTTTTACATTTAATTCTTTACTTTATTTGAAAGTACTTAAAATTTCGGAAGGTACTTTCAACGCCGGGAGAATGTTCGCGCAATATATATGGGATTGTTAGGTATGCATCCACAGGCTTAATGGACAAGTGTAATGTCAATACCAAATCCTGCAAATGTCCTACCTACCCTTTTACCCATCCCAAAATGTCACCATATTAAAAATATTGTTGCGACACATGTAAAATCTGACAAGTGGTGTCAGTTGCTTATCAGAGTTCGGAGTGATAATTAATATCAGACAGGGCGAATATACATATAATTTGTGAAGTGAAATCAACTAATACTCCTGGAGACGTGTGATAGTCATCAACGGGTGAGTCCATCTTTCCTGCATTCCAATCTGGGCTTATCTTGTGCTCCAGAAGCCCAGATTTATACCTTTGATTATTGCACTGTCCATCGGGTTTGTCGGATGCATATATCGTCCCATACCTATCATTCGGAGTAGTTTGGGACTGGTCCTTTGGGCGTGTGGCATATCACACCACCTCTAAAATATATAGTGGAGTCGCAGCTTCGCGACACCAGTACCTATTATTAAAAAATAAAATAAAAGGATAAAGTTAAAGTAAAGAATTTTTTAATCTCATTTTGCCGCCTACATCGAAAAGTTTGTAAAATTGTAAGAACGGGTTCCAATAATTGAAATCATTTGGATTTACATTGGAATGCATGTGATGCATTGTTTTCACTTGGGTAAGTTTTGCCTTACCTTACTTGGTGCCTAACGGTAATTTGAGTAGATGTTGCCTAGAGTGCTAACGTGCTTAAGGCATTACATTATGGCGTGTGTATAAATAAAATAACAATAATATAATATCACAATATTTATCGGAGTATTTTGTAACCACTGGTTTGCGATGCAAACATAATTCTTGTTATTTATTCGTACGATTGTACGGAGCAGGGGTGCCGAACTCAACAGGGTGCCGAAAAAATGGAAATTCATTCAATTCACTTCAATGGTATAATACTGAAATTACACGATGTAATAGTTTATTACTCACGTCATCGACGATCGTCCTCTTCTTTCTTATACGTCTTTCATGAAAACCAAAAAGACAGAAGATACAAGAACGATGACGTCATGTACGACTTCCCTCTGGGATTTCTATACGGATGATAGTATGCATTAGATTGGATTACAGTTTAAGTTCCTAAAAAGTGAAACTTTTGTTGTTTGGGTTTGTCTCATTTATGAATCATCATTTTCCATGATGAAGTTAACCGAATTATAACAATATATCCGATGCCAACTGTGAAGGAAAGTGAACTTTATCACTCCCCCTCTTAAGCGGGCCACAGACAGTTGCCCAAGGAGTCTATGGCCACATTTGGCACGATACAGGTATAGTATAACAGATAGGTACGCTGCGTGGCTTGATACAGCAATGTGGTCACACATTGCTAGCTGTGCTACGCCACGATAACGCCCAGTTTCATCTCAGCAGTCTTCAGGGTGCACGTGTTTGTGCGGAAAATGTCAATATTTTTTAATAATTTTTTTTATTTGGTTAAGGAACATACAAAGTCTTAACGTAATGTAAAGAAGAGGATGAAAAAAATAACAATTATAAATGTTCACAGATAGGTTGAACTACTCGTAAAACTAAGTACTTAATGAAGATAAACTAAAATATTTAAAAAAAAAAATTATATACATATTTACGTGAAACCGCAGAGCAGTCTCAACAAAGACACCCTTCTTCATAATATAAAAAATAGATACTTTTTCTGATGTTATTATTTTTAACTATATTATATTGTATGTTTAAAAAAATAATAATCTCTTCCTGTTAAAGGGGTGTTTTTCAATTTATAATAATAAGATTAATAAAAGGCATACAAAAGCCTTTACACTTAAAACCATATTAAAATTATTTACTTCTTTGGAAGCATTTATTACTACCGTCAAAATATTGATGCCAGACACTTTATGCGTAATCTCGGAGGTTCTCGGAGATTCTGACGACAAAACTGTTGAGAACCCCTGAAATAGCGGGAATTCGTTAAACGTCGAGTTTTCAAGATAAAGACAAAAATGCCATGATATTCTTTGAATATATAATATAAGGCGTTATATTTTGGAATTTGTAAAAAGTATCACTGGTATTATTATTATGGCAGAAATTCCCACGAACACCCTAGGGTAAGAATGAAGGGATGGGTATCCCCATAACATAACTCTTGGCCGTGCATTGTAAAGCTTGTAGATAGAAGTAGCTAGTAGCTACCCCAAGTTTTCAAAATACAAAGAACTCTGTTAAAAAAATAATCCCTCGGTTAAAACTCCCTAAAGTGCATTCATATTCAATCACTCCATAACTGTTAAACGTAAAAGTGAATCCGGAAATACAAAACGAGTTATAATTGCAAAGCGTCCCTGGGGTGATTTTTAACAAAAAGCGGCGCTATAAAAATTAAACAAAAAAATCTACTTAATATATAAAGTGTGTGGCGGGCGTACAAGCGGGCTTTGAATTTTTTTCCGAGAGTGATGAATTTTTACACTCACCACCAAACCAAGAGGAAGGTCACTGCCTTCGTGAGATTTTGAAAACCACCTTCATCCCCATTTCCCACCCCTTAAAGCAAAATTTTGATACTTCTTGATAAAATTTTGCACACTAATTCACGTCCAAAATAAGAGGAAAATACTGGATACATCTGATTTCGAAAAACGCTGTGTAAAGTAGTTCAACTAGTAATTTAGACATTTTTTCGATGTATTTTTCAAAGCTCCGTATATCTTTAAGTATGCAAATGGCAGTTTTTGGCTACATCATTTTGCTTTGGCATAAACAAATTTTCGGCTTTGTATGTAGGGT
This sequence comes from Hesperophylax consimilis, assembly GCF_061612785.1. Taxonomy (NCBI): domain Eukaryota; kingdom Metazoa; phylum Arthropoda; class Insecta; order Trichoptera; family Limnephilidae; genus Hesperophylax; species Hesperophylax consimilis. The sequence goes on from NC_142845.1 coordinate 12,807,253, forward strand.
TAGAATGATTATACGCGTATTATCCTGTTCATAATTTAGTTTTTTAAAAATAAACTGTACCGTTTATGGATATGAAGATTGCAACATGAAAGAAAAGAAGACTATGATGCAAAATATTGTAACAAGTAACCCACTGCGGATGTTTTCAAATTTAATATAGGGTTTTCCAATAAGAAATGTTATTTTGAATAGCCCGCTATTTCGGTAGATGTTACTTTCGAAGCTAACATTTTTTGACATTTGACAAGTAGAAACTACGTCATTTAGAAATGGAACGATACACGCATTGAAATTATTAAAATTCACTTGAGTGAATCAAATGCAAATCATCTTGAGTGATGAGGCCCATTTCCACCTCGGTGGCTTCGTCAACAAGCAAAATTGTCGCATCTGGGGCTCGGAAAACCCAAGAGTTATTGTTGAAAAGTCTCTCAATCCTCGACGTGTGACTGTTTGGTGCGGTTTATGGTCCGGTGGAGTCATTGGACTTTACTTATTCGAAAATGAGGCTGGAGCAACAGTTGCGGTGAATGGATCGCTATCGAGAGGATGATTAATGATTTTTTATGGCCGGAATTGGATGGTATTGATCTGGACAACGTTTACTTTCAACAAGACGGCGCTACGTGCCATACAAGCAACGAAACCATTGATCTTTTACAATTGAATATCAAAATAACACCTGTAGTATATACCACAATACATTCACACTATAAATGTATTTTGAAAGCTCTTATGGATAAATATTAACGAAAACTACAAAAAGGAGTGGAAAACACACAAATATAATACAATCAAATGTAAAAATATACAAAACAATAATTATTATAGGTTAGTAATTTAGAAAGAAATATATTCAATTATTACCCAACCTCATTACCACAACTAAATTACACTGCTCTAAAATCAAATGTCACCCTTTACCAGTTAATATTCTCAAAATTACATAATGCAATTGGCATTTTGTGATATTTTCGGAGAAAGTACAATTAAATTGCTGTTAAAATAAATTATTCAATAGTGTACACATTAGAGAAAATCCAAGCATACATGAATGTGCTAACTACCTACTTACTTTATGAACGATAAACTAATTATTATTTCAATAATTGATGGTTTCTCACATATGACAAAAGGTGTGATCTGTAGGACATACCTTGGATTTCGAAGACTGGTTTATGGGACTTGGTTCAGTACATTCTGGCTGTGTCATTTAAAAAAAATAATACATGCAATTATAATAGATAAAAAATAGTGTGTGTAAGTATATATTTATAAAATGTCCATGCTAATGTTGAAGATGGCGCTGATCCGCTATTTAATGGCAATATAACTTACATTTAAATTTAAGCGGAAAACCTCAACCTATGGTTTGTTGACGATTATAAATATATATACACGGTATACGGTGTCCAGAAACTCGGAATACACAGGAAACTGGTGAATCCACGTCACATAGTCGTAGATAACCCATTTTTTTTTACACAAATGAAATAATATCTTTGTTTAAGACCACTTTATTAAATTTATATACGTCGACCGGTTTCGGTTGAACTCAACCTTCATCAGGACAGTACAAATATAAACAGTTTATATTTGTACTGTCCTGATGAAGGTTGAGTTCAACCGAAACCGGTCGACGTATATAAATTTAATAAAGTGGTTTAAAACAAAGATATTCTTTCATTTGTGTAATAATGTCAAGCCACAAAGTGTTTGCTTCCTTCGATAATCCATTTTTTTTCCTTTCGGCAATTAATGAGTTTAAAATCTTTTGGAGCCAGGTTATATGCTGCGACGTATTTTAAAAGACATTAATCACCAGTTTCCCGCTTGCATAGGCAATATATTGTAGGTACTAAAGGTAAAAATTAACGACAACCACTGAATTCAGAATCTTCTCTGTGACGACAACAATGTTTTTTTTTCAATTATTTCGTGATGTTTGTGAAGATGACATGATGATCTCAATGTGTTGGATGAAGATTAAATATTATCATACGAGGACTTACCAACTGAAAGAAGAGTTTCTCGTGTCGCGACATCTCCAAGGAATCATGCAGCCCCTTCAGAAGTCAGAATCCCAAAGGATTACGTTGTCCTTTGAATGTAACTACGTTCTTATCAAATCCACCAGCAAACCAACCAAAACCACCGCAGTGCAAATAATAATTTTAATATCCTTCCCAAAAGTACACAAATTTACCATGCAAAAGTTATTTCAATTAATGTTAGTAAAAAGTAATTGATTTACTTGTTTCAGAGTTCATGCAATATTTTTGTTAGTAATTATCTAATGTTTTGGAAGTTTAGACACTTGATATGTTTTTATTTCGTTTGAATTCACAACCATAACATGCTCACAGGACAACCTGAAAATAGAAAATATTAATAAGTTAGTGAAAATAATTTGCAGTACATACATCTGTTAAGGTTAATTTAGTTGATTAACTGAAAAATCACCACTAATTAATCATGCATGTATAATGATGAATGAAACATATTATGATAAATAAATAATAATGTGGTCAAGTCATATCACTCCATTGTAATTATTATCTATTCTCTGTCACATGCGTCATTTGTGAGAAAAAATAGGTAACAATGGAGCTATCAGCGGTGAGCCCATGATATTACGGGGGTATTTCATCATTCTCTTGATAGCTTATCCATAGAATGAATAAACAAATAAATACTCCCAATAGGTAGAAAACTCAAAACTCAATCCACAGAATAAAGAATTAAACAAAACTGTGTTTCACCATGATTATGAAATTCAAATGGGATGGCGATATACAATTTCAAACAAGTGTAAGAGAGACAGATCGCGTTCTAAATGGTCTAGAAACAAAGCTACTAAGCCAGCGGCACATTTGTTTCTATTCAAATTTAAATAGAGGCATTTCTGGTTTTCTTCTTTATTCTATGCTGCTAATTTATCCGATATAATATGTATTATTACTACTAATATATATTATTGACACTATTCATACCGTTCGAGTACCGAATAGTAAACACGGACTTTATAAATAAATAAATCGTATATCGAAATTATACGTTTTCTTGTGGATAAACTATCAAGAGGATAGTGAAATGTCCCCTGAACTGAATAACAATATTTGTGCGAAATATAGATAATTAATGATAATATTAATTAAGTATTTATAATAAGTGCATAATATACAATAAAATTAACCATTATACATGCAACGAATATTCGGCCACTATTCGCTTTTCAGCTATTTCGGCTGAACACCTAATAATGAAAATTACTTCGTACTTCAATCCAAGTTTCTATTTAATAAGAGAGTATTACGTTTTTTAATGTTTAAAATCAATCAAACGCAAATTGTGGTGAGTTGAAACCAGTTTTTCTACGTTTGCTGATAGAGACGATTGCGTTTTTCTTCGTAGACTATACCAGCTTCAGAAAATAGTCTTTCGCTATGAACACTAGTGCAAGGTGACGAAAGATAAATTTTAACAAATTTCATTAGGTTTGGATATTGTTTTGCGATTACAGACCACCGGTAGTAAGGGTTTGCCTTACGATCGCATTTTCTCCATCCCCTCAGTTTGCAAATTGGCAGATTCGATAATATTCAAAATAAATTCAGAAAATTTAATGAACTTTTTTTAAAAGGAGCTAGAATATTTAAAAACCCATGAACATCATCAATTTACAACATTCTAAAAGAGAAAAGGGCTCTACTAACCAAAGGTCAGAAAGTAAATATTTCAAGAGACAAAAAAAACACATATGTACAGGGTGTATCGGCACGTACCCGACAAACTTTAACCAGCTATTCCTCAGCACATTTGGAGTAAAAAATGTTATGGGCGCTTTGCTGTCCGGTAACATTTTTTTCCATTAAAAACAAAAAAAAATAATAAAAAAACCACACTCCGTCACTGTCATTTGCATTGTTTCTCGTGTTCAACAGCTGTTATTAGCAAGTGTGTCAAAAAGTGTCCTCGCTCTTTTGTACACACTAAATAATAATAGTAAAAAATGAGACGAATGGTGCCGTGACATTTCGTTGTGATTGTAAAAGCGCGCCAACGTAGGTACGTACGTACATTATTCAACGAAACTCGAACAAAATATTGCCAGACGGGTTTTCAAACTTTGACAAAGGATAAAGCGGCCGCTACACTACTCGCTTCGGCGCTTCGACGAAGTCCTCGACGAAGTTAGCCGAAGTCCGAAGTGCGTGCCCACACACTCGTGCAACTTAACTTCGCGAGTAGCTCAGTCTCTCGGAGTCCGTGCACTAGGCAACATGGACGTTCAAGTGGCAAATAAAGGATGAAAGTAGATTAAATGCTGTTGAAATGAGATCCCTGAGGCGTATAATAATAATAATAATAATAATTGGATAATTTGTAAAGCGCCGTTTTTGTGAAAAATCACCTCAAGGGCGTATGTGTGGTAAAACCATGTTTGATCGTGTGAGGAATGTGGAGATCCGCAAAGAGTGCAAGGCTGATGTAAGCGTAATGAGTAAGATTAAGTAAGGGACGCTTAGATGGTTTGGGCATGTAGAGCGAATGAGCGAAGATAGGAGTGTGACGGCCGGCATAGTCCAGTGGTAACGCATTGGACTGCCATTCCGAAGGTCGCGGGTTCGAACCCGGCGTGCGCAAATAAATTTTATTTGATTAATTTGTGTTATTTCACAATTAATTAATTAAAATAATATATAGTATATTTGCGGCACGTTCCAGAGTGGAAGATACTATCAGTATCGCCCTGGTGTAAGACCACCATTCAGAATTGAAACGTTGCTCCAAATGGCTTTAGCCGTGTTTAGTGACTAGATCTGAATAGCCAGGTACTTCCCCACCTTCCTCTTTCCCTTCCCCACTTACCTTCAGCCTCACAACATCCCCCAATTGGGGATGCCATAGTCTCACTGGCTCCAGACGGGAGCAGTTGGGACTCTTGTGAGGTATTCACTATAAAAAAAATATAAAAAAAAGGAGGATATATGATGCAAATGTGAATGGTAGCAGAAGTCGGGGACGCCCGAGGAAGACATGGCACGATCAAGTGAATCAGATACTCGAGTCGGGCCATGTCAAGAGTAAGAATAATAGAAGAGTATGTATGAGACGATGTATGAATGTGAATGAGGCAAGGAGTGTGTGCCAAGACCGAGTTGTTTGGCGGTCCGTCCTCTCTGCCTACCCCTGCGGGGAAACGGCGTGATGGTTAGTTAGTTATCTTTATAGTCCCTTTAAATTGGGTCCCAAATAACCGCCTCGGATTGGAGTGTTTCTAGAAACAAAAAAATTAGGTCCTGTGACCACAGTGTAGAAGCCATATTTTATTACGTATAGTCACTATGACTCTGCGCACGCACAACCACCAAACACGACGTCTCGAAGCGAACTGAAGTGAACCGAGTAGTGTGGGCAGACACTTCGTGTTCGAACTTCGAGTCCTTTGACTCGGGCGCATTTACCGACAACAATCGGAAGTCGGGCCAAGCGAAGCGAAGATGCCCGAAGCGAAGCGAAGTTCGTGCCCACACTATCGTATTAGGTCAACTTCGATCAACTTCGCGAGTAGTGTAGCTGGGCTTTAAAACATTGGTGACATGTGGTGAAAATATGAATAGTAAATTTTTTATTAAAAAAAATGTTACCGGACAGCAAAGTGCCCATAACATTTTTTACTCCAAATGTGCTAAGGAATAGCTGGTTAAAGTTTGTCGGGTACGTGCCGATACACCCTGTATAGTAAGTAGTTCTTGACAACTTCACTTTCTTTTAATTTTAGTGTCGAGCATTTCGCGACACCCTAACTAGCTATCCATTTAAAATTCGCAGACGGGGAATTTCAGTTCTCAGGGACGGGATAGGGTGTATTCTGTTACGATAATATTTAATAATTTATCAACTGAATGGTTAATAATTAAGATATAGCATAAAATCAATGTAAATAGGCTACATACTTGGAACATGAGAAGACTTATCGGCAATAACAAGATTAGTAATTAAGAATTATGATAATTAAGAAATGGCCTAAACCTAAGCAACGAATCACCAACATTGTTGAATTACAAGATAACTGTTACATTATTATAGTATATACGCAAAGCATACTCGTTTTCTTCTTTTTGAGTTGAGATAATCCTTAAAAACATCCTACATGTCTTAATTAGCATAGCTTAATTATTTTAAATCATGCGGCTAGGCTAACTAAACGCTTTTTACGTTATTAAAAACATGAAATTAATAATTATTAGAAATAGAAAATGTCACTATTGGTTTTTCATATTTTTTACATTCGTGTAGATTTGTATAAAAAATGGTAATTTGTCTAAAAAAATTGCAAATATATAGTAACACATTTTAATCCTCGGTCAGGCACCGAGGTATATGATTCCCACCTGGAATTTTGCCATTCCTAAACGTGCAAGTGCTTCTGGACATCCCACAATATTTTAAAATTAGGACAGTGAATATATTGTACATGGCAAACCACAGTCAGTGCTGTTTTGAATAATAAAGCATAAAATTTAAAAATAAAAAAAATTGGGGTATTATGCCGTGTTTCGCCACCTCTTTATTTAGTCAACGTTTCGAAAAGTTGGCTAAAGAAGGAGGCATAACACCCCAAAAAATAAAACACTAAAATACTTTTAACCGTGACAATCTCAAATCATAACCATAAATAATAAGGTTTTAAACCGACTTTCACACCTTTTGCGCCATTTTTGTCATGAATACTCATATGCAAAATATATTAAATGAGATGTTATAAAATATTGTATTTACATTTTTGCGGACTGTGAAAAGTTAATGATTTTTTTTTTACTTTTCATGGATGTAATTAGGAACACAACATATTTCTGACGTTTATTATTTAACAGAATACCCCTGAGAGTTTCGTAAAGCTCTACCAGACAGGGTAGACAAGCTAGGTAGTAGGATAAAAAGTCGTCTGCTTGCTTTGGGCCCTTTGGGGTTCAAAATATGATCCCTTCGCCTGAAAACGGGCCCAGCGCGCACTAAATCATGGTCCCACAAAGTGAGCCGACGGAACCGAACCCTGAATACTAGGAACTACGACTCGGAAAGATTCTATGTTCTACCAACCAGCCCCTTTTACCATTGTCTTCGTGGCTTGGGGTTGGTATTTATCACCGAGCAAAATAATACTGCGAAGGGAATACATACCTATTACGGTTAAAATGTGTGCTGGTCATATTCTACGCTGACATTGTCTATATGTGGAGAGTGTTGGAGAGACGAACAAAATATCCCTTTTAATATCACTTTAAAAATAACAGAAAATATATTTTTAAAACTAATGCTAAAATGACCAATAAAACACCCAAGAGATGATCGAAAGCATAAAACAAGCATGTATTATAGTGATTTATATGTGGGGTATTATGCCGTGTTGCGCTAACTCCTTTAGCCAACTTTTCGGACAAGCATTACAGCGTCCATTATCATGTCCATCATCACATATGCCCTGATGATGGACACTGTAATGTACGGCATAATATCCCAAAAATAAACCACTATAATGCAAAATATTGTTTAACACCCAGAATATCCCCAATATGGCGGTCAAAAATTGCATTAAAATGTGCACCAATGTAAATAAGTACCAATTTAACTAGTTCCTAGTATTGTGAACAGAATACCTAGCTTCCAAAAAAGTAAGTTGCTATCCGCGTCTGTCTGTTGTGCGCTTAGTTCTTCTAAACTACGCAACAAGAGAATTTCTTCCAGAAGGTTTTTATTATATTCATAGAAAGTAACACCGGGTACCAAAATTTCCTTTGAAATCATAAGATTTGCAATTAGGTACTTTAATACCTACCTACTTAATTGATTTAAACTACATATTTTGTGTACCATTTTTTTTTAAATAAGTAATTATACGATTTGTCAAAAGAAATGTCACTATCTAAATGAGAATCATTTTTTTCACACTTTCTTCAGGCAGTTAGGTAGGTACCTTAATATTGAAAAATGCGAACAAGAAAGTCCAAATAAACACGACGATTTCACATTTGAAAAAAAATATTTACGGAACCATTAAAACGACCATCAACTCGAAACGGAAAGTACAAATAAATTTACAGACAGACGAAATGTAAAACGGTCGAGTGAAAACATAACTTAATAAAAATACATACATACGTTAGATTCCTTTGTTCTCTCACGAAATGCGATAACCTCTGTAAATGTCAATGATAAGTGCAATCAAAGTAGGTACGGTATCAACTACCAATAATACTTATTGTTATTATCTTGTGGGTAACATTGTTGAGATAGGTAAACAAAAATAATAATCAATACAATTTATCAGATAATATGTGGTATAAAACACTAAGACCTAATGTCGCCTAAGCAAAATGAGAATTGCGGAACAAGTCGTGGAGAAATATTCACTAAACAGGAGATGTAGATATTCGGTATATCTCTAATAGTACAGGGTTTTCCAATAAGATGTGTTATTTTGAATAGCCCGCTATTTCGGTAGATGTTACTTTTGAAGCTGTCATTTTTTGACATTTGACAATTAGAAACTACGCCATTAATAAAAATGGAACGATACACGCTTCAACAACGCATTGAAATTATTAAAATTCACTTGAGTGAATCAAATGCAAATCATCTTGAGTGATGAGGCCCATTTCCACCTCGGTGGCTTCGTCAACAAGCAAAATTGTCGCATCTGGGGCTCGGAAAACCCAAGAGTTATTGTTGAAAAGCCTCTCTATCCTCAACGTGTGACTGTTTGGTGCGGTTTATGGTCCGGCGGAGTCATTGGACCTTACTTTTTCGAAAATGAGGCTGGAGCAACAGTTACGGTGAATGGATTGCGCTATCGAAAGATGATTAATGATTTTTCATGGCCGGAATTGGATGGTATGGATCTGGACAACGTTTACTTTCAACAAGACGGCTCTACGTGCCACACAAGCAACGAAACCATTGATCTTTTACGATTGAATATCAAAATAACACCTCTTATTGGAAAACCCTATATTTATAGAAAGTAGAGAAATGTCGATGTTTTTTAATCAATTCGTAAAAATAATATTTTCAGGGGCTTACATTGCTAACGCTGGCTAAACCTTATGAGATACATCAAAATAATATACTACGGAATTGTATATTAGAATAGGCTTCGATGGTATATGTATATCTCCTAAGGATAACCCCTAGTAACGCCGGGTACATATCAGCTATTATTATATAAATTCATCGCGATTTTGCCAATACACCCATTTAACTATTAAGGCGAAGCACTGCGAAGTAAATCAAAATCATTTAGTTTAATCGCTTAGAAATATTTTAGTTAAATACTGCGAGTAGAACACGTCTTGACCTTGGAAATAATCTAGCATTTTTTATAAGCCTAAAGTTCTAAATCTTCTACTTACCAACCCATTTTCGGTTATGGTTTCATTGTAGAATGTGACAAATTAAGTTCTGTAGAAAATGATCGTAAAAACATTAAGATTTGTGGATGAACTTTGGCGATGTTTGTTTCATGCTTAAATCAAAACAGGCGACTTGTGTTAAGCGGGAATTTAAACCTTATCGCATCTGCATAAGGAGTGTTATTGTTATCGCCAAACCAACGCCATATTAACAGTCAGAATAAAGAAAATGATGCCAAGGGAGACATTTGAAATTATGACATAATTATTCGTGATTAATAATTATTATGCACTCATTCTTGATCCCTAGTGGCATGAACTGCGTAATTAACCACTATTATTGTCAATACCTTGTCATATTGAGTCGTACCGAGTATTCTAGTTTCTTTTTCATGATAACTTTTTTTAAATATTTTCGTGATTAGCTAGGTACCTACTTATTTTTCTTAAAAAAAAAATCCTTAGTTATTATAAGAAAAATGTTGGAAATGGTGGCCGCACAACAGTGCCAACTACCCGGAGCTAGTGGGACTATGGCACCACCAATTGGGGTATGTTGGAGTCGGGAAGAGAATTAGATGAAAAAGAGAATGGTTACGAAGGACCTGACTATTCAGATCTGGTCAGTAAATCTAGCCATTTAGATTCTAAATAATGGTCTTCATAATCCAAAGAAAACGTGTTTCTGCGAAGTATTTTACGTAGGTAAGTACTTGTGGAGTTAAAACATTGAAAATAATTGAACGTTTTACACAACAGAAATACAGTTCAGTGGTTTTGCGGAAATTCACGAGTGACAAAGCCCTCCTTTAACGTTTGAAAGGTCACCGTTAAACGCCGATTCTAGGTGCGTTTCAAGATTCTATCAAAATGTAATAAGCTGACAAGCTTCACAACATGATAGTTGTCCTCTTCTGCTTATCACAATTTGTTCAAAAGCTGAAACGAATCAGCATTTAACGGGGACCTTTCAACTGTCGAAAAACAAAATGGCGCTGAATGGCCATTTGGTGACAATTACATTTGAATTTCTGCAAATCAATTTTTATGTTTAAAGTTTTATTAAATTCGTTTACTTTTATGTATATATATATATATATATATATATATATATATATTATGTTGAACTTACCAAAATAATTCATTTATATTCGTGAAGCGTCGATAGAGTTTTTGCGTAGGTTTATTAATTTATAATAATTACACAAAACTTGATCGCGAACTTTGAAGCCAAATTTATTAATTACACTAGAACACACAAAGTACCTACGCACAGTTTTTATTAGATTTTTCACTGCAAGTTAATAGCCACGAATCTACCGATTCTGGAATTTTCACCGCTGTATCCAGAAAGATGAATGCGATCCCGAATCGCAAGGTTATTAGTGTTATTTTCCTCCAAGCTTTGGAAAGGTATATTCTGTCTACGCCTACCAAAAGTTACCACAGCAAAAATATGAGACTTCAACGTATTCCACTTGGAACGCGATGGGTTACTTCCTAGATTCTCCATTTTATTTACCGCGTAACTGAACTTGCGTAGAATTTGAAATACGGAAACTTAAAAAAATTAAATAATATTTTTTGAATTAAGAATGAATTTATCCTTTGAACTTTAGCAAAGACAAGCGTACTCAAACATTCGATGCGGGTTACTGATTATAAAGTGCTTATGTAGACACATATTTACCATATGCAGCATTTATAATAAGATAAACGATGAGAACAAGTAGTCATAAACAAGATATAATATATGCTCTCCCTCCATATTGAATTATTTGAAACGACCGATAAAAAATTATTATTTTTAACTTCTGTATGTGTTTTCCTGCGACGTTGAATCGAGGTCTTCATTCGAACTTATTATCAATAGGGGTGAAGGGACATAGGTACTTGACTTACTGAGGAAGCTACAAGCCAAAAATGTGTATATTCTTGGTATACCTTATATCGTAGGTAATAGGTATTAAAATCGCTTGACTAACGGAGTCTAGAAACGTTTGATTTCAAGCAAAAAACTGTTTTTTTATGAATTCAACAAGTGAACTGTCACAAATAATCTTAGCTATAATACAATATTTTTTTTAAGTTGTTTCCTTTATGCGTTTATACATTTCTATTGAAAAAAAATATTTTTTAGTTGTTTGCATTTATATTTTTTATTGAGTAATTTAATTTTGTATTTGTATTCTACACAAGCGAAGCGATAGGAAAACTTTCAATTTATCTAAAGCATATTTTTGGTATTCATAGTGTACACCAATTCGTTATAAAGATTAATCTAAATAGTGAGACAAGCGAAGTATAGTAAGTAAGTGAAGTAAAAACAATACATGATTCATTTTGGCATACAAATGACATAAACAGTAAATACCTATTTGATAGTTTCATTGTTCTTATTAGGCACACTATGATGGAAAAATTGAAAAGAAAGATTGATGAAATGTAATTTTTTCTTATAGACAACATTTCTGGAAATTTTCAACTAAACATGCCTAAAGTGTAATAAATTTATTAACTAACATTTACTAACTTACTAACCATCACGCAGTTTCCCCCAGGGGTAGGCAGAAACGACATACCTCCCAAACAACTCGATCTTGGCACACACTCCTTGCCTCATTCGCGTTCATATATCGTCTTACACATATTCTTCTGTTATTCCGACTCAAGAGTCGGCGATACTTGATGCCCAAACCATATAAGCGTCCCTTTCTTAATCTTACTCATTTATCTTATATTACTCATGTACATTTACACCTAAGAGTCATAGAATATTCATGTTAGAATTTCTACAACAATAATTATCTAGTTAGTATTGGAAATATAAAAGTGGATATCAAATTCTTACCGTTTTCACCTTAATCAGAATTTGTGTCAACCCAAATCAAAGTGGATTACAGATATCAATTAAGATTATTCTTTAACGTTAACAGGAGGGGACCTAATTTAGCGTTCAATGATAATAATTGCGCAATGAACAACAAGTCAGCATTGTATTTCAATTTACAGTTCTACCGGAAAACACTGATTAGAATCTATTACAAGACTAGATTGGATCCTAGGAACATCAACTGGAATAAGTGAAAAGCTTACTCAACATAATAATAATACTTATAATATTCCCTTTCAGACGAACTCGGTCAGGCAATACCATACAATTTTTTTTATATGAGTACCGCACAAAACTCCCATCTGCTTCAAATCGTATGGAGTCAATGAGACAATGACATCCCCAATCGGGGTATGTTGTGAAGCTTAAGTGAATAGGAAGGTAAGGAAGTCCCTGGCTATTCAGATTTGGTCACCAAACAAAGCTAAAGCCATTTTAAGAAACGTTTCAATTATGAATGGTGGTCTTACACCGGGGTGATACTGAGAGTATCTTCCACTACACTGTACTAATACGAATTTGAAAATAAATATTTGAGGATATCAAAGCTGTTTTAAAGTATATACTTATACTTACACCTTTTTATCCGAGCAGCATGAGGATTAAATGGAGATTAACTATGAAGTACCCTAATCTTTTCAATTCCCTGTTTTTTTTTTTTATTATTATCTTTCTGGGTATATTATGAAAGGATGCTATATGGGTGTTAATGAACATACTTGACTTACTTTAACCAGTGATTCCTGTCATTATTTTGAGTTAAAAAATTCAATGAAATATTGGTCTCCAGTGACTTTATTAGTGATTTTTTTTTTCAAAATTAAAAATTTAAAAAAATAAATTTAAAATACATATTTTTTAATTCTTCCACATGTCATCACTGGTCATTCACCCCAATAACCTCCCAACCCCTCACATCAACCCTAGCAGTCCAATTACTACAGATTTTCTATGTTTTTGTTACATCAAAAATGTTACCGGAGACCACAATTCAATTTACAATTCTACTCCAAATAAAGTCAGGAATCACTGGTTGAAGTAAGACAAGTAAGTACCATGCTATTGAATAATTTGCTTAACTTGTATTATGTATTGTTTAAAATTATTTATCCTCCCCTTTTTGTAGGTTCGTTCTTTAATTTTACAACGTTTTATATTTTGTGCAAACCTCATTGGTTTGAAAGATCTCATGTTTATTATAAATTTTATGTTTCTCAAATAAATCATTTTTCTGGAACATTAATTTCTCTTACACACAGTTTTTTTTGTTTAATTATTTTTGGTAGTATTTATTACCTGTACGAGGGAGGAATAATAGGCGTAGGAAGTATTAGTAGGTACAGTGATCCCTCGCTAATGAAGATTCTGAGTATGACGTCTTGTGTAAATAAGAAGAAAACCGCTTACTAGTGCTGTAAATCAACAAAGAAATGTATTGTTCTAGGAAAATATTGCAAGGGTCATCACTCTTATTTTTTTAATGATAAACTAATGTTTATAAGACAAGGTTTTTTATGCATAGCACAAAGGATAAAAAATTATTATAAAGTATAATAAGCAGTAATTGCTGACTGAAGAACTAGTACATATTGAATTATTTGGCGTGTTGGGAATAAGCCGACGTAGCTCAGCGGTCTAGAGCACCTGACCGGACATCAGAAGGTGCGGGTTCAATTCCGTCGGCGGCATTTATTTTTACTCGGAAGATATTTTCAATTTGTATGGATATTTCAGGTGAGTAATTATTGCTTATAATAAACTCTTTAAGAAATCACAGCGTTTACCTTTCTTGGTTCTTAAATTACAATAATAAAATAACCATGGTAACATTATATTAAATCAATAGTATGGTGGATTGACTAATTAATCATAATTAGGTGATTATTTGAATGCATCTATTGTATCTGTGCATGATTCATCCATACATATAGGTATAATATTGCTATTTTATTAGGTAATGAACTAAATATGACCTTTTTAATTTAGGTAATGAAATAAATATGACCTTGTTAATTTAGGTAATGAACTAAATATGACCTATTAATTTAGGTAATGAACTAAATATGACCTATTAATTTAGGTAATGAACTAAATATGACCTTGTTAATTTAGATAATGAACTAAATATGACCTTTTTAATTTAGGTAATGAACTAAATACGACCTTTTTAATTTAGGTAATGAACTAAATATGACCTTGTTAATTTAGGTAATGAACTAAATATGACTTTGTTAATTTTAGTGCAAAATATTTTTCATACATAATACTCATGTCCATTTCTTTACTCATTTCCCTTCTCCGTTTTAAGCAGCCTCGGTGTGATTTAGAGATTGTATATCGCTATTTCTCCGGAAAGGCGTTCTGTGACCGGAATTCGGACTCTTTCAAAAGTTCTCTCTGCCGGCTCAGGTCCCTAGTCATTTGTCTTCATTTTTTAATTCAATTTATGTATTTTCTTTGTCTTGGTTGAAGAACCACATCCCATGAGCAGAAATAACCGCAGCTATCATTTTATATGTGTATAAGCAGTTTGTTTATTCAGCTCAATATTTTCAACCCCAAGTCTCTTGGAAGCATCAGTTTCTAGCTAGTAGTAGAATTCATGTTCTTGCGTTGGAATTGAGTTTTATTTAACTTGTTAAAATTATAGCTAAGCTATCCCTATGAAGAACCATTCACCTTAATCTAGGCTTAATGCCAGATGAAGAATGGTAGTCATTTACAGGCAAACTTTTAACCCATATAGTGCCGCTGGCTACATTTGCAGTCCAGTGAAATTATGAATACCTTGTGGTGCAATGCAGTGTGCACTGAATAAAGCAAAGTTTTAAATGTTTTGGATGTATTTTGTTACTATCAAAGAAAATTCCAAACTAAAAAGTTGACATGACAAGTGTGTCTATTATTTCTATTAAAATTTTTAATATTATATTTCGGTTTGAGAAAGTTACTAAATTTCACCCGTCTCATAAGGGTTAACTAATACACCAATACCAGAATAATATAAAGAAATGAATTCAATATTTTCTTCTGGTTATGATAGTGAATCCATAACTGAAAAGAATTCGCAGATACACAAATACATTGTTGAGTCATATATAAATAAAAAGGTAAATGTTTGTTTATTAATAATAATTGGATGACTTGTATAGCCGTTTTTGTGCAAAATCACCTCAAGGGAGCTGTAAATTAAACCTGCTAAGAACTTCTACAGGTGGTGGAATGATCTAAAGCAGCTTGGGGGTTACCCAGTAGAGAACGTAGCGGATGCAATCCTCCACTGGCCAAGTCTTATATATGTATAATAGCACAAGTAACATTTTAGACTTATTACGAAGGTAGTAATAAGAATTTACACATTCATAGGTTATTCGTAACCCAGGAATGTTTGTCTTTCTTTAAAAAAGAGAAAAGTTATAAAGAAAAGCTTCGTCGTAATAAAAAAATTTATCTTTCTCCCAAAGAAAAAATTCTATAACGAGATATGCAGGTATAGATTAGATTATATTCTGAATTGATTGAAATATGGGAAACTTGTCGAATTCCGCTGCATGCAAAGGCTCTTTAAAAACACAACATTTGATTTCAACTTAAATAGTTTCAACCCACCACATAAATAGTTATATTTCTTGCAAGTAATTAAGATTTTTTGCATATTATGCTTGCAGCAGAACTCAACAGAAGTAAAGAAATATGTTGCAAAACAACTGTTAAGGTTTGTTGTTACTTCATATACATTATGTATGGAAAATCAGGATATGGATATGAGAGAATATCACACCTAAACAAATGAACAGGTTATAAAATATATTGTAATAATAATAATAACATAGCATTTATATAGGGCAGTTTAGTATCATTTCACTTCAAGTATGCTTTACTACAAAAAACTGCACTGTACTGTATGTGTATCAGAAAGACAGTTTGCTTGGAACTGACAACTGACTATATTTTGTGCGAGATTTTATTACAGGACTGATATCAAATTGCGCAAATCATAGATTTCGGTAATTACCTACTTGATCTATTTTACTTGTACTATGAATCAATAATCTTGTTACATAAAACACACCTAGGTACCTTTTTAAACGAAAATCAATCATGGCAATTGTTATTTCTAATTAAGATATGTAATATATTAGTTCTACAACTAAAATATTTATCTTCAAAACACTTAACTTTGAAAGGGGGTTTTCAGGTGATTTTAATGATAAAGATAAATAGATAACACGATGAACAGATGGGATATGAGTCATATTATTTTCTTAGGATTGTCAGCGGACATCCTTTGCAAAAGATACATGTAAATAACCTAAAATAAACTTATCTATTCGGTAGAAGCTAAACATTATTTACAATTTAATACAATTATTTCAGTGGAAGTCTACTTTGGAAAGTGGAATGTGTTACGGAGCATGTTGTGTATAATATAGATACAAATTAAAATTCTGAAAAATGAAGGAAATGACAGATGACACATAGAAAACAAACAAAAATTTAACTCACCTGAAACTTTTCAAAATTTTCCCTTTCGATCTCCAAACTTGTTTTCCGTGGCTGTAAAACCCTCGGTAAGGAAATAGAAGCCATTGGTTAACATTTATCACAAATTTTCACAACACTCACGATAACAACACCCTTCGCTGCTCTCACTTGACTTGACAGCGAACCAACGTGAAATATTTACAAACAGTTTTCCGGAATTTTCATGTCGACAACATAATAAATAAATAAAAATTACCGCGAAATATTATATATATTATGTGGGTCAAGCCGAGTAATTTATTTAATCTGGTGGAAAGTTAAAGATTACTTAAAAATGAAAACCTTCCTTATAAAAGATTCCACCCGCAACTCAAATGAAAATGTTTCAATTTATATCTGACACGACGCGACGGCTCGCCTAGCTGTAAAGCAGTCAGAAGTACGTATTAATTATTTTATCGCCACCGAAAACATCGTTTTTGGCAAAGTTAGAACCTAGGAGTTATTTAATTTGCCAAAGATATTTATAAAGATATCTATACTTATAACATATCAGAAGGATTAATTTATCAATCAACAAATTTTATCGTATAGTTGTAGATTTAGGAGGAAAATGCGTTCTTACACCACACATTCTACATTATTTTTCGTACATTGTCAAAAAAGTATTAAGCTGTTTCGATTCAAACAAAAAATAAGCAGTATAATGTATAACAGTACAATATAACTCAGCCCTTTTTTAAGATTTTCAAATTGATAAAAAGGTTCAAAATAATAAGTTTTTTAGCACGATATTTTTTCAAAGTTGTTCTTTCTCAAATAACTTGCTTTCTAATTTCAACATATATTTTTAATTCTTCCATCTGCTGTATCTCATTTAACGCGGCCCGCAATTCATAAATAAATCATGTAATTCATAAATAAACCACTCTCATGTAATTCCAGTTGTTCGTCAAAGAAACAACAGATATATTCATTTCCGTCAAGTTGCTCTCTGGTAGGAGCCCTGATAAGACGAGCCGACTAATACCATTATTAAAAAATACTGATAATACCGGTGGTTTACGAGTACCTGCTTGAAGATATTTTTTATAGCCTAGTATTTTGCGCACAGATTACAGAACACACGCAGAATACAACATTACAAAGATACCGTTGCTATGTTCATATTGTAAATCTTCGCGCTTGTTTTCACTTTTCCTTGTTTGTCTATTGTCAAAATCGCGCAATCGTCAGTTTTGCTGTCATTGAGTTTGTTTAATGGTTTTTCTGATATATTAAAGCTACTTGTGTTTCTTCAAGTATCCCGTGAGAAGCTAACATGGATTTCCTCGAATATTCAGACATTTCGGCCGAAGTTAAGGGATCGATGGTATGTTTTGAATCCCATAACCACGTTTTTTTGCGAATGTTTCGTTTACTGTCTCGGTTAAATAATGGTTTATCTCTTTTTTAGGTCCCTGGTCGCTTGAAAATGACTGATCAAAACATAATTTTCAAGAATAGCAAAACCGGTAAGGTTGAGCAAATTAGTTCAAATGACATGGAACTGGTCAATTTCCAACGATTTGTTGGAAATTGGGGTTTAAGAATCTTCTTGAAAAATGGTATTCTTCATCGGTTTGGCGGATTCAAGGATGGAGTAAGTCAAACTTTACCTATATACTTTAATAATACATAATTGCTGTCATATAACCACAGAAAATGACAACTTGTTGATCAGCGAGGTTGTGGCTCAATAAACTCACACCTTCATTGTCAAGCTTAGTGCAATGTCTATGCATACGAATTTCTATTCTGATATCTTTTATGTATGCATTTTTATAACCCAGCATGTTTTCTGTCTAGGAGCAAGAAAAAGTAGCAAAATTCTTCAAATCAAATTACAGCAAAGACATGCTTGAGAAAGAGCTTTCTTTGAAAGGCTGGAACTGGGGAACGGCTAAGTTCACAGGATCTGCTTTGAGCTTTGACATTGGGAGCCGAACTGCCTTTGAAATACCACTACATAATGTATCCCAGTGCAACACAGGCAAGAATGAAATTACGTTGGAATTCCATCAGGTATTTATTATTAATTATTTATTTATTTTATAACCCTAACACTTAGCACCTTCAATAAATAAAAAAAAAATCCAACCATCCCTTCTTGTGGACTGTTTTAAGCGTTTGTCGACTTCCATTGGTTTGCAGGTTCAATTAAAATATATTTTACAGGCCACGGACTATGCGTCCAATGCAATCAAATGATTTTATTTGTATTACGCGTCCAAAGAGGGTGGTTGGCTTTAATAAAAGTGCATTGTTTATCAACAAGATTTTTAAGGTCAGGTCATGTTAAATATGTGACACATGAGATGTGAAATAGGTATCATAATATTATGTTATACGATTGCTGAAAAGATTACTAATAATCTGATAACTGCACTAACAAAATCCACCTGACAAAAGTCCTCTCTATAGTTTGACCAAAAAAAATAATGCACCAATGAACTCTAGCGATCTACTAATGAATCAAGCCCTTTCTGGGCATAGCACCTTTTGCTTGCGGTCTATCTATAGCTGTTGAATAATTAAATGAAATATTTGTAAAAATACGTAATTACAAAAAAACACCCTTATTTATAGCACAATTTGTTTGTTTCCAGAATGACGACACGCCGGTCTCCCTGATGGAAATGCGATTCCACATCCCCACCAGCGAGATGGCCGGCGACCTGGACCCGGTGGAGGCCTTCCACCAGCAGGTCATGAACAAGGCCAGCGTCATATCTGTCTCTGGAGATGCCATCGCCATCTTCCGGGAATTACAGTGCCTTACTCCTCGGTTCGTTCATTATCATCACTTGCGTTAACTAAAAACTAAACGAAAAGCTATATACCTTTTATGGTACTGACCTTTTCATTAAGCAGTAATTGTGTTGAAAAAGTATAAGTCATTACCTGTTGTGAGTATTTTTAACACAGTATTCTGTGGAATGTATCCCCGTGCAAAAACAGAATTAATTACCGCATATTTAACTTATAAAATAGTATATAATCTACCATGCGTTGAAAAGGCCAGCATTGTAAAGATACAACCTAACGTGACCATATGTCCCGTTTGTCGATACTCTGTCCTACTATTGAATGTCTTACCCATCAGGCTATTTACCACCTTGATTATATGAATTAATAGAGCTCTGTCGTAATTTCTCTTTTTGATTGTTTATGAGAAAGAATGGAGAGTATAGACATTTATATTTTAAGGTTTTTAATTCAAACCATAAGTCTTCTGATGTCCGCTGATTTTGTCTATTATTTATTTTTAATTCCAGTGGCCGCTACGACATCAAGATCTTCCAGTCCTTCTTCCAGCTCCACGGTAAGACTTACGACTACAAGATCCCCATGTCCACGGTGCTGCGGCTATTCCTGCTCCCCCACAAGGACTCCCGCCAGATGTTCTTTGTAGTGTCCCTGGACCCGCCCATCAAGCAGGGTCAGACCCGCTACCACTTCCTGGTGTTGCTGTTCGGCAAGGAGGAGGAGATCACCATCGAACTTCCTTTCTCAGAGTAAGTAAAGTCACCACCACCATCCAACTGCTGCGTGGCGGGAGTTTAGGGAGACCCTATGACTGGATCCAGCTAGTCTCTCTTTACGCTTCGCCTTGCACCGCAGCGGGAGGGATATATTTATACGTCCGTCACTCCTGGACACACTGACCCCCAGATTCCTACCCACCCCTCATACCTTTTTCCTTCTCAGAACTTCCTTTACTTAAAAAAAATATAAACAGAATATTCCCAAAGATGTCCTGTTGTGGGGTTAATATAAAAAAAATCTCCTTCAGACTCGCAACAATCCAAATTGGGAATGCCATAGCAGCAGTATTTGCTCCCAGCAACTGGGGAATGAATTTTAATGATCAGCACCGTTTTTCTTTTTCTTGATAGTAACTATGTCATTAATAACTATGTATTATGATTTTAGAAAAGAGCTTCAGGACAAATACGAAGGAAAAATAACAAAAGAACTGTCGGGACCTACTTACGAAGTTCTAGGCAAAATCATGAAAGTTATTATCAATAGGAAACTCACAGGACCTGGAAATTTTGTTGGGTAAACATCTATATCTTTTGCTATTTATACATTGTATCCTCTAAAATGAAAAAGAATAACATACAGAAAAGATGCAAACTCGAAACCTTCCTTTGGGTTGTAGCTCTTACCAATTGCGCAACTCCAACCTGTATTTCTCCATTACCTCTGTCGCAATTTTTGATAATGTATTTGAAAAATTACAAGATGGTTAATTTTAAGCTTTTCTATGATGCCGCATTATGTGTTCCACGAAGTTTCACTAAAACATGCATTATGTCAAAACGTGCTGGGATAGATTGCTTCGAAAAGGCTAGCGTTGTAAAGGGTTATTTAACCTTTTGAACGCGTTAATTTGCTCCGTTTTATCTATACCCGTACGCGGTACATATTTTCAAATGCCTATGCACGCAATTAAATGTCAAATTATAGCATTCTGGCATGATTTATTGGACTATATAGACAGAACAGATTATTCTCCACAATATGATAACAAATCCTCGTGTGTCAACACTCTTAGATGTTTATAAAAACAAAATCATAAAATTTCATACAAAGACGTACCGTATCTTTTGAATGTGGTCCCGCCATTCACTCGGCGTGTGTGTACTTAGGCCACTGCGTTGATAGACACAAGTGGGACACCATGAGCACTTCATCATTTTTTGTTATGAAAACTTTTTGTAAAACTGGACACTTAAATTTTATGTCACTTAATATAATAACAAAATTAAAATTGTAAACTAAAGCACTAGAAGGCGCAAAGAGGCTCACTTGATTATCGATGTTTTTTAATGAAATACAATTTTATTTTCGAGAAATTCTTGTAGATATCAGCATCGTGATAGTTCTACGAATGTTCAAGCGAGCGGGAAATAAATTTATGTCAAAAGACCGCTGGAATATCGGCATTCAAAGTTTCCGTATCAACTGTTGATACAGCCGCGTGTGAGTATGGACTTTCTGCCGTAACAACAGTTGATACGGCTGCGTGCAAAGAGTTAAAAATGTGATTATGTTAATGTTTTTTGTACATTCTTTAGGCACAGTGGCACCTCCGCAGTATCTTGCTCATACAAGGCGGCCGCAGGATTATTGTACCCCCTGGAGAAAGGATTTATCAATGTTCACAAGCCCCCCATTCACATACGCTTTGAAGAAATTGCCTCTGTCAACTTTGCACGTAGTGGCGGCTCCACAAGGTAACTTTATATTTATTTAGAAAATATGACACATAAAAAAATCTAAAACATGACAGAAAATATCTGCTCTTATGTGCTTTCCAACAGTTGCTAATCAACTAACTGTAGTTTACATAGATGTTGCATAGGAAACACTCACATTAGCTGGCTTGTATAAATACACAATGTTACGCTTAATTCTGTTTTACAGATATGTTGTAAATACTCTCGTGACATTTAAAAATATGTTCAAATTCTCACATTAGCTGGTTTGTATAAATATACAATGTTTTGCTGAATTCTGTTTTACATAAATATGTTGTAAATACTCTCATGATATTTAAAAATATGTTCAAATTCTCACATTAGCTGGCTCGTATAAATACACAGTGGTATGCTTAATTCTGATTTACACAGAAATGTTGTAAATACTCTCATGGCATTTAAAAACATGTTAAAATTTGTCAATAATATTTCAGTCACAAAATATCTTATTTATTGTGAATAAAGTAGGATAAAGGCTGAAATTTCACGAAATCACTTTAGTCAAATAATTTTCATGAAATATTTATTTATTTTCTAGATCTTTTGATTTTGAAATAGAATTGAAGTCTGGCACCATCCACACCTTTAGCAGTATTGAAAAAGAGGAATACGGAAAATTATTTGATTTTATTTCATCGAAAAAACTTCACGTCAAGAACACTGGCAAAACAGTAAGTTCTTATTTGATTTGTTTCTTATTAGATAATAGTTATTACTTTTAAAATTATGCTTTGATTCCAATTAGATAAATCTGATAAGTATAATATTCTATTGCAATAAGTTTTTTATAAATCTCCACTAAGATGTTCTATATACCAGTCTTATTAACAGTCTATAATTATACATCCAATCAGGATTCCCAACAGGATTGATGGGGTTCCACTCTGTACTGGATCGCAGACCTAGATATCCCATCTGAACCCCCCAATACAAAAGAAGAAGTGTTATTATAGAATAAACTAACGTTGAATTTTCCAGGACAAGCAATCGTACAAGGACGACTTTGGGGACTCGGATGCGGAGAACGAGCCAGACGCGTACCTGGCGCGCGTTAAGGCCGAGGCCAAGGAGCGAGACGAGGATGATGGTGAGGGTGGCGGCGGCGGTGGCGAGGACTCGGAAGAGAGCACCGACGAAGACTTCAACCCCAACGTTCAGGACTCGGACGTTGCTGAAGAGTGAGTCACTACATACCTTATTATATTTAAAATACTAAAACTTTTTGTACAGCCCCCTTGAGGTGCCACACTAAAAATTATTATTTCTAAGTATGTCCATGTCAGCAGAAAGATGATTGTTTTCTTGGTATATTTCTGTGGAATGTTTCCTAAGCTAGCATTATATTTTTTCTGAGAAATATGAACAGTTCATGTTTTTAAACTCCCAAGGCCAAAGTGTCTCATGAACAAAATATTACTTATGGTATAAACATAATTTTTTTTAATATTGTCTTTACATATTATAATTTTATGCATACTAAAATACAAATTTAATTTAATATCCAGGTACGACAGTAACCATCAAGATACGGAATCAGAATCTGAAGAAGGTGGGGGAGGTGGCTCTGATGCCGGAAGTGGTGGAGAAAAGAAGAAGAAAAAGAAGAAGCACAAGTCGGCCAAGACTGTGGTAAGTTCCCAACTGACCCACTTCCCTCGAACATTGAAATTAAACTCACTTAGGAAGGGTTGTTTCACAGAATTTGAACAATTCATCAAATTTCATCAAGGTGATTTTCAAGTTCTGTGAAGATTCTATTCATGTTCTATTATTATATCATTATTGACCAGTTGCTTCACAAAACTGAAATTCGAAGTATTCAATTACACACTTTTCCCCATTTTTAAAGGGATTATTCATTTCGTTTCCTGTTTATCCAATATATATATTCTAGTCCTATTTACACCCACATTCTAAATGTGTCTAATTTATTATGCATTGTATTCTGTATAATATATAAACCATATTCAAATTAATCTGATCTACGCAACTTTCGCATATGTGATACATCGATGGCTAATCCCGTACGTGGATGTCTAATATAATAATATGTACTGTTATGTTTCACAACGTGCCGCCTAGGTTAACACAAATTGAGACAAAATTGTAACTCGCAATCGGTATTCTAAATTGATTCCTTTTTATTTTGAGTTATACTTGTTTGTCGGCATGTAAACAAACCCTTTAAATATTGATATTGTGGAATTAAATTATTGATCTTTTTGTACAATCCCCAGCCGGAAGAGGCGACGCGCAAACCCCGTGCCACCAAGAAGAAGGGCAAGAAGGACAAGGACGTCAACGCCCCGAAGCGTGCCCCCACCGCCTTCATGCTGTGGCTCAATGAAACGCGCAAGGACATCCTCAAGGAGGACCCCACCATGAAAGTCACGGAGGTGGCCAAACGAGCCGGGGAGCTGTGGCGGGAGATGAAGGACAAATCGGTGAGACTTCTGATAAGATATTCAATTTCATTACAAAACAGAACACAATGAAAAAAAACTAAACTTACCAATTATTTTTATCATGTTCTGCTTTGTCCAGTTACCAAGATATTCAACAATTTTATGTCATGATACCACAAAAAATATTTTTTGAGAAGTTCAATTAGAATTCATTAAATTTATTATAAATACCCAATAAGTATGTAACTATAGATTTTTTTTCTCTAACCATGGCAGAGATAAGCATTATTTACTATTTATTCTTTGTCATAGGATAGCAAATTGTGCCTTAATTTTTTGATGTTGTGAATATTAATTATTTTCTCAAAATTGCAAATTCACTTTATAGTATCATTTTAATTTAATGGAAATGAATCACTTTGTATACACCACTATTTAAACCAAATAATTATACGTCCATCCTGATGAAGAAACATATAGATTATTTTGATTTCTTTACAAAGTGATTTCTTTTCACTAAGGACGGGTTGTTTCGGAGAATTTGAAAAATTCATCAAATTTCAACGTTCATTTTCGGGTTCTGTGAAAGTCCTATTCAAGTTCTGTTATTATATCATTGTAGGCTAGTTGCTTGACTAAACTTAAATAAAAACAGAACTTGAAAAAATCTTTCACAGAACTTGAAAATGAACGTTGAAATTTGATGAATTGTTCAAATTTTCCGAAACAACCCGTCCTAAATGAATTATTTTGAACGCTAAAAAGTGTCTTGTGATTAAAGTCGTAATTAAGCATAATTCAAATATATTATTACATATACACAATGATACAATACAATAAAAGTTATAAATAAACTCAACAAACTTTCACAATGTACATATTTGGACTGAGAATATCAAAATACTGGTTAACGGTTTGTAGTCAAGTGGTCCAAAGTGTCTCCTGCGTTGCGGGTTCAATCCTCTATAAGCCAAGTACTGCATCATTACGCAAGCAACGATTTCAGCTTTTATGATAGGAGTTTGGAGAATTCAAATTTTGTCAGGTTATTCGTAACATAGAAATGTTTCTTATTATCTTAAAACAACAGAAATAGTATCATGACATCATAAAATTTCTTATCAAACTAATGAACTAATCATCACGCTGTTTCATCGCAGCGGTCGGCAGAGAGAATAGACCGCCATACAAGTCTATATTGACGTACACTTCTTGCCTCATTTACATTCATATATACTCTTGTGTTATTCTGGCTCTTGACATGGCCTGTTCAAGTATTTGATTCACTTGGTTGTGCCATGTCTTCGTCTGGCGTCCCTTACTGTCTCTTTTGTTTTTTCAATCCTTTATTTATTTTAGAAATGGGAAGAAAAGGCAGGCAAGGCTAAGGAGGAATACACCAAGGCGATGAAGGAGTATAAAGAGAGCGGTGGTGGTTTGGCAGCCGCCGCAGAGGCCAAGGAGAGTAAGGGCGGTCCCTCCAAGCCCAAGAAGAAGAAGACAGCCGAGGTGGCAGCGGGGCGCCTATCTGGCGGCGGTGGAGACTTCAAGAGCAAGGAGTACATCAGCGATAGCGGCAGCAGTGATGAAGATAAAAAGAAAGACAAAAAGGTAGAGTTATGAAGAGATAGATTGTATAGTTCTGTTATTTTTTTATTATGGATTTTCTGTTTTAAAATTTAATAGAGATGGAATGTAAAGTTCTGTAGATAATGATTTGTAAAATTCTGACTCTTTTTTCTTAAATTATTTATAAAACTGATAAGACTAAAAAAGAATGCTTTTTAGCAAATATTTTATTCGGACATATTTTACTGATTCAGGTTTTTCAATTATTAAATCTAATTTGAGACTAAATTCTCATGATTTTAAAATATGATTCGGCAAAAAATGTCTATTTTGCAAACACATCACAAATTTCTTGGAAATTAGAAATAAATCTAAGCAGAATTTGCTATACCTACTCATAATTTAATATTCTAATAAGATCTATGATAAAAATATTTATCCAGTTTAATAATCTAATAGACTCAACATCTTTATGTAGATTAAATTTTATAAATGATTTTTATTGAGGTACGGACACACATGCTTAAGTAGTAATTGCTCAATAATAGCATGCTTTCATGCTAATGATAATTTCTGTCCGTATCATTACACACTCATGGCACTAAGTAGTAGTTGCACAATAATAGCATGCTTTCATGCTAATAATGATCATGTCTGTCCATACCATTACACACACATGCCACTAAGTAGTAGTTGCTCGATAATAGCTTGCTTTCATGCTAATAATTAGCATGCCTGTTTGTACCATTACGCACACATGCCACTAAGTAGTAGTTGCTCAATAATAGCATGCATTTGTTCTACTAATGAGCTTGTCTGCCGTAGCATAAGACTAATTAAAAAAAATTACGCCATTATTATAATAATCTCTTATTACAGGGCAAAGAAAAGGATGATGGTAAAGATAAGAAGAAAAAGGAAAAAGAAAAGGAAAAGGAAAAGAAGGAGTCTTCAGCTGAAGAAGAAGAAGAGGAAGATGGAGATGATGATGGCTCAGCAGCACCAAGTAGCGCAGGGGAAGAAGAGGAAAGTGGTGATGCCAGCGATGCTCTTAGTGATTAATACATGTGTTACGGATCCCACTTTTTCATTCTACCATATTTTATAAGCACATATTATTAATTTGTATAAATAAAAAATAATTACCGTAATTACTGTGGCTTTTTTTCTTGTTCATAATATTATTAAACTTTATTTTATATTTTATTTATTTTTTATTATAAAATATAAAACAAAACTATTTGGGTTACATCTTTATGCCGGGTTCCTACCTCATCTGTCCTATGATCTATTTCTTAGAACTAAAGTTGATTTACCTTCTATTTCAATCAGGCATTCTATCATATAGAAAACCTGTTCTCACTGATCTATTTCATAGATTCTATGAAATAGAATAGATGAGGTGGGAACTCAGCCTTACAAAACACAAAGTTACCCATCCTGATGACTTGCAGCAGAAAATTGAATTCGATTCGTAGGCTAATTTGTGCTTGACGAATCTGGTCATCGCAAGCCGGCTGCCGCTGCCCTGAGTTGTATGGGCTAGTATGTGTCATTTCACACATGTCGTCCGATACAGTCCAGCACTGCGGCTGCCAGCGAATTTCGTGTATTGGGAGTATGGAACACAAGGAAAATTCTACATAAGCCAGCCGGCCACAGATGTCAAGTATCCACAATTCATACCTAGACTTGGTCGATGCTTAGACGAGACTGGCGACCCTCTTAGCTTGTATCACTTTATTTATTTAGAAACATGAAACAAAAGCGTAAAATTATATTTAGAAACATGGAACATAAAAGCGTAAAAACAAAATATAACAATCTTCATGTAATAAATTAAACATCAAGAATTGTGTAAATCATTTACAGGGCCGGGTTCAAACCTGGTTATGGGTGAAAGTTTTATGATCTACCGACTACCCGGCACCGGCTGGCTTCGTCCAGCACATGTGAAATTAGCCCTATTAAGCACAAGCTCTCTAGTACCTACTGACAATGCTAATGGTTTCAAAATATTCCGAAATTTATCAATACTTTTGTCAAATCATCAATACAAATTTCATAACTAAAAATAATGATAGTTTAATTGATTTTTTGCAAACTTAATCATTTTTTCTATAAAATTGGCTAATTTTACCAACATAATTTAATATTATACAGTTATTTTTTTAATTCACAAAAGTAGGTACTATAGTAAACTCCATTTAAATTTGTTTTAAATACAGAAAGCACAAATCAAGTTTTCAACTTCAACTATTTAGAAAATTTTATTCACTTTCAAAGATTCTAGTTATCTAAATTTTCAGTGCAAAATTAAATTTAAGTTATAATTCCAGTAAAATCTACACCATAAATAAACCACTCACACCCTCACCATGGTAGATAAAAGAAAAAGGAGTAAGTTCTTAATCAATATACTGTGAAATTTTATTGCAGGTAGCAAAGATATTTGATTAGTTATGAAATCAATGTTGCAATGAAGCTTTAATATTGCTAATCATTTTCTAGATAACTCCTATTATCAGCCAAAAAGAGGTAAGAGATTCCACCATTATTCAATGATAATTTAGAGTAATTAATTGGATATTTGCGGGTTCACAGTACAATACAGATTTGATGAAGGTTGAGAAACATGCGGTAATATTAGCCGGACATTTAATGATTATATTACATTTTAAAAACCTTTTACTATGTAATAAAACAGTCTACAAAATGTATTGGTTTATCTGTTTTTATCAGAATCCTACATTATTCTTTGTTTGGAATTACTTTTTACTACGCATTTTATGGGTATCGACGCAAAATAGGAATAGTAAAAGAATGTTTTGGCAATGACTTTAGTTTTTTAGTTCTATAAAACTTTGAGCATTCGAATTTACCAAAATAATTGTCATGCGACCAGCATAATATTAATTTTGTCATCCATAGTTGTAAATTTAAAACTATCGATTTCCATCTTTCAGGTATTTTCTACTTGTTATTGTTATATTCACAATCATAATTTTATTGGGATCTATCAAATTTTACTAATTTAAATTCGTGTATATACCTAGCTATTAATTATTGTAGGCATCTTTAGAAACGTGCAGTGATAATAGTTGAAATAATTACGAAAAATCATTGCTTTTTAAAAAAATATTGAAAGCACCAAAGGCGATAAACAAAAACGTCTTTCAAATGTCACCATTTGTTTTATTGATAAATGAAAATAATTTTTTAAATACATAATATATTGTTTGGCGGTCTATCCTCTTAGTCTACCCACCAAGCATCGGTAAAGCTTCTAATAAAACTATGAATACAAAAATCCCTCAGCACCCTCCGATCATAACATTGCATTGTCGATTTTGGCGGGAAAACGTAAATGCAAGCTTTATCGTATAGCGTTGTATGCTTTTTTGCTAGCAATGAATGCTACGGTTTGGTGCAGGTACATCGCCCATATTTCCGTTGACAAATTCAAACAAAAAAGAAATAGGGAAGTTTACAACCGTTATCTAGCACCGCCTCTTCCATTGTCATGTGTTGCATCTCTTTCTTTCAATAAGATACATACGGAAAATAATAGAGAAAGCTACCAGTTGTACCAGCATAATCCTACAATTTCTATTAGTTTAATTATTTTTCGAAAAGTTAATTAAAATTAAGCATGAATAATAGTTTAGAAAATAATGTATTTTTGTATCTGTACAATCCATCTCAAAAATTAGTTAAATTTAATTTTGCGTCAAGAATATTAACGTTCAGCAGTTGGCAAACCTGGTGACGCAAACGCAAGTTTTTGAATTTGACGTTGGCGCTGCCGAGCTGACGCGGAACCCAATCGAGCCACCTCTCTCGTGGAACATTTAGTACGGGCTCCATACAATTTGTTCTAGTTTCTTCGAGTCCTTTGCATAGCCAGTTGCTTCAGTGAATATTTCGGCAATTACAACTTAAAGGTGAGATGATAGAATTTTATAATTAAATAGCCTTCTTATTTCATGCTTATTTAATCTTTCCATCACGCTTTTACAGAATATCATTATTTCTACACGTTGGAATTTCACTTCAAACATGGCCATTCCTTCTTCCATACATTTCATACTTGGCGTGGGTACTGCAGTACCAACGCATTTTTATTAAATTGCGATTTCTCTTCAATATTGTTCGTGATACATCTTTTCTTTGTTCGGGCGATGATAGATTATTGAGTTTATTGATATTCCTAAAAGCTGATTTCCGTGTGCAACGCGTACTTTCATCGAAATATCATAAAAACAAAATGGCTTAGCCTCGAGGCTTGCCCATTAGCTTGGCTTTATCATCAATTTTAATAAATTATTTTTTGCACTTTAATGCCTCGTTTTTACATTAATAATGATCATTTCTTAATTAAAATAGTGTTTTCTATTGTTATATACAAAAAAATCGTCGACTTTTTCTTAGAATCGGTTTCCCGCCAAAAGCGTCTACCAAGCTTTTCTCAGCGTGTCAACAAATGTAGTTTGCTCGAACTATAAAAGGGAATGGGCAATATCTTAATAACTCTACGCGCCCGTCTCAACATTGGTGTCTTATTGCAGCATTTCTAATAATTATTCCTTTTTCTTTTCAGCTAAAATGGCAGATAAACCAAAACGCCCCATGTCCGCCTATATGCTGTGGCTGAACAGCGCCAGGGAAGAAATTAAGTCACAGCATCCTGGACTTAAGGTCACAGAGATTGCGAAGAAAGGTGGTGAGATGTGGAGGGCGATGAAGGACAAGACGGTGGGTAGTGAAATTGCTGTGTGTACACTTTTTTTTTACATTTTTATTTTACATTTTATATTTCCCCCAAAATGATGACACAATACACCGAATTGTATGAATTTGATGATTATTTGTATAACATGCACTACCAACTGAAGATATAGACGCCACTTTTCCCGCGTCAACCCTCGATGTTGGCCCTCTCCTGATTAGTGTTGTGTTTTCAGATATGGGAAGACAAAGCCGCAAAGGCCAAGGAGCAGTACACCAAGGACTTGGAGGCGTTTAACGCCAACGGAGGCGGCGGAGAACCCAAGAAGGCCCAGAAGCGAGGGAAGAAGGCCCCAGCAAAGAAGCCAGTGACCAAGAGCAAGAAGAAGAAGGACGAGTCTGAAGATGAGGAGTCCGAGGAAGAAGAGGAAAGCGAGTGATCTGGTCGCCCCCACCAAGTCCCTGTTCATATTAATAATAAATTCAATTCATGTTTATTTATTACGTCGATCTAAAGGGGGCTTCCCTGGCCCCCTGCTCCAGTTGAGTTCATGTTAGGTGTTAAGTGCTCGGGTGTGTGTACAAAGGAAAGCCCCCGTCCGTGCACAGCATCTGGCTGGCTCTACCATGTCTTTAATAACTCTGACTTATTTTATATACTGATAATAGGGCAGGTGTATTGATAACTTGCTCGTTGTATGTATGTTAAGTAAATTAGTGTAGTTGGTGGTCGTGAGTGGTAAACCTACCTCTTAAATTTGTGTAAATTGCAGTCTGTTTTATGTGTATTTCATCGCAGCCAAAAGAAAAGAATTACTGTTAGGTGTCTCGACTGAAGACGTGCCCAGGTACTTCTTTTGCAATGCTCGTACCTGCGTTAAGTTTAGGAACTTATTCTTTAATTAGTTTGTCAGATTTTAATTAGATAATTACTTTAACAAACCAGACTTAACGCATAGGTAGGTTTTGAAATGGTTCGTCATATTTACATGTTGTTTTGTAAAGTGAAATAGCATTCCTCATGTCAAGTGGTTTTACATTTTCATTAAATGCAAATTTCTTATAAATAAAAACAAATATTTTTTAAACACTTGTCTTTTATGTTGACTTACCTATTCCCGCCCTAGATCCCTTTGTTTAGCCCCAAATTATTCAAAATGACCACCAAAAGGTCTTTATTATTAGCAGTTATCAGTTCACTGACTGATATCTCTTAGCACATTTTGGCGGGATATTCAAAACTTCTCAGCAAAGGGCTTCATGTGCGCTAGTTGATCGGCCCATACAGCTCCATAGCAAATGTATGGCCCGCGGAGTATGGCGATGTATGGAATATTAGTACAGGGAAAGCGCGGTAAATCCGCCCCGTATCCACCTGGCCTTTTCGATGGGGTGCATTCAAGGACCAAATTTAAAATTTGGTTAATGAATTAGACCTGTAAACATTGATTGGTGATTGTGTCAATCATAACATTTTTCTCGTGGTTTTAACGAGGCCGACGTAAGGTTTCTTGGACATCGCCATTTTATATCACTTTTGGCGGAAACGGAAGTGTGTACGCAACCCAAAACCGAAAGCGCCGCGCGGAGGGAAAGAGACAAGAGATGGGTTCGTTCACTCGGCGGCCGCGGCTTGCATAACAAGCAGAGACTGCCAACTGCACCATTCCATTTCAAATGCGTTTCTATGGCAACGTCATGTTGACATACTTTGAGCCGTGTCGGTAAAGTAGGAATGTTTTGGTTTGATGTTTAGATTTTTTTTAGCTGTCAAAATAAATTGTCAAAGAAATACAGTACACACGCTGCAAAAATGCGTTTACTTGGTGTTGTTTCTTATTTAAATTTTGTAAAATTTGTAAACGATCTTGTCTGAACAAGAACAAACGTGATCTGTTTCTGTTTATTTTGTGGCCAGCCATACAATGGCGGGAGACAGTTCTGTACCCTCAAATGTGGACAAGGATAGGGTTGTTCTGGTGACTGGTGGCTATGACCATGTGATTAAATTATGGCAGGCGCACACAGGAGTATGCTTGAGAACAATGCAACATCCAGATTCAGTAAGTCTTTTACCACTGTCTTTCAATAAAACAACAAAATCAAAAAAATAAAGTAAAATATCCTCCATATTTTATTACTAAATGCTTATTTTCGGCTGGGCTAAAGTAACAATTTACTGTATTCGCTGAAATTATACGAATGATTTATCAGGAAACTGTGATTGTATCACCTTTTATATTTTGGTTTTTGCAGCAAGTGAATGCGTTAGACATAATGCCAGACAAGCTGATGGTGGCTGCGTGCGGCTATCAGCACATTCGGATGTATGATCTCGTAGGATCCAACCCAGACCCTGTTATCAACTACGATGGCATTGGCAAAAACATTACCAGAGTCGGTTTTCAGGTAATAATATACTTCTTTGTTTGAACAAGATACAATTGTCAATAATGAAAAACAGAAATGGTGTAAAAATAATAATGATGTTGGCGACCGATACTCTGGTGCCCTCATGGACATCATCCATAACTCGGTAAAGCTGGGACCAATCTTTGTCAGTCGGGTGAGGAACTCTGTCATGCTTCTAGTGACCCTACAAACAGTCATTATTATAGTGTTATTTACTTATTTATCTTAAATTGCTTTGAAATTAAGAAAACTATTCAAAAGTTAAAAACAAAACAGTTAAAACAAGGTATGTCTAAAACTAATAGAAAGAATGAAAAAAGTAATTCAGTAAAAAAATACTGAGACAAACTGAATTCATTTATTTCTTACTTTCAGTTTTAATTAGCGAAAATAATAATATTTGGATGATTTGTATAGCGCCTTTTTTGTGCAAAATCACCTCAAGGGCGCTGTACAAACATATAATGTTAATCTTATTAAAACCTATAGGAAGATGGCAAATGGATGTACACCGGAGGAGAGGATTCTACAGCAAGAATTTGGGATTTGAGGTAATTTTCTTGAGAATTTTTTTAATGCATTTAAAATAAATTATAATTTTACTGATAGACAATTTTCTTCCCAACAATAAAAGTGCAAACTGATTTTTTTTCTAATTAGTGTAGGATCATAATGATGGTTTGATTTTTTTAATACATTTTAGACTCTTGCAGTGTTCATATAAAAAAATATATAAAAGAAAGAGAAAAATTTTTGAAGTAGCTCGCAGAAGCCAAAATGTTGTAAACCCAACAATGTTTCAAAATTTTATGGACATATTTTTAGATTATTTTCATTGATTCTAGTGCAATTAATTTTGTTAGTTTTTATTTGATTTGATTGTAAAAACGAAACACAGGTTTGTTGTAAGGTTTTTCTTGTACATACGTAGATCCCGCCAACTGCAGTGTCAGAGGATATTCCAGGTGTCGGCGCCCGTGAACGCAGTGTGCCTCCACCCCAACCAGGCCGAGATCATGGTGGGCGACCAGAGCGGCATCATTCACCTCTGGGACCTGAAGACTGACCACAACGAGCAGCTGGTATGACTATATATAGTGGCAATGCTACACCAGAGCCGCCAGTTGACTGTGGTCAAATCAGGAACTAAAATTAAGGCATTATGTCTAACATATGCAACATCTGCATACGGGGATAGCCGCTGATGGATTACATTTTACATTAAGCAAAACTCTCACCTAGACTCCGATAGTGCCGGATCGTGAACCGGACCGCAAGTGTCAGATTAGTAAGATCCTGCTTTGTTACGAGTCAGAAAAAAAGGGAAAATACATGTAGGGAATAAACTCGCAAGAAATGTAAATAAAAATAATAGATACTGTCCACAGATTCCCGAGGCCGAGTCGTCCATCCAAGACATCGCCATCGACGCAGAGGGGCGCCTGATGGCCGCCGTAAACAACAAAGGGCATTGCTACGTGTGGTCCCTATCCGGGGGCGCTGACGAGCAGCCCACCAAGCTGAGCCCCAAACACAAGCTGGAGGCACACCCCAAGTATGCGCTACGTTGCAAATTCAGCCCTGATTCAAGGTAATTCATTTCCATATTTTTTGGCTTAATCATCACTTTGCAGTCTGCTAACTCAAGCAATACAAATGATTTATCCGTTCTATAGGGGTAGTTTTACTAATCTTTTATGTATGAAATACATACCGAAATGTCTGTAATATGTGCAGCATGAAAACCTATGAAGGCATTTTCAAATGTTTTACCTAAAATTACAGTACGTATTTCATAATAACTTTGTATGTGTCCATAGAAGTTAAAAGCTTACACCGTCTAAGAACTTTTTTCACCGGAAACATTTTACATTTTTCTAACTAGGTAGATACCTGTATAGAATTGACAGATACTTTTTTTGTAGCATTTCTTGCGGCAGCAGACTACAAAAGGTGTATTTTTTAGTGCTGACCATTAAGCACTCTCTCTCTTTTCCTATTGGGGTGGGGGACCCATCGCCTCCACACAATGTCTCCAGGTGTTCCTGTCCTACGCTACTAATGACCATAGCAGGCCCAGCCTCTCCTCGCACTCTCTCTGGAGTTGCTTCTCCCAACTTTGCAAGGGTCACTGAACGTCTTCCCTCTATTTTTGAAAAATTCCAATAACTTCTTAAATTACCTACTCTTAAGACGGATTGTTTCACAGAATTTGAACAATTTATCAAATTGCAATGTTAATATTTAAGTTCTGAGGAAGTCCTATTCAAGTTTTGTTATTAATTAAGTACTGTGAACCAACCGGCGCACAGTGGGTTGAAAATCGCCTTTCATGGACATTGGAGACTTGAATTTTCAAGAGTATTTTTTTGGCTAGAAATGGATTCTGCTGATCATTCTATGTTATAAAATTTCGTATGAAGCAATTGCGTGTATAAATGAAGGAGTTATCATTTTTTTAAGAAAAATTTGTATGGCACTGACATTAAAAATGAGGCTATCTCTGGAATCATAAGGTTGGCCATTATATCCTTACTACTATTTATTTGTTATTGTGGCGTAAATTGCGATTTTTTTTTTTAAATCCTCAAAGTTGAAAAAAAAACTTTTTTATGTTGATGATTAATTTTAATGCTTAACTCTTTGCACGCGGCCGTATCAACTGTTGTTACGGCAAAAAGTCTATACTCACACGCGGCTGTATCAACAGTTGATACGGAGACTTTGACGGCCGATATTCCAGCGCTCTTTCATCATAAATGTATTTCTTGCTCACTTGGACATTCGTAGAACTATCACGATGCTGACATCTACAAGAATTTCTCAAAAATAAAATTGTATTTCATAAAAAAAGATCGATAATCAAGTGCGCCTCTTCGCGCCTTTTAGTCCTTTAGTTTATATTTTTGTCAACGGATGGCGTTAGTACTAGTATGTCATTCACAACTTTTCATAACTAAAAATGATAAGTGATCATGGTGTTCCACTTGTGTCTATCAACGCAGTGGCCTAAGTACACACACGCCGAGTGAATGGCGGGACCACATTCAAAAGATACGGTACGTCTTTGTATGAAATTTTATGTTTTTTATTTTATAAACATCTCAGAGTGTTGACACACGAGGATTTGTTTTCGTATTGTGGAGAATAATCTGTTCTGTCTATATAGTCTAATAAATCATGCCAGAATGCTATAATTTGACATTTAATTGCGTGTATAGGTATTTGAAAATATGTTCCGCGTACGGGTATAGATAAAACGGAGCAAATTAACACGTTCAAAAGGTTAAATGCTTTACATATGAGTATGCTTTGTCTAGTTTACAATATTTTATTTAGACTGCAAGCCAAAACAGTTTAAGAAATCACAAAAGTTAGTTTTTTTTATTTATTGTTTTTGTGTTTAATTCGTAGAACTCCATTTTTTTTGAAAAATTTAATTAAAATTAAATTTAATACTTGCAGAACTTGAAAATAACCTATTATTATGTAGCCAAAAAAAATACCCTTGAAAATTCAAGGCTCTGTCTATGAAAGGCGATTTTTAGCCCACTGTGCGGCGTATGATAAATAATAACAGAATTTAAATAGAACATTCACAGAACTTGAATTTTGATGAATTATTGAAATTTTGTAAAAAATAATGGTTAGTACACACGCAAAGCTCACATCAAAAGTTAATGTACAGCGCATCATCTTTTCTACCGACACACGACGCTATCAAATATTTGTACCTATGGTAGGAGAGGGGGTCAGTTGAATTCGAGAGCGGCCGAGGAACATAATTTCATCTGTCAAAGTGACAACTTTACTAAGGGAACACGGAACTTAGTTGGTAGCTCCGTAATTAAAATGACCCCCTCTCCTTTTTGCGGCGGAGAGGGGGACGCATAACTTTTCAAATATCGCGTCGGGAGCGGTTACGTAAAATAAATTCGGTTAGCGAAGTTCAGAACCACACTTATAGCGCGTTATCTTTTTACGTGTGTCGGGTCTGTATGGGATTGTATGGCGAGCGCTATTGTGCTTTATATTATCTGTTGATGTGAGCTTTGCGTGTGTACTAACCATCAGTGTATTAAAATTATTTCTGCTTTTTTCGTGATTCTGCGAGATATTATATTTTATTTTATATCAGGGCCCCTTTCGTCCAATCTCATTAAAAATGTGTCAAAAGACGAGTTTTAGATAATTAATCGTAATTTGATCACGACTTTTGGTTTTGCATTGTTGCAATAGTGGTAAAAATTACAAAGTTTCCAAGTGAATTCGAGCGAACGCAAAGGATTTGACAAAGTAATGACATCAAATAGATAAACTCAAAAGATTTCAATATTTCTCAAATTATGTTTATTTCTAATAATAAAATTTGAGAGCTTATTTCATCACCTTTCAAAAACAGTTCTTAGTTTTCGGAAACATTCAGAAATATTCCATTTATGTATTTGGATTTAATTGCATAGTGGAAATATTCCGACCGACAGAATATGCCAGAGGTCGGAGTAAGTAAGCCAAATGTAACGGTGAAAGTTGGGGCGCCAAATGTAATGTATGAAATGGTGAAATGTAATGTAGGTACATTCCAATGTTTACAAAAACGGTAGAGCAGAGATCTCATCTCAAGATTGTGGGAATAATTTCCTGTCAAGTAAGTTAGGTGATCATAAATAATAAGAGTGAATTCTTAATGGAAAATATATTGAAACCATCAAAAGTTACAACAAAGGAGTACAGATAATAACTATATAACCATAGAAATAAAAATAGGCACATACCAGATGGACTCCTGAATCAAACTAAACTAACTTTACGTGGTCGAGAAACGAAAGACTAACAACGGATGGCGAACGAAAACTTGTATTCGGTAGCGGGGAACGGACCCGGGACGAAGGCCAGGACATCCTTCTCTTAGTGGAAGCGGGAGGACGCATCTCCTTCAATGGACGCCTGCAGGGGCATCAGGCCTGCAGCACGTGGTAGTCAACCAGACTCTTCTTACGGAGCCAGGACAGCAATCCGTTCTCTTAGGGGAAGCGGGAGGACGCAACTCCTTCAATGGACGCCTGCAGGGGCATCAGGCCTGCAGCACGTGGTAGCCGACCAGGCTCTTCTTACGGAGCCAGGACAGCAATCCGTTCTCTTAGGGGAAGCGGGAGGATGCAACTCCTTCAATGGACGCCTGCAGGGTCATCAGGCCTGCAGCACGTGGTAGCCGACCAGGCTCGTCTTACAGACTTCGGGAACAGCAATCCGTTCCTTCGCGACGCGGGGAAACTCAGCCATCAACTACTAGCCATAGCTAGGACCGATCCATTTACGGTTTCAGTTCCGAAACACGAGTATACAAATATGACCAACGGCCAACACTGGATGAAAAGCGGGATTCCATAATCCCCACTAGAAATAAAAATCAACACGAACTATTCGTGAAAGGATAAACACCCCGCGCCCTTTTTTTAAAGAAATAATAACTCCTATTCACATGATTAACTCAGATTGAAACCCCTTAAAAGGCGAGTGACTGGATCCACCGACCCATCGGCCAAACGGGCCGGGGAGGAAGAGGTTTACCCTTGATGATATATTGGAAGTAGAGGCAACAAGTTGTTCAGTTGGAAAGTATGCAGTCTACATATTCTTGTTTAGCCGTTCATAATTATTATCGCTACAACCATTTCTAGTAGCAATTTCCATTTGGAATGGTGTTTCACCTAGGTGATAATTAAGGGAACTTTTAAAAATATATTTTAACTCCACACAGGAGGCCCTGAGGTTACCATCAGGGCTTATGTCATCTTTAGGGATGCTGAATCATTCCACAACCAATAACCTCTTGTGTGCCACAGTTGCCGATAGTCACAATCAAAATAATCATTTCTTTGAATATAAGTAGCGTCCCTTTAAAATATAGTCATGACACCCTATCCCCAACAATTTTAGAAGGATCCTTTAAAGCCATTCTAATCTCCCGGCCCGTACTGTCAATAATACGTTTAATGACATTATTTCATCTATATGGCCCAACTCCTCTCTTTTATTTACCGATGGCTCCAAATCTCCCGACTCTCCTAACTGTGGTATAGGTATTTACCGCAATAATTCTAATGACAGAATATTTCATTCAATTTCAAACCAATTTTCAATATTTTCAGCCGAGTGCATTGCAATAAATGAATCTCTCAAATATATAATCAGAAATGATTTTGAACATTCCCTTGTTCTCTCTGATTCTCTCAGTTTCCTCCAAAAACCTAAATACAGTCATCAATTTAGCATCGGCACACGAAGAGTTACGTAGTCTCAAATTCAAATTATGTTCTCTGAGGACGGGTTGTTTCAGAGAATTTGAATAATTCTTCAAATTTCAAAGTTAATTTTCAAGTTCTTTTCAGGTTCTGTTATTATTTTAGTTCTGTCAAGTAACTGGCCTATAATGATATAATAACAGAACTCGAATAGGACTTTCACGGAACCCGAAAATGAATATTGAAATTGATGAATTGTTCCAATTCTATGAAACAACCCATCCTAAGCGTTTCTTTTTTGATCTTTGGTTTACGAAAACAGAATATGAACAAAGTTATTTTGTTACAGTTTGCTGGTGACCACGTCGGGAGACTGTACGGCGCGCGTGTGGCGCACCGAGGACTTCAGCCTGGTGCGGGAGCTCAAGTACGACAGCCAGCGCTGGGTCTGGGACACGGCCTTCAGTGCCGACTCGGAGTATGTCTTCACAGGTAACTGGCACCTTTAACTTAACTCTAATAACTTTTTTCACAACTCTTGGGACACACTCCTTTCTTCATTCATATGCGTACATACTCTTGGTTATTCCAACTAAACTTATCAAATGTTATGGCAGAAGAAGTCGGAGACGTCCGAGGAAGACATGGCACAATCTAGTAATACTTGAGTTAGATCATGTCAAGAGTCAGAATAAAAGGAGAGTATGTATGAGACGATATATATATGAATAAAGCAATGAGTGTGTGCCGAGACAGAGTGTCCTTCAAAGAAACAACATGATGGTTAGTTAGTTAAACTTATCCATTTTCATACTCCCTCTTTTAAATAATTCTGTATTCATCCTAGACATGAGAGACTGTAGAAATAAGTCCATACTGTGATACCAAGTGATCTGGTGGCATTCTTCACCTCTTTCAAGTCAATCAAAATGTAAAACTTGAACTTACCAAGTGGAAATTTATTCTTAAATACCCTCGGTCTTAAACCGAAAGGCTTTCTTGTGAAGTGGCGATAAACATAGCACTTGGATTTTGTATATTAGCTATGTATCTATCTCGCTGTGCATGAGACTAGCCCTGGGTCAATTGCGAATGACCTGCTCTTTAAAACCCTCTCACGAGCTTCCACTTATTCTTCCAGAGAGCTTCCAAAGAGCGAGCAGGTTTTTTTTTCGTCAGCACCCAAGTCTGCGACCCACTCTCACCTTCTCTCGCGACCCGGGTGAGGGGTGGCAATGCGAAAGCACATAAATTTTCAGCACCCAGGTCTCGCGATCTACTCTTGCGACCCTACTCTCGCGACCTACTCTTGTAATCCGGGTGCTGGTATGGCGCGGCGAGCTATCATAGAAGATGCATGCATTTTGTTGGCC
This sequence comes from Hesperophylax consimilis, assembly GCF_061612785.1. Lineage (NCBI taxonomy): Eukaryota > Metazoa > Arthropoda > Insecta > Trichoptera > Limnephilidae > Hesperophylax > Hesperophylax consimilis. The sequence goes on from NC_142845.1 coordinate 12,848,088, forward strand.
TAGCATCACGTCTCGAATCAGTTTCTCACGACAGACAGAATTTATCTACTTAATAGAATTGGTAGATTCCTGAAATCTAAAATATACTATCATTTTGGTCAGAGGCAGCTAGCTCTAAGGGTCCAGAAGTGGAAGGTTATTTGAAAAAAAATATATGTAAGTAATATTTATTTGATATTGTGATATGTATACGCTGATATTATCCATATTCATTTATAGGTACCTCTTGAATTCCAGAGTCAAATTACATTTAATAGTAAATTGTTTCATTCTTATCAAACATAATATTCATCGTGCTGTCTCCTTCACGGCAATGACCCAAACTGTCTTCAGCATGCTAAAGCATTTTTACTAGACAACATACTGTCTCCTCTTTTATTGTATAGCACGTAAAGAGGCAGAAGATATCACAGCAGGGACACTGGACAACACAAGCAACATTTTCCGCTTACTGTGGTGGTAGTAGGAGATTTTCAAATATTGTCAGGTTGTTCGTAACCCGGGAATGTTTCTTTCTTTAAAAAAAAAAATCTTAGGTGCGTAGGAAGGGAAGCTTCAATTTGAGGCGTTAGATCAGTGGCGGCTCTTCTATGGGGGTAATTTGGTCAATGATCTCCCAAAAATATACTGCAATATTATTAATTTTAAAAAGGATTTCACAAACTAATCTATTATTTTAGTTTTAATATTTGTGCAGATTCGTACGGTAATAGCGGGTTCCAGTGCCATCTAGCATCCAAATGAGAAGCTATTGTATATACCCGTGGGTCACTTTAAATTTTGTCCCCAAACTATATCCTTTCTTTCTCTTTGCGATACAGACAAAGAAGGTAAACACTCATGTCTGGCGTATGCTTATTACCATACAACAAAAAAATTTAAAGGGGTTTTTCGGGCATATTATCTACAACCTAAGATTATTAAGGTATTAGAGGGAGATGTCAAAAAATGTCAGTCGAAAGTTTTTTGTGTGATAAACGATAGCCATCTTGAACTTGAATATTAGTTTACAAATTATGTTTCGACAAAATGAAAAACGAAATTATGTTCATTGTTGCCGTAATTTGCATGGAATAATTTAAAATATCAAATTCTGTGTATATTGTATTGAAATAAATCGCAAACAATTCATTGAATCATGACAAACATATTCAAATAAAGTGACAATTAATTTATGATTTAAGATTTTCACGGCCAAAAGAATTTTTGTTATTTGTTTTTGGGGTGTTATGCCGTGTTGCGCTAATTCCTTCTTTAGCCAACGTTTCGGACAGCATTGCAGTGTCCATCATCAGGGCAGATGTGTTATTATAATATGATGTGTTATTATAATAACACATCTGCCCTGATGATGGACACTGAAATGCTGTCCGAAACGTTGGCTAAAGAAGGAGTTAGCGCAACACGGCACAACACCCCAAAAACAAAAAAAACAATTAATTTATGTTTTATTATTCAAGAGAGAAAAATAAAGAGGTAAAAGACAATATTTTAAAACGAAAAGTTATATTTTTTGCGGGTGCAATAAAATGAACATATATGTACTTTTGCTTTCATTTTTCACTTTTTAAGTCAATGGATAAACAATGGACTGAGATTGTAGTTAGTGATTTAAAAAACTTTAAAATAGGAAAGATCTTTTAAAAGAAAAAAAAAACATTAATTAGTTATATGTGTAAATAATTAGATAAATAATCTTATATAAAACAATATTGTACCACTGGCTTCAGAATAGGTGAGTATCGGCAAATCAATTACATTCATTGGTGTTTTTATAATATTCACTACGCATTAGTAATTTTTCGGTTGATCTTTCACTTCTGGACTCGTAAAGCCGCCTCTACGTTAGAAGTCACTACTCTCGATGCCTGCTAACTCACAAGACCAGTTATTCGTTGTTTTGATTTGTATAATATTTCATAGTATTATGATTTATTGTCATCTTATAGTTTTGGGAGGTCATTGACTAATTGACCTGAGGGAAGAGCCACCACTGACTGTGGTTCCAGTTTCCAGTTACTGGAGATCTACATAGAACACAAAACAGCTTTTGGTACCAGATACTTTTGTAACCGGTTCCCGATGACGGGAAGATTGATCGGTAAATAGGTTTGATAAAAAAATTATAAATTCATACTACGAATATTATTACCTATGTCAAACGAAAGTAAAAGTAGCCGGGTGATGGGTAATCGGGTTTCAGGTTGTGTACACCGAGTGTCGCTCACAGAGCGGGTTTTTGCAACCCGCTCACGACGCAAGTGGGTTGTGAGCGACCCGGGTCGTGTAAAACGATTGATTAACCCAGCTCTATGAGACATTAACTCTATTTTAACCCTTGAAATCCCCACCCTTTACCCAAGATCATTCACAGTTCATTGTGTCTCTGGAATGGGCTGCCTTCTGATGTATGGATCTGCTCTCAAATTTCACATGATTATGCATTTCTATAATATTATTGTCTTCTTGAAGGTTCCTCTGATGGCTACGCCAGGCTGTGGAATGTGAGCACCGGGGCCATTGAGCGGGAATATTGCGGACACCAAAAGCCTATCACTGCCCTCGCCTTTAGGGATGAAGTCATTCTGTAGACGTGCCACCGTGACAGATTGGCTTTCTTGTGGTGACAAAATATACTAAATATCGTCGCTGTTTTCACTCTACCTCGTCACTACTAAAACAAATTTAAGATTAAAAAAAAAACTGTCATTTTCCTTATTTTAAAGCAATTCTCTTTTTATTTTATTACCACACTATGTATTTAAGTACTTATTAATTAAATTTAAAAAAAATCTTTTTTGATACAATGTATATATAATTTTGTATATTTTTAATACAATACCCCCTTACATATGAACGCGGTGTAAATTTATTGTGGCACAAAATGTGGTAACAGCGAAAAATTTGACTTTTACACGGCGTTTGTATGCTTAAAACGGCCGGTTAAAAACAGGCTTAGGGCCGGCTTTACCATACCAACGTTGAACTGACATGTAAGAATCTAATTAGTAAGACAGTACATACTTAAGTATTATTTAAATAAATAAAGAAACTGCTTTAAAATAAGGAAAATAGGCAGTTTCATCTCTCGTCTATCATCTCCTAAGAAACATGTTTTTGTAGATACAGATACATTGAGGTTGAGTCAGAACAGCGACGAAATATTATAACATATATCTAGTCACACGGTTGCCGATGTTTTTGTGTAAAATGTGTACAAATATTTTAGTTTACATGTGGCTACAGATAACAGATACTACATATTATATTGTAATAATTAAGTAGTCCCACGGTTGCTGATGAAAGTAAAGCAAAGTTCTGTGTATATAAAAATTACCCAATTTACCAAAATTTAAATTTAAGGCTATTCTTAAAAGATTCATAATCTGCTCTGTCCATATGTTATTCTTTAAAATATTAAGATGAATTGATTGTTTGCACCCGTATATATGCAGTACAAATAAATAGTTTTGTCCGTATAAGAACTCAATTCTTTCTTTCTCAATGGTGCCAGTGACTAAATAAAAGACGGGTGCAAACAAATAACTCATTTATTAGCACAACTTGTAAAAAGTGTTTTTTCATAAGATAATTAAATTAGTGCCATCTATGAAAGAGCAGATTTTGAATTCTTTTAAGTATACCCTTAATATAATTCATATTTAGATTTTTCGTCTGTAGTGCAACCATTTGTTTTTTTTTTTGCAAATAATAAAAACTTAATATAATTTTATATTTCTCTTATTATAAATTACTGGTGGTTATTTCATATGTAAGGGGTGAGGTTTGATCATTTTGGGTAGCCTTTTGGTGAAAATTAAAGCACTTGCAGCTTGTTTCGTTCAATTTGGCTTCTAAAATTTTAAAATGAACGAAGGCACCTAGATGACGAGTTAATAAAATATAGAAAATTACAAATTATATATAATCAATTTTAATTTTTAAGTACAACATAATTAACAGTAACGCTGAAGCCATCATTGTGGCACAAGCCACTTAGTATCATTAATTTAGGCATTTGTCAAAATTGAAATTGCATTAGTTTACCATCTAGCAGTGAGACAGTAAGTACACTAAATCTTGCAGTCACCAGTCAGTTACACCATATCTTGCAGCAGCCAGACAGTTGGTACATAATATCTTGCAACCAGCAGACAGTTGCATCATATCTTTCAGCCTAGAGACACGGTAAGTACATCATATATCTTGCAGCAACCAGACAAAAAGTACATAATATCTTGCAACCATCAGACCGGTTGCAGCATATCTTTCAGCCTAGAGGACATTAAGTACATCATTTTTATCTTGCAGCAGCCAGACAAAAAGTACATAGTATCTTGCAACCATCAGAACTGTTGCATCATATCTTTCAGCCTAAGATAGAGTAAGTACGTAATATCTTGCAGCCACCAGAAAGTAGGTGTGTCATTCTTATATAATACATATTTAAATTTTTTGTCAACGAACATGAAAATATTTAAAAAGGCATAAAATAAAAGCAACTATCTAAAGGTTAATGATACAAAGTTGTAATGAAGATTACTGCAGAAACAAAGCATCAAACGCTAGCGATAGAAGTACAGTTTGCTGATAAACAATATTCTAAGAAAAATCGATTAGGTAGGCTTATATTTTGTGAAAAACTTGCTTTGAAAAACTTAAAAATGCTTTGTTGCAGAAAAGACTAGGTTTCCATAAAAAGTTTTTTTTCTTGCCATTGCGTATAATCACCATTATGTATCGATGGGTGAGAAACACAAAACGTATCTAGAAAAAGGCATATGTTCAGGAGAGCAGGAAACAACTATTTTTAGAGTTTGATTTAACTTCTTGTCAAAAATATGTAGAAAATAATTCTAACTTACATTAGTAAGAATATCCATACTTTATTTTAAATAGAGTGATTTTTGTTTGTTAATTTGACTTTATTTATGTTTATTTTAAATGGGGAATACAATACCCTCTTACATTTTTGTGTCACCAAATATTTTCAGTTTTGGTTATCTTAAAATAAAACTATTTCTCAGAAAAAATAATTACAAATTGTGTTATCTAACCTAAAACTCGTTAAAAAGGGCGAAAAATAATGATTCAACAGTAAATTATTGCGATACGCTGCTGCCGTGAGATAATGTCGATCTTTCAGTTGGTAACGGTATTACATTTGTGTTTCTAACCTTTTACGAGACAAACCACACAGCATCAGAATATACAAAAACATAAGAGATGTGATGTTGTTTCTATGTTTACATGAAAATAATGAGACACATTTTAGATCATTTTACTACCCACAGTACTTCTTGGGGAGATGCGTCTTTGCGTTACGGATGAAATCGATTATCATATTTCTCCATTCTTAACTTGAAAACTTTGTAGTTACGCTTTTGTGTTTCTCACCTTTTGGTATAATGTATCTATAATGCTGCTTATAGACTTGAGAAAAAAACTCAAGCCACGCCACGAATTACAGGAAAGGAATGAAGTAACCGCAAAACGCCACTTGCACTTTCTTCATTCCTTTTCCATAAGTCGTGGTTCAGCTCGGCCTTAATCATTTTTGGTGTGGTAGGAAAAGGGGCCACTATTATGACATTCAAGGCAATTGACAATATACATAATATCCTTTATGCACACCTGCATCAATGAAAAAATGTCATTTATGTTTAATATGCATAAGTTGGTTATAAAATTAGGTTTGTAGTTTGATAGATATTCAATTACGATAAGCATGTCTTACATAAATCGAAATGCATTTTATCTATCCTAAATCAGTGTTTACATTTGGCAGCAAACAATAACAAATATCATGTTTCTTTATCATATTTTAGTTAAACAAAGTGAAACCAAGTCATTGCATTTTACATCTAAACTAAAATATATATTTTTGGTTTTAATTTAGTACATACATATGAATGATTTGTTTGGAAATCTTTCTTATTTATTTTATTATCTTTTGTTACAATATTCTCTGTAGTCCTTGAAATTTCTTTTAGTACGCATTACACAAATACTTGCTTCCATGTGGCTACAATATTAAAAGGTAAAAAATTGATACACAAATGGTTCTCTATTCACCATTATCAAAAGTGGTGGTTTGCAAAAATGCATTTAAATCAGGAATAATTTTTTGGAATGATTTCAATTAAAAGCATAAAAATAAACTGAACATTAGTTTTTGATGATTCTCAATTGAGATTACACTATAATATTACATTTTACAAGCTTTTTTTTTAAAAAGTAAATTCCTTTAAATTTTTTTGTGAAACATACTAATTTTTTGTCTGCAATGATGTGTGTGATGTGAAATATTCCTCATGTTCTACTATAAAGTCATTTGCTTGAATTAGTGTAATTTTCAAAATTGGAACTGATGTGGGAACGATTCAGACAAGCGATTAAGTGGATACCAAAATTATTTTTGCTTAATTCATCAATAATTCTATATTTGAAATGTGTATTTTTGACAGGTGTTCTAAAAAATTTAAATTTCTTACTAACGGTGTTTATTCGGAAGGTAAATTTCTGACATCTAATTTGTCAACAAAAAAATATTATTATATTATAAATAAAATTGACAATATTTGTTTTTGAAAGGATCTGAAAAAGATCCCGAGACAAATATTTTATAAATACTTTCAGCTTCACAAATCCTACAATTATAATATGCCATTATTTTTACTAGAATATGAAGTAATTTGCAATGGTAAGGTTTTCTTTCAAAAGCATTTTACTGCGTACAATTAATCCATTCCTATTAAGGCAGCTTTGGTACACAAATAATGTGAAGAGGACATTGTCATCAAAACAAAAATGGGAAACAGGCTTGTGAGACAATGATATAGAAGAAATAATTGAATCACTTGAATCTCAAACTCTAAATATGTTAGATCATAGACAACCAAAAATATTAATGGAGTAAACAATATTATAGAGGACAACTCCCATCTTTGGTTCTCTCTTCTTCTTCTTATAGGTAATCGGGCCAAATGTTTAAAAAAGTATTACGACCAATGAATAAGACCAGTGACCTAAAACACAAGCAATGTTCATTTGCCACAACCAGTAAATATTATAATGCCGAGATTGAAACTACTTAACAGATATTAGGTAAAAGCATTTGTGATAAAGTAGTTACCATTATAATGATTGATTGATGATTATGTATATAATCCAACATGTAGTGGAAGTACTGATTCAAAGATGGAATAAGTACTGGTAAAAGGAATTCTGATAAAATAGTGTTACCATTATGATGATTGATTGATGATTATGTATATAATCCAACATGTAGTTGGAAGAAGTACTGATTCATTTACAGGGCACTGAAATATGTTAAGAATTGAAAAATACAAATGTAAAAAGCTGATAGGAGCATTTCTTTTCTTTTCTATCAATAAATTATTGCTCGCAGTTTTTGGAAACATTGGCATTTTAAGGGTCATTAATAAATATTTGTGTAAATACAACACAAGTCAAAATATATAGTTTTGACATAAATGGCATTGAGGATTTGAACAAAATAAAAAATTCTGTAAATGTTTAAAAAGTTTAGTCTAAAAATAAACTCACAATTTAATACGGTTTAAGATGATATAAGTATAATTCAAGTATTCCCAAATTTATTTCGATTCAAAAAGATTTTTTTTCAAGAATAAATTAGAAATTTATAAAACGGTTGATTTGGTAAAACTGATTTAACTAAAAAAATGTACAATGTTTTTGTGAAATATTATAAATTATTATTAAATGTTAAAGTTGACATTAAAATCAAGTGAGATTCAATATTTTTTAAAGTAGTGTTTCTTGGCTAGTTTCGCTTTTAAATATATGATATTGGAAGTTAAATTCTAATGAATAATCTGGATATAATAATAATTACTGTAAAAGGTGAATGTAGAAAGTTTTATAACTGAGTAAATAAAAAATACCACAATAATGTTAAAACATTTAAAAAATCACAAATTATAATTTAAGTTACAGATCACAAATAAGAATATAATATGTATAAAACTAATATAATTACAATGAAATTTTCAGACAATGTTATTTCGAGACGAATACTGCGCCGATAAATAAAATATATTCTTTAATTTTTGACTATCAATCTTTGAGATAAATATTTCCTTTAGTATTGCTACCATCCCATAATATAAAATATATAAAGTCAGACTGTATACAGACAAAGCAAATATCCCATGTAATGACTAGCAACTAAACTAACATAAAATTTTAATAACAAACAAAAGTACACAATAATAATATATAAGTACTTGGGATACGGTATAAAATTTGTGACAATTTTGTAATTTTTTTTTTTTTTAATACAATAGCAATTTTTCTGCAGAACTTATGCCATGTCCATTGCTAAATCTCCAATTCCTTGGAAGCAATTAAAACTAAGTATATTCTATATTTGCCGAATTTGTAATTTTAATCTTTTTATTTTTATGTACAGTCCATTCCAAACTTTAGCTATCAAAGGTTTTATAATATATTGGTAACCAGACTGCCGCTGCCGCTGGGTAATGTTGTATGCGTGAGATCATTATCTCCTGCTCTCAAGCTAACCTACTAGCCACTGGTGTAGCGAAAGGTCATGACTCATTTTATTAAGAGAGAGAGCGCCACGGTACCAGCTCAATTGAAGCACGGCTCAGAGTATATGAGCAATGAGAATATTGTGCTCGCCCGATACAACTCGAATGATTGTACAACTCTTGGTACCGGTACGCCGTCTCGTACCACGAGAAAAACAAGATGCTAGGTAGTTAGTAGGTAAAAGTACATATGTCCAAGTCCAGATGTCAGTCTGTCAGACGCCGTTCATGTCTCTGAGTGTGTAATAACAATTAATACTTGGATAATTTTAATGGCGCTATTTTTCTAAAACATCTCCCGATAAAAGAGTAACCGTTCAATCGAGCCGTTGTACTGTTTACGAATACGGCTCATCAAAAAGAGCTAGTTCAATTGTGCAGCTCGGTCGTGAAGAATTCATTCTCCCCTATCTTACAAGGCCTTCCCTCCGGGCGGCCTTAATTTATACCCCCAACAACATCTTTAGTTTTATGTAAATAGTAGTATGCATTGCCATCTTAGTTATTTTTTAAATTTAAAAAATTATATTAAATAAATACAGAATCAAAATAGATTTGGCATTTTCACTACTATAGTTTCAGTCAAAATAACTTTGGAAGATGGGTTAAATTTCATAAAGGACCATTCAACTTTGAACTTTACAGATTTGAGTATTTTTTTAGTGAAAAGAAACACCCTTTGTGATGAGACCTCATAAATAAATATCCACCATGGTCTATTTGAACAAGATCGGCGGCCATTTTGGCTGTCTGGGCCTCTTTACTGATGGTTTTGGTATGATCCATTTAGCGAACATGAATCACATTATTGTACCCTAACAAAAGCATGAGATATACCATTAATAAACAATATATTTATTTAGTTTGGACTGTTAATGTGAATGTGAATGTAAATCTTTTCTTCACCATTAAATGGCAGCACTTATAAACTCTTTGGACACAGCATAAGTTTGGAAAACACGGCAATCAGAACATGTTCCACCCCGAGAACTGGTGTGAATGAGTGAAACACAATAATTTGGAGATCAGAGCAGGGGTAGGTCCTTGACCTCCCCTATCTCCGAGATGCTGTCGTCCTGGCAGGAGTAGGTCACCACGAACTTGACGGTGACCTCGTGGGGGGAGGGGGAATCGTGGGGCCGGGCGATGAGCATGACCTGGGTGGCAGCGGCCGGTGGCAGGAAGGGGCTGAAGGCGGGGAAGGAGTCTCCAGATTGCGGCAAAAGGCGTACCTTGCAAACCTGAAATAACATTGAAAGCCCTGTTTTTGAGGTGTTTTTTGTTAACGGCACTACTGAAGAACTGTAGTTTTTTAAAATTTATTTATCAATGTCCTTCTAACATAAATACCTGTATATATTTTTAATTGTAATACAATAATTTTTCAGGTCTCCCGTAAACGCATTGAATCTATGGACGTGACCTGTGCAGTCACCTGCATTAAAGTATTTTCATCGATTCAAATGTGAATGTGGATCAGAATTTTCAAATTTCCCACAAGTTACTTAACCGGTCAGCAACGTAAGCAGATATACACAATAAAATAACGATAGCAGTCAAGTACAATAAGCGTGTTTACACGTCAACGCGTGTGTTTCCACAAAAATCGTCATAACTCCGTTATTCTTCTAGTGACATCCCTAAAACAAAAAGTAAAATATTCGTATTGAATGAAGCTTCACATCTCTATTCAAAGTTATCCATAGAAACCTGTAAAAAGACCTACTCAGTGGAAGCAAATTTTACCCGCCAAATCGTAAAACGACGCCAAGAAAGCCGTTTGACGTGCCGACCCGCCTCGCAAGTTTAATTATTTTTTTAAAAATATATTTTGTATGAAATGGTCAAAAAGTGAAGTGACAGAATTGTTTATTGTACATTTGTACGATGAAATAAGTGTTTTTTTTTTACATTATCCGTGATTTTAGTATCGTTTTTACATAAAACATTACAGGTGAGTCATTTTTACAATTTTTTCATGTTTCCATTCTAAATTTAAATATTTACAAATGTTAATATTTATTTATGATACAACAATTTGAAAGCCTATTTTGTAACCTTTCTAAAACAGTTTTTACTATTCGGCTCCGTTCAGTAATGTTTCATTTATAGAGCTTTGATTGTGAGGCGGTAATAACACAACGTTTTCGTGAAATTGACATTTCGGTAAAGACATCTTAGCTTCAAGTTCGCGAAAAGTCGGAGGGGTTAACCTCCAAAATGAAACAAAATTCTATTGAAATAAGCATTGTTTTTTAAAAATTATTTAGTCGTTTTCAGTTTTTATCTTTTATTCAGGCTTTAAAAACTCTTTTGAAAATTTGCTGCGAACGAAAATTAAATATAGTGCGTACTCACTAATGTAAACATTATTTTTCAACATGGTTGGATAATCAAGAAATGTCCAGAATCCCCTCATTTTCCCCACAAAAAGGTTCTCCCCGCAAAAAACCTGTTTCTTCAAAAACTTTGAAATTCCCCGCAATTTGGGGAATTCTCCATGAATTGGCAACCCTAATGTGGATGTTGTACACCATAGATTATATTACTAACATAGACTGGTTGTGATGAAACTGCAGGTTCGGTTGTACCAGCCAAACGGTGTGCTTAGTAAATAGTGTTTTATCGATTTTTAAATGACAATTTATAAATTCTACGTATAATTACATAAAATAAAACTTATATATTCAGAATCAGAGTTTGTTGATCTGCATATCACTGCAGTTCCTTAATCTTTTGACGAAAGGAAGAAGAGGATAAATCAAAATAAGCTCTAAGGAAATGAGTACACTCTTTCTAGTGTTCTGTTTATTCATCTTGTTGGATGAAAATGAATAGTTACTTCTATTATTTAAGACGATCTCATATTCCAGATGTCCTTCGAATTCGGAAGGGGCGCGGCCTATTGGCATGGGTTATAAAAAACTTGAGAACCAATAAAAGAAAGCCGAACCCCAGACTTATATTTAACCAATTACGCCCATAAAAACGCACACTGGTAAAATTTGTCAAAAATCCGGTATAATATAATATCGGCATAATGCATAACTCTTCCATTTATCATATAAGGAGATGCACTACGTCGTGTCATATTTTAAATTGAGCCGCTATCAATAATAACCCTTACGTCGATGGCGATAACGTTTAAATTCCAGCTTAACACCAAAGATTGATCTAAAAAATACTCGATTATTTTAAAATTCAAGATGTATTCTACTCGCAGTATTTAATTAAAGCATCTGAAACATTTCTAGGCGACCAAATTTTCAAACAAAAAACACATGATTTTGCATTACTACGTATGGAATAAACTAAAAATCTCCAAGCCTGGAAATTTGTTGGATGAAATACTTACTCAAATTTAATTTAAAATAAACCAAATGCTACGCAAAGACAAATTATAAACATAAAAATGAAATAAAAGCCGATGTGAAGTAAATCACAATAATAAATGCCAATTGTCTCAAAATTTTATTTGGAAAGCAATCAACTATGGTATCAATCTATCGATCAAAAGTTTGTCTTATTGGAGATTTACATCATTATTCTGGATAATTGTGATCCCTAAAAAAGTATCTAAGGACTCTCATGGTCTTTTTTAAGCCTTATAAATGAACTCACTCGAAAAATGAACAATTCCAAAACCTGCATTGACCATTTAGAATAAAACATAAAACACAAGCAATCTGAAATGCGTGAACTGACAATAATTGACCACTTTATAACAATCCTAGTAATAAACTTAACCCTTGGAACCTTTTAAGACTAAATACGTCCCAAATTTCTTTAAATTTTACCACTGTGCGTCGCTTCGGTACGTAGAAGCGCGCGAAATTTGAAATTGGTTTTACACTCTACACTCTTTACTCTTTGTTTTGTTCAGGTGCGTTATTTACATATTTTTGGCAGAAAGAAGTAATAATAAATTATTGTATGGTTGTTTTTTAAATAGTATTATCATATAAATCGACTAAATTAAATAAATTACAATACCTAATTATATTTAGGAATTATTGAAACAGCAGTATTTTTTAATCTTTTTTAAGGAAAGATTGCGTAGAGGCCTGTAAAAAACATTTAGATAAGTATATTACAAAAGACATTGCATGCATCGAAAATTAAAAATTAATTCCTACTCCATGAGTATATCTTACCTAATAGTCTAATCGTGTTCGATAATTATAATCGATGATGACCGATTTATAATAATTTTTTTGTATATTTAAATAATGATTGTAATTTATTTTATTGTGCCTTCATTTTGCAATGTATATTTGTTATTATTCATTATATATACCTATCTGTTTGATTTCTAAACATAATAACATAAAATAAACAAATATTTCTTGCGTTATTGTTTTTAGGTACCTAATTATGAAAAAAATTATTAGAACTAACCCCAAATATTCAAGCATATTTTTGTATTTTGTTTTAGGCCACTGAGCGTACCCAGTTTTTTATTATCTTTCCTCCCCATTGCATAAAACTAGGAATTAAAAAAAAAACGATTACACGTAAACTGATTTTAGTTGAAATAATTTCACAGAACAGAGCGGCACTAAGATAAAGAACGTCTGTACCCCGTCAGCGCCGGGCGGTAACTAAATACAAAAGCGTGTAACCCTTACGTAGACGGCATAGAGTTTATTTCACAATGGCAAATTCAATGGTTACCTCCCCGAAAATCTATCAATATTCGTGTAAAAATGAACAACGCGAAAATGCATATTTTGTTTTATTTTGTGAAGTTCTGGTACATATATGAAAATTTCCTTCGATTATCAAATAAAAAAATGAATTTCCCACATTATACAATAAAAAAAATATCCGAAAATGGGTTTGTAAATGGGATATTTTGCACTAGACAGTTTTTTTTAGGCCTGATACTTTATTTTTTTCTAGGCTTATAAAAGGTCTTATCAAAAAAATGATCGATTGCTGACAAGCCCAAGATGTGTTCTACTTGCAGTATTTAATTAAAGCATCTGTAGTATTTCTAAGCAATCAAATTTTCAAACCAAAAACATCCGATTTTGCATTACTTGGTATTGGATCGCCTTAAGTAGATCATTTTATTAATAGTACATATTGACACATGGGCATAAGTAAAATATTATGTACTAGCTGCACCCTGCCACGCGTTGCTGTGGCTCAGTCTATCTGTGCAGATAGAGAAACAATAGCGCGTGTTGCTTTTACACAGGTGACAAAAAAGCATGCTTTAACCTGTCACAGGTGATATCTATATAATTTAGGTATATAAAAACACAATCGTATTCGAATGCAATGTTGTGTCAAAATTTCAAAGCAATCGTTAAGAAATTTTGGAGATTTAAGATTTTGAACAAACAAACATTTACATTTATATAGGTAGTGCTGAAAATGAGGAAAAACACATTGGCCACATAAAACCTATAGGTCCATTATAGCCGGCAGACCGCCAGCTGCTATTGACAACTGTGCATCACGGCACGGTGAATGAAACCACTCAGCAAGTTATCAACGCACGCAGACAAACGTATGAAGGATTTTTTCGACAAAACATTTTTTTCTGTTGCGTTCGATAAATACTTATATATATGAATTATTTTATCCAATACATAAATGTATTGCTGAGGAAGACCTAAAATATGAACTCTGTGTTTAGTATATTTACAGAGATAGCAGAGACAGCAGCGGCAAGAAAAGGTTATAAGTTTTTCAAACCATACAAAAATGGCTTTACAGCAGTCGTAAGAGGAACATGAATAAATAAATACCTTTGGAACAACAGCTTGAAATTTAAAGTCTTTTATGGCGTTGGGGCTACGGCTGGTGGTGGACACCACAATCACAGACACATTGGCTCGCGGCTTGTTCTTGGTAAAGTGAAACATTACAGTAATTCCGCCTTCTTCTTCGTAAGCAGTCAGAGGAGGCCGATCCCCCGGAGTTATAGAATCTAAACTAATATTTATTCCGGTTAAAATCATCACTTCGCTCAATTCAGACGGCGTTGGTATCCTTTCTGTTTTAACCGGTGTGTTTTCTTCCGTCGGAGGGTTTGATGTTTCTTGTTTGGGGCCTACATCATTTTCCTTTTTGTCATTGCCTAATGATTTTATTTTACTTTCATTTCCTAAAGCTTTATCTTTCTTTTCATATCTGAATAATTCTTTTCTTTCTTGTTGTTCAGATTCTTCTTTGGTTATTTCCGGTTCAGGTTTTTGATAACTTGACGCATTGTTTGCCCGGGATTGCCGGGGCACTATGTTACTGCCTTTAGGGTCTTTGAGTTCATTCAAGTATTCTAATAATGAGATTTCAGGATCCTCTTCTTGAGACCGACTTTTGGCACCGATTAATGAATCGTCAGATGAAATGTCTACCATCAGGTCATCGTTATGAGACGGATTGGAAGTATGACTTTTTGATTCCGTATTCAATGTTTTCGAAATGAGAAAATCAAGGTCCAGCAAATTGCTTTGTGGTGTCTTGTTTTCGGTAGGAATTTGATGTTCAGTTTCGTGTGATATAAGTTCTCCTCTGGATTTTGGTAGTAAATTCATTGGTATTCTATCAGACGGTGGTTTACTAAAAATAAACAATGGAACACAGAATTAGTTTATGATTGGAATTACGAGTATTTTAGCATTTGGGTGGCTAGAGGACAGGCAACCTACTTATTGAATTGCCCGCCGGCTTTGAAGGATGGTGGAAGAGAATCCTTCAGCATATCGGCTCCCAGGGCATCCAGCTCGGCGAGGCCCCGGCTGATGGGCTGCGATGGAGGCTTGCTGCTGTTGCTTTCTGCTTTATCTAAATATTTCATTTAATTCCATGTGAATTTTGATAACATGTTCACAATTATAAAAGGATCATAAATCATAATCAAATTACAAGTTTTCTTTTATAAGTTAGTATTTCATAAATTAATAGTCAACAAATGTGTTACATTATTCATTAGATATTTATACTGTGTTGTGTTGTGAGACGTGTTTAACCACTCGGAACATTAGAATGTCAAAAGACGTAAATATGATAATAGCGGTCAAGACATTAGTACGTCTTTTCACGTAAACGCGCGAGATTTTACAAAAATCGATTTATTTCCATCACTAGTATACGGATTGCCATGATTTAAAAAACAGAGTATCGATAATGAATAACGCTACGCGTCTGCATTCAAGAATATCTATGGAATCTAGAGGTGCATTATCTAAGTCAGGGGTGTCCAAACTAGATGGGACCCAGGGCCAATAAAAAAGACTAAATACATTGGTGGGCCGCAAAATATTTATAAAAATAAAATACTGGTAATAATACGTAATATCGTTATTTTATTATCTACTTTTTCATTAATTTGTCTTTTACAATTCTGTCAACATCAACCTCAATACTAGTGGTAGCTAGGCGCAGTGCATGTTTAAGTGAAGTATCTGTCAATGAAGACCTGTATTTCGATTTAATAAACTTCATTGTTGAATATGCACTTTCACAAAGGTAGGTACTGCCCATCATCGAGCCCATTTTTTGCCCGAAATTCGTCAGTTTCGGGAAACGTTCAGCGAGGAGCTTAAAAAAATCAATTCCTGTTTCCGGACTTTTTTTTGAAGTCGGTTAAAAAAAGGTTCAATGGGCCGCAATAATCTAAATGCATGCGGCCCGCGGGCCGTGGTTTGGACAGCCCTGATCTAAGTCAATTGGATTTGTCATCTTGTTCGTTCATAATTTATTGCGTTTTTAAATAATTAATTAAAAATATTTTAGTTTGGACGGTTAATATTTTGAGGTGACTAATAGTTTTTAATTATATTTCTTCAATATATAAAGTGTTATTTCTTTATGATACTCAGAAAACAGTACATTTTTCACAGCTTTGAAATAATGGTCAGCGATTTTTAGATATTTTTGACGTTTTCAGAAAATGTATATTTAGAAACGCAAATATTTACGTACAACAAAACAATACGATAGTGAATTTCATAATCTTTCCAAAACAGTTTTTAGAATGAGGCTATGTTTCCCAAAACGTGAGTTATGAAGCTTTTAACAAAACTCGTGAATAACACAAAAATTTTCGCGTTTTGACAGTTCGCAATGGAACACAAAGTAAATAAAAGTCCTTTTCTGAGAGGTTAAGAAAAATGTCAAGGGTAAGAATAAAAGGTAAAAACCAAAATCTGTTTTCGAAACATAAACAATATTATATATTTATAACATTCAGTCGAGTTCTTAAATATTAAAGTGAGAATATTACCTAAATTTGGAGAAGTGACACTGACAGGTTTTAATATGGGCACAGTGTTCATTTCAGTTCCGCTCTTTTCCAAATGAACATTAGAAAATATATCGCCAAGCTCCTTAATGTTGGATTGCACACTTCCCGCGCATTCGCTGTGACTGGGCAACATCTCGTGCTGGCTCGTGGCGGGGGTGGCGAGATCCAGCAGGGAGTTGCCCTCCCCGTCCAGCAATATGGAGCCCGGTTGGCAGTTTGTCTTGACGGCATTCTGAACAGACTCCAAAGACTTGCCGTGCAATATTATAGCAGTGTACTTCTCAAATACTTGGCCCAGTTCGTCACTTGCTTCCAAGACTTCGCCTAAAAATACATGTCTATATTAATAAAAATTTTAATAATTACAAAATATGTTTAAATCTAAATGTTGACAATCAAAGGTCAACACTCAATCAATTTTTAAGAAATGTGACCTTAAGCCATTAAAAGTGCATTAAATACAGATAAAACTTAATTTGAATAACTTTAAAGAGATAGTATTCAAGTGTTGTTTTATGTTTTCTTTGGGTGATATTATCTTTTGATGACCATAGTTTTACATACATAAATGCGTGATTTGTTTGATAAATAAGAAAAAACATTTAAAAATGTTAAAACGTGTTTTTTATTACTAGAACTATGAAACACATCATTGAAAATAATTATTGTCACATAAAATTTTGTAAAATTAAACTTTACTATTGTGATGTTTGTTTCATAATTATAATGCAAGCCCACAGAAGACAGGAAACAAATTACATAAGAAATAACTATCTCCTTAATAGTCTGAAGTACTAAACAGCAGTGTAAAAACGCAATTTATGAACCATTCTTTGGAAATGCATCATTAAAATAAAATGTTTTATTTGTAGCTAGGTATTCTACGGTGATATGAAAGAATGCACTATTAGTTGGCTCGGAAATTTTATAACAAGCTGAAGCAAATAAAAAATACTTAACCTTTCCCTTACTGTGTTAAAAAAATACACGCGTTACGGTGCTGTGTAGTCAATACACATCTCAAAATAAGCGATTTAATATCGGAAAAATATGAATATTCATAGCTAATCGATTATGTTTATTATATTTTATATCAAAAGTGATAATAATTGTAATTTAATTGCTGAAAACAAGAAAAAACCATCGGCATATGCTAAAGAAACGTGCGAGGGGTCCACATCTAATGACGGTTCGCGGCCAACTGGCTAGCGGCGCAGCTGGCACAAACACAGCTGCGGTCGTAGGTATCGATGGTCTAAATCAAAAACTACAACTGCAGAAGTGTGGATGTCTCATATTCCCGCATAGCGAATTAAAGCGGGACATCAATAGCGTGTCATTTCCTCGCACACTCTTCGCGTATTTAGTATCACACGGTTGATTGTATTGGTGTATTTGTTCCCGATTTTTAACAAAAAACTCTGATTTTTAATTGAATTTGAAAACTATGTAATATATTATTTTTTAATTCAGTGCATAAATGTATAACGGAGAAATACCTAAAATCTGAAGCCAGAATGTATTATATTTATAGAGTTATTAAAGTTATTAGAAGCAATGTGTAGTAAATACACACCACAGATGAGGAAAGGTTAATCAAATAAAAATAAATTTTTTAACTTCAGCCCAACTCCTAACTATTAATAAATTAAATAGTTACAAGCAATAATTAGTCGCCTGAAATATCAATACAAATTGAATATATTTCCTGAGTAAAAATAAATGCCGCCAACGGGAATTGAACCCGTACCCTCTGATGTCCGGTCAGGTGCTCTGAACCACTGAGCTATGTCGGCTTATTTTCAACCCGTCAAATAATTCAATATGTACTTGTACCTCAATCAACAATTACTGCTTATTATATTTTTTTTCACCAGTAAACAACCCACTTTATTTTTGTAGGAAAGGCTTTGTTAGTTCTAAATTTACCACTAGATGGCGTCGACAAATACTATATCTACATTTGTTGGTGAATTTTTTTGACTTGTCAAATATTAATTTTTTTTTACTCTGGAGATATTTTCGATATGTATGGATATTTCAGGCAACTAATTATTGCTTTTAATTATTTGTTTTCCTTTATGCTACGCATAAAAACCTTGTCTTATAAACATAAGTTTATCATTTAAAAAAATATATATATTAATCAATTGCCTTTGTGAAACTTCACAGTCCTATCTTAACATTTATAAAACAAAAACACTATATTAATTTATTTATTTAAAATCATCACATCTCAAAAAACACATTTACGTTACAATATTGCGGAATTAATAATTATGACCATGCAAGCTTATTGTTTAAATTTATGAATCAATATTCTAAGGCCCAGTTGTTTTGCAGAAATTCACATGTGACAAAGATCATTCTGCGCCATTTTGTTTTTTTGACATCTTAAAGGACTTACAATCGTCATTTACCGGTGTAAATACCGATTGTAAGTCTGTTTCAATGTTTGAACAAATTGTGATCAGCAGAAGGGGACAACTATCATGTTGAAATGCACCTAGAATCATCGTTCAAGGGGGACTTAAAAATGAGAAGAAAAAGAAATAGTGTTTAATGGCCATTTGATGACAATGTTACATTTGATTTTTTGCAAAACAAGTGGGCCTAAAAGTTTAATTCTAATGTTCAATGATGTGAAATTCTAAAATATCAATTGTATCGCTGACAGCCAAAATGGTTTTGTGTGTTTATAAATAATTAAATCATATAACAGATAATGCAACAGGCGGATCTCATGCGGATTAGAACTTACTAACCAAACTGTCTTGCAAGAGACCAAAATTTAGGTAGATTATTTGATCCCGACATTCCCTTCGTTATATCTGTAGAGTTAATTAACATCTAATATTATATTCAATTGTAATAAAAGAAATGTTCAAAGGATGGCAGAGTTACAGGAAACTGAAATGTAAACTCCACCACATTTTATCATAATATTGTAAGTTTACATTGGCAACATTTTGTAAGACACTCAGTTATGAGAAAATATCATTTAACCCTTCAAGCCTCTGACAAATTGACCGTTATATTTCTTTAAAAAGCTGTCAGAAAGTTGGAGAATTTGTGTTCCGCTTTCCGCTTTTCAATAAAATCCAAATAAATGGGATATTTCTGAACGTATCCGAAAACAAATAAATGGGATATTTGCGAACGTATCCATAAAAAAATAAATGGGATGTTTCTGAACGTATCCAAAAACAAATAAATATGATGTTTCTGAACGTATCCAAAAACAAATAAATGGGATATTTCTGAACGTATCCAAAAACAAATAAATGGGATGTTTCTGAACGTATCCAAAAACAAATAAATGAGATGTATCTGAATGTATCAAAAAACAAATAAATGGGATATTTCTGAATGAATAAAAAAAAATGGGATATTTCTGAACACATCCAAAAACAAAAAAAACTTTTTTTTTTTTTTTTTTATATATTCAATAATATTGTTATTGGGTTTATAAAAACAGTTTATTTTTAAACAAGTTCTGCTGTGTAATTATTATTACGCGTGGCAGCTGTTTCGCCCTCTGAAGGCATTATCAAACTGTGGGTAGCCCACTTACAGACGATACATTTATATTATTTCTAGGTAGGTATTTTAATTTCAATTACTGATTTCTTAATTGATTTTTGAGTAAAATATTAGAAATTATTAATGGTTATTACCCCAGCAAAGTTTCCCCAATTAGTGTAATGTTTAAATTTGACTGAATGTCTTAATGTTAGTTATTCCCAAACGATGACTCATAGGGTTATTTTAATAGCATAATTAAGTACTTCATAGTGTACTCATATTTGCCCTAGGTTTGAAGATATCTAGTAGGGGTGAACGAATTATATTTGTTTGTTCATTAATTAGAATAGCTTTCGGATTATTAGAGTTTTTGTTAATTTCTAACTGTTCTAAAAAATTCAGTTTACGGCCTTTATTTTGTACGTGTAACGGAGTTGGTTTATTATTATCATTAAGTGAGTGATTTTCATCTAGGAGATGTTTGGCAAATTGAGATTGCATTTTATTATTATTTTTAAAAGATCTTATATGTTCTTTGAACCTAGTGTTAAAGGACCGGCCCGTTTGTCCAACATAAACAGCGTTGCATTCGTCACACTGGAGTTTATAAATGCCACTATTTTGTAATTTGAGTACCTTACTTTTTGAGTTTTTAAGAGATGATCCTAAGTTATTATTTGTGCGGAAGGCAATATCTAAGCCACACTTTTTGAGGACTTTGGCAATTTTATTAGATGTCTGTCCGATGAATTCTAAACACCCGAATTTATTATTCGTCTTATTATTAGTCGCTGGGTAAATTAATTTAAGGTTATTTTTGTGTTTGTTATTATTAATTATTTTTTCAATGTCTCTACCCTTGAAGCCATTATTTTTAGCAATAGTTAGGATTGTATTTTTTTCCTTCTCGTATGCTTTCTTGTCGAGTGGGATGTTATTAAGCCTATGTACCATTGAGTGGTAGGCAGATAATTTATGTGACCATGGGTGTAAAGATTTATAATTAATGGTCGTATCTGTAAACGTAGGCTTACGGAAAATTTCAAACGTATGTTTATTATTTTCTCTACCGATTGTTAGGTCTAAAAAATTGATTTTATTATTACACTCTCTTTCAACCGTAAAGCAGATTTTACGGTTGATGGAGTTAGACATAGCGTTAAAAATTCTCTCGAACTTGTAAACAAAATAAAAAACATAAATCTACCGCACAATTGCCAGTTCATATCTTTAGACGTGGTCAGTCTCTTTAGCAATATCCCTATTCAAGAATGCCTTAAAATCATTGAAGATATTTTAGACGAATCTAATATAAACCCAGTTACTAAAAAAGAATTATTCGATCTATTTAAAATTTGTGTGGAAACTAACTACTTTGAGTTTAACGATAAATTCTATCAACAAAACGACGGATTACCAATGGGATCGCCCCTCAGTCCACTTCTTGCAGAAATATTTATGGATTACATTGAAAAACAAATTTTAAATTCAATCTTTAACAAACACATCATTTACTATGTTCGTTATGTTGACGACATTTTGGTCTGTTGGAAAGGTACCAACAGACAATTAGATCTTTTTGTCACATTTGCTAACTCCATCAACCGTAAAATCTGCTTTACGGTTGAAAGAGAGTGTAATAATAAAATCAATTTTTTAGACCTAACAATCGGTAGAGAAAATAATAAACATACGTTTGAAATTTTCCGTAAGCCTACGTTTACAGATACGACCATTAATTATAAATCTTTACACCCATGGTCACATAAATTATCTGCCTACCACTCAATGGTACATAGGCTTAATAACATCCCACTCGACAAGAAAGCATACGAGAAGGAAAAAAATACAATCCTAACTATTGCTAAAAATAATGGCTTCAAGGGTAGAGACATTGAAAAAATAATTAATAATAACAAACACAAAAATAACCTTAAATTAATTTACCCAGCGACTAATAATAAGACGAATAATAAATTCGGGTGTTTAGAATTTATCGGACAGACATCTAATAAAATTGCCAAAGTCCTCAAAAAGTGTGGCTTAGATATTGCCTTCCGCACAAATAATAACTTAGGATCATCTCTTAAAAACTCAAAAAGTAAGGTACTCAAATTACAAAATAGTGGCATTTATAAACTCCAGTGTGACGAATGCAACGCTGTTTATGTTGGACAAACGGGCCGGTCCTTTAACACTAGGTTCAAAGAACATATAAGATCTTTTAAAAATAATAATAAAATGCAATCTCAATTTGCCAAACATCTCCTAGATGAAAATCACTCACTTAATGATAATAATAAACCAACTCCGTTACACGTACAAAATAAAGGCCGTAAACTGAATTTTTTAGAACAGTTAGAAATTAACAAAAACTCTAATAATCCGAAAGCTATTCTAATTAATGAACAAACAAATATAATTCGTTCACCCCTACTAGATATCTTCAAACCTAGGGCAAATATGAGTACACTATGAAGTACTTAATTATGCTATTAAAATAACCCTATGAGTCATCGTTTGGGAATAACTAACATTAAGACATTCAGTCAAATTTAAACATTACACTAATTGGGGAAACTTTGCTGGGGTAATAACCATTAATAATTTCTAATATTTTACTCAAAAATCAATTAAGAAATCAGTAATTGAAATTAAAATACCTACCTAGAAATAATATAAATGTATCGTCTGTAAGTGGGCTACCCACAGTTTGATAATGCCTTCAGAGGGCGAAACAGCTGTCACGCGTAATAATAATTACACAGCAGAACTTGTTTAAAAATAAACTGTTTTTATAAACCCAATAACAATATTATTGAATATATAAAAAATAAAAATTAAAATGGAGTTCTACAAATTAAACTTAATAACAATAAATAAACAAAAAAAAACTGTTTTTGAAAGGTGATGAAAAACACTTCTAAATTGTATTTTAGAACAAACAATTAATTATTTATATATTAAAATTTTGAATGCAAATATAAAAAAGTTTTAAAAATGGCTAGCCTCAACGCTTTTTCGTGTAAACACTAAAATTACTTAAAAATTCACTAAATTTCATAGATTTTTCTCAAATTGCAGTCGGAACTTTTGGTGTGATTGAGGTGTACATTTCAATTATTCTGTGGTTGTTAACTTCTACTTTTGAACATAAAGCTTGGCATTTTCTCTGTTTAACACTGTTTAGTTCATATTTCTAACTATGACGGTAAGGGAGACAACGGTTTCTTTGAGACCACATGAGTTTTTAAAAAAAGCGAACCAATTGACTACAGGTACAACTGTTTGTTCCCAAAACTGAACAAATCAGCCTGAGGAGTTAATGATTTCGATGACCACACTGATATTTTATAGAAGCATTAGAAACTAAATTACGTGTTAATGTATGCAATCGTAAAAATGTGAAATAACTTGTGGAAAGATGAACATTTTGACTGCCATTATTACTTAGAATACAATAACTCAGACAAAAATAAATAAATTAATACTGTTATGATCATTGTTCACAAAGTAAAACATGGTTTTGGTTTAATATTTATAAAAATATTTAAATTTGGGAGCAAAAACTTAAACAAGAAAGTCGTAAGACTGAAGAAATGAGTAATATTCGTTAGTGGTAAGGCATCAGTTATACGATGGAAAAGTTGTAAGATAGATTCCTTTGCGTCATTTTACTAATGAATGTCACTAAAACGGGGGGCGGTATTAAAATTATATTTTTATTTTGTAAAGTTGGCAAACACCGCCTCACGCTTAATACGCATTAAAAAAATATATAACACTTGGTTTCAACATAATTACTTCAAGAAACAACTACTTATGTCTGGGGAGATGGTATAAGATGACCACCATGTTTTTCTAATTTGTATCATCTGACGTTTGTCATAAGTTGAGGGTTAGGAAATACCCATAAAATATTGAAACTACTAAAACAAAGAACCTAACAAACGATTTTGTGCATGTTTTTCCATCTCCCCCGATGTAAATAGTTGTTTCTTGTAGTAATTAAAATGAAATCAAGCATTATTTTCTTAAATTTTGCGTATTAAGGGTGAGGCGGAATTTTGCAATTTTATCTTTTTTTTATTACTTTCACAATTCTATATTCTCTCTCTTCGTCTCTCACGTAAAAGGGATTGTGTTGGTGGAACAGCAAAGGAAGAATCCTTACTCAGCATTTCCTCATTCTGCTGCGTCTCTGCGGCCAGCTTGAACACGGTGGGGCGCAGGCGGTTACAGGCAGCATGCAACTCCCGGATGAGCTCCAGATCCTCGGCGGAGCTGACCCCGGGCTTGTACTGCTCCAGCATCTCGTCCAGGAGCCGCGCATTATTGTGCACCGTCTGGAGTTCTGTTATTCGGCGCGATACGGCTTCTACGCGCCTCTCGTCCTGGATAGAGAAATGTTATTTATTTTTTAAAAATATCTATTCAGGGCAACAAAAGAGTAAACTTAACCTACAACGCTGGCATTTTCAAAGCGCGGCATGTTTTGACACAACGCATGTGTTTTAGTGAAACTGCTTGGATCACATCCACGTACGGGGATAACCACCGATGGACAGCCACGTAGATCAAGTTAAACAAACCATAGGTTATGTTTTAGCCCTTATAATCTGAATAGGCCGATTTGTCGGCTCACCTTTATGCTGACCTAATTCTAATTGACCTAGTTTCAATTTGCGTTTTTTAGCCAGAAAGTGTAAAACAGATTGTTCTCTCGGTAAATAACACTTTCAATGACTTATCTCATTGTTTATTATGTTTCAGTTTAATTTTAATAGCCTTAGTAAATGCAATAATCGCTTATTTCTTTACTGCATTTAAGATTTCACATTTACAAATGTGTTTATTTTATTTGTTCCAAAGCCTTAGATTAAAATGAACAACAAAAACACAAATTCCAAGAAACATTAGAATGTTTTTTTTTTCAAAGCACAGAAATAATTCGTAATCTCTCACCTATGGCTAATAATATTAATATCTTGTGCAATTATGCAATTCAACAAGGTTGACATTGATATCCTCCTAAACAATTTAGCTTCGTTTTTCCACTAGACTTCTCCGTTTTTTTGGTTCATATTTCCGAAATCGTAGACAGTCAGTTTTTTATAAAGGTTCTCTCGTATTAGTAGTTTTTTCTGGAGTTCCTCAGGGGTCTATCCTTAGACCGTTTCTGTTTCTGCTATTGATTAACGATATTGGTTCAGTCATCATTCATTTGAACTATTTACTTTTTGCGGATGACTTGAAACTATGTTGTCCAACAAACTGGGCCAAAATAAACGTCTTAAGCTTCAGTACACCTAAGTGCAATATCGTCTCGTATACAAGATCAAAGAATCCGTATGTTTTTGATTATGAAATCGTTGTCCAACACTTAAACCAAATCAAAGATATAATGGTTATTAATGACAATAAACCAACTTTTCACCAACACATCAAAGGTTTAGTTAGCAGAGCATTCAAGCTTTTTGGCTTCGTAACTATAAATTCATATTCATTTCACAACACACAAACATTTATTATTAAATATTATTTATAAGGGTTACATATCTAACAATGAGATTCTGGTTCAGATAAATTTCTTTGTGTCAGAGTCTCACTCTCGAGGATGTCGCCATAACCTCCTCTACTGTAGCCGCACCAATTTTTTCATGAATTCATGCGTGGGGAGAGCCACGTACTTCCTAAATATAGTTGATCAAAAGATTGATATGTTTTTCATGTCCTACAACGCACTTACAAGGTTTTTGGCACTGCAAATACATTGTATAAATGGTAAAATTGTAACAACCTAGACCCCAATCTGTATGTTATGAAAAATTGTACAAATTGAATTAAATAAATAAACTATTTTTATTACAAGTTTGTGCTAAATTAGATTTTCAGATAATAGAGCAAATGGCCATTTTATCTGCTCAAAAATAATCAACACAAACATAATTGTAAATATTAACTTTTCCATGCTGCAATCTAGCATGTGAGAATTCATGGGTCATCGGGGATAGCCGCCGATAGATGACATAGAGACAAGGTTAACAAATATAAATATATGTATATAATAGCAGATTTACACACCTCCCTAACCATAGTCTTGATAAGTCTATTGGCGGCTTGCAAGTCGTCAGGGTTTTTACTCTGCAGCAGTTTCTGCAGCATCCGCGATCTCTCCTCATCCTCGAATATGGCATCCTTATTCCTGGGCCGAGGCACGGGTGGGGAAAGATCCTCCTGTGGCGGGGGCGGGGGCACCGGGGTCGGGGGCAGGTCCTTCACTACCCCCTGCTTCTTCAGCATCTCATAGGCATCTCGGATTTTCATTTCCCGGGGAAATTCAATCGTCCAGCCATGCATCAGGGTTAAAACCTGAATGAAATAATTATTGTTACATATTAGCAAAGAAATTATATCAAAACTATATCAAGTCCTACAATAAATTAAGTATTTGCGATAATTGTTGCCTTACATTGTAGTTAACCTCTAAATTTTGTCAGCTATATACATATATTGTAATATTATGAAGTAATATTGTCAATTCAGCAGTCCTAAAACAGGAATTTCCTATTTGGACAAATTTTATATATTTTGTAAATTAATTTCATACTTAAAATATAAAAAAAGTAAATATACAGAAAATAGGAACATTCTTAATACGCACTTTTTATAAAAAAAACACTATGTAGTAATTAATAGTGAGAAGTAAGTATTTCAGTTTCATTTTAACACACTAGCTACGGAGATGTTTGTTAAAAAACTGCCACTTGCGGCGGGCGAAATTTGATCGCAATCCCACTACCGGATGTGTCAGCAAACTTCAAACTGTGGAGCTTATATCAATAAAACAAAAATTAGTAATAAAAAATATTTAATATTTAATAATGACTCAGGGGTAATAATAAGTTTATTTATTACCATAATATAATAGGATAAAATATGATAGGAAAAAATAGAACACGTTCTAAAACTAATTAAATTTAAACATATTTTTTCTTGGTGTGGTATGTTTGGAAACATTTACCAACATGAAGCGGAATTTTGCATTGTTTACACATGAACGCACTTGGCTTCCGTATTTTGAGCTTCGCACAAACTCGACAATTGCGTCTTACTAAGTTTTTAGTTTTCTCACTCGTTATTTTTACCAATTCGTGGTTTTTCAAAATGCCAGACAGTCTATCATGTGGATCAAAAAAAGAAGTTCTCGCCGTGACACAAGTAGGTGTACTTATTTGCAAATCTTGCGTGAATGATGTGGACGGTGTGGCTGCTGCGGAAGAACTATCTTCAAGCCAGGTCTCTGCAACTTGTAACAAAAAGTCGCGGAAGCAAAGTTTATTATGTACGTTAAGTTTTTTAAAAATTTGGAAAGCATTGAAAATTCCACAATGAATAAGGTATAAGAAGGCTTTTTTGGTCCACTTTAAAGATTTTCTGTATATTGGATTATACGATAAATATTGGTCTGCAAGATCAACACCATTCATCAAATTATTGTAATCTACAATGCATTTTGGTTTTTTGATGGGCAACCCTGTTGTTCTATCAATTTTTCCCGTATCCACTATATCCGCCTGGTGTATCGTAGAGATCATCCTTACATCTCTCTTCTTGTTGGTTTTCCACATTTGAAGAAGTACATCCCCTTTTCGTAGATATGTGGTTTCTTGGACTTTAAGGCGTATATTTTTTAGTGTTGGCGGTATGCCACGATTTTTTCTAATTGTGCCGCAGATTCTAGTTTTTAACTCCATTAGATGGTTGGCTAAACGCACACTATTGTAATAATTATCCGCATAGATATTATACCATTTATTTAGGTACGGTGACAGCAATTGGATTATTGTGGAATCTAACGTAGCACTTATACCTGAAT
Organism: Hesperophylax consimilis; assembly: GCF_061612785.1. Taxonomy (NCBI): domain Eukaryota; kingdom Metazoa; phylum Arthropoda; class Insecta; order Trichoptera; family Limnephilidae; genus Hesperophylax; species Hesperophylax consimilis. The sequence continues at coordinate 12,876,349 of NC_142845.1, forward strand.
ATAATTTAAAATTACAGATATATCCACTCTTTGATTCACAAATCATCCTATTCAGGATTCCATATTTTACAATTTTCATGGGATTGTACACGCGACATTTCAGACGACCTCTCCACGGAATCATCCCTTCGTCTAGAGATAGATTTTGATTTGGCGTATACACTTCCTGGAATTTCTTCGTGAAGTAGTCGATTACAGTTTGAATTTTGATCAGACGGTTTGTGCTAGCGGTCGGAATTTCGTCATTATTAGAAAAATGGAGATTTCGTAAAATTTGTCGAAATCTATCGCGGCTCATTGTCTTTCGGAAATATGGGGTCTCTATCCGAGGATTTGTGGACCAATAATCGCCCATGGTATTTTTTCGGACTAGCGCCATTATAAGAACTAAGCCAAACCATTTTTTTAATTCTTGAATCGTTACATCTTTCCATTTTAGGGCGTGAGCTGATGTCGCATAGTTGTGATGATTTCTTTCATGGTATATGTTTGTTTCGTTGGTTATTTTGTCGAACAAATCATCTCCTATAAATAGCGATGTAACATCTCCTACACTTGATCGATTTTCGGGGAAAACTTTTAGACCGGGTACACCTTCGAAATCAGGCAAATTCCTAGGAGGATCAAATTCTGACCAATCCAGGGTTATGTCAGGGACGTCTTCTGAAGATTCTTCAGAGGATGATATGCGCATGACACGCGGTCTTGAACTTCTACGTAAAATTGGTTCATCATCTTCTTCGTTTTCTTCAGCCTCATTGTAAACTTCGTGAAGTTCATTGATTTCTTCGTCAGCGTCATTGGGTACGTCTGAAAGATAGTCTTCAAAATGTTCTTCGACGAAAGTATCCTCTCTATCGTCCATTTTAGGTTTATAAAAAAAAAACGTAATCCCAAAAGGCGAAAAATTAAATCACAAAAGTAAAAAAAAAAATTAAATACACATTTAATTATTCCACGATGATGCTCTCGAATGAACTCGAAAAAATACAAATGTAATTGTAAATGTCTAACGTCTCAAAATAAAATCACAAATCACAATAATAATAAAAAGTCATATACGCGTTTTATAATGTTTAAAATTAATATTCCATAATAACAAGACAGTTTAACAAGCGCTGAAATCACAACAGCTGCGAATAAAAATTGATATAAAGGCTTCCCCACTTGAGTTTATTTCGTCATAAGTATCAGCTAACGACTAAAGTAAAGGTCAATGATCTACATATTTTATTTCATTTTTTGACGAGGAAGAAAAAATACCACCTATTGTCTTTGTTTAAAATTAATTTCCAATATTTCATTGAAATTAATGATGACTTTTAGCAATTTTTTGAACCAGAAAAGAATCCATAATGCTGTGTTTATTTTAGCGACACCTAACCAATACACAGCAAAGCCAAAATAACAGAAGAAATTACAAGATAAGACGTGTTTTTTGTATGTGAAGTTGAAGGTCGTAGAAATGCACAAAAATGTGCGCCCCGCCGCAATGTAAGGTTTCTGAAACGCACAAATATGTGCACACCGTAAGCAACGTGTTAATAGTTATTTTGTTAAAAATAAAATCAATTGTTCACTTGGCGGTCATTGTTAGGTTAGTTTTTTCTTCTCTTATGTAAGCCAAAATATGAACCTATGATTCTAAAATAGGTTCTTAGTTTAGGTTTTAAGAAATAAATTAAAAAAACTATTTAATATTACTATGTCAAAACACAGCATGAAGAAAAGATGTCAAATTACCCTTAACGCAATAGCTGGTGCATTATTTTCTATTTCTGGAAACTGGGTAATAATATACATATATATGTAAAACACAAGTAGATAAGAAAAAAGGGAAATTCCCTGGTTCAGTTGTACTTCAGGTGTTTCATGGAATTGCACACATGCTTGTAGAGCGTGAACGAAATGACCTTCCTAAGTGCGCCAGGTGGCATGTGGAAGTAACATTCCCCCTCAATATGCATGCGCAGGTTTGAGGTCGTTGTGTTCATTCAGTGTATTTCGAGAAGCGCAAGTATGGAGACGTGTTCTAGTGCTATGTCAACGCGAGTTAAACAGCGTGCTGTTATCGAATTTTTAACTGCTGAACAAGTGACTCCTACTGAGATTCATCGTCATTTACAAGCTGTTTATGGTGATGATGCTGTTGATAGGTCTACTGTAAATCGATGGGTAGTAAAATTTCATGGTTGCGAGCCTGGAAAAGCCATAATTGTTGATTAAACACGCAGCAGATGTCCAATCACTGCCACAGACGATAAACATCGCAAACTCGTCGACGATTTGATTCAAAATGACCGACGAATCACTCAAAAGTGTATCGCAAACCATATTGGAATATCCAAGGAATGTGTCCGCTTCATTATTATAATTGGGATACCGTAAAATCTATGCACGATGGGTACCACGCCGTCTCACAGATGAGAACAAACAGCGTCGATTGCAATACTGCGAGCAACTTTTGCCGCATTACCGTGACAACTTTCTTTTGAATATTGTGACAGAGGATGAGTCAGGGGTACATCATTATGACCCGGAATAGAAAAAAAAGCCTTCTCCTAGATAAAAAAATTCAAAACACAACCATCTGCAAAAAAACTTCTTTTGACTGTGTTTTGGGATGCTCACCGAGTTTATGCGACCAATTATCTGGAACGAGGGGCAACGGTAAATTCTTCTCGGTACATACAGACCTCCGACGTCAAATTTATCGTGTCAGAGGCAGCCTGGCGCTAATAATCTTGCAACACGACAACGATCGTCCACACACCTCACGCGCAACTAAAGAGGCTAAATATATGATTTTGAAACTTAAGAATTGTAATTTAATGTACTCTTTACTCGACCTTGCTTTTTGTTTGTGCTCTAAAAGCATGGGTGCATTACTTTTCAGCCTGCCCTCGTATAACTACAACATCTTATACAGATACGGTTCACACAGCAGTGAAAGTTAGGCTAGCTTTAGACTTGTAAGTTTTTTCGTAAATTTACGACTTCTAGCCAATGGGCATATTGCATTTTGAAAATCCAAGTCTAAAGCCAGTCTAAAGCTAGCCTTATAATATTTGGTTTATGAGTATTTTGTATGAGATAAACATAATGACTACAGATTTTACTTTAGCTAAATTACCTTTTGTCTAACAGCAGGAGCAGTCTTACTTCCGTAGTACTTTGGTGACACTAGCTTGATCATTTCATTGAGGAAGCGAAACTTATCGACCTCTGCGCGGAACGAAGCGTCGCATCTCTTCATACAACAGTCCAACACGTCCAGGGCCAGCAGGGCCTCCGGGGGGTGGATGGAGCGCATGCGTGAAGCAATCACCCGCGTGGCTACATACGCCCCGTTGGGAGAGTCCCCCAGCACGGAGCAGAATGCCTCCAGTGCGGCGGGCTCCGGCCTGTCTAGGCATGCATTGGTTGCCCTGTCTGGAAACATATCATTCAATAGATTAATTAATTGTAATTTGTTTTATCCAAGGATATTCTTGTGAAAGTAAATTATTGTCTTTAGAATTTACTTTATCTTTGTTTAAGTATGATAAAACAGATGAGTGGAAAGCAAGTCAAAGGTTATCGTATTATCATCACAAATTCCAAGTGGAACTGTGCTAGGCACGCGGCAAGACAAGATGAATTGCTGGAATTACAATATCATTGGATGGCATTCTCGTTTAAAAGGGAGAAGGAGAGTTCGCCCACACCTGAAAAGAACTGCCGTCTTCAGACAGGTGAGAGCAGTAAAGAATCGGCAAAATTGGAGACATTTGAGGAAGGTCAATGTCCAAAGCTGAAAGCCAGATGACTCATAAAGAAATAGCAGAACATTAATTGTAATTTTAACACCACTGTGAGGGTAATTTTAAGCTATTAGAGCAGAGGTTCCTAAAGTGGTCTATATGGACCCCCAGGGGTCGATATCGGCTTGCTGGGGGTCCTTGTCAACGAGAAAAAAATTTAGGGGTCCACAAGATTCAAATGGGGGTACATACGAGCCGACCCCCATTTACCTTAAGTCAACATTTAGGAGTTCCGTAAATGACACAATACACCTAACACAAATAACACAGTTTACGTAATAATAGACTGAGAAATTACTTCTTTGATATTTGTATTTTTATATTTCGTAAAGTTGTTAATTGAGGTATATGAACAGAGATATACGTTCCTTTTCTCGTCAGAATTAATATATTGAAGCAAAACATTGCACATCGGAAGCCGCGAATTTTCCTAGATCCCCAACATGTTTTTGAAAAACGTCCAGGGTAACGTTTATCAACATTTAAATGTACTTCACACAGACTTAAAAACTAAGTTTGAGGACATTTTGACTATGGAAATGGAACTTCGAAGAATCGGAAATCATGTGACAAGAAGAAATGACTGGAATAAGCACTGACAAAGAACTTAAGGGGCAGTTCTGTGGGGCTAGCTACAGAAAGAAATTCCCGTTGCTTATCCTGCTTCATTTTCATTTGGTGTAATACTTCACAAGGGTGCCCCTGTCTGCACAATGCAAATACAGAGGAACTATACCACCACCCGGTTGTTGGACAGGCAAGGGAAGGGAATCTTTTCACGAAAAAATAAACGATTATCAAATGGGACGTTAATAGTTTTAGGAAAATTCAATATCGGCAGGCAGGGGGTCTACGGAAAAAAAAAAATTTGGCAAGTGGTCTACGGGGCAAAAAAGTTTGGGAACCTCTGTATTAGAGTAAAGAAAACTTGAGGTAAAAAAGCAGTAAATTAATTCAAGTGATTATTTTATTTTTATGAAAATGTATTATATTTAAAGAGTTTATAAAGACAGTAAAATTGGTTTTTCGATATCTCCAAAAATGGCGAATTTATGAGCTTTCAAAGTGAACATTGGTAAAATGTACTCAATGGTGTACGGTGAAGTCACATGCAGTAAAAATCAGTGCTGCAGTACCGCCGCCAAATACCCTAGAATGTCAGTGCTGCAGTACAGCCGCCAAATACCCTAGAATGGCAGTGCTGCAGTACAGCCTCCAAATACCCTAGAATGGCAGTGCTGCAGTACAGCCGCCAAATACCCTAGAATGGCAGTGCTGCAGTACAGCCGCCAAATACCCTAGAATGTCAGTGCTGCAGTATAGCCGCCAAATACCCTAGAATGGCAGTGCTGCAGTACAGCCTCCAAATACCCTAGAATGGCAGTGCTGCAGTACAGCTGCCAAATACCCTAGAATGGCAGTGCTGCAGTACAGCCGCCAAATACCCTAGAATGGCAGTGCTGCAGTACAGCCGCCAAATACCCTAGAATGGCAGTGCTGCAGTACAGCCGCCAAATACCCTAGAATGGCAGTGCTGCAGTACAGCCGCCAAATACCCTAGAATGGCAGTGCTTTTCAGTTGGCCGCAAACATTAATATTTTGACTGATAGTATTTTCCTAAAATTCTAAAAGTTCTGTTCTAGCATGCTCTAATTAATATAAAATATTTGCAGATAATATGAGATTGTAGGAGAACACCTCATTAAAAACTGTGTTGATCTGTGATCCGCAACCACAATCCTAACCTCTTTCCTGTTTAGTATGTTTAATTGTATCACCAGGATGGACGAATGATTGATAATCTGAAATGAATCACATTTAAAAATACAATCTTTATTATTTGTATTTACTTCATTCATTGTAAAGATTGTGTAGTTGTTTTCAACTAATTAAATAACCATCACGCCGTTTCCCGCAGGGGTAGGCAGAGAGGATGGACCGCCAAACAACTCGGTCTTGGCACACACTTCTTGCCTCATTCACATTCATACATACTTTTCTATTATTCTGACTCTTGACATAGCCCGACTCGAATATCTGATTCATTTGATCATGCCATGTCTTCCTCGGGCGTCCCCGACTTCTGCTACCATTCGCGTTTTCATCATATATCCTCCTTAAACTTCTTTCTTCGCTCATTCACTCTACATACCCAAACCATGTAAGCTTTCCTTTCTTAATCTTACTTATTACGCTTACATCACCCTTGCACTCTTTGCGGATCTCCACATTTCTCACACGATCATTCATGGTTTTATCACACATACGCCTCAGGGATCTCATTTCAACAGCATTCACTCTACTTTCATCCTTTCTCTGCCAGTTTCATACTTCAGGGTAGGTATTCGCTCTACATACCCAAACCATTTAAGCGTTCCTTTCTTAATCTTACTTATTACGCTTACATCAGCCTTGCACTCTTTGCGGATCTCCACATTTCTCACACGATCATACATGGTTTTATCACACATACGCCTAAGGGATCTCATTTCTACAGCATTCACTATACTTTCATCCTTTCTCTGTCAGTTCCATGCCTCACTTCCATACTTCAGGGTAGGTAACAACACTCCATTGTAGACTGCTAACTTTGCTTCTTTGGACAATTTTTTGTTAGCGCCAACTGTGTTCAGTTCTCCATTAATGGATTTACCTGCATTTACCCTTCTTTCAATATCTCTGTCAGCCTTCCTATAATATTACAATGAATGCCTACAATTTTCATAAAATTTTATTTTGGATGAAGTGAACAAATGTTAAATCTCACTAAAGGTGAGTTTTGCTCAAATGGATTATAGATGGACAACAACACGTCTACAAGAAATAAATTATTAACGGCCAGCAAAAATGAGAAAAAAGACTGAAGACTTTAAATCGAAACAATATGGCACGGGTATAACATAATGATGTTTACTGAATGGAAACTATTCTCATTTTTTACGAGTAATTGGCACTTAAATCAAAAACATTAAATTTATTCATCATCGCAGTTTGTTGTATGCGGTAAAAACAATTTGTTGTGTATGAGATTGACGTTTCGTGGGTTGGGTCTCGCGAAGCCAATACTTTGTAACTACAGTTATATTTAGTGAATAATGTTTCATATGGGCAAATATTATCGTGAAATTACAGTAAAATAATAAAGTACCGTCTAGCCGGTGTTAAATATCCAAATTACTCACGAATTAAAGCATCAAGGCTTGTAATGACAACCTCCATGTTTTCAAATCAGCTGTGGCGAATTGGTACTGCCAGGAGTTCCAGAGTATTGTAGTGTTTTCCCAATACAGTTAAAATACGTGCGAAACATAATTTATTTTTAAACTTCTTTATTTTAATAAAAAATTAATTCATTTGTTTTTCTAAAAATATTCTAACTTTATTTATGTTTTTGTAGGTTTCCTCCGGCCCAAAACGTAACATTATATCAATTTTGGGCTAAAATTGCGCAATATTTTTATTCTTGCATTTTCTAGCAACACTGGTTTTCAACACGAGTTGTCAATTTTTCCTTTTTACGTTTTGCACTGCTCAAATTTTGAATCATAGTAAAAATGTATTTCTCTCGATTTTCTGTTCTTTTGCGAAAGTCCAAGTCACTGACGGCGGCGACAGATTCATCCGTCAATTCCATTAGAACCAGAAATGCAACAACCACGTCTTCGGGAGCCATCCTGCCGGAGCCAGAACGAACCCCCTTTGGGTTGCTGGGGTTAGTTTGCGCAGTGGTGCCTGGTCTCCTCATAGGAGCGGCAATTAGTAAAAATATTGCAAATTTCCTGGAAGAAAACGAATTATTCGTCCCTTCAGACGACGATGATGATGATGACTGAGAGTTCCAATTAAACTCAGGTGAGTATCAAATATTTAAGACACCATTCGAATCTAATTATAGGATTGAATGCTTTCTGTCAAGTCAAGAAAAATATAATATTTTATACTTCAAACTTTTCATTCACCAGTATCCGTATAAAGCAGAACAGCTAATCATTTTGAGAGTCATGAAATAATCATGATTTGAGTCATTTTAAAGCCTTCATTTTCAGTGTCAAATCAAGGTGGTTTCGGGTGTAGCCTTGTCTCAAAATACTGGAAAATTGTTTATTTATCAATCAACTCATATTATAAACCCTGTCATAAGCTAGTTAAATGTTCATGATAACCTCGGTACATATTCCTGACTAGTTTGTAAAATATTGAATTCGGAGCTTGTTCCTAACCGACACCGAGATTGATAATATCAGGCCGCATTTTATTTTGTAGTTAATGTCCCAGTTTCCTAATCAATAAGTTACTATTTGATGAATTTCACATTATGACCCGATTTTTTAACTAACCGATGATCATATAATTTATCTTATACAAATAAAGATTAAGAAAGTGATATTTCAATACACAAGAAAATAGATAAAAATGTAGTGGACATAAATTATTTTAACATAAACTGATAGCGATTCGAGTTGAACGCCTTATATGGTTTTTATTTTCATTGATTACTTAAAAAAAATAATTTGAATTCATGTGAACACAAAGATTTGTAAACTGAATAAACATAAAAAAAAAATAATTAAAAATTGGAACACGCATGCAATTTTTTTTTAAATTAAAAAACGCATTGTAGTAGTTAGATAATAATGAGATGTATTTCAGTTTCTGGAAATGGAAAATAGTGCATAATAAAAAAAACACATTTGTTTTTGACCACTTAAATTTTATTTAAACTACCGGTTTCGGAAGAACCCTTCCTTCATCAGGAGAATATTAAAAACTATAAAAATATATAATCTTGATTGATTGAAGGCTGAACATTCTATGCTTGCTACTGTACTTTTATTGTCAATATTTTCAGTATTACATAAATGTGCACAGCATATCGAAATGACTGAAGTATTGATGAATTTATAAATATCTAAAACATATTATTGTTGAGTCTTTTACCAATTATAATATACCAACCCCTTTCTTATTACAATCGGTAAATAAATATACAGATAATAGTTTGTTTATACCAGTTAGCTAATAATGAGAAGTAAGGATTTCAGTTTCCGGAAATGGAAAATAATTTATTTTAGTAGCTATTTCGTTCTTCACACTATGTTTTAACGTAAAGATATTAAAATTGTTTTTTTTTTTATATATTTATTTCTTAATTAAACCCAAACTTAGGATCTATTTTAGGATCATATTTTGGGTTAAATAAGAGAAGAAAAAAATTTACTTACAATTTTCGTATTAAGTGAACAATCGATTTTAATTTTAACGAAAGAAATATTAAAATGCATTATTTTCCCTATTTGTAAAAAGCATTAACATTGTGGCTCGTCATTAAAACTATATTAAAAATAGTTTTTAATATTCTCCTGATGAAGGAAGGGTTCTTCCGAAAACGGTAGAGTTTGAATAAAATTAAAGTGGTCAAAACAAATTTATTTTTATTGTAAATTATCCATACAAATTGAAAATATCTCCCGAGTAAAACTAAATGCTGCTGACGGGGATTGACACCTTCTGATGCCCGGTCAGATATAATTAGCAGTAATTGTTAATTGAAGTACTAGATAGAACATATTGAATTATTTGGCATGTTGGGAATAAGCCGACGTAGCTCAGTGGTCCAGAGCACCTGACCGGACATCTACTTACTTTGGAGATATTTTCAATTTGTATGGATATTTCAGGCTACTAATTATTGCTTATAATAATTCACATTTATGTTGGTGTGTGAAATAAAACACGCTGTAGTATTAAATTTTTTTATTAAATTATTTCAAATAAATAACGGTTATAACTACTTAAATTTTCAGGAAGGGACTCAAATGCTTGGGTTGATTAAGTTATACGCTGCCGTACTAGTTAAATGATGATACCTCATGACGGGATTTCTCCATTCATTAATTTAATAACAATGTGTGATATTTGTGTTAATAGTTTTAAACTTCTGTATACAATACTTAGGCATAACAAATGTTTTGTTTTATGTACATTTTATTAAATATGTAAGTCACTATCTCTATCAAATTGAAAAATCTACTTTAAACTTTGTTGGCGCCTGACTTAGATTAGTACTAATATTTATTTATTTTGAGCTTAGTACTTTATTGGCTCCCAATTTGTTATACGTTAGATCTTTTCTTCTATAATATATTCTCATAAGGCACTAAAATTAGAATTTATGTACTGGCCTAGAAGATAGATTTATATCTCAAACTCGTTGCACTTAGCTTAGAAAATGCCAAATCTAGTTCTGGGTATGAAATACAAACTTATTAATTGCTTTAAATCTTTATCAATCTTGGCACAAATGGAGAGCCAATACTTTTTAATTATTGTTTTTAAATTCTAATAAAATATGTTAATATTATAAAAGGTTATTTTATTTGCAAATAAAAAAAATGTATAAATAAGTTATGATCACAATACACTAACAGTCAACATTTTTACAATCATGCTTTTCTTCTGCATGCATCACATTTTCTCTCTCATTGGCTGGAACAGTCGACACCAGGAACTAGAGTCCAGATCTGCAATCTGCAGTCAGGATATCTTTCCTTGTATGGTGGCAATTAATCAACACAAAGAATTTATCAGGGGTCCTTCCGTAACGCCATATAATGTACAGATGGAAGTTTAATTGCAATTCGCTTATTGGACTACTTACCGCATCTTGTAGGCGGTAAATATCTACAAATACGCAAGCAGGGCTACGAAAGTGACACACATTCAGAAGGTAATAGACTTATGTACATACACAAACACAAAAATTTAGCAAATACCATTGATTTTTATATGTACCATAGAATAAAGAAGAAAACTAGAAGTGCCTTTCAATAGCCCAGCGGTCTGTCTCACTTACACTCGCCTGACATCGTAGATCTCCATCCTATTTGATTTTCGTAAACACAGTTTTGCATTGGAAATTTAAGCTCCGATTGGACAAATATTTGGATCATGAAACACGTCTATAAGGCATTTCTTGTGTTCTTCTTTAGTCCATGCCTTATACCCATATAAAGAGTAAATTCAACTCTGTTGTGCATTGTACAAGGAGAATTCCTAAAATGGCTTGGCATATATAATATATTACATATTATTAAGTATATTGTTTGGTTTTGTAAAAAAACTTAAAGCGATAATAAATAAATGATTAAAAATCATAATTTCACTGGAGTGTTTATTCGGGAGGCCTCTTGTGTAGTCCCCAGCCGTGGAAGCATTTAGTAAATCTCTTGGACTCCTTGTTCTTCAGGGTGAGGAAGAGTTTCCTCGGTTTCTCGGGCTGCTTCACCCGTAGATGTTGGATATACACCTGCGACAATAATATTATATTTACATATATTCCAGAAATGTGCGCTGGTAGTAATAACATGAAATGGCCTTGTCAAAACCGCCACCCGTCTTCATTTATACACTTTATTTAAGGTTTAAATACCTGAGCTGATTTGTAAGCTAGCTTTATTTCAACCTCGCTGCATTTGGCCCCGAGCCACAGGAACACCTGTTCTCCATTATCGAGGATCATGATGTCGTCATCAGCCAAATCATCCTGTCAACAAGGAATGGTAGAAAATAATGTAATATAATAATATTGTCGTAGGAAGTACTTTCAAAGTAATAACCACCACTACATAGTTATGAGGTTACTCTATTTCATTGGAAAAGAGACGAAGAGCGCAGAAAAAAATCTATCCAATCAGCAGGTTTTTTCTTATGCTATGATCTGACTTATAGCTACACCGCAAGCAAAAGAAGGTGTGCAGATGCATGTCTTTTGTGCAGAAAGGGCTTGGTTCATAAGTACTTCGTTGGTGGCTTGCCACAACATACTCGCCTCCGGCACCCCCTTCATCCCGGCAACATTAAGGAACTGTTTTGTTTTTGGTAGAACTATAATACTGCTTTAGTTTTATACAAGTGACATATATGTATCAAAACGTATGCAAAACGACTGAAATGAAATACTGTCGAACTTGGTTACAACGATCACGGCAATAGTTCACGACTATAAAGAGCAATTACAAAATGATATTTTAGTTCAGCCTTATCTTCATATAATTGTTGACTGTTATAACGAGGTTGATTCACTGATATACTGAGCAAATTATGTCAACACAATTTATGAATACATGAATAGGTCATTGGGTCTGAAAAAATAGTTGGGAATTATTCAAGAATTTTCTATACCGTTAGGGACGGTTTTATATTTTTATGCCACTACCTGTGTAAGATTTTCGGCTGTGTGAAACATTGCTATCCATCGGACACAATGTAAAATTGTCATAAAATCTGCAAAACTCAAGAGGTCACCTACAAGTGGATTTTTTTTTTGTTTTTGTTGAGGGGGAAATTGACAAATGACAGCGAAATTCAAGAGTTAAGGTTTCTGTAGTTTTTTTTAAATTTCGTCTTCTGCAAACCGGTTCTTCAAATATGGTTCCATTTAGGAAATTCAGCGTACATCAACCAAAACTCTATAAAAAATGTTCTTAGCCAGGGTTTTCAAGAATTACCTCAAACATTTAGATTTTTCTCATGTGGGCCGTATGAAATTGACATGCGGGCCGCAAGAATGGCGGCGTGGGTAGTGCATCACGGTTTGTGACAAGTAAAATTTTACAGCCGAAAACCAAAACAATACCGCAAGCTAGTTATTTAAGACATGTGCAATTTTACAAGCGGTAGGTACAGTATGCACAAGGTAGTGATAATAAAATAGACAAGTTAGTGATATTTTTCTTGGAAGCCTTGAACCAGGTGATGATAGTTATAATGCGTTGATTGTTTTGAAGAGGAAATTGAGAAGCATAAAATCGAAATCTTCAAAAAAATCATTGATAGTAAATTTCATTAATAAAAGTGTATTTTTCTAATTATTTATTAATATGTAATACTTATTCGTATTTTGAAAATATACTGCACATTTGCGAATGTATTGATAGTAGAGGCATTTAAGTAGGTACATACAACCGATTTGGATATAACGATTAACGGCTATAAGGAGCAAATTTAGTCAGTCCCCTCGTGCTCGTTATAACCAAGTTTGACTGCATATCAATGGACCAAGTTTGGGTTTCTAAAACTCAATGTTGAAAAATGCTCTGTCCTACTACATACATATTGGAAAAACTAACTCTAAGCTTGCATAGAAACTTAATGGAACACCTCTAAAAGCAGTGACATTACAACAAGAGAAGACCCCAAGGCAAGAAGTTGTTAACTTACATTTTCGTAAAAAATGAGTTAGAATGCTCTCTAAACTAATTCGCATACGCTCTTTCCAATGAACACCATGCCAGAGCTTAAAAACGGCAAGAACATGCTTAAATCAATGTGATGAACATGTTAACTACGTGTTTCTGTGACATTAAGTTGATAAAATAAGGGCAAGAACTTGTTAACTACTAAGTTAGCAAGTTCTTGCCGTAATTCTGTAATTAACAACTTCTTCCCATCTACATTGGCTTAGATTTTTATGGTTAACATGTTATTCACTCACTTTGACGTTTACCTTGGTGGTTTTAAAAAGTTTTGCAGTGCACGTTTTTTATTTAAAAATCATCGAAAATGAGTTCCAGAGGTGAAAAAATGGTGAAGATGTGTCAAAAATTGATCAGGGAATCAGGTAAGCTGTATAAAACATTATCGCTCATCTTAATTTATCCTTAAAGTAGTTTGAAAATGGGTGGATCATTTTTGTTTTGGTGTTTTTCTGTCTAAAAGTCAACAATTTTTTATTGTAATGCTTATTAATTTGTTTCAGGAAGTGTTCAAGAGTCCACTAATTTAGTACAACCTGAGAAGCATTTAGAAATACCTCAAAATAATGTAATTTTAATGGATGGTAAATGCAAAAAAAAAAGTTTTACTCTGTGACTCTGAATATTCTTTTATGTTTTCTTATGTTTTGAATTCCTTCATTAATGCTTTACAATATTTCGTTTCAGAAAGTGTTCAAGACTCTTTGACTGGTGTTGAGTTTGGGATATTATTAGGAATACCTCAACATGATGTCATGTTAATGGAAGGTAAACTTAAAAATACTTTATTGTGACACTAAATTCTTTTGAACATTGAACTAAAAATGATTATTTTATTGTACTTTGTATTTTCAGAAGATAATCAGAGGAGTCTAGAGTATATCGCTACTACCACTGGTACAGGAGATATAATTTTGGAATACGTACAACAAGATGAGATACTCAATACTTTAAATCAAACTGGTGAGGATAAGGCTTTATAACTTGAATTGAATTTTATTTTACTGATTTGAATGTAATGAAGATTAAATTATTATTTTCAGATGCAGCTCTTGCTGTGGAAAGCAGTGTAGGACAATATACTGAGGACGCTGAAAGCGAAATTGAAAACAATTTAAACGTTTCTGATATAGAAAACAGTCATTAAGAAGGTAATTTGTATTGCTGTACCTAGGTATATAATTTCAGATTAACTTAAAAAAAAATCATTTTTGACTGTTCGCTAACTGATATGAATGTGTGTATTATTTTCAGGCACTAAAAAGAGTAGGAAGAGGCCCAAGCTAGGGCGAGCAAGAGAAATAGCGCGGGACGCTAGGATGAGAGGTGATTCTTATGTTAATTATAAAAAAAGCCTTAAACCTGCTAAAACACCAAAACTGGAAGAAAATCTTTGTGTTAGCAACTGCAGATTGAAATTTAATTCAAGATTTAATGCCGAAGTTAGGCAAAAACTCTTTCTAGAGTTTTATTCACTACATTCAGAAGCCCAATCAACTTTGTTATTGAGATCGATGAATATTAAAAATATAACCAGGATCACTTCGGCCAAACGATCCTGCAATATTACTTACTCTGTTTCAATACAAGGAATTAATGAACAAGTTTGCAAACCAGCCTTACAATCCATTTGCCAAATAGGTAGAGGCAGATTAGATATTTCGAGGAGAAAAGTAGCTGCAGGAGTTTTATCACCAGCAGTAAGTCACAGAGGTCGCCACTGCACGAGGCCTAACAAAACACCAGATAACCAGCTTAAAGAAGTAAGAGAACACATCAATATGTTCCCTGCAGAAGCTTCACATTATTCCAGGAACAAAAATCCCCATAAATTGTACCTCGCATCCGATTTGTCAATCCCAAAACTGTATGAGCTCTATAATATGTTTTGTGGAGAAAAAGAGTATGCCCCTGTTTCGTTGAATCGTTACACTAGGATCTTTACAGAGGATTTCAACTTGTCGTTTGGTGTGCCTAAGACAGACACTTGTGGGACTTGCGATAGCAAAAAATCTGACCAAGTTCATGTAAATATGTATAAAGCTGCATTTGAAATGCAAAAACATGATAAGAAAAAGGCATCTGAACTTTATACACAATACAAAAAACACTATCGGAAAAAAGGTTAACTTTCAAATAGGAATTCGCTGGATAAGAGTGGAGGAATTCGGGATTTATAAATATCGAAAATCACTCTCCGAAGAAGAGCCTTGGAAAGAAGTTTAGAAGAGAAAGAAGAAGGATCTTAAAAAAAAAAGTTTGAAACATTATCTTCCCCGCCAATGCTGTCATCAAAAGTGAGAGATAACAAAGAAATCGATGCGGCCAAATGGAATGTTATCCAAAAATTGTAACCATACCTGGATGAGTTTTATCGTGGATTTTTTAAAAGTCTCACATGCAAAAATTTTAAAAAATTGACACATGCTCTGCTACCTTTTCTTTTCAATAATAATTATTATTTAGTTAGGTACTTTATATCAAAAAAAAGTTTAATTTGTTTGATTAAATAAAACAACAAGAATTTAACATGTTCTTGCCTTTCAATTCTGTATCTTCCTCACCTATCCCTGAAGATGGCATGAACATGTTAACTACATATTTTTGTAGAAAACATGTTTATTTTAACTTTTAGACTGCAAAACTACTTAATATTACTAAATGTAATGTAAATTTGGTTTGTTTACTACACCATGAAGGATCAGCACATTGTATATGACATTCAAATAAAAAATTATAAGTCAAAACGCAAAAGTCTAAATATCTCAGAATGCCTTCAATGTAAGTTAACAACTTCTTGCCTTGGGGTCTTCAAGACTTGAAATGGGAACCACATACCGCTGGGATTGTCAAAAGAGCAACTTAACCCCTCAGCAACGTAAGCAGATATATGCGTTAAAAATACGACAGCAGTCAAGTACAATAAGCGTGTTTACACGTCAACGCGTGTCTCTCCATAGAAATCGTTCTTACTCCGTTATTATTTTAGTTACATCCCTCAAACAAAAACTAAAAGGTCGATTATAGATCAAGCTACACATCACTACCAAGTTGTCTATGGAAATACAAAACAGGAATCTGCTGACAGTCGCATAATTGACACAAAATTTTTATCCGCGCAAAATGTCTGCCGGTAGCGCCGCGCGCTTCACATATTAAATTTTTATAAAATATTTTTATATGAAATGATAAAAAAATGAGGTGATAAAAGTGTTTATTACACATATATACAATAGAATAAATATTTTTGTTTACATAATCTGTGATTTTAGTACCATTTTCACCTAAAAACATGACGTGAGTCATTTTTAACCTATTTTTCATGTTTCCATTCTAAATTTAAATATTTACAAATGTTAATATTTATTTATGATACAACAATTTGAAAGCCTATTTTGTAACCTTTCTAAAACAGTTTTTACTATTCGGCTCCGTTCAGTAATGTTTCATTTATAGAGCTTTGATTGTGAGGCGGTAATAAGACAACGTTTTCGTGAAATTGACATTTCGGTTAAGACATCTTAGCTTCAAGTTCGCGAAATGTCGGAGGGGTTAATTAATCAGGAATACCTTCCTTGACCTAACACCGGACATGATTTAAAAATATACAAAACATAAATGCAACCTATCCTGGAATCAGAGATGTGCAAAATGGGTACCTAAAACCATTTGAAATGGAAATGGGTCAAAATTTTTCCATTTGAAAATGCAAAATGCAAAATGGTTTTTAGAAAAGCATTTTAAATGCAAAATGCAAAATATCAATTTTCAAAATGCATTGAAAATGCAAAATGGTTTCTCAAGTCAAACAATAAAATAATTGTATAATTTTTAAACATTTTTGTAATTTAATAATGGAAATCAATGTAGAACAAACATATTACATGATGGTAAATCCAAAAACACCACGACTACAGATTATGAAACCACAAAAAATTTGCGCGGGACTAATGTTGCCAACGTAAAAACATAGAAACTTAGCAGTTAATATTACAGCGTCATGGCCCCATGTTCAGTTTTTGAATCAGTATTTTTTGTAATGGTATCACTCAATTGCCAGGGCTTCTACCAGGAAGCAACTTGACAAATGTAAATTATCTCTCATAGCGAGGTTGAGGACCGACTGATATTTGGGGCTTATGAAAAAAAGATGAGTGGAGATAGTAGGAAGAATGTTGCAAAAAAGCATTTAAAATGGAAAATGCATTGAGAAAAGCATTTAAAATGCAAAATGGCTTTTAGAAAAGCATTTAAAATGCAAAATGGAAAATACCCATTTTGCATTTTGCATTTCCATTTGAAATGGATTTATTTGAAATAAAGCACATCTCTGCCTGGAATGTGCTTTCCAAATGTGGAGTCCATATTTTTCACGACTTACAAAAATATCAAAAGCTTTGAAAGACCGGCAATGTGAAGATAGTCTCGAAGAACCAAAATTACCAACGTTAAAAGAAAGGGGTGACTTGATTGCAGGTGCGGTCCTTCCATACATGCTGTGGATGCTCCGCATCCCTTGCATTTTAGAGTAAAAAGATTTGGACTTCTAGCCGTAAACAGCAATACTGCAATTTAAATATTTTAATATTTCTACAGCGACTTTAATGTGATTTTTTTTACAAAAATGGTGCTGTAAAAAATCATACAAATATTATTATTATAAGACATCGTGCATATTATCGTCCCGTTTCAACAGAAACAGCAATACAAACAGCGTTGGCGAGTCTAAATACACAAGCATTCTCAAATACTGTGAAACGCATAAAACACACTGTGGTATGGAAGCGATCTGTAAACCATATACAAGAATGCTAGAACGTACGTTCTTTCCGCGCATGCGCACTGAGACCCGCGAGCCAATATCTTCGTCAACTTTATTTTAATGATATTAATGAAAGCATACAACGTACAAAAACCGTCTAATGCTCATATGTATAATGCACAGAATCGTATACTCTATTACTAATACATTGGATTGTATGCGCGCGCTGCTTTGACAGTTTGCTTTGAGCTTGAAGCTGAAGTCGATTCTCGAATCTATGTCGGATTCTTATTGAATATTATTAACCTGCAATTTACTTGAAAAATGAATACCCAAAATAAGATGGATAATTCTCCAATGTGTTCTAAATGATAATAGTGAATTGTGTGGTTGTATAATTGAATCATGAATGCGAAAAAGTTTTGTGTCTCGGCCATTTGCTGAAAAAAAACTTATTCTGGATATTGAAAATATTGAGTTATGGAGCTTAATGGATTTATGGAGATAATTTTAGAAGGTACCTAATTGTATCTTGTTTGTGGGCTAGCGTCTAGATGAGCATATTTGATATCAAGTACGTAGTAAGTATGAGTATAAAAATTTGATGTCCAGCACCTTCTACAAAAAGTCACCAACTGCCACTGCTTGATTGATTGATTTTTTGCATCCAATCCCAAGAAACACTTCCTTGCAAATAGAGTAGTGAAATTTCCACAATATATCATAGATGCTACTAATAGAAACCAATTTAAAGCTCCATTGGATTATTATTCGGAGAGAAAGATTAATTTATTTTAAAATTTAAAACAATTCAATTATTGTCAAACTTATTGTAAAATCAGATATATGAGCGCATTAGCAGAATACTTCCTGCTCATTAAATAATAATAATAATACCTGGCAGAAGTCAGAACATTTTTCCGACACGGTGAAGTATCCCTTCTCGTTGGAGCACCTGAACAGCCGTGTATAGTTCATGAATTCAGCGTCCGTATCGTACGGCTTCTTGCCACCAATTCCTACCCAGAAGAAGTTTTCAGGTTCTGCCCCTTCATTTATTACCTGAAACAAAATAAATATTATGTATAACAATACCCAAAAATAGGAACAATAGTGAGAAAAATATTAACTAAGTTAATATTTTATTCAGCTTTTTTAAATACAGCTGACCAATTGTTTTCTTCGAACAGTAAGAGAGTATCATCAGCAAAGTTAACAATGCTTCCCTCAACTTCTAGGTTGCAAAAGTTGTTAATATACAGTAAGAACGGAGTCAGTCCCAATATGCTTCCTTGTGGAATTCCATAGTCAGTTGAGCGCTGATTACTGAGGGTATTCTGTATTTTAACCTGTTGTTTGCATCCATTTAGGTAGCTTTTAAAGAAGTTTAGCTCTCTGTCCGTAATGCCTATTTTTTCTAGTTTTTTATTTAGTTTAATGTGTGATATTGTATCAAAAGCCTTAGATAGGTCTAAAAAGATTGAGATACATTTATTTCCTTTATCAAGGCTTTTTACAATGAAGCCTGTCACACTAGGAATGGCATCTGAGGTACTTTTGTTTTTTTGAAAACCATATTGATTTTTTGAAAATATTTTCGATTCGAAAATATTTCGATTTCGAATCGAAATCGAAATGTTAGAATAGAAAAATTCGAGTCGAATTTGTGTATTTCATACCTGAAGGCTAACCCAAGGACTGTTGAACATGTCTTCGGCAATGGTTTCCGTTAGCCGAGCTTCATCAGGATCGCTCTTGGAGCCGACCCATACGTACACACTGCCCGACTCGGACCCGTCCTCAGTCTCAAACGGTACATTGAGGATATAACTGAAATCAAACAATATTATATGTCAATGGATACATAAAGCATTGTAGGCATCTTTCAAGCCAAATATTCTGTAACATAATAAGATTCTATTTATGTTTTATATGTAATCACAATGTTATTTACCAAAAGGCGCTGTTAAGAAGAGTAGCATCAGGTCTTATTTGTATGAGTCTTGTACATAGAGGACTTCCATTTGAACGCATATGGTACAATTCCACGGGAAGTTTGCCATTTACCTAAAACAAATAACAAAAACTGTCTCATCAAATAAAGAGTATGTAATTTGAATGTGACTGAAGTTTGAACATGTAAAAAAATAATTTATGAACACTTTTTAATAATAATGTTTTTGGTTTCTTTTACACAAAGGGGACTCGTGTAATTAAGATTTTGTATTTAAAATGACTGTACCTTTTTGCTGACTTTACGTTTTCCCTCCTTGATGATGAACTTCCTATTGAAATGTGACATGAACTTAACATTCTCCTGCTGCTGGTGGGTGCGGACCACCTCCAGGTTGTGGCAGAGGGACTTGAACTTCTTCTCCAGGCCGAAGGTGAAGGTGAGCCAACCCATGTTGCCGGCGTGCCTGCCCTGCCAGAAGTACACAACCCACTGAATGGAGTCTTCCTCCACTACGTCCTGGTGACTGCTCTCAGATTCCCGCCGGTTTCCTCGCTCCACCACTTCTCCATCAGCCTCATCTTGTTCCTCGGGCACAATGTACCGGCAGAGGAAGACATAACAGTCTCCGCTGTGGAAGATGCCCATCTCATCGTCGGGCAGGCGTACGAAGCGACGCCCCTCCAGCACAAAGGTTTCCATGGCCTCCAGGTCCTCGGCCCACTCTTCGGCCAGCACCTTGGCCTCGGGGCCCGGCACTCCGGCCTGGCGGGGAGTGAACAGAGCGCTCAGGTCAGCCCTGGAAACAGAATCATATAAATTAAATGATAATGTTCACCACGACTATACTATACAATACTGTGTCTGTACCGGTACTAGCCACTGACTCGGATGTGCTGTGAGAGTTAAATCCACAGCCATCACTTCGTCCCTTTCTCGGAAGTGGCTTTTGAGTACCTGTAATCCATAACTATAAAATACTAACTTTGTGTCTTGTTTCTTGGCCCAGGTGTTGAGGTCTGCCCCGGTACGAGCCACTGACTCGGCTGTGCGAGTGAAATCCACAGCTATCACTTCGTCCCATCCTTGGAAGTAGCTTTTGAAGACCTGCAATATTTATTTACTGTTTAAATAATATTTTAGGGGAGGTTGTAAAAAAAATATGGTTGCCAAATCCACAACTAAATACAGAGCTGGAAAGCTACTCAGTGCGATCAGACTGTTCAGTTTTTTTTTTCGCATTAGCTCCACATAGGAGGCCCTGCGAAACTGGTCCAGGAGTAAAAGATGCATGAATCCATCGCTCCTACTGCGGTGCAAGACGATGGGTCGAGAGAGTCCGGCTGAAGAGGTCAAAAGGTCTCCCTCAACCAGTCTCTCCCGATTCGGCCCGCCACGCAGTAGGTGGGCAAACGCATTCACCGCCAAGACCTAGACAAACCTCACCCCATGAACCCGGGCACCCTTGCTAAGTCACCAAACGTAGCGAACCACTTGGGGTGACCTATGGCAGGGGTGTTGGTTATACAATAAATGGTTCCCGGGGCAGCGGTACCCATACTCGCAATTACATTGCCGAGTTCCTACAAATGCCAGTTAAAACTGTGCGATTAGGAAGTGTGGTCTGATCTGTCAGTAGAACTACATCTTGTCTACTAACTTTTGCACCTGAACCAGATTTTGATGCTTCCACCCAACTCCTCTCATTATGTTCTTTTTTATAAGTAAAGCGTAGGTTGTTAATTTTGACAACTTTTTTTTTTTTTACTTTTATTTCTTTCAATTTACCAATTAATATATTGTAAGCTGCTTCTCTTTCGGTTCTATGGTTGTAATCTTTGCTTTCTACCTTCCAAATGCAAGGTTCGCTGTCTGACCGACTGACAGAACTGCGCAATTATTGGTACATACCACAGACATAGGAATTAATAGACGAGAAGATAACGGCGAGGGGTAAAATCAACTGTTGAAGAATGAAGGGCGTAAGGCTGACTGTGATTCGTCAATAAATCAATCTGACAGTAAATAGGCATCTCGCATTATAATATCACCATTTACTTCTTAAAAGTAAAATCTGCTTTTGAATGAATAGACATTTTTACATGGGAGCGCAAATTACTCGCCACGTTATGAACAAATTTGCGAAGTCCAAATTCGGCAAAAAAATTCGGTTCTATTGTCAGAGTCGAATATTTCGTTTAAGTATTTAGTTAAGACACTTTTATAAATGTTCATAATTTACTTCCCAGCAACCAACCAGCTTTGTGTTTCGCGTCCAGACGTTTCTCGATGTGATAGTATATGTTTCTAAAACTGATCTATATTATACGATGTGAATATGCTTAAAATAAAGTAAAATAATGCTTATATATGGAATGTAATACGACAATTGGGTTTATTCTCTTTTTCACATCTATTTTTACAAGTTTTCATAGTACAAGTCAACATTTTGCCGTGTTATTTCGTAAAATGAACCGATGATGCCTCGACCATAGTTCGCACAAGAATGATGATGTCACGTTTTCAAATTTCACTTGAGGCCATACGCGAGCACAGCCGGCTCCAATGGAACCGGTATGGGGAGTGGGGATAATACGCTTTTAATCACTTAGGGCAGGTCTACTAATATTCATATGTCTATGGTACATACACTTGATTAAACTGCACAATTTTTGTCATACACATGCTCGGATTTAACTGTACAGTCTGATCGCACAGATAAAAGTGAGCACGTGCAGCATGCTTTAGGAAAAAGTCGAACCGAGTTAATAATTTGATGTATATTTTGTCAATAGTGGTAAAGTAGATATATTATTACCTGGTGTTCTGTGCCTTCCTGCAGTCGTGTAACCAGGGCATGTGCCGGCCGATCTATCATGTTGAATAACTCTTGCGACAGTTTGACAGCCGCAGCTCTTACAAGTCTCGTAGACTTTTTGCCAAACCTGACGACAATTACATAGAAAATAAAAACATTATAGGCTGATGCAAAGTGGAGAGAGTTTTCATTGAACAATAATTGAGGAGCCGACAGTAATGAGATGAATAGGTTAATCCCTTGGGCAATTTTGGGAAATACTCTTCACAAACAATAAACACCCGTGAGTCTTTTGGGAGATATATCTCCCAGGCCGACAGAGTCTCATTTTTGTATTATGGTGAGATATATGTTTTGAACAGTGTTAGAAAGAGAGAAAACGCTTTCAAATTGAATTACAATAGAAATTCCCGAAAAACTTCTAATAATGCTACAAAACAACATGTAGCATTTGAAAAATATTTGTCAAGGTTTGCAAATTTTTTAACTACCCCGCAGCCAAGTGGGGTAGAGGATAGTACCCAAAATTACTAGCCTCCTTATATTATAGCTTAAATACTTTCAACAAATATCATTCTAGTTTAGTCTATTTCTGCGCAAATACATAAGTTACCATTAATAACTAACTGAATAATTGGGATTTCTATAGTTTAAAAGCCCATAAGACAGAACGTTACAGACGTTTTGTTTGGCTTTTTTTTGTTTTGCCTGTCAAGAGTTAATAAACATTTTTATATAAAATAAAAAAGTGACCATAACTCTAATAATACTTTTGTCTAATTAAATATGAGTTTTAATGAAAAGTTACCACTTACTAGTTACAGTTTACACAACAAAATCCATCGGTAAGTGATTTAAAAAAATGTATCAAAGTTTGCATTCAAAATTTTAATATTTTTAATTAACCTCTCAGACAAAGACTTTTATTTACTATGTGTTCCTTTGCGAACTGTCAAAACGTGATAATTTTTGTGTTATTTACGAGTTTTGCTAAAAGCTTCATAACTCACGTTTTGGGAAACGTAGCCTCATTCTAAAAAATGTTTTGGAAAGATTATGAAATCCACTATCGCATTGTGTTGTGATACGTAAATATTTGCGTTTCTAAATATACATTTTATGAAAACGTTAAAAATATGTAAAAATCGCTTACCATTATTTCAAAGCCGTGAAAATCATAAAGAAATAACACTTTATATATTGAAGAAATATAATTAAAAACTATTAGTCACCTCAAAATATTAACCGTCCAAACTAAAATATTTTTAATAAATTATTTAGAAACGCAATAAATTATGAACGAACAAGATGACAGATCCAATCGGCTTAGATAATGCACCTCTACGTTCCATAGATATTCTTGAATACAGACGCGTAGCGTTATTCATTATCGATACTCTGTTTTTTAAATCATGGCAATCCGTATACTAGTGATGGAAATAAATCGATTTTTGTAAAATCTCGCGCTTTTACGTGAAAAGACGTTCTAATGTCTTGACCGCTATTATCATATTTACGTCTTTTGACGTTCTAATGTTCTGAGTGGTTAAGAGTCTTTCATCTGCTTTCAAAACCAGTATTTTATTTTGAAATACTTTCAAAAACAGCGAATTTATTTGGAATCGAATGTAATGTGAAAATATTATTGGCATCAGCATTCATTCATGACAGTTTATTTAAGAGAAGTTCATTTGAAAAATTTCAGAGGCTTCAGAAGTTAAGGAGAGTTTAATATAGAAAGTAGAATAATGACAGGTTGTTTGTTACTTACCATACAAAAACATCAAGGTAGCAGTCCAAAATGTATACATTTCTATTGGTCAGTAATGTATGTTGAAGCTTGGTTCCCGCAGGAGTTTCTACTTGGGGCAATTCAAGGTATCCCATTCCCAGCTCCACACGGTACAGGCGAGGAGCATGCCATGAGAAATCTTCAGGTACATGTTCCTGAAAACAGTGTTTATTATATTAACATGCAGCTTGACACACTTTACTGTTCAGGCGGCCAAAGGAGGAAATAACGAATGAACAAACTATTTTTGCATCTACAATATTTAAACTGCAAATCATTTTAACCCCTAGGAGCCGGAGCCCTACATTTGCAGTGTTGAAGAATCGTGCCCATGCACGGTACAAAGCACTGCAATTGCAGTGTCCTCCTTATACATTCATTTTGCCTTTGGATATTACCTCTAATGGGTTAGTTAAAGACTAAGTTAGTTAAATCAAAATGTCACTTTATAAGTATGGTATTGTCTACATGTTGGCTCTAATAAAAAAATAGTTTTATTTAGATAGTTTCTTGCCTTGATAGACACATTTGAATGTATTTGTGCACACCGATAGTAGATAGAGAGCATAGACCATAGCATCCAAATAGACTTGCTCTAACATGAAAATTGGGTATCATTTCGACGAGCTGGAGGTAAACCACGAGACCATATTTTTGGCACCACGAGGGTACGAGAATGCTTTGAATAAACTGCAACATCAGTTGTACTTTGACCGCCGAAGAGCACATGTTGAAATAACCAGAAACCTGCGCGGAAAAGTAGAGTTTGCTAAAGTAAGGCAATGGTTACAGTGCAATCCAGGGATTTTTCTGTGCAGGATTTGAAAGTTTGTTTTTAACCAAACTGACGTAGCAAAGCTAAAAATAAGTGAGGTGAGTAAATTATAGCATATTTGTAAAAGTGTCTAAATAAATAGTGTAACAAAACATTCAATTTTGGAATCAAGCCCAAACTTTTGTTTACCCAATTGGTGATTTCTAGTCAAGTTTTTTACGCAGCCAGCAATTTGCGCGCCATTGTAAAAAGGACTAGCAATTCATAAGCAGATTTTATTTTCGCAGACTAGATAGTGATATTACAATGCGAATTGCATATAAACAGTTAGATTCATTGATTCACAAATCACAGAAAGTGAGACGGTCAGGCAGCCTTCTCCGCCTGCTTCGTGTAACTTGGTTTATTTTCCTTTCCCTGATGGACTAGACTCAATTTGGATGTCAAAAGTTGTTTTTTTTACTAGTTTGAAACACCTGCCCGTAGTCCCCTTTTATCCTGAAAATGCCCAAGATACTAGGAGCACAGTGAACTTTAATTCAATTCGACAATATTAAATGTTTTTTTTTATTCATTCTTCAGCTTTCTAATAAAAGCAAAATTATCATTAAATTAAATTATTTTTTTATCCATCCAGTATTAAGCGTCTCCTTAAAAAGTATTTATCTGTACATAATAATATTAGAAATATTATGTCGTGTACTATATTCTTACTAATAAAAATTATAAAAGAACCGACTAAAAGGACTCGTATATTATTATATTCCTCGATATAGAAATGTATGCAAACGACAACTAAGACAGGAAGTGTTTACCTCAAGTGGTTCGTGATCTTTCCCCTCCTCGTTGCCAACAGCCTTCCAGAAGTCGGGGGTTTCACTGCCTTGTGCTTCAGAGTGGATTTCGGCACGGTTCTTTCGCTCATTCTTATTTATCTTCTCCGCAAACAGTCTTGTTTTCGATTTGAGAGTATTTTTGGATTTCTTGCCGAACCTGCAATATTGGATTGTTGATAAGTGACGAGCATTATAACCACCAATATTTACATTGATTTTAATCTTATCTACACATGATCCATCGACGGATATCCCCTTACACCGATGTCTCATATGTGATCCACGAAGTTTCACATATATTGTGTCAAAACATGCCACATGGTGGGATAGATTGCGTTGAAAAATGAAAGGAAGAAAATAAATCAACATTATACAAGAAAAAAAATAAAAAGAAAAAAGTATAAACGCAGAAAAGTTTTACAAAAGGAGCAAAACAAAAAAATAAAACAGAATAAATAATTGGGCCATTTCTCAATTCAGTCTCCAAGGATAAAAAACCAAACTTCTTAAGCGGGAACTTTTTATGTGAGTTTCACTGTAATATCGACATAATGATATATTACATCGTAAGTTCCTCTTATGGAGGTTTTCAACGCATAATTTTTTTTTTGCATTGGGGCGTTTAACCAACCGATTGCGACTTTTAATAGAGCTTTTAGGGAATTTTTGTATCGGGAGTTGGTCGCTTTGTGCCTCATAAAAACAATTTATTCTACCTGATATAAACATTTCGCAGGCACTGCAAGACGTCGGTAACAGAAACAATTGTATTTAAGCATTATTGTATTGAACTCTTATGGCATTCCATTGTGCTTAGGTTTAGTGGATTAACATAGAGTATAGAGCCATATAGAGTTTGTATAAGAATGCATTGAATAGCATTCTCTTCACAAGGCTGGTGCATCAGCAGAACCTCCTCGATAGCATAACTGCTCGTATGCTGATGACCTGCCTTTGACGGTCAATCGTTGAGATCCGCGATGGTATTATGACCCAAAATAAAGCACACAACCCAATCACCACAAGTTTTCTTTGAGGCTTCTTCTAAGTTATTTCAAGGAATATGTATTTCAGTGTTCTTACCATAGGAAAATAGTTAGTCCCATATCAAGAAGATAGACAAATCTGGGGTCGAGGGAAGCAACTTCAACGGGCACAGGTTCCAAGTGGATAGTCGAGCCACTGGCATGGACTCTATACAATCTTGTGGCATAGTACTGAAAATTTAAATTATTTTTAATTATGAAATGTCACTTAACAAACTCAATATGTTTATTATTATGAATTACTATAAAAAATAATACAACAATTTAACTAAAAAAAAATCTACATTTTAGCATAAATCGACCCTATTCTTCTTCTGGTATCCTGGGGAACCATCAGAACTGCACTAGTGCCAATCCATGCAGAGTTGTGTTTTTGTCAACAATCTTAAGTTATCAGTTGAGTAATCTTGAATTTGTAATTCTAAGGAGTAAATAAACTAAAACTTATAAGTAAATAAGTAAAAACTTATAAGTAAAAAGAGATCAAGATATTGGAGCTTTGATATTTTCATATCTAGTCCAAATTTGTAATATTTGATCATTATTCGATGAAGGACTTAAAAACTATTTATCTTTCTGTCTCAGGTATTATAATATATCCACACATATTCAAAACCTTCCTTCCTTGGAGTGAATGCTTGGTTAAGTGAGGGATTGAATAAATAAGGTATTTTTCATTAGTACTCTCATAATATGTATGACATATTAAGGTAAGGGATGGGATCCTTACAGTGTCCTCGATGGTGAAGAAGCCACTGGCGGTGCGGCCACCCTGGATGTAGGTGATGCCGCCGGGGAACAGCTGCAGGTACTCTTCTGTCTCGTCGCCCTGCTCCTGGCGGATGGTGCGCCCGCCCGCCCCCAGGTAGTTGCGCAGGTGCACTGCGTGAATGGCCGAACAGGCACGCTTGTCCAGCTGTAAGGAAACACATTCACATATATATAACACTTGAACTTCTTCTTTAGTCGTTGCCTCATTGCTGAGGATGTATTCCAATTTCCTGGCTGTACAAGTCTCCTCCATTCCGGATGCCTGTGATATTTGAACACACATCAGTGGTCCACTTTGCCAGTGATAATGAACTTGAACTGTTGACTGGTAATAGAGGTTTCTATCAAAATCACCTTTCCTCGATTAATAGAGAATGTAACCTAAGAATACTCAATCCTCAACAACAGAAAATGTAACCTAACAACCCTCTTTTTTAATCAAATGAAATATGTCTATAGGTTGTTGAATATTTTTGTTGTATTTTTCTTCCACCATGCTAGGGAGCTCCGTGTGTCATGGTGGAAAAAATTTAATAGATAACGTAATCTAACAATCCTCATTCTTCAATAAATAGACAATGTGACCTAACAATCCTTATTCCTTAATTGGGCCATCCCTAGCCATGTGTTATGGTGGATGAAATTTAATATACAACGTTATCTAAAAACCCTCGTTCTTCAACAAATAGACAATGTTACCTAACAAGCCTAATTCCTTAATCGGGACATCCCTAGTCCTCTGTTGGTGGACGAAATTTAATAGACAATCGTAATTCTTCAAACAACAGACAACATACCCTAATAGTCCTCATTGTTTGATCAAATCTACAACCAAAATCACTATTGACAAACTTCAATAAAACTATGACAATAAACATAACAATCGACATACAATAAAAAAAAAAAATATTTGCACTAGACTCTTTTTATTTGTTTTGTCTTGTTGATAGGTTTTTCAGAACTGTATCAATTCTCAGTTTAAAAAAAATAGAAATACACAGTTCTCATATGATTTGCGATTTTCACGGCCAAAAGTATTATTGTGATTAATTTTTGTGTTATTATGTCGTGGTGCGCTACCTTCCTCTTCAGACAATGTTTTGGACAGTCTTGAAGTATCCATCATCAGACAAATGATGGACACTGTAACTCTGTACAAAACGTTAGCTAGAGAAGTAGGAAGCGCAACACAGTAACTCAAAAATGAATCACAAAAAGTTCTGTTTACAAGATTCTAAAAGCGTTTTTTTCCTTCATTGAAATGAATTCTAACTATTGACATCCGGAAAAGAATACCAGAGGTATATTATAGCACCACATCATTGGAATGTTCGTTGAGAAAAAAACTGGCAGCATTTATAGAAAACCTGGCACTGCTCACTCAGAAGAGAATTGGGGCAGTGGTTTAAGTATTTATTATTTTTTTAAAAAAACTAAAGTGGGTCAGAAGTTTAATGTGCGGAAGAAAATACATTCATTTCTTTCACATTAAAAAAATATATGTTTATGTGAAACCACACACGTCTGGAGCCAGTGAGACTATGGCATCCCCAATTGGGGTGTGTTGTGAGGCTGTGGGTAGTGGGGAAGGGAAGGAGATGGGGAAGAGGCAGGTGGGAAAGTACATGGCTAATTAGATCTGATCAACAAAGATGGCAAAAGCCATTTCAAGCAACGTTTCAATTGTGAATGGTGGTCTTATATCAGGGCGAAACTGAGAGTATCTTCCACTCGTGCCGCAAATTTAGTAATTTGTGAAATTAATCAAATAAAATTAACTTGCGTACGCCGGGATTCGAACCCGCAACCTCCAGCTTGCTAGTCAAGAGCCTTACCAACTCGACCATGTAGGCCGTCATGGACAGCAAAAGATATTAATATGAATCTGTGAGGTACGTTTACAAACTGTTTTAAATTTGCCATTACCAATAATGATACATTAATTACTATAGTGAAAAAGAATAATTCAAAAATAAATCTTTGAATGCAAAATACTTTTATAATTAAATGAATGATGAGCAACTCTCGAATGTAAATGAGCATGAAACCATTGTAAGATTCTGTAGGTTTCAAAGACTGAGATGGGCTGATCATCTGGAAAGAATACCAGACGTCAGGACATTGAAAATCATGAACAAGTGGGTGCCCCAGAGGCAGAACGAGAAGGCAACCGGATCAAACAGAACATTATAAAATAATAGAATAGGTTAGGATTAGTTTATCACTTTTCTTCATTGTTCTGTTTTGTCATGAAACCAACGAGGAAGGGGACAACTAAGGCCCAGTTGTTTCGCCGAAATTCATTTGTGACAAAGTCATCAAATAGCCCTTTAGCATCATTTTGTTTTTTTTAAAGTTGAAAGATTCTCGTTACATGCCGATTCTAAGTCCGTTTCAAATTGTGATCAGCATAAGAGGACAACTATCATGTTGTTAAGCTTATCAGCTTATTACAATTTGATAGAAAGCTGAAATGCACCTAGAATCGGCCAGGTAACTTTTAAATGTAAAATAAACAAAATGGCACTGAGTAGCCATTTGATGACAATGTTACATTTGAATTTCTGCAAAACAACTGGGCTCAACTGTGTGAAAGAAGAAGCGCATAGCCTTACCGTAGCCTTTTCACCGATCCAGAAGTGAATCTCCCAAGACAGGGAACCCTGCTCATCCATGACAGTCTTCAGCACAATGTAGCAGTCCCCCTCGTAGAACTTCCCATGCGCCACCTCGTCTATCAGGTTCGGGAGGAAGTTCTCAATCTCCCAAATGGATATTCCCGGGACCTGGCCTGCGTCCTCGTCGAAGAACTCAGAATAGTCTAGCGGAGGTTTCTCCAAAGCTTCATCCCAACGTTTCGGCCTGTAAACGTCAAATAAATATGTAACTTTGTACTTCTTATCGTCAATTATGATTGACCACGTCATTCGGTTTCACCCGACAACTGTCACTGAGAAAGTATTTAGCAGGGGACCACCAGGACTGGAGGAACCTTGTTGACCAGGGTCACGATCCTCAGAAATGAGGAAGTTGATATGTAATTTACGAATCTTTAAATTTAATTTGCAGAGAGACAGTTAAGAAGTCTATATGCTACATTTCCTAAGTTCATCATTTCTTGTGTACGTTCTGCTTCTACTAGTGCCCATCATCAGTGCACTTTTCAGCCTGCAAACTGCAGCCCGGAACAACAAGGCGAAACTACACTTGCACAAGTCAGTACCAGAGGTGTAATATAATTCTCCATAACGTCATCCTATCAAGAATATCAGACAAGTAATCTTGTATTAATCGTCCTTCATAATTTACCGATCTGTCTTAATAGACCGGTTAGTGGCTGAGTTTAAAAATGCGTCTGGTTCCCACACAGGCGTCATGAGTTCAATTCATCTCCTAGCAAAGTCCCCCATCATTGCATAAGCAACATCTTCGCTTATGAAAATGGTAGTAGGAGGATCTCAAATTGTGATAGCTGCCGATAATGCAGGGATTTAGACTTAGATGAATACAATTGCAAATCCAGGATGGAAGCCCAGAATCATTCCGACCGCCTGCTAATATAAATCCATACGAACTCATGTTCAAAGTGTTTGGTTGACCTTGGAGTATTTATTTAAAAAGTTTGTGAGACAACCCGGAGTTACAACACAAATATTGTCAGGTTATTGGTAACCTTGGAATGTTTGTTTTTTCTTTTAAAGTAGAAAAATAATAGTGTGGTGTGTATAATGCTGATGATGACTATTAATGGCTACTAACTTGAGTGACTGCGCCTTGAGCTCCTGCGGGGGCAGATTGGGGGTGTCCTGCATGCCCTTGAGGATCTTGGCCTGGTCCTGGTCGGCCGCTGCACCCTCCCCTTGCCGTCCTCCGCGACGCAGACGCAGCTTGCGCGCCACCACATCTTTACTGGAATCTATGGACAACAGTGCACCTATAAACGCTATCGCTACTTTATTGGCTTAGGTATCTAGAAAGATTCAGTACTCAGGAGCTCTGCTGTCATAATCAAAAAGGCAGTTGTGTGGCAGTCCATTCTCTCTGCATACTTGGCAGGTTAGTTAGTTAAGTAAGCAAGTAGACTTACGCGTTGCCGTCACAGGTGGAGGCACGATAGCCCCGGCTAGCCGGAGTTGGTTCTGCAGCGAGAAGTCAATGTTGTAAAACTCAATGCCAGCACCCTTCTGCATCTCCTGGGGCTTAGGCGGCATAATGAGATCAGGATTCTCCCTCAAGTCCAGCAGTTCCAGGTCCGTCAGAAGATGCACGGCATCCGGCAACGTGATCAGCTGATTGCAGCTGAGGTTCAGCCTCTTCAGGGAGCCGCATCTGGGGCAAAACCACAACACTAACTTCCGCACAAACAACCACAAAGCATTCAACAGGACAAGAATTATATTCATTTTCAAACTCTCGCACGCTTGCCAGATAGTCATTTAACAACTGATTTGACTCCACCATTTATCATTGCAAACTTTAAACTCATATAAACCAGAAAGAATTGACTGAAATCCATATTTAAAATATAGCACCATAATAAACAATGTTTTAAATTTCTACTTTTTCATGGAGAAATTTCTTTCAAAAGCAGCACTCGTTAGAACTCAGCAAAAGTTCAATATATTTTTAAGAATGTTGTATGTATAACAAACTCAGTCTATTTTCTGAATGGAAATGAAGTGTGGTGAGGAGAATCAGATGATAAAAAGATTGAAGTGCTTGGATGGGCAGAGTTTCTCACAAGTGGAATGTGAAATTACAATGCATTATGCACACACTCATTGATTGCCACTTATTATTATTATTTATGTAAAGTAGTACCATTTATCGCATGTTAACTTACTATGACAATAAAATGACTGCTAAATGAATGTTTTGTTTCTTAATAGCATGGGAAAACAAGCATGCCGACAAAGGAAAAATAAACATCAAACAATAATTGCACTTTCAATTTATGTTGTACAACATTCTTACAAAAAAAAATCTCCAGTCTAACTAGAATGTGTTTAAATTCTGATTATTGCCTTAAGAGGAACAGCTGGGCGGCCATTTTCATAAAAAACTTAAATTTGGATTTGATATTTTGTCATCAACCAAACCAAACCAAACCAAACCTATCCTATCCTATCGTATCCTATCCTATCCTATCCTAACCTAACCTAACCTAACCTAACCTAACCTAACCTAACCTAACCTAACCTAACCTAACCTAACCTAACCTAACCTAACCTAACCTAACCTAACCTAACCTAACCTAACCTAACCTAACCTAACCTAACCTAACCTTTATTGTACAAGTGTAATATTTCTAAGTAACAAAACCCAAATTAAGAGAATGGAAGTAATCCAGAACAGAGGCATGAGGTCAATACTGTGTTGTAGCAGGTACACCAGAATAAAAACCATGCAACGTCAACTCAATATTTTAAGTGTGTGGCAACGATTAGTTTATAATACCTTAGTGTTTATTTATAAGCTAAAAAATAAAATGTTACCTGACTATATGTCAAAGAATGTTAGAATTAATAGTGCAGTTCATTTATATCCTACGAGAAACTGCAACGATTTTAGGCTTCCTAAAACACACTTATCAGAAACACAAAACAATATTTATTATAAAGGTTTTAAAATGTTCAATGAACTCCCGGTAATTGTTAAGGAAGCTAAAAGTCTTGCAGTTTTTCGTGGATTATGTCTCAATGTTGTTAAATCTAAATTTTAGTATGTAAGAAGTAAATAATATTGTAGTAGTCATAGAAAATAATATATTAGGTATAAGATGTAAACTCTTATAACTAAATAAAATATACATTAAAAAAAAAAAAAAAAAAAAACCTAACCTAACCTAACCTAACCTAACCTAACCTAATAATAAAATTATAATTGGATGACTTGTATAGCGCCGTTTTTGTACAAAATCACCTCAAGGGCGCTGTACAAACTTATAATACATTTCTACAGTGATCTATGTTATTACTTAACTATTTATGGAGAAAATATACAGTACAATCCTAACCTAACCTAACTTAACCCAACCAAACGATAAAATATATATATATATATATAATTTTTTTATTTAAAAAAATGTATGAAGTGCGAAAATATTACAATTGCAAAACATTAAAAAAAATAAAACTTATAATATATATTATTTTTTTTAATCCAATATGTGCTATTTTATTTATTTGTGTTTTAAATTATAAAATGTAAGCCATTAATAAAGCATAAATATGATTAAATATAACATTTAAAAAAAAGCATTTTGATGGCCGTAAATTTAAATTACAAACGACTAATTTACGTTGGAACACAAACATGTTGTTTATAAATTTAAATTTCCCGAAAAAACCCTTTACGGTGTTTTATTTTTCATTATATAATTAAATTAAATTCTTTAAAGGTTTATATTTTATAATTTAAAACACAAATAAATTAAGTAGCACATAACTGTACTAGAATATTTGCTATTAAATGATAAAAAAAAAATCTTTGGGTATTTTGTTCTCTGGCTGTGCAACCCTCTAAAACACGAGATACTCATATGAGACCACAAAATTAGTCATCTTTGACAAGTTGCCATTTCATTTCCAATGATATTTTCAAATACAACTGTGCCATAGACCACTTTAGACCTTGCTTGAGATACATTGATATTTCACAAACTCATCACTATATGAAAAGTTTTTGACGGTTTTTCTTCGATTTCTATTGCTGTATGTATGACATACAATAAAGTATTGAAACTCAACCATTAAAAACTGTAACTAAATATACCTACGTTCTCTGTATTTGCGTCTTATGTTAGAAACATTAGACCATTATTTTTTGTTTGTTTTATATTGGCATCTTTGCAAAAACCATTCAACCTCATACGAGGTCTATATGTTCCAAGGTATGCCAATATCAACCAATAATATGCAGTGGGCTCTGTGTACAAACTAATTTTGTTTATAGTATTTTGATGTAGAATTGTAAAATATTTGAGGATATGTTTTTTAAAATTTTATTTTAAATAATATTTCTACAATACAGGCCTAAAATGAGTTTCTGAATTCATGAAGACTGTAATCTCGATAAAGGCCCAATTCTGAAACGCTTGCTCATCCCGATGGTTCCGATGATGAAATATTTTCTGAACCAGAAGACGATCATTGGGTGGTGTTGTACTTACTAATAATGTGTGAAACAGTGCACAGAAAAAATCACAGTCTTTTTGACATAATTTTTTCACCACCATAGAAAATTTATAATATGTATATGCAATCTATTAATATATATGAAATATACAACAAACACATGGGAGTAGTTAATCAATGGTTTCTTTGATATACCTGTATCGACTACGCCACAGGAGATGGCATTTCAGAATTTTTTTCCACCTTCGCAATGTGGCAATAGTAAACTACAGGGTTTTCCAATAAGAGGTGTTATTTTGAATAGCCCGCTAGTTTGGTAGATGTTACTTTTGAAGCTGTCATTTTTTGACATTTGACAAGTAGAAACTACACCATTAATAAAAATGGAACGATACACGCTTCAACAACGCATTGAAATTATTAAAATTCACTTGAGTGAATCAAATGCAAATCATCTTGAGTGATGAGGCCCATTTCCACCTCGGTGGCTTCGTCAACAAGCAAAATTGTGGCATCTGGGGCTCGGAAAACCCAAGAGTTACTGTTGAAAAGCCTCTCTATCCTCAATGTGTGACTGTTTGGTTCGGTTTATGGTCCGGCGGAGTCATTGGACCTTACTTTTTTCGAAAATGAGGCTGGAGCAACAGTTACGGTGAATAGATTGCGCTATCGAGAGATGATTAATGATTTTTTATGGCCGGAATTGGATGGTATTGATCTGGACAACGTTACTTACTTTCAACAAGATGGCGCTACGTGCCACACAAGCAACAAAACCATTGATCTTTTACGATTGAATATCAAAATAACACCTCTTATTGGAAAACCCTTTACTACTTGTATTAGATTTTATGGCGAATGAACCCCAACAGCGAGCCGTTATACGTATTAGAATTCAAATTATTTCTAGCTTCATCTCTAATATACAGTGGAAGCAGTCATTCAGTCAAAAAAAGGTCGTCCAACATCCTTCAGTCCAATAGATGGCAAGAAAAGAGTGAGAATATAGGCTCTTTGAAAAATTTGAGCTTAGACGAGATGGAGGGGATCCTTGGCTGAAAAAACTGATAAGCCATACTATACTTCCAAATATGATCTAAACTGTGGCAAAAATAAGAAAATATATCTTTTTTAAGCATTTTCATGCACGCCACTGAACCATTTTTTAAATGAAAAATTTTCACACAAAATTTTTTTTGTGTATGTAATTTATTTGTATATATAATATATCTTTACCTAAATAAAAAATTATAAAGAATTTAGATTCTCAAATATGTTGTTTACTTCAAAGTTGCAATAAATTATTTTGTATGGCAAAATTATAATCCCTGTACCCTTTGATCGCTTCTAGCGTCATATGTCTTTGGCAGATGTCCATATGGCTGACACCGGGCGGGCAGCGTGGATTTGATTATCAGAAAAAAACTAGTTTTATTTCAAGATTGATGAAATTTTGCACACTAAACCTTCAAAACAAGAGGGTAAGTAGGTCAATGTCTACATCTGATTTGGAAAAACTTTGTGGCAAGCCTAGGACTTAACCCTTTCCAGACGAATCCCGCGCACTGCGCAGGTAGCATAGTCACCTTTGAGATTTTCAATGGGTCAGGGAATTTTCCTGAGTTAAGTGAAATATGAAAGATATGTAAGAGTAGTAACAATAACGGCTTGGCACATCCTTTCAGAATAATTGTATTTATCAAATCTGGTCCAACAGATTTTTTTGGTTTGAGTTTTTTAATTGCGGCTAGGAAATCATTTTTATTTACAATTAAAATGTTGAGGTGTGTTGTGAGGCTGAAAGGATGTGGGGAAGGAAATAAGATGGGAAAGAGGAAGGTTGGATCTATTATTACCTGAACAATCCCTCCGGAACCATCTCCAGCTGGTTGTTGGCAGCAGAGAACACCTCCAGACATCCGAGTTTGCCAATTCCGGACGGGATGCCCTCAAAGTCCACCTTATTATCGTTCACGTACAGCCGCCTCAAGGCGGACAACTTGCACAGCGAGTTGGGCAGCGCCGTCAACTTATTGCGAGACAGATTTAGCGTCTCCAACTTCTGCCACATGTCAATTGCTAAAAGAAATATTAAAGGTTAATTGAAATTAATTTGAATATAAACCCCTCAGGCTTATTCTGTCCGAAGGTCAGAGTATTTCCAATCTGCAATAAAATACAAATAAATGGAATATTTCTGAATGCATTAAAAGATGAAGAAATACGCTTTCAAATGTTATTATTAGAAATAAACATATCATTTTAAAATATAAAAATTTTGAAAGCAAACATAATTTTTTTTTAAAAACGGCTTTCCATATGTATTTTCTAATTAAAATTACTGATAATGAAAAAAACACACACACACAGACATTTTATTAGTCAAATGTATTATAAACATCATTTTAACTCCTGTCAGTTTTGGTTGTTTCATATAAAAATAATTAATAAAAAATTCAAAAGTTTCATAAATTGCTGTCGGAAACTTTGGTTCCGCATAGGTGAACATTTTAATTCTTCTGTGGTTCACTTCTAGATTTGAATATGAAGCGTGGTGTTTCCTCTTTCTAACACCGTTTAGGTCATATTTCTCACCATGATAGTAAGAAGACACAACGATTTCCATGAGACTTATATGAGCCCCAAAAGCCAACAAATTAGCCTGAGGGGTTGATAAATTGTAAAGAATAAAATTGCATTTATATATATGATAGATTGATAGATTTTTCTACAGACATAAATATATAATTTTTTTTTAAAAGAATGACAAACATTCCCGGGTTACGAATAACCTGACAATATTTCAAATCTCGCGGAAAATGTTGCTTGTGTTATGATGGAGGACTTGGAGACCACTGAGGAATTGAACACACAATGCCTAAGTGGGACCCAAACGCGATGTCAACTCAGCCAGCGACCAGTCAAATTTGAATTAAAATTATATATAAGAGTTTATTATAATCTGTTATTTATCATATATATTAGTTTATTATAATCTGTTATTTATCATATATATATAATAATATGTATTATTAATGAAACAGTATTTGAATACTTTCTTCTTATTATTTCGTATGGTGGTCAGAGGGGAACATCTAGGTCTTCGAGTCAGTCTAGGGCCTTAGGAGTCGCCCTGTGGACCTCATCAATTCTGCCAGGGAATAAATTAATTTAAAACACTTACCGCCTGAAAGTTCAGTGATTTCATTTTCACTAAGATTTAACCTCTTCAGGTTCGCCAGTAAGTATAGCGCGTCGGGGACCTTGGGCAGAGAATTCTGTGACAGATCCAAGTCGGATAGGTTTGAGAGTGACTCTAGCGATGAGGGGACATTGGCCAATGTTCTTTGCGTGTTTCGCATGTGAAGGGTCTCCAAGTTCAGAAGCGAGGGCAATTGTCTGCAAAATATCAAAATGTTGTAGCAAGTACCTAGAACATAAATAATTGAGTCCTTATGCGGAAAACAGAGTTATGTGAAAAAGTGAGTTCTGAGATATGGGCCGTTAAACATTTGACTGTAGTGAGCGCGTAAACACATTCAAAGTCAAATAAATTTATATGTAATATGATATTTCAATTAATACACAAAACATTTTATGTATTTTAATAAATTCATTCAAAAGATTTGAGTAAAATACACGTGAAAAAATAATAATAATGTAATTTTTCAATAAATCAATAGTTTTTCATAAATCAATATTTTTTCAATTTACTAACAAAAATTTCCATAATATTTGAAAATTAATAATTTCATACACGTTACAACATATTAACAAATAACACTTTAACCACTTAGAACATTAGAACGTCAAAAGACGTAAATATGATAATAGCGGTCAAGACATTAGAACGTCTTTTCACGTAAACACGCGAGATTTTACAAAAATCGATTTATTTCCATCACTAGTATACGGATTGCCATGATTTAAAAAACAGAGTATCGATAATGAATAACGCTACGCGTCTGTATTCACGAATATCTATGGAACGTAGAGGTGCATTATCTAAGCCGATTGAATCTGTCATCTTGTTCGTTCATAATTTATTGCGTTTCTAAATAATTTATTAAAAATATTTTAGTTTCGACGGTTAATATTTTGAGGTGACTAATAGTTTTTAATTATATTTCTTCAATATATAAAGTGTTATTTCTTTATGATACTCAGAAAAAGGTACATTTTTCCAGGCTTTGAAATAATGGTAAGCGATTTTTACATATTTTTGACGTTTTCATAAAATGTATATTTAGAAACGCAAATATTTACGTATAACAACACAATGCGATAGTGGATTTCATAATCTTTCTAAAACATTTTTTAGAATGAGGCTACGTTTCCCAAAACGTGAGTTATGAAGCTTTTAGCAAAACTCGTAAATAACACAAAAATTATCACGTTTTGACAGTTCTCAAAGGAACACATAGTAAATAAAAGTCTTTGTCTGAGAGGTTAAAAAGCTGAAATAAAACTTTATCACCATAATAAAGACAAATATGCCAAGCGCTGATCGCACAAACCGTCAGATTCAATCAAGTAATGGTTGACATTGAGAGCGCGTTACCGGCTATCAACCAACATAGGACTTGTACTGTCATCTGTGGTTGAGATTTTAAAACGATTTTTGAAAACGAATGGATCTGCACAAAAACAATGTTATTTCAATAATGGTGTTTTTCCGTATAAGGGCTCAATTAGTCAATAGTAATATTATTTCGCCGAATACTGGCAACACTCGCGACCTGCTTCAAGAATGTAAGCTGAAAATCAGTGGAATTTCCCATTGACCGCGCTATGGCTATTAACTCTTTTGTCCTCTCTAAATCCTTCCAATTATAGCATAAAATAAAAATAAATTATTTAAATAAGTGTAGTGTGATTTATGGTATCTTTATCAAATTCTAATACAGTGAGAAACCACATATAAAATAATCAGAAGTGGCGATCAAAGAGAAATCTAAGATAACAATATGGCCTTATTATCAATAAATATTGTAAAAAATTTTTGAGCCTACTACTACACTGATATGTATTGATGTATTCAAAACATTCAATCTGCGATTGGAGCAAAATCCCTCTTGAAATTAAATGGTATAATATATTATAATAATACTTGACTACTTTATATATAATTTTAATTGAAATATCACCTAATAGAGGCTTAACTCTTTGAACAAGTGACTTTTCTTTGCTAGGTGAACTTTGTATGCGGAACTTTGTCATTGATGAGTGTTCGCAAGAAAACTGTTTTAACGCCCACATATGGGGCACAGCCGCTCCCAACCCAACCCAACTGTCGTGTGGTCCGCACACAGCGGGTTAACAAAGCTAGAAACTAACCAAGAGGGGTGGGTAGACAGGGAAAATGGACCACCACACAACTATTTCTTGGCACACGCTTCTTGTTTCATTCCCATTAATAATTTAGAAGAAATGTAAGGAAATTTGATTAGTTACCTCAGTTGAAATAGTCCAAGTGGGTTATCGTTCAATATCAAAGTTTGCAGATTGGCGAGCCGTCTGGTCTGCGGGGGGAGAGTTTCCAGTTCATTGTGGGAGAGATCCAGGAACAAAAGGTCCGTCAGCTGAATGAACAGTGTCGGGGGGATACTATCAATACTAGAAACAATATTCAAGCATCAGTCAAAAATATCTTAACTATAAAGACTGAAAATAAAAAAGCCAAATTTTTTTATTTATTTAAAGGTGTTTATCATCCATCACATTTTATGATCATTGAATTGGCAATTTGCGCCATTCTGAATTTTTTACATATACCATTAAAAGCAGATTCTCGGCCTATTTCAGTATTTAATTAAACTTATTAGATCATCTGACAAGGATAACAACAACTCAGGTAAAGCCAGGTGGTACGTAAATATAACTTGATTACAGTGACCTTGGATACTATGTTTATAGTTGTCATTACACAGTTGCTACAATGTGATTGTGTACCTACATATGTATGGAATGCTGAAAGCCTACCATATTGAAAATTGAATGCAATCTTAAAGAGTTAAATAAACACATATTAAACAATTTCAAGAGATTTACCTTTTAAGTCCCATTATGACTAACCCCTATAGCCTAAACAGGTAGATATGTAAGCTATACAAATATTCTCCAAGAAAGAAATTTGCATTAAAATCAGAATAATTAACTTTAATTTTATCTACATTCAAACCAACATCTATTAGTGGCAAATGTAGTGATGGAATTACAATTAATATCTTTAAACACTTGCAAAATGAACTCATCAAACCTGTGGTCGTGTTGTTATGCTTGTCAGCTGTTAAAGATTTGATCAAAAGCTGAAGCGTAATGAGGAATCGGCGTTTAATGGGGATTGTTTAAATTTCAAAATGGCGATGATTATTGATTTGACCATCATCAAATGTGATAGAGTTTGAAACACCTAAACCTAAAAGGGTTACCTACAAAACATAATAATGAGATCAGAATTAAAACATACGTATTATAGCTGAGATTGAGCACCAGCAGGGATTTAGCTTTGTCCAGGCCGTCCGGCACATCTTTCAGTCGGTTGTGGGAGAGATCGAGTGTGGTAAGCTCCTCCAGGCGAAATAGGTCAGCCGGCAGCCCCGAACTCTTCACCTTGTTGTGGCGTATGTTCAGCGACCTCAGACAATGCAGCTCGGTTATCTCCCCATACAACTTCTCTAGATTGTTTCTCTTCAGTGACAAATTTTCCTGCACGCAATAAAACCACTTGTAAAATACTTTCACTTGAGATATGCACATGCGATATCAAACTGTGCTGCAATAGAGGTGCTTGCTCAATGAGATTGTATATTGTATGCATTATTAATTGTCCTTAAATACACATTCTTCACTTCTTCTACATCAATGCAATATTAAACATAATCCTATTTAGGTTTGCTTTAATTCAAACAATATATAATAAATAAGATGATAAATGAGTCCATATTTCCCTTTGGTCATATTTTCATAATTTTATATTACATTTTTCAAGATAAATATCTGGAATAGATAAAAATAAATTGAGCAAATTGTGCAACTTTGTTTTACTGACCAATTTAACCAATTTTCCCATTTGCTCCGGAATCTCCGACAGATTGGTTTTATCCAATTTTAGCCACTGAACGCCAGTCATGAGGCGCATCGCGTTAGGAAATTTTCCATCCTGAAATATCAAGAATAATAATAACTTCACCTAGGTATATAAATATTAAATATATTTTGGTTTGTTATCGAAACTGTCAAACCCATGCAGGTTATTTATTATTGAACAGATTCTAAAAATGTCAACACTCGGGTTATATCAATACAAAT
Source organism: Hesperophylax consimilis (assembly GCF_061612785.1). NCBI lineage: Eukaryota > Metazoa > Arthropoda > Insecta > Trichoptera > Limnephilidae > Hesperophylax > Hesperophylax consimilis. The sequence goes on from NC_142845.1 coordinate 12,918,608, forward strand.
TCAATTTATATTTGTAAAGAAAAGAAAGAAAAAACAAATCACATAATTATTTTTCTCTATTTACAAATGAAAATGACTAAATTGCAGTGACATCGCTCAGCAACATGACATTTTAATGCTCCCCGACTGCCACATAAGGAACGTCGCATAATTTTATTTTATTTAGAATTAAATTACTGTTAAATAATTGCTTATTATAAATAATATAAACTCACGCTGAAATCATTATTTGTAAAATCTACTCCCCGCACAAAAGGCAACACCCCCGTGTTCGCCATATTCATATATACCATAGATTAGATTATTAATAATAGACAAAATGTAGCAGCCGAAAATCGAAATGTCCATAGAAAATAACATAGAATACGAATATTATAGGGTACTTGCTTTCCTTCCTCTTTATTAGGAGGAAGGATATTTATGGGAGGAAGGAAAGCAAATATTAATGTTCCTAGTCCCTAGGCTTATATTTTTGTCGGTGGTGAAGATTTCTGGGTGCCAGGGCAACTATAATGTCCAGATAAAATTTTGAAAGTCCACCCTTTCTATTAATGTTGGTAAGCTTAGTTCTGAGTCTATCTTCTTGTTACTGGTCTTTCAAAGCTCTTGGTATTTTTGTAAACCATCTCTGTAACCTCTCTACTTGAACAACAAAAAGAGACAGGCTTTCAACTAAAAACTTGATCAACTTTGTTGAAAGGCTGTTCACACTCGTCGATTAGCTTTCAAGTGTCATTCAACTCCGACTTGATCAACTGAAATCGCCCTGTGTGAATGGGTAATGCCTAGGGGTATGTAAATTTCGTTTTTACGAAATAGACGCGATAAAAGCGAAATCTGCATTTTATTCACGATAATAGCGAAATTTGAAAATTAAATACTTTCGCACCTATTTACGTTACGTGCTTTCAAATGTTGATCAGACGCGCTAACAATTATTACAACTCTGTTCAAAACAGACAGAGACGGCACGAGTTGTTGAGTAGATGAGGAGCGAGCGTATTGCGGGATCGTGTTTTGGTAGGCGCGAGCAATTGCGCCTTAAAATTCGAGTTCTGGTTTGCTGCTTAGCTAAGAAGTAGTGTAGATTGCAGGATCGTGTTTTGGTAGGCGCGAGCAATTGCGCCTTAAAATTCGAGTTCTGGTTTGCTGCTTAGCTAAGAAGTAGTGTAGATTGCAGGATCGTGTTTTGGTAGGCGCGAGCAATTGCGCCTTAAAATTCGAGTTCTGGTTTGCTGCTTAGCTAAGAAGTAGTGTAGATTGCAGGATCGTGTTTTGGTAGGCGCGAGCAATTGCGCCTTAAAATTCGAGTTTGGTTTGCTGCTTAGCTAAGAAGTAGTGTAGATTGCAGGATCGTGTTTTGGTAGGCGCGAGCAATTGCGCCTTAAAATTCGAGTTCTAGTTTGCTGCTTAGCTAAGAAGTAGTGTAGATTGCAGGATCGTGTTTTGGTAGGCGCGAGCAATTGCGCCTTAAAATTCGAGTTTGGTTTGCTGCTTAGCTAAGAAGTAGTGTAGATTGCAGGATCGTGTTTTGGTAGGCGCCAGCAATTGCGCCTTAAAATTCGAGTTCTGGTTTGCTGCTTAGCTAAGAAGTAGTGTAGATTGCAGGATCGTGTTTTGGTAGGCGCGAGCAATTGCGCCTTAAAATTCGAGTTTGGTTTGCTGCTTAGCTAAGAATTAGTGTAGATTGCAGGATCGTGTTTTGGTAGGCGCGAGCAATTGCGCCTTAAAATTCGAGTTCTGGTTTGCTGCTTAGCTAAGAAGTAGTGTAGATTGCAGGATCGTGTTTTGGTAGGCGCGAGCAATTGCGCCTTAAAATTCGAGTTTTGTTTGCTGCTTAGCTAAGAAGTAGTGTAGATTGCAGGATCGTGTTTTGGTAGGCGCGAGCAATTGCGCCTTAAAATTCGAGTTCTGGTTTGCTGCTTAGCTAAGAAGTAGTGTAGATTGCAGGATCGTGTTTTGGTAGGCGCGAGCAATTGCGCCTTAAAATTCGAGTTTGGTTTGCTGCTTAGCTAAGAAGTAGTGTAGATTGCAGGATCGTGTTTTGGTAGGCGCCAGCAATTGCGCCTTAAAATTCGAGTTCTGGTTTGCTGCTTAGCTAAGAAGTAGTGTAGATTGCAGGATCGTGTTTTGGTAGGCGCCAGCAATTGCGCCTTAAAATTCGAGTTCTGGTTTGCTGCTTAGCTAAGAAGTAGTGTAGATTGCAGGATCGTGTTTTGGTAGGCGCGAGCAATTGCGCCTTAAAATTCGAGTTCAGGTTTGCTGCTTAGCTAAGAAGTAGTGTATGTTGGCGTCCGTCCATCTCTTGTCTTTCAATCAGTCTCTCGCTCATGCGCGTATGGTATAGTTGTGTTATTAACGTCAATATGGGCCGCCCGAAAGTAGAATTATCTGAACGAGTAAAAAAGTTCAAAGAGGATGGCTTGTATTTAAGCGATACTAACATCGTAACGTGCAAATACTGCAACGTGCGTTTGGAAGGAGAGAAGTTAGATACTTTGAAGAAGCATACGACTTCTGTTTCTCATTTAAGAAAGAAATCTGATCCTGATCCTCAACCAGGGTCCTCTGGAATAAAAAGGCAATCCACAATAGTTGGTGCTTTTGAAGTGCAAAAGCGTGCCAAAACGGAAAAAGAGGAATTTGTGCTTGGCACTGTTAAAATGTGTTTGAAAGCAAACATTCCGTTGAATAAACTAGATCATCCAGCTGTTCGCAGTTACATGGAAAAATATGTGCCTGGCTCGGGTAACCTGCCTTCTGGAGATAATTTGAGACCTAAGTACGTACCACAGTGCGGTGTTTCGGAGAAAGATGAAGTGAAACAAAAACTAAAGGATCAGCCTGTAGTTGTGGTGGCCGACCAAACTTCTGACAAACAAGGCAGATGTGTCTTTGCAGTCTTTACTTAAAACTGTCTCTTCAGAACCACAGCAGTCTTGTTTCTTAGCAATTGTAAATTTTTTAGACACTGCCAATGCTTCCACTTGTTCTCAAGCAATAATTGATACTTTGAAAGAATACAAAATTCAATACTCTCAAGTACATGGTTTAGTGTCAGACTCTCCAAGGTACATGCGTGCATGTTTCAACTTGCTAAAAATACTACTGGGTGACCATGCACTGCACTTTTAATGCTGGGCGCACAAAGTGAATCTTGTGGGTGACATTTTTATAAAAGAATTTAAGGAACTGAACTCTATTGTGGCCAAGACAAAGTCAGCCTTTTTGCATTCTAGAAAAATGAAAAGTTCCTATTTAAACTTTCTACGACAGCATGCTCCACAATTAACTACAAAACTTTACCCTACGCCTGTTGTAACCAGGTGGAATTCTTAGTTTAAATCTGTGTTTTATTTGAATGAGTATATGCAGCAAATTATCGATTTTCTTAATGAATACGAAGACGACAATTCTAGCACTATTTACCTCAAAGAATGTTTTGAAAATGACATTCTAACCAGTAAAATTCAAGTTCAACTTACATTCGTCTCAGAATTCTGTCCGAAAATTATGAAACTAATTGACAATTTAGAAGGTTCAAACTATTCGTTTGCACACATTTTGTGGAGTAAATTAGAAGATTTGAAGTCCTCTCTTCAGCGTCAATGTGAAGGCTCTTTTGGCGAAAAACCAATGAATATTTTATCAACCGAAAATTCTATCGATCACAGCATGATGTTGAAGACAGCAGCTCAAAAGAGCTTGGATAAATTGTTGGTACACATGGGGGGGGCCGAATTCAACAAATGAGTGCTACAAGCACATTGGCAGATTATTTTGTCCATCGGAAGCAGCAAATGTGCCCTCTTCTTCTGCCAATTCCATAGTGGAAAGCTTCGCAAAAATTCCGTTTTTCAAAAGTGTACCACAAGAAGAACTAATTGACGGGTACTCTCATTTTCACAGACAATTACTTCGATTGGTCGGAGAAGAAGCTCCTGTGGATGTAATGCAAGTTTTAGTTACATCAAAATCTTGCTACCCTGGATTTGCAAAAGCAGCTATTCAAGTATTCAATGTCTCAATTGCCCTGTCAATAGTGTTGATGCCGAGAGGTACTTTAGTATCTACAACATTGTCGTGACTGATCGCAGGCAAACAATGAAAGATGAAAATGTGGAAATTAGAACAATGCTAGCATTTAATTAAGTTTTTAACACGGTATTTTTTTTTTTGCGAAATAAATGCGAAATTTTCTATTTTGAGTTTTTTTAAACGCGAAATCACGATTTTTTATTTGCGAAATTTACGTATCCCTAGTAATGCCCCGTTCCGACAGCGATTTGAATGGAACGACTTTTATTGAATGATAAATTTTTTTTTACCTTCATAACAAATTTTAGGGCATCAACTATTGCAACGAACACTTCTTTTACAATGATATCGTATTTTATGGAACTTGATGAAAAATCCCCCGTTGCCAGGTATCTTAGCGTAATTTGTAACTTACTTTTTGCTGGGACATCCGCGCGCACAACTGTGTCCTGTTTTTGGATTTTTTTAAATTTTAGACAACAGTACATCAAATTGTTCTTCCGAAATTCGCAAATGATTGCAATAGCATTCGGTATCTTCAAACGCCATCTCTCAATATAGTGTTAGAAGCATTTAATTCGTTTCTCCTTATAATCCATTGTCTAGCCCACATACAGAGTTTTTTTGCACGTTTTCATATTCTAAAGTTCGTTCCATAGAAGGTCCGAAATCATAGGGACGCACGCAGCGATAACTTCACTTGACGCCATCTTGATTAACAAAATCGGTTCGAGTTAAATTGAAACGTCTGAACGATATCTTGTTCAATTTTTGTCATTCAACTAAAATCGCTGTGTGAACGGGGCATATTGGATCTATCAATGTATATCCTTGGCAAAATATGGACTACATATTATATAGAAATTATTTTCCAGGAGAGGTGGACATATGTTTTGTATAATAATTTTTAACATCATGTCTGGTGTTAGGTTAAGGAAGTCTTGATTAAATAGATTATTGAATTTGCTTTTTAGACAATCCCAGCGACATGCGTTTCCCATTTCAAGTCTTGTAATATACTTGTATATACTCCTAGGCCTCGTTGTAACATAATTGCTTTTATTAACAAGCGCCCTTGAGACGATTTGGAACAAAAACGGTACTATTTAAATCATCCAAATATCATTATTATGTACATATTATATAACATGAAAAATAAAACAACTGAGCAACGTACAATAACTTTATTAATATATATACTAAGTCAGAGGTCCATATTCTAACACATAATTTTATATCTACAGCAACATTATGGATACAAAAGGATATTATATGCTTAAATATAAATGCAATTAATCTTCCAACAGTTAAAACAGAATGGGAATTTAAAATATAATGCCAAGAAAATTTTTATTTAATCGTATAAATTAGTTGCAAATTATGTGTACCCATATTTTTTTAGGACCAATAAAATCTTATGTGTAAAAACAAATATTTCCTAAGCCACAGCGGAAACTGGCAAGTAAAGGAAATGGTTTAAATGGGTAAATTAACCCCTTTACTCGACACTCTAACTCGGCACTAAAACCCAGTCAACAGTTATATGTTAATTCATATTTGCAATCGATGCATTAAAATTAACACTCACTTTGGCTCTACTATTTTGTTAAATAATATTATTAGGTAGCAATTGATTCTCGCTTTGATATTCTATTTTAAGGATTTTAGACAGATATTGTAACAACATCATGTGAAGTGTATTTCTCCAAACACGATAATAAATTAATATGTAATGCACATCTTTTCCTGTAAAATGGCATCTAGCTTTGTATTCAGTCAATAATTGAAATATTTCATTATTCAAAAACCAGTTGTGATAACTCCCATGAAGTAGGAGAAAATTCTAATCAAATACACAATTAAGCCATATTACAAGGGAGGATAAACAAAATAATGGAGGTCACACGGTTATTATTATGAAAATTTATGAAGAAAAAAAAAACATAAAATATATTGAACAATTCTTAAATGTATTTAATTTAATGCAGCTATATGTGTTTTGTGTTCAATGAAGCAAAAGTCTACACTTTTGTTATTATTAAACTAAATTAAAAATGAATATGGAAAATATACTTACAGAAGAGAAAAATAATGTACATTATTTTTATAAATAATAATATTTTTTACATAGATATTTCAATACTTATCGGTCAGTATAATAGAGCTTGTAAATTTAAACAATTACAACCATTATTTTTGTTACATTATAACATTCGAGGAGTTGGTTTGTTAAGAATTTTAAGCAATATTTACATAAAAATGAAGTGCTGTTGAAATAATGATCAAAATGAAAATGTCGTTAAAAAATCTGTGACTTATTTGAACGCTAACAGGGTAGGATTTGCAAAGTTGGATTGACACTTGGTTAGATTACATAACAAGACTAGATGATTGTTGCTACTAAAGTCAATCGTTCTGAAAGTGGCGTCTAACATTAGGTTCTTGAGCCCTGCAGAGTCCTATCGGGGCATGGGAGGCGCGGGGGCGCCGGTGCCCACCATAGCTGCGCTGGGGCCCAGTAGGAACTGAAAATACAATTTTCAAAGTTTCAACTTTTGAACAAATTTTTATTAGGTATCAAATATCATGACCATGCCTGTCTGCTTATCATTGGCTGAAATGGATCGACAATTGGTGTTTCACGGGGACCGTTCAATCAATAAATTGTGACATTGTCAAATGTGACGAAAGTTTGAAATGACCCAACCTAAGGATCTTAAACTTGAAGGATAACCGAAAAACTAGGCACATGTTCGCATCATCTATCAAGGGTTATGAAGGTGATACCTTGTATGTGACAGTGTCATAGGATTAATAATTGAATTTCTTATGAAGATTTTCAGAAATGTACATAAAAAATATTGCCTTAAAAAACCAACTAACCCAGTCCAAAATATGAACACATAATTAGTTAATCCAATATTATTAGTACTATAGCACAAAAAGTGCCACAGTGTAGTTCGTAGTTTGTGCTGGAGTAAATGCATACTTGGAAGACACTCAAAAGTTTAAGGTCCAACACCAACAGCCATAAATCAAAGAAAAATACTAAAAATGTATGTATACGCTCAAAGTGTTTATAACAGTGGCTCACTTATGCCAATATGACAATAATTTCTACCTAAACAGTTTTGCACAAAAGAATGTTTACATACCTGCTTTTGTTGGCTCTTTTGCATTTCATCCATTTTCGCTCTTTCCAATTCAAATATAACGGGGGCAAATAATATAACGGAAGAACTTGCTATAATCCAAGAGGCTGTCCGTGAGAAGGAATATAAAGACTTAATTCCAGACCTGCAAACAAACGAAAATTAAATAAATCATATCATACAGATTTTCATTGAATGAATAAGTAAATGGGCATTTCCGCCAAAGTTGGTACATCGAGTTTTTGATCATATTATGTCCCATGATTTTTATTGGATTTTTCATAGGTATATAGAATATTGGAAAGTTATATAATTGATGACATTGATAATTTATTAGAGATTGGCTTTAAATGACAAAACATTTTATTTTTACTTTTATTGTTGATGCTGAGCATGTTTTGATTTTTTCTGAAGAGCAGAAATAATAATCATTGGCTGTAATTAATTCTATTTAATTACAAATTATTTCGAAAACTCTTATTTATGATGCAGTGTCCTCAACCCTTTCAGACCTGAATTAAAACTGGCAGCGGTAGAACATATTTGATGCTTGATAATTATTGGTAGATTATTACAGACATTTGATTATTTTTTCAATGGTTTAGAAGTTATCGCTGCTTTCATTTGAAAGAACATTAGGTCTCAGAGAGTGGTTTCACAAAAAATGACAAATCATATACTGATTCCAAAAATATAACTTTTTTTAAAAATTGTAATTATAATAGCAAAAAAATAACCTCAAAACTTACATCACAAAAAAAATCAGTTGGGATTAAATACAAAAATCACCTTTCAAAATACAAAAATGGCTGCCCGCCCGAACTAGTAGCTAAAATCCAATAAAAAAAATAGAGTGCAAAGCCAGTTATACCAGCAATTTAACATAAAAAAAACTGTCAATTTTAATTCGCTCTCGACGGAGAGGAAAAAAAGCTGAAATCTACTTATTTTAAAATATAGACACGGTCTGAAAGTGTTAATCAATATAATTGAAAAACTGCAGTTTCAAGCATTTAGAAAGTTAACGGATCACACATGTTAAAAACATTACCATCAAATAAAACATAATGAAGAATACTTACCAACTTTTGGTGAGAACAAAATGAGTTGTATTTAACACAGTGCTGGGCAACATCTCCGTGAGACCCCACAGTCTCTCTCCTAGAGACTCGTCAGGTTCCTGGAAGAAACCAAACAAAGTTTTAGGTACAATTTCCTTACTTCGCTTCTTCATATGCACAAATTATTTTAAAAAACACTTCGTTTCAACCAAATGATTACAAGAAATAACTATTTCTGGGGTAAATTATTACTGATCTGAATTGCTACAGATACAGACGGTAACCGTACGAATCAACACACCTTTAAAAATTGATGAAACAAAAACTAGGTTAAGTTTATAGGTTAGTTTTTTTTCATCACTTGGACTTTATATCACTTTTAAAGATGTTTTGAATTGTTATTGTGCTTAGTTATCATGGAACCGATACAGACACATTTCCTTTCAATGTTTAACAGTTTAAGAAAGAAATCTTTAAATTTGATTCTGAAAATAAATTTTCCCCATTGATTTTATGATCTTTAAAATAGCTTGCTTAACTAAATAGTCTGCAAGATTTAAATAATTACGTGTTTGTAATATTAAATTATTTATCGTTTCAGTTTTCATATTATTTTATTAAATATAAAATAAGGAATTTAATTTCTGATCCAGTAAGTACTGGATAATCAACCTTTTCTTTCCTTTTGTTTCTCAAGTTGGCAGTTTTGACAACGGCAGAGAGGGAACGCGGGCTGTTTACGGAGGAACAAAGCATGGCAGCGGACGTTGACTTACAGGCAGGTTGTTAAGAGGGGTGTTTTGGTTTTGGTAGTAATGGACTAATAGTGTTGGATTTAATCCATTCTGCCGGCTCCTGTTTGTTTTTTTGTTTTTTTCCAAGGCGATAATGCTTTTGTCCTCCTTGTCGATTATTGAGCGTCGCGATCCATGTGACGGTGTTCACTACTAGATCCATACTTCTACCGATATGGAATATAATTTGGAGTCACTGATTATTAAAATGAACTTGAGCCACTCGGATCGTCCAGATTCTGTTCTTACGCTAGCTCACAGAGTTACGGACCGACACACGAGCACATTGTTTTGAGATTATACATTTCACTACCCACACTGGGAACCTTGGGGGGAAACCGATCGACATCATCACTGCTGATTCCTATCAGATCTACCTTTCTTTTCGGTCATCTTACTGGATGGATGCGGATGGGGACCCAGTCCCCGAGAACAGGTAAGTGACAAGTCCATGAACTTTTTTTACTATCGTCATTGGACGTAATTTATATCAAATCATTTATTGAAAACTACATATTAACAAATAAAAACTGAAGCATGAAATGCTGGCTCAAAGATTCCACTTCATCATGACAAAAAAAACTTATAATAGAAAAACATACCAAGAAAGACTGAGGTTAACTAAAAATAAGGTAATTTTTGGATAGGGCCTGACACGCTTATTACGAATATTTTTTAGAAAAAAACTTTATATTCGCCTTAATTACTATAAAAGAAAACTTTTTGCATTTCGGGCGGCGGAAAATTATGAATTTAAATTTTCAATTGCGTTAACCAAAATTCACTTCGCGAATCGATGCGGCGGCAATCAGCTGCCATTAGGTACGTCACTGTTATGTTGGTATCCCTGATACATTGCGTAGATACGACTATGGCTAACTTCGTGAAAGACAAATGGATTTGTATCACAAACCATGTTACACAAACCTAGCGTAGCCGGTAAACTAGTTGAAAACTGGGATGTTTTTCTTGCCTTGACGCAAGCAGGCGTTATTAAGGGGCACTTTCCTTTGTATCACAAACCATGTTACACAAACCTAGGTATCCCACGAAGATAGCAACGGTCGTATTTAGCTCTTGTTAATGCATCAGTGATACCAACATAACAGTGCGTTCCTAATGTCGCCACATCGATTCGCAGAGTGAATTTTGGTTTTACGCAATTGAAAATCAAAATGCATAATTTTCCGCCGCCCGAAATGCAAAAAGTTTTCTTTTATTGTAATTAAGGCGAATATAAAGTTTTTTTCTAAAAATTATTCGTAATAAGCGTGTCAGGCCCTATCCAAAATTTACCAAAAATAATTTTATGTTGGTTATTGTTTACACGCTTACATCATCATAAGTTTCGCCTTGTGGGTACAATCTAACGACTGTGTTATCTCCTGGATCGCTAGCAGGAACATCTAGTTCAGTAATGGTGGCTTTTTTGTCCGTACTTTCTCCTATGCCAGAGCCCTGGAATTATGAAAACATGTTAATTTTCAATGAAAATTAAGGAAATGGAAAATCTTAAAAATAAATAATATTGTCAAATAATAATAATCCACAAAATAGCGATTATTTCGTATGAATTAAGTTATTGAGAGGATAATAATGTGATACACTCATCATAATGGTAGTTTAAAGGCAAGAGTGCATCGTAATTCATAGGGTTTCTAGAATTTTATTTGTTATTCAATGATTTATTTTCTCTGTAGAAACTCGCAATCAATAACCTCACTCCAGAAATAAATGATGTCTGTAGATATTCTACTGATTCTGTGACATCAAAAAATTGTAAAATTAATAAGAAAGTGATAATATAACTTAAGAATAAAGACACAAACCCCAATGGTCGCGAAATTTAGGGTACAACGTGATTATTATGTGTTTAATAAATGACGAAACAGGGATGAAAATGGTTTTCACATTATTTTATCTTCTATGGTCGCATACTTTGAACTTTCCGAGAAACGTCAATTCGACATGAACTCTGGAATTTCACCAACCAGATATTTACAGTAAAACAAAGGCAAAGGGAATTAGTTTTCACACAATAAGTTGAATTATAATAAACGCATAACATTTTCCGATTTCACTCACTTCTTTGGCTAATCCAAGATCTTCGGGTTTGCGTTCAGGGGTATCATCTTTACTGCTATCATCACCATACAATGGCGATGACTCCATACCACTATCTTGCTCAAAATCATCAACGAAATTCATATGAATTTTTTGTAGAACACCGGCGACAAAACTTTTCGACAAAACTCGCGATTGTAAAAGCCACTGAGCCTCGTGCGCAACACAGACGAATATCGCTCGAATAGTCGAATATTGATAACTTCACACTCGTACCTTTTCTTGCGTATACTGTTTGTCTCGTTTTAGACTATGCGTTTTCGTATGTTGCGTTGCTTTTTCTAGATATCTTCACGTTTCACGTAGCCAATACATAGAAAAATAAAGAAAACACTCGTACCACTAGCATAACATCTGCAGATGAATATGAAATAATTTTAACATTCAGTACTTACTTTCAAGAAATAAAGTGTGAAAAAAATAGTCTGACACGTTCACTTATTTTTTGTTATATTAGCCAACTTTTTTATATTAACTAATTTTTAGTCAACCCATAATACATACCACGCTATAGATTTATACTTTCAAATTTAATAAAAAAATATGAATACTGAACAGAATTTTCTAGTAACGTTTGAGTAGTAGAATAATTAGGAAAAATATCTTTTTCGCACTGTTATAATTCGAAATCTTGTATTATTTTGTAATAAATAGATACAGTATGTTATGATCCAAAACAATCGAAAATTTCGAAATTTTTCGAAATATCCATCACTATTAAATTTGGGAGCTATATCGCTCGGTCTCGGTACCTGCCCAATAAGATTGATATTTTAAGTGAATAATATACTAAGTGTAAACAACATAAAATACAATGAAAGGATCCCTTTTCCCTTTAAGAACTTCCTTTCCTACTTTCTTAAAAAAAAATCATTACAATATACGAAAGTAAACCAATCCTTACAACTCTCGCCATGACGTAGCACACTGCCATCAAAATGTATGGCAAGAAGTAAGAAATACTCGAATACTATTCTATGGTATTTGCTGCATCCGAGTCGCTCAATTCTCAATGAGCAATGGATGCAGATGATACGGCGATAACCTCCCCGAAGGACGATCCTTTCATTGTATTTTATGTTGTTTACACTTAGGATGGGTTGTTTCAGAGAATTTGTACAATTCTTCAAATTTCAAAGTTAATTTTCAAGTTCTGTGAAAGTTCTGTTATCATTTCAATTAGTCAAGTAACTGGTCTATAATGGTTTAATAACAGAACTTGAATAGGACATTCACGGAACCCAAAAATGAACGTTGAAATTTGATGAATTGTTATATAGTATATATTACTCAGTGTGTTTTTCGTTTGTATTTTTATCTTTAACCAATGGATTAATTGTAATAATTGTTTATATCTCATGTAATTTGGCAGATTGGGATTGAACTTCTCAGTCCTGTTCAGTCAAAAACTAAAATAAATATGATGTTATCTTGTATGCATTTTTAAGCTAATATCATGCATCCCAGTCCAATATCCATAAATGGGCCAGGTCTGGATTTTTTTTATTGTTTTTCGCCCCTGTCTGCCTTGTGGATTCAGCTACTGGGGCTAAATTATTAATTAATTAACTTTTTTTTGTTTCCATCAGTTCATATCAGTTATCATACAACATATTTCTCCTTACGTATGCTTTTTAATCACAATAGAAATTCCAAACATTTCAAATTCTGAGCATTTTATAACACGGCCATCTTGGTTTGTCCTATGGTCTCTCAGGCAGGATTGACGCTATATTATAAATGTTGAAGTTTTATAAATGAATGCAGCTTTATAATTAATCTATGTTGATCTACCATGATCTGTTATACAAAATGAATATCAGGTATCTTCATTTCACCTGATTGTCAATGTCTTGAGATTGGTGAATATAAAGCATTTTCAAGTATAATGTGTTTGCTTAAAATGCAAAAATATAAATTTTATTTTTGGTGTTTTTTTTTTTAAAACCAGCCTCTTAAATTGTACAACCCTGTGCACAAGCAAACCATTAAAACCCCGGAATTTGGGCCTGTTAATTATTTGAAGAGAAGCAAGGTCGGGCAAGGTGTGCATATATGTTACATGTCTTCATAATGTCGAAAATTAGTTGTAGCGGGAAGTTTATCGTTATAAAATAAACAGTGTATTCAGTATTTATTTTCATAAATTAAAATTGGGTGCAGGTTATTTTACTTGTGCTTAGTACAAAATAAAAAAGGTAAAATATCAAATTTCCAGCATATTTTGACGTTTATTTGACAGAACGTGACAGAACGAGGAACGAGCTTAAAAAACCAGCTGAAAAGTGGGGGAGGGAAAGGGAACTGCGCATGCCGAGTGTCGAGAATACAAGTTGTCTCTTTTGCACAGTTGGTTTTGGTTATTTGGCTGGGATGTGCGTGCTCGTTTCTCTGTTTTAAAAACACTGTATGGTAATTAGTATATGTTATCAATTAGATGAAAACGCTTTCTTCTATCAGATTGATGATATTGACCGCCACCGAGTTATTCACATGCTTTGAGTTACAAAATGAACAGTTCGTGATAGAACACGCAGCGGCCATTGTTGGTTACTGAATAATTATTATGGATTATCTTAGTATGTGACACGAAATTGGATTTTGTAACCTTCGCACATTAATCTATTATAACAAAGTGTTTGATATTAGTGAAAAACTTCACACAGAACATTTTTCAAAGTGTATTTCTTTGTGTGACGTTTTATGTTTTTTATGTTGGTAACAAGTGAGAGCTCTTTGGATCGATCCTGTTGTCACACTTTTTCTGCGCACAGCTGACCGGCTTATCAAGGTTCGTACTTATTATTTATTTTATTTCGTATTATTATTTGAATTTACAATGCAAATGATTTGTAATAAAGGCCATGAAATATTACGAAACAAAATAATCAACACAGATGTACCTGAACATAATAATATCAATATAAATTAGACCATCCAACGACTGTATTCTCCTAGGTCAGGATTGTCAGGAATAGTAAACTAGTTTTACGAGAGGTATTGAATAAGATTTCAAACAATGAGAGCAGAAAAGAGAAAATAATATATTTTTAAAGGTATAACCATAAAAAACCAACAAATTTTCAACAAATCTTTTGTTATCTCACACAAGCAACCCGCGGCCCGTGAACCCATTTCATGCGACCCACTGGCTGAATAATATAAAAAAAATTGCGATAAAAATAATCAACGGTTTCTGTTCTGTTTTGCAAAAGGGTTTAGCGGAAAACTTTTTTTTAGTTTTTCAATCAGTCGCTCTTAATGAAAAGATTTTTTTACATATTCTTAAAAAGACAGGATTTCGTGTCTCGACCTTAATTTGAAGAAAATCATTCATCTTCGCACCGCGGCATTTTAGAGGTTTTCGCTTTTTAAAATATCAAAAATAATATTGTTCAACTTTCCAAACGGTCAAAATGAGCAGCATTTTTTGGTTTGACTCTAAATCTAGCAAAATGTTTGCGAAATACTGTTGGTTTGATTTTTGATTAAATATTTAACGTTTTTAATATACGGAAGCTTTTCGCAACAAACTTTTGTCCGTCGATTTTGAATCAGCCGCCCAAAACTGCAAGTTTTTTATGTATATTCTTTAATGTTTCAGAATGATAAAATACGACAGAATTTATTGGTTTGACCTTGGAGATATAAAATTTCCGCCTGAGGCGTTTTTTTGCGTTTTGAAATTGTTTTCTTAAGAAATTATGGTTTTAGAAAATAAAAATAGGTTTGCGACATCACCGACAGCAAAGTTAACCATGGCAAGTATGTACTTACCCTACCTCCTGAGGGCCGCGAACAAAAAAAGGATAAATTGACCCTTCTGTTAAAAACGTGATCGTCATTGAATTAAAGCAAAACCTGTAATTTGGGTGGAAAACATAAAAACAGTAGAATTGCATAGATATGTATATAATTTTGATGGTGCCCCGAAGAAGTATCAACATCAATGTAAGATTAATTTTATTTTTTTAATTACTAAGTACTGACTAGGTACGCTTTATTTATTTATGATTTTTTATTTTAATAACAAATTCCGGACCTAAGAGGAATTTAAAAAATGGTTGTACATCTCTGATAGCACATATTGTGGTACCTACGTACTGACCTTAAAATATGTGGAAAATACATTTTGATATTCCAGTATTATTGACCGATTATTACAGGCGTCAGGATATATTTTAAATATGTATTTGTTTCCAAAATGTCAACGGTGGCGCCACCTTCTACTGCAAAGATAAGTGGGTCGATCTGTAGAATCTACATACTAGGCTACCTGCTGCATTTTTTAAGTAGCCAGTAGCCACCCTCATTATACATCATGCAGAGTTAAGTACCGCCTGTTGTCAGGCGCCACCCTATAAAAAGCCCGACTAGTAACCAACTTGCATACACAGCTTGACATAGTTAACTTTATAGTCTTCTTTTTTTAAATGGCTGTTCACGGTGTCCACTCCACAGGAGTATAAGTTCCAGCCAGTGTCTAGTAAAGAACTTTGCAGCCGTTGGAGTCAATAGTAAAGATTTTGTGGATACAAAAATCATTAGAGTAATTCGTTAGTTCCTCCTTTTACCACACAATAATCCTTATTGCCCGGAGACGGGAGGACGGGAGGGATGCCATATCCCTGTTTTGGGGTATGTTGTGATACGGAAGTAAGTAGGGATGGAAGGAGATAGAAAAGACGAAGGTTCAGAAGTTTTCTGCCTGTTCAGAACTGGTTCCCTTAACCCGGCTGAAGCCATTTCAAGCAAAGTTTCAAAACTGAATGTTTGTTTTTCACCAGGGAGTGAGGTTGTAGATGCTCTCAGTATCGCCTTGGTGAAAGACCAACATTCACAATCCAAACGTTGCTTAAAATGGCTGTAGCCGTTTTTGGTGACCATATCGGAATAGTCAGGTAATTCTCAACCTTCCTCCTCCCCATCTCTTTCCCTTACCTACTCCCAACCCCCTTTAGCCTCACAACATATCTTAATTGGTAATGCCATAGTTCTACCGGCTCCAGACACTTCAGAGCAGTTAGGACTCGGTATTCACAACAGCGACAAAAAACTTTGACCGCCTGCAAAGTTAATTATGTCGATCTTGAGTCGGTTGTATGTTTATCATTGAAAGTACGTCCCAGGGTAGGCAGTTAACATATTCAACGATGCCGGCCTGCTGCGAACTGGGTCAGGCCGGGTCATATTGCTGCAAACAGGGGTCGGGTAGGTTCGAAATGCATCCCCACCCCCCACCTGCACTAAAGGGGGTTTCATCTAAATGTAACCCTATGCACACTTTATAGGTCTTATTTAAATATTGACATCGTAAAAACACCGTACGGCCTCGGTGGTCTGGATATACTGCAGGTAGGGCGCTGACATTCCGGTAATAGGTCGCGGGTTCCTAATTGTAGGGTTATATCACAAAAGGGACCATTTCCAAAAAATTTCTAATCGACTTATGTATGCCACCCAGAGATGTGCAAAATGGGTACCCAAAACCAAAATGCAAAGTGGAAATAGGTCAAAACTTATCAAAATGCAAAATGGTTTTTAGAAAAGCATTTCAAATGCAAAATACCTATTTTCAAAATGCATTGAAAATGCAAAATGGTTTCTCAAGTCAAACAATTAACATAAATATAGATTTTTTAAACAATTTTGTCATTTAATAATGGACATCAATGTAGAACAAACATATTACATGATGGTAAATCCAAAAACACCACGACTACAGATTATGAAACCACAAAAAAATTGCGCTGGACCAATGTTGCCAACGTAAAAACATAGAAACTGCTATCTAACATTTAATATTACAGAGTCATGGCCCCATGTTCAGTATTTTTTGTATCACTCAATTGCCAGGGTTCCTACCAGGGAGCAACTTGACAAATGTAAATTATCTCTCATAGCGAGGTTGAGGACCAACTGATATTTGGGGCTTATGAAAAAAAGATGAGTGGAGATAGTAGAAGAATGTTGCTAAAAAGCATTTAAAATGGAAAATGCGTTGAGAAAAGCATTTAAAATGCAAAATGGTTTTTAGAAAAGCATTTAAAATACAAAATGGAAAATACCCATTTTGCATTTCCATTTGAAATGGATTTATTTGAAATAAAGCACATCTCTGATGCCACCACACTGAATAGAGGGCCCTGACTCGATTAGTGTATTCAGTTTTACCAAAACACACAAATTCTCTACGAATTAGCCCGTCGTCCCACAGGTCGGTAAGCAATGAGAGCCTGCGCAGAAAAGTCCCACAATGGCTGCGCTGCAAATAATAATAATAATATTTGGATGATTTTTATACTATGTTATTACTAACTATATATGGAGAAAATATACAGTAAAATACTTAACTGGTAGGTCACTTGAGATTAACACTTAATTAACATTAACTAATTGTTTATTAGCGAAATTTAGATACAGGATTAAGGACATAATTGGATATAACTGGACTTTCCCTCAGGAAAGGTATATTTAATTTAAGGGTATGACAGCTTAAAAAGGTACCGTAGTGTTTACTTACTGTTAAATATATACCTGTAAATTGAGATTATTGTTATATTCACCGTTACTAATAAAATTGTTTTAAATTTTACACAACTGATTAACAGCATTAACGTATGGTAAAATTTTAAACACTTATTAGTAAGCCCATTTTAGTTTTGTATTGATCGATGCTTGTTCCGAATGTTATAGTTTAATTACTAAGCCCATTATAGTTTTATATTGATCGATGCTTGTTCCGAATGGTACAGTTTAATTAGTAAGCCCATTTTAGTTTTATATTGATCGATGCTTGTTCCGAATGTTATAGTTTAATTACTAAGCCCATTTTAGTTTTATATTGATCGATGCTTGTTCCGAATGTTATAGTTTACTAAGCCCATTATAGTTTTATATTGATCGATGCTTGTTCCGAATGGTACAGTTTAATTAGTAAGCCCATTTTAGTTTTATATTGATCGATGCTTGTTCCGAATGTTATAGTTTAATTACTAAGCCCATTTTAGTTTTATATTGATCGATGCTTGTTCCGAATGTTATAGTTTACTAAGCCCATTATAGTTTTATATTGATCGATGCTTGTTCCGAATGGTACAGTTTAATTAGTAAGCCCATTTTAGTTTTATATTGATCGATGCTTGTTCCGAATGTTATAGTTTAATTACTAAGCCCATTATAGTTTTATATTGATCGATGCTTGTTCCGAATGGTACAGTTTAATTAGTAAGCCCATTTTAGTTTTATATTGATCGATGCTTGTTCCGAATGTTATAGTTTAATTACTAAGCCCATTATAGTTTTATATTGATCGATGCTTGTTCCGAATGTTATAGTTTAATTACTAAGCCCATTTTAGTTTTATATTGATCGATGCTTGTTCCGAATGTTATAGTTTAATTACTAAGCCCATTTTAGTTTTATATTGATCGATGCTTGTTCCGAATGTTATAGTTTACTAAGCCCATTATAGTTTTATATTGATCGATGCTTGTTCCGGATGTTATAGTTTACTAAGCCCATTATAGTTTTATATTGATCGATGCTTGTTCCGAATGTTATAGTTTAATTACTAAGCCCATTTTAGTTTTATATTGATCGATGCTTGTTCCGAATGTTATAGTTTACTAAGCCCATTATAGTTTTATATTGATCGATGCTTGTTCCGAATGGTACAGTTTAATTAGTAAGCCCATTTTAGTTTTATATTGATCGATGCTTGTTCCGAATGTTATAGTTTAATTACTAAGCCCATTATAGTTTTATATTGATCGATGCTTGTTCCGAATGGTACAGTTTAATTAGTAAGCCCATTTTAGTTTTATATTGATCGATGCTTGTTCCGAATGTTATAGTTTAATTACTAAGCCCATTATAGTTTTATATTGATCGATGCTTGTTCCGAATGTTATAGTTTAATTACTAAGCCCATTTTAGTTTTATATTGATCGATGCTTGTTCCGAATGTTATAGTTTAATTACTAAGCCCATTTTAGTTTTATATTGATCGATGCTTGTTCCGAATGTTATAGTTTACTAAGCCCATTATAGTTTTATATTGATCGATGCTTGTTCCGGATGTTATAGTTTACTAAGCCCATTATAGTTTTATATTGATCGATGCTTGTTCCGAATGTTATAGTTTTGTAACATAATTAATTTATGCAAATTCATCATTTGTAATTTATTAGTTATTTTATTACACGAATCCGCTTACAACTGGCCCATAATCGGGAATAATATTAAGTTTGCTGTAATGCACAAAGGTCAATATTTAATTACCTCAAGCTTTAATATATTATTTGAAAATGATAATACAAAATATGGTTTGATTAGTCAATATTTAACTAGTAGTTCTGTGAACATTAGACCTCGCTTTCAAAAAGTGTGTTTCTAATTTTGTATTAGTTTAAATCAAAAACAAAATTTCCACTGAAATCATAAGATTTTCAAGTAGGTACTTAAATTCCTTCCTACTTAATAAACACGACGATACATTAAAAAAAAATAATCTTTTCTGAACCCCTAACCCGTCGTGTTCCGAAGCTGATTCCATTTTTGTCATAACTTCCTTGCATTTATTCTTGATATATAAAAAAAATTACGGGCCACTGTGTTCGTACACGCTAATCTCCGAAATCGCTTTAAAATTATTTATTATTTAATCGAAATTTTTTTAGATTTAAATGAAATTTTGTGAATGTGTATGGTTGGTTCCAGCTTGAAATATAGGATAGTTTTGGACCCGATAGGTGGCGCTGAGATCTATTTTTTTTAGATCAGTGGGTTAATTTACAATTCCAAGACTTGCATTCATTCCTAAAAAACCAAAGTGAAATTCAAATACATGTATTTAAAAATAGTACATACTTATGTATATAATTTATTTATTTATTTTCACATATACGGCACAACATGTGCCATTCACATACTAAATTACAGAGAATAGTACAGCAACATAAGGAATGCAACAATTTAAATGTAAGTATAATGGTATAATCAGTAAATAGTGGTAAGGTTAAAAGTATGAAAAAAAGAGATATAAATATAATATAAGTAGCAATCTGTAGTATAGTATTAAGTCAAAGTAAGAAATTATATGTAATAATATACAATAAAGTAGTATAAGGAAGAATAATCTAACACAAGTAATTTTCTCAGAATATTATTAAGATCTTTATGATATGATATTTTTGATCGGTTATTGCGGCATATTAAAACGCCCACCATCTTGAACCGGAACCGGAACGCAACAAAAAAATTGTAGACAGGCGAAATGCCAAATGGCCAAGTTTAAACAGGACTGAACTATTAGTAATTAGAAGTAGTCCAGGACATGGACACCTGGAGGCGCTTACCTTGTCGGAGCGAAGGATTCCGGACCCGATTTCCCGAACAGGACAAGGGGATAGTAAGAGATGAAAAGTTGAATTAAAAAATCGTAGGTAGAGTCGGTTTCGTCAGTATTGCTTTCTTGCAATATTAAATGCAAATCATTGAAAGGACATTTAGGTCACTGGGTTATCATTGTTTATCGGTAATTTCTCTGATAACGAAATTCATTAATTAGATATGTTACGTATTTCTTCTTTTTCTAAATAAATTCTCTTATCAGGAACACCGACTTTAATGAAAGTAAAAGTCTTAGATTGGAAAATTAATATGTGCATGGAGAAAAATGAGTATTGCGAATTTATTAAAAAATTCAAATTATTGGTAATCCGTAATAATAACTTTTAGTAAATTCCTGACATATCGGAACACGTGTTCATGCACCTGTAAACAATATATACCTTCATAATATATACAATGACGAAATGCGGAATTATTTCATTTCCTTGTTTTATCTATTAATATTTCTTTAGTTTATTATATCAGCTAAACAATAGTAAAAAAAAAAAAAAAAATGTCGTGGTATAACTGAAAGTATACCAGATTATGAATATACATTTGTATTACTTTACCAACAGAATTTCTTCAATTCAGTTTCATTTTCAAATTTATTTTCTTGTTTTTATCTATTAATATTTCTTTAGTTTATTATGTCAGCTAAACAATAGTAAAAAAAAAAAAAAAAAAAATGTCGTGGTATAACTGAAAGTATACTAGAATATGAATATACATATGTATTTTTTTTAACAACAGAATAGTCAACACTATAATTTAGTATAATTTTACATGTAAAAACATTATCATATTGGAATGTCGTTGGACATTTTAAGTTCATTAATTGTATTATGTAATATTTACAAACAAACAATAAATAAATAAATAAATAAATTATGATTTTTAAGACGTGTTCCGACCTCGTGATAATAGGTTCGAATTTTACTAAAAGTTTATTAGGAAACGTATCAATCCATTCGTTAAAGGGCTGCAATCCCGTTTTTAACCGGATTACCAATAATTTGAAGAGATTCTTAATAAATTAGCAATCCTAATTTTCTCCGTGATGTATACGAAATCTGTAATTCGTTCAACAGCCTAGCTTTTGAGCACAAGAACGAGCCATAAGTCTGTTTTCCGACGGAAAATGTCAACCGTGTACAAATGTTGGACACGCGCACTTGCTGGTGCCGAAGGGATTAATGAAGATACTAACTTCATCTATTGAAATATCGGTAGAACAGAACAATAAAATCTTTATTCTAAATTTCTGAAAATGTCCGCATACAAATTATATGTGTAACTGAAGTGCGTCAATACGTTCTCATTCTCCATTGGACGAAATTTTTTTATCTTTTCAGTATAACATTTTTACTGTTGTCGGATTCTCGAACCAATCTACTTACTCAATTAGAAATGTGACGAGAAAAATGGTATGTGATTAAAATCAGAATTTTTTTTAATTCCATGCATGAAGGTGTATGTATTTTTATACACAGTTTAACGGCCCGAGTCATACACGAGTTGGAATTGAAAAAATATTTCCATTTAAAATCAACTTATAATGCGCAGCAGAATACCGCGAGCACGTGCTGATCTATGAGTCCGTTTTTGCAATTCGGGCGAAAGCAACAACATGAAAAGCTTTCGGATCACAAAGTATGTATGTATATCATGAAATAACGAAGGAATGTTGTTTTTAAGTTGCCGAAAATAGAAGTCGAAAAGCAGGTAGCTTCCGAGAGATGTTCATATGCTGCGACGATCTGTGGGAGGAGAAATTTCATTACAATCGTTGCCTTCCTCTCGTAACACTTGTTCCTCACACGAAGAGTTATGGCTAATGTAACACTGGTAATGGCTCTGACAATTTTGTTCATACGATGGTACCTGTTTTACTGTGTTCTTTCTTACCAACTTCTGACGAAGGATTCTCGGTTGCTGTAGTATTTTTTAGTTATTACAAAATAATACAAGATTTCAAATTATAACATTATGCAAAATAAGGTGAGCTCCATCAGCTCGTGTTTTTGGGAGGAGTAAGTATATACAAAAAGAAAATAATGTTTAAAAGGTGATGTGTTAACTGTATTCAAAGTCTTATTAAAAAAAGAGCACAAAAGTAATTCAACATACAAATTAACATAATTCAAATCGTCTAATAATAGTAGTACAGGGTTTTCCAATAAGAGGTGTTATTTTGAATAGCCCGCTATTTCGGTAGATGTTACTTTTGAAGCTGTCATTTTTTGACATTTGACAAGTAGAAACTACGCCATTATAAAAAATAGAACGATACACGCTTCAACAACGCATTGAAATTATTAAAATTCACTTGAGTGAATCAAATGCAAATCATCTTGAGTGATGAGGCCCATTTCCACCTCGGTAGCTTCGTCAACAAGCAAAATTGTCGCATCTGGGGCTCGGAAAACCCAAGAGTTATTGTTGAAAAGCCTCTCTATCCTCAACGTGTGACTGTTTGGTGCGGTTTATGGTCCGGCAGAGTCATTGGACCTTACTTTTTCGAAAATGAGGCTGGAGCAACAGTTACGGTGAATGGATTGCGCTATCGAAAGATGATTAATGATTTTTTATGGCCGGAATTGGATGGTATTGATCTGGACAACGTTTACTTTCAACAAGACGGCGCTACGTGCCACACAAGCAACGAAACCATTGATCTTTTACGATTGAATATCAAAATAACACCTCTTATTGGAAAACCCGTATTTTTGAATCCCTTGTTTTTTGTATCTACAATATCCATACTAGCGAAATCAGCGACTGCAATGTAAAATTTTGTCTAGTTAAAATTATAACTGACTATGAAAAGTTTGGGACTTTCAAAACGACAATAACCGAAATACACAGTACCTACCTAGATCCATATACGAACATGTTATATTATTCAAAATACTGGTTAGCTATGGGAATGAGAACGCCAACTCTATTATCTATTTATGGCAGCGGTCGGGGAACTTTTTTAACCATTACCCCAAAATATTTTTGCGTAAGTCGATATTACCCCTTCCCCCATTTTGAAAAGAAGACAATCAATGTATATTTAAATAAACATTATTTATTGAATTAATTAACACAGAAAATAAAAAAGTAACATAAAAATAGTAAGTATATAATAGACAAAAAAAAAATTCAGATTTTCAGGTTTCCCTTTCAGTTTTTGGAGAAATGATGTTGCTTCATGATACAATTGAAACAATTACTTCAAAATTAGGACTTATTGATGTAAGAGCAATTTGAATACAGTCTTCGGCGTTTAATCGATTTATGTTCATTATAGTGGAAAAGCCTTGTTCACAAAGATAGATTGTTGCAAACGGCACCAACTTTTTTACCGCCTCCTTATGTGCAATTTTGAAAGCCTTCGTAGCTTTTGACATCCAAAAAGACGACAGATTGGCTTTGCTCTCAAATTGAATAAGTGCTTCAGTATTACATCGAAGTTCAAGTATTGTTTCTGCCAAACCCGGAGGTTCTTCTGGTATGTTAGCAATTTCACATTTAAAAGGATCTACAAACCAATTGAAAGTATGTATATCAAGATCTGGAAAGTAGTCAGAGAACCGCTCTCTGAGTTTGGTAAGATGTTTTATAACTGTATCCTTGATGTCATCAAAAGTAATATTTTCACAGTCTTCCAAAATGGCGAACTAGAAAAATTTCCTTATTACCCAAAAAAAAAACATTTTACCCCATTTGGGGTAATTTACCCCGGTTCCCCGATCGCTGATTTATGGCATCGATATGATGATATATGGAATTTATGGTAATTTTATACTTTTACATATAAAGATGAGCTTTTTTCGCTCTGCATTCTGCCGAATGACCTTTGAGTTTCGCTCTGAATTTTATAGAGCCTTTTTACCAGTTTTATTTCCTGTGGTAGTCTAAAGTACCCTTTACACTTTGATACCGCCACCCCGGGAACCATTTATTGGATAACCAACACCTCTGCCATAGGTCACCCTAAGTGGTTCGCTACTTTTGGTGAATTAGCAGGAGTGCCCGGGTCGTGGCGGCGGACGTGGCTGTCCACCAACTGCGTGGCAGGCCGGATCGGGAGAGACTGATTGAGGGAGACCTTTTGAACTCTCCAACAGGACTATCTCGGAACATCACCTTGCACCGCACTGGGAGGGATGGTACCTTTTTTCATCCCAGAACTTCCCATCCTTCCTTTTCTAAAAATACATTCCACACAGCATCCCCAAAGATGACATAGGCCCTGATGGGAATAATTTTTTCTTAGGGCCTCCTAATGTTTAAAAAAAGTAGTCCCAGAGATAGGTCATATGTGATGTCATCGTCTTTCTTCTGTCTTTTTCGTTTTCATACAAGATGTGTGATAAGGAAGAGGACGATCGTCGATGACGTACGTGCAACCTCTCTGTGGTATTCTGTATTCAAAGCTGGTAAAAAGGAGAACTATTTCTTGATTGATTGATTCCAAGCCGAGCCTGGTACGCATCTGGTGTGCGCTTTGATTCCTTTAACCTTCCGATAATAATAGCTCCAAACAATAATAAACCATTTGAATTTGAACTAATTCTGGAGAGATTTATGTGTTGTATGGAATTTACAAACTCACTTTTGCCAGAAAACACTGTTTTCAAATCAGAGAACGGTTACGTTGAATTCTGTAAAACGTTAGATCTTTTTGTTCTTTATGTTCTTTGGTTACGACATCTCTTGTAGTGGGGGCAGTAGTTTGTTTGTTCTGTAACAACTGTAATCAAACTCAATACGTAACACATAACTAGGGAAACCTTGCTTTAACTTTAAATGCAGTTTTATTTCAATTCAATTTACTTTATGTTGCGCCACTAATTAAGCACATTTTACCGCAAATAAGTACAGTATTACTTATTTGCGGTAAAATCAATCGTTTTAATTAATCAGTCAATTGTTTTATTTCATATTATAATGTCAAGCCACAAAGTGATTGCTTTCTACGAAAATGTTTATATTTTAATTTTATTAATTTCACACTCAGTCATTGGTCGCCATTGATGTATTATATTTAGATAAGACACGAAGCAAAAAAATAGGTTCCATTTTTTTTATCTCCAAGTGACCTCCAACACCCCAACGCTCTAACTAAAACTACTGAATCCGTTCTACGCGCACCGCTTATCGCGTTCTAATAGTGGAACTCGTTTCGACGAGATTTCAGTACCTTCGCAATAGCGCCTCTGGTTGTATAGCTCTATGTCGGTAGTTAGTCATTCTCGTTTATGCTTGTATCATTTAAAAACAAGCTTTTGATTGTTGTATTTCTTTTATATACTCTCGGCGTGACATTCAATGAAACTGTGATAGCTTACCAACTGCTAGCTCACCTCGCTTCTAAACAGGAGGGGCGAACCTATGTACTAGAGACATCTCTTGGATGACTCTATAAATTTTATGTTTACAACATCTACGCTACGTAGCTTGAACTATCATAGAAATGTTTTTGATACGAGGAAGCCTAAATGCTCCCTCTTCAATATCGTATCCTTAGAGCCTTAGATTAATTACTAGAGTTAACATGTGTTATTTAGACAAAGCGCATAGTTTCACTAAACTAGGTCCAATGGACATACTTGGCTCGTTCAAATATATATTGTCATGTTCTTTGAATGGTTATCCTTTTCATAAGCGGTGCAATATTTTTGTTCGATTAGTGTGAATATAACGTATCTTGTATTTTTATAATGTCATTGATTATTATTGCCATTGTCATTAGTTGCGTAGTGGCTTCATTCGCCTATTAACAGTGCCCCCTCCACAATATTATCCCTCCTCGGTAGGCGTTAGATATTGCTTTGTTCCCTGTTTTTTTGTCTATCGGTCCAGCTTTAAAAAAAACAGAGTGGTTGTTCTTAAAACGTAAGGTGACCCTTCCCAACTGCTAAATGACGTAATAATTGCCCAATTAACCTTGAATAATAAAGATGAGGTCATAGTATAATCTGGTTTTTCAAGTTTTTAAAAACTTATATCGATTCGTTCAGGATAACAAATTACGATAAATAATACTATTGTACTAGCAATCGATTATCTCTATAAATCTTCCACGACCATTATTTATTCTTAAACGCACTTAGATACTTGCTTCTGGGTCTATTTTACTATAAATATTTGCACTGGGAATTTTATTTTTATAACTTATACTTACATTATATATTTTTTTACATAGCCATATGATTTTTATATTTCTGATAGGTTTTTCAAGCGTGACTATTGTTTCTCCTTCCGAAGGCATTGTTAGGTTAACAGACGCATAAAAACAAACAGACAACCTTATTTTTTTATTTGAGTGGCGCATAAGAGTTCTAATTGCCTAGTGGGACTATTGATTTTCCAATTTGGGAAATGTCTGAATTGAAAAGAGATGAGTAAGATGAAGGTTGGGAAGCACCTGGCTATACAGTACCTACACTGCACAGTAGAAGACCACTGAGGAACGGAACGTGGTGAGGTGAAGGCTTGATTATACCGCTCTACTACGGACTAGGTCAAATACCATTTCATTTTCAAATATAAAACATTATACATTCATAAACTGTATTAAGGCGATGCCATACGTAGTAATGCAAAATCATGTGTTTTTGCTTTGAAAATTTGGTCGCCTAGAAATGTTTCAGATGCTTTAATTAAATACTGCGAACTGCGAGTAGAATACATCTTGGCCTTTGAAATAATCGAGTATTTTTTAGATAAGTCTTTTTATAAGCCCAGAAAAAAATAATGTATAAGGCCTATGAAAACTGCTTTAAAGTTCAAAATCTCCTACTTACGAACCCATTTTCGGTTATGATTTTATTGTATAATGTGGCAAATTAAGTTATTTATAAAATGATCGAAAAAAATTAAATATTTATGCCTTAACATCCACAAAATAAAATAAAAGGCACTTTTGGCCATGTTTTTTTCTTGCATAAATCAAAACAGGCGGATGGTGTTAGGCGGGAATTTAAACGTTATCGCCATCTACGTAAGGGTTGTTATTGATAGCGGCTCAATTTAAAATATTTAACGACGTAGTGCATCGCCTTAAAGGGTACTAGCGCAGACCCGTGAAAAACTCGGGATAATCTGAATTCTTAACAAATCGCTTCCAATTTTGAAAATGACTGAAATAATTTTCTGTTAAAAATATTATAGGTACTATATTGCATGTCTGAATTCTTCACACAATCATTTCCGATTTCGGATGTGACACTTAAACTAAAAGAAAAATTCAGTTCATTGAACCAGAGTTACGCAGGACGCACAGACAACCGAAATTAGTATACCGAGAAAAGAGAGTTGCTGATTAAAAATTAGCAATATTTTAAATCAGTTTTCTCCGTGTATTTTTTATGTTGATTGATTGCCTTAAAGCCTGTGACAGACCACGCTAGTAATATAGTAATAAGCGCGTTATATTTAAGCCATGATCTGTATGTATACCCCAATTAACAACTTTTTAAATATACATATACTTTTTCTTTATTTTTCAGTTTACTATTAATTTTAATATATTTGTTTTTAGTTTTATTTATCATTAAATTTGTTTTGTTTTTCTTTACTTCTTTCTTATGTTTCTATAAAATAGTATTTTTTAGTTCTTCTAAGTTATTTTTATTGTTACTTCATTATGATTTATACTTACATACTTATGTTACTATAAAATAGTATTTTTTAGTTATTTTATGTCATTGTTATTATTATTTCATGTATAACTACCACAACACGGGCATTAGCCTAGTATGGTAGTTAAAAAAATGTCTAAAAATGTAACTTGTAAACATTTATTAAATAATAAAAAATAAATAAAATTGTTGCCCAAGTTGCGCTACCTCCTTCTTTAGCCAACGTTTCGGACAGTATTGCCGTGATCATCATAAGGGCAGATGTGTAATCGATTACACATTTGCCCTGATGGTGGACGATGCAATGCTATCCGAAACGTTGGCTAAAGAAGAAGGTAGCGCAATACGGCATAGTACCCCAAAAACAAATCACTATAATACTTTTGGCCGTGAAAATCTCAAATCATACCAGCATCATTTTTGTCCATGGAGTCATTCTAAAATTCTTGCCTACGGAAAACAATAATACCTTGATTTACTAATAAATAACTACTGTTAGGAAATCAGGAAACATGCTTTGATCACCTGAGAAATCTTGAATTGCCGGAAGTTCAACTTTGATCTGATCTGTGTTTGATCAATTCCATTATTTAATAAGGAAGTGAGAGTCACTTGGTGGGATGCAGTTTGCAAATGCGTCGGATTAACCTTAAACCAGAGTTTCCCAAACTTATTTGGTTAGTTTCTGCAGCTTGCTCCCCAGCCCAGCTTACTCCCGCCCCTTGCTAGGAACACTGAAACTTTTTGAGCTAAATAACATTCTTAGTAATAATTATAGTAAGAAGTAAAATTAACTGACCTTACTAATAAAACACCAATACAGGCGTCCTGTACACGCTGGGCATTGGCCCAATAATAATAATAATAATAATAATAATGATAATAATCGCTTAGCAACGCTAGTTTAGGCATATACTTTGCATTTGCTCTCTGATTATTTTTTGTAATATCAGATAGAAAAGAATTAGCTTTGATCCCAAAACATATAAATATTTAAAGAAGAGTATATCAGATAACGCATTAAATAAACTGCCAGTAAGCCATAGGATATTTAGGTAAATAAATAGGATTTAAAAATAAAAATTTTTTGAGGACCCCAGTAACCAAGGTAAACAACAATATTTGACATTCATTTGAAAAAAATAAAAATATATTTTAATGGTATATTTTTATGTTGATAACGTTTTTCTGGAATATAATATATCATAGATTCGTAATGTTGAAAGGTAGTTGAATTGGAAATTATAGATTTGTTATGTCGAAAGGTAGTTTGATTAGAATATTTAATTTAGTCACATTGAAAATTATTTATTGATTTGGTTACTGGAATGTAGTAGTAAAGATACAATCATCTCCAAGTTGTTTTGCAAAATGACAATGTCATTTGCAACCAACGTAGATGAACAGGGGATTATTATGTCATCTGTACAGATGAACATGGATAGTCTAAGACCCCAAAAAACAAAAGCAGGTATTCCTAGACAGCGTATGAAATGGACGAACGATGTCAATATGTTCATTGTTCGTTCATATTTTTATGTAACCAAAGTAGAAACAGATATGTTGTTATACAGGAAAAAATTACATTTACTTTTCTCACAAAATTATCCGATTGCCCAAGTAAGCGAACAAAGATTAGCAGACCAAAAGCGAGCTATTTTCAAAAATAATTTAATTTCTGTAGTCACATTAGAACAGATTAAAAGAGAAGTAGCAGATAGATTGCAAAGAGGAAATAATTTAGAACAAATTAACACAAGTAATGTCATATCAGATGCATTGAATGTAGATAGTTTGGATAATATTCTAGTCGAAATGTCCAATGATATTACAGTAGATTCAAATAACTTAGACGTTATTTATAATCTTAGGGAAATCAACATTGCAAATTTAAACTTTGTTGATGAAAATATAGTAGAATTAGCTAACTTACTTCATAATAATATAAACAGATATATAGATGTAGAGCCAACAGTTAGACCAAAATTACCGAAATTACATACGTCAAAGAAATTATCTAAATTAATTTTTGAATTAAATAACATAATTTTACCAAAAATCATATTTGACGAAATTAGTTTTTTAGATCTTCATACAATAGTATACGCTAGTGCGATTACTGTTTGTAATAAGTTAGGAATTAAATTATCATCCTCTGACGATAGATCATATAGTTATAGTAAACCAGAATGGCAGATCAGATTAGAAAATGATGTAGTATTTTTAAGAAGTAACATAGCTAGAGTAATAGAATATAAAAATGGAAATAGAAGTAGGAAAATTTTGAGACATGTAGATGAAATTGGTAGAAAATTTGGTTATAACATTGATAGTCATAATAATGAAAATATAATCAATGATTTATTGGATTTATTAAAACAAAAATTAGGGGTAAAAGCTAGTAGATTAAAAAGATATAATTATACGTATAATAAAAAAAATAATAATAGATTATTCCAGAAAAATGAAAAAATATTTTATTCCAAACTTGACGATAAACAAAATATTATTTCGAATAATAATATTCCATTGCCATCTGAATCAGATATGCGCGATTTTTGGACTAAAATTTGGAGTAAAGATATAAAACATAACGAGTCAACTCCCTGGATAGAAAATGAAGAACTCAATTTTTCAGGCATTGAACAAATGAGTTTTTCTAATATATCGGTTGAATTGTTAACCAAAATTATTAAAAATACTCATAATTGGAAAGCCACGGGTTGCGATTGGATACATAATTTTTGGTACAAACGTCTGACTACTTTACATCCTCTTTTGGCAAAAAATCTTTCAAAATTTGTCAGTCAACCACAAAATTTTCCAAATTTTCTAACTAAGGGCATTACTTATATGTTACCCAAAAACGAAAATATTAATAATCCCTCTCAGTACAGACCCATTACATGTTTACCGACAATATACAAAATTTTGACCTCTTGTTTAACAGATTTAATATATACTCATTTAGATGAAAAAAATATTTTATCTGAACAACAAAAAGGTTGTCGCAGAAAACATATGGGATGTAAAGAACAATTAGTTATTGATTCTGTAATTCTAAAACAGATTCAAACTCGAAAACGTAATTTACATACTTGCTATATAGACTACCAAAAGGCTTTCGATAGTGTCCCGCACTCGTGGCTGATCAAAGTATTAAATATATATAAAATTAACCCCATTATTATTAGCTTTTTGGAAAATATTATGTCCTTTTGGAATACCAATTTACTTATCAATTTAAAAGGTAAGAAAATAGTAATACCGGGCATTTCAATTAAAAGAGGAATTTTTCAAGGAGACTCATTGAGTCCTCTTTGGTTTTGTTTAGCATTGAATCCTCTATCTAAAATGTTAATTAAAAGCAAGTTTGGAATAAAAGTTAAGGGTAATACAAGGGAGAGTAGTACAATTTCGCATTTATTATATATGGATGACATAAAATTATTTTCGAATTCTGAACAAAATTTAGAGAAAATGATCGAGGTAGTTAAAAACTTTTCAGATGATATCAAAATGACTTTTGGTTTAGATAAATGTAGAACGATCCATATAGAGAAAGGCAAAATTGTAGATGGGGACGAGAGTATATTTAGAAATTTCCAAATTACTAGTATGAAAAGGGATGAGGTTTATAAGTATTTAGGATACCCACAATCAAATAGATTAGACCATAGTAGTATTAAAAATGATATTAGGATTAAATTTCACAATAGGATCAGGAAAATTTTAAAATGCAATCTATCTGCTAAAAATTTAGTAAAAGCAATAAATACTTGGGCAATACCTCTATTAACGTACTCATTTGGCATAATTAAATGGTCTGATACAGATTTAGATAACTTAGAAAGATTAATTAGAACTACGCTAACAAAGTTTAATTGCCATCATCCAAATTCAGCTATAGAACGAGTTAATTTACCTAGAAATTTAGGAGGTAGAGGTATAGTCAAAATAACTTCTTTGAAACATAATCAGGTAGAAATGCTAAGAACTTTTTTCCATAGGAAAGCTCATAGCTCAGAAATGCACAAAATAATTTGCAAGGCAGATAGAAATATTACACCTTTAAATTTATACGATGAGAATGCCAACATTTTTATAAATCCCAACCAGGAATTATTAGATTCATGGTCAAATAAAATTTTACACGCAAAACACTTCAATTATCTCAACCAAACGTATGTTGACAAAATTTCGTCAAACAAATGGTTGAGTATTGGAGAGTTGAGCGCAGAAATAGAAGGATTTATGCTTGCCATTCAGGATAGAGTCATTAATACTAAAAATTATAGAAAGCATATAATCAAAGATACAAATCAAATTGATGATTTGTGTAGAAAATGTTTGGCTTTTCCGGAAACTATAGAACATATTATATCTGGATGTTCTATATTAGCACCGTCCGAGTATACATTTAGGCACAATCAAGTTTTAAAAATAATTCACCAAAATTTGGTAATTAAACATAACTTGATTGACTGCCGTAATATAGTACCATACTATGAATACGAACCAAATTCATTTTTAGAAAACGAATTTTATAAAATATATTATGATAAAACTATACTAACAGACCGAGCGATTAGTCATAATAGACCCGATATAGTTTTACATGACAAAATTAAAAAAATAACTTATATCATTGATGTCGCTATTCCAAATTCCTGTAACATTCAAAAATCTGTTAATGAAAAAATTAGAAAATACACAGATTTAGGAAACGAAATAAAAAGAATTTGGCATTCTCAGACTATAAAAATATTACCATTCGTTATTTCGGCTACTGGCATTATACCTAGCTCTCTCATTAAAAATTTAGGCGTATTAGATCTATCAAAAAATTTATATATAAAGATGCAAAAGTCGGTCATTTTGAATACATGTAGGATAACGAAAGATTTTTTAAATATTTATGTTGAGGGATCAGTAGGATTTATAGGCCCTGTTAGAAGTACTACCGAGCCGAACCCTCTGATATGAAAATATCTGGAGACGGTGAATTTTTTTTTCCCATTTGATCTCTGGTGAGTTGACGTGTTGTTGTTCTTGTATTGTTTTGTATTTATTTTGCTTATATAATGCACTTACATAATGTTGATTGACTAGATGATCATTTGTGGAAAAGTGAGTGGAAGGGTTAAGTTTTTCCTTTGGGGAAGATTTAACCCGGACAACTAAATCGGAAGTTTAAAAAAAAAAAAAAATAATAATTTGGTTTAGATAAATGTAGAACGATCCATATAGAGAAAGGCAAAATTGTAGATGGGGACGAGAGTATATTTAGAAATTTCCAAATTACTAGTATGAAAAGGGATGAGGTTTATAAGTATTTAGGATACCCACAATCAAATAGATTAGACCATAGTAGTATTAAAAATGATATTAGGATTAAATTTCAAACTAGGATAAGGAAAATTTTAAAATGCAATCTATCTGCTAAAAAT
Source organism: Hesperophylax consimilis (assembly GCF_061612785.1). Lineage (NCBI taxonomy): Eukaryota > Metazoa > Arthropoda > Insecta > Trichoptera > Limnephilidae > Hesperophylax > Hesperophylax consimilis. The sequence goes on from NC_142845.1 coordinate 12,952,257, forward strand.
TTAGTAAAAGCAATAAATACTTGGGCAATACCTCTATTAACGTACTCATTTGGCATAATTAAATGGTCTAATACAGATTTAGATAACTTAGAAAGATTAATTAGAACTACGCTAACAAAGTTTAATTGCCACCATCCAAATTCAGCTATAGAACGAGTTAATTTACCTAGAAATTTAGGAGGTAGAGGTATAGTCAAAATAACTTCTTTGAAACATAATCAGGTAGAAATGCTAAGAACTTTTTTCCATAGGAAAGCTCATAGCTCAGAAATGCACAAAATAATTTGCAAGGCAGATAGAAATATTACACCTTTAAATTTATACGATGAGAATGCCAACATTTTTATAAATCCCAACCAGGAATTATTAGATTCCTGGTCAAATAAAATTTTACACGCAAAACACTTCAATTATCTCAACCAAACGTATGTTGACAAAATTAAGTCAAACAAATGGTTGAGTATTGGAGAGTTGAGCGCAGAAATAGAAGGATTTATGCTTGCAATTCAGGATAGAGTCATTAATACTAAAAATTATAGAAAGCATATAATCAAAGATACAAATCAAATTGATGATTTGTGTAGAAAATGTTTGGCTTTTCCGGAAACTATAGAACATATTATATCGGGATGTTCTATATTAGCACCGTCCGAGTATACATTTAGGCACAATCAAGTTTTAAAAATAATTCACCAAAATTTGGTAATTAAACATAACTTGATTGACTGCCGTAATGTAGTACCATATTATGAATACGAACCAAATTCATTTTTAGAAAACGAATTTTATAAAATATATTATGATAAAACTATACTAACAGACCGAGCGATTAGTCATAATAGACCCGATATAGTTTTACATGACAAAATTAAAAAAATAACTTATATCATTGATGTTGCTATTCCAAATTCCTGTAATATTCAAAAATCTGTTAGTGAAAAAATAAGAAAATACACAGATTTAGGAAATGAAATAAAAAGAATTTGGCATTCTCAGACTATAAAAATATTACCATTCGTTATTTCGGCTACTGGCATTATACCTAGCTCTCTAATTAAAAATTTAGGCGTATTAGATCTATCAAAAAATTTATATATAAAGATGCAAAAGTCGGTCATTTTGAATACATGTAGGATAACAAAAGATTTTTTAAATATTTATGTTGAGGGATCAGTAGGATTTATAGGCCCTGTTAGAAGTTCTACCGAGCCGAACCCTCTGATATGAAAATATCTGGAGACGGTGAATTTTTTTTTCCCATTTGATATCTGGTGATTTGACGTGTTGTTGTTCTTGTATTGTTTTGTATTTATTTTACTTATATAATGCACTTACATAGTGTTGATTGACTAGCTGATCATTTGTGGAAAAGTGAGTGGAAGGGTTAAGTTTTTCCTTTGGGGAAGACTTAACCCGGACAACTAAATCGGAAGTTTAAAAGAAAAAAAAAATAATAATAATAATTTGATGACTTTTATAGCGCCGTTTTTGTGCAAAATCACCTCAAGGGCGCTGTACAAATTTATAATACATTTCTACAGTGATCTATGTCATAACTAACTATTTATGGAGATAATATACAGTACAATACTTACCTGGTAGATGACTTGAGATTAACACTTAATTAATATTATCTAATTGTTTATTAGCGAAATTTAGATACAGGATTTAGGACATTGAAAACTTGAATATAACTGGACTTTCTCTCAGGAATGATATATTTAATTTAAGGGTACAATGCATTAGACTAACGTGTTCTGGCCGCATAACATGATTTTAATATATCATATCAGCAATACTCATTTTTCTCTGTAAATTTTATTTCATTAATTTGTGTTATATCATAATTAAAAATAATATATATGCATACAGGTATTAAGGTACGTACTTGACTAACTTTAACCAGTGACTCCTGACATGTCCAATACCTACTGATTTTTTATGTTTTAAGTTGAAAAAAAAAACATGTAAAATGTCACCGGATTCCAAAATTTCTACTCCAAATAATATTAGGAATCACTGGTTAAAATAAGTCAAGTACATCCCGTAACATCCTGTATAGCATATTTGCGACATGTTCCAGTATCAAATCTGTGACAGACCACGCTAAATTTTCGTGGCCTGGCCTATTTCAGCATATCGCTCGCCATACATTTTCATTGGTAATGTATGGCGAGCGATATGCTGATATAGGCTAAGCCATGATAAGTATAGCGTAACGTGTCGCCTATCTTATACTCTCAGTATCGTCCTAGTGAAAGACCACCATTCAGAATTGAAAAGTGGCTTGAAATGTTGTTACTCAGCCGAGTAACTTTAGCCGTGTTTGGTGACGAGATCTGAATAGCCAGGTACTTCCCTTCCTTCCTCTACCCCATCTCCTACCCCTCCCCGCTACATTCAGCCTCAAAACGGTTCCATGATAACTCAACACAGTGACAATTCAACACACCTTTAAAAAGTGATATAAAGTCATTAGAAACGATGAAAAAAATAATATTTAAACCTAACCTAACCTACTTAACCCAGTTTATAAAGTTTTGTTTCATCACTTTCCATGACTTTATATAACTTTTTAAAGATGTGATGAATTATCATTTTGATAATTTATCCGGTCACCCCTCAAAACATACCCCAATTAGGGAGGCCATAGTCTCATTTACTTCAAACGGTTGGGAGTAATTGGGACTCCTCTATGCTTTTGACGGTTTTCCGGGATAGTTGACGCACATAATCAACCGCGAAAGAGACAAAGGAAGTCGTAAAATATATTTTTTTATTGGCTATGTTAACAAATGCGTCGGGTTGTGTCAACCTCATCGTTGGTACAATTCCTTTTCTAGCTAAGCTCTCCATCATTACACAAGTAATGTAAAACTCCAATCTGCTGGGTTCATGTTTATTTTTAACAACAAATTTATATATAATATCAACAAATTTATACATAATATCAACAAATTTATATATAATATCGACAAATGTATGTATAATATCAACAAATTTATATATAATATCAACAAATTTATATATAATATCAACAAAGTTACTACATATTGTGCTGTAACTACTTTCAAGTACTTATATTATTTGTACTTATATTTTACGATTTTTATTATATACAATTAGTTTATTTGAATATTTATTAATTATAACGCCCTGATGGGCTTTTACGATATATATATTTTACAAGACTGTATAATACAGTTACAAAAGGAGTTTTTTATGTTTAGATAATAAACAAACAATAAAACTCTTAATAATAATATGATGCTACCTAAAAAACAACATTCGTATGTCGATATATTTTTTTTTTATAGTGAATACCTCACAAGAGTCCCAACTGCTCCCGTCTGGAGCCAGTGAGACTATGGCATTCCCAATTGGGGGATGTTGTGAGGCTGAAGGTAAGTGGGGAAGGGAAAGAAGAAGGTGGGGAAGTACCTGGCTATTCAGATCTAGTCACTAAACACGGCTAAAGCCATTTGGAGCAACGTTTCAATTCTGAATGGTGGTCTTACACCAGGGCGATACTGGTAGTATCTTCCACTCTGGAACGTGCCGCAAATATACTATATATTATTTTAAATTATTAATTGTGAAATAACACAAATTAATCAAATAAAATTTATTTGCGCACGCCGGGTTCGAACCCGCGACCTTCGGAATGGCAGTCCAATGCGTTACCACTGGACTATGCCGGCCGTCTTTGAGGTGAATATGTTTCCAAGTGTTTGAAGGCAAGAAATAGGTACGTGTGTGTGATTGGTACTTTAAAGTTGATGAGATACAGGATTTTACTTATAAGTAGGTACCCCCGGAATGCGATATCGTCTTCTTTGGGAATCACTGCCCCGAGATGACGATGCATTCCACTGAGTATGAGGAGGATATTATAAGTTAGCCGTGACCGACTTAGTGAATAATTTCTGCACATGCTACCCGTTGTTGCACATTTCGCCTAAACCGTACGACCGGCCGGAATGCTAACGAGTGTGTATTTTCGTTGGCCCAGTAGCTAGAAATGCATTTTCGGTTGTTAGGTACTACTTGTTACTATTCGTATTTATTCATTTCGGCGAAGCGACGAAAGTGCGCTAGGAATGCTTCGTAAATCAATCCAATTGGCGTGAGTCAGATCGAATTAAGACCGCTTAGTTGTTGATTTGTTGGTCGCCGGATTCTTCCACTAGTAGCCAAGAAATTTAACCAATACACACATGGAACATAAATTAATAATATAATTAATTTTATCTGATATTATTTATTGACATTTCACTGCAAGTACGCTTTAATCTATAATAAATGGATTTATAAAATCTATTTTGGGATACTCTTAGAATTACTGGTAGTTCTTACTAGTAGTTCTGTGACATCGTATTAATTCAAAAAATATACTCGCTTCCAAAAAAGTGTGTTTGTAATTTTTTCTTATTTAATAAATCAAAACCAAAATTGTTAGTAGGTACCTACTTAATTATAAACCATAAATATTTTGCGTAATTTTTTTAAAATTTCAAATAAGGAATTATACATTTTGTCCAAAGAAATGTCTCCATCTCGGTGACAATTCTTTAGGTAGGTACCATAATATCGATTATTCCGAATTGACAGCTCGTAGTAGGATCCACGATGCGAACTCTGGCGGCATTAAATGGTAGTATCCAACAAGACCACCATCTTGGATCGGTGCCGAAACGTAACAAACACCTTTACAGACAGATGAAATGCCAAATGGTCGAGTTTTAACAATTCGCCAAAGTCAGTCAATAATGAACATTGTTATAAACTTCTTGTATTTTTGTTTGAATCTCGTTAAATCTGCATTACAAGTTTTTTCGAAAAAAAGTACGAAAATAGTGTGCAATATTTTTCATAAGAATATTTCACAACTGTGAATGAGGAATACTTGGAGCAGGTGGATGAGTTTGTGTATTTAGGGAGTATGTTTACGAGAGATGGGAAGGCTGACAGAGATATTGAAGGAAGGGTAAATGCAGGTAACTCCATTAATGGAGGACTGAACGCAGTTGGCGCTAACAAAAATTTGTCCAAAGAAGCGAAGTTAGCAGTCCACAATGGAGTGCTGGTACCTACCCTGATGTATGGAAGTGAGGCATGAGATGAGAGTAAACTGAATACTGTAGAAATGAGATCCCTGAGGCGTATATGTGGTAAAACCATGTATGATCGTGTGAGGAATGTGGAGATCCGCAAAGAGTGCATGGCTGATGTAAGCGTAATGAGTAAGATTAAGAAAGAGACGCTTATATGGTTTTGGCATGTAGAACGAATGAGCAAAGAAAGGAGTGTAAGAAGGATATATGATGCAAATGCGAATGGTAGCAGAAGTCGGGGACGCCCTAGGAAGACATGGCACGATCAAGTGAATCAGATACTCGAGTCGGGCCATGTCAAGAGTCAGAATAATAGAAGAGTATGTATGAGACGATGTATGAATGTGAACGAGGCAAGAAGTGTGAGCCAAGACCGAGTTGTTTGGCGGTCTGTCCTCTCTGCCTATCCCTGCGGGGAAACGGCGTGATGGTTAGTAAGTTAGTTATTAAAAATATCTGCTACTTCTGCATATCGGTAACCTAAGCTGCGTAAGCGTGGTGTAGGGAGGTTTATTAACGAATTGGCACGACGTTATTGGGAACATGAAATGAAATCAATTGCAATAATGCAAGGCAATTATAATAAGGGAATTAATAATTTTAAAATAAAAAAGACCGTAAAATCAAATAGCAATCTTCTGTCGGATAGCTTTATTAATTTTACATTTTTCATTAGATAGTTATTAAATGATAAATACGCTTTTTGATACACCTCTTTATTTTTTATTTATTTTTTGTGAGGGCTTGATTATCAACTAATTATAATTAAATACAGAGAGAAATGCAAATAGAATAGAGGGAGATGATGTATTAAAGAAGGGAGTAGGTAAGGGAAAGGGATAAATAGAAAAAATATTAGAATTTGGTATCCCATTTATTATGGTCTGTTTTGTATCAGCGCAAGAAGTTGTATAATCTGTTTTATACATGCGCAAAATAGATCAGAGATCACAGAGTCGAGCATTAGTCTTCCGTGGCAGGTGGCACGGCTTCAACGATTTAAAAATAATGCTTTCTGGCTTTTAATAATTTAACATTTGGGTGATCACAGCTTCACGAATGGACCGCCGCCGCCGCACGGTGTCTTGAAATGTTTTTTTTGCGGACATGGTCTGTTTATGAGAAAACTGTTCGGTATTTTTTTCATGAGAATATTTTCTATCCTTCTAGATCAGTCATACTCAACCTGCGGCCCGCCGAGCTATTTTGTGCGGCCCTCCATACATTTAATATCAGGAACATGATTTACAAAATCTGGCATTCTATATCACGTTAATTTGAGATTAATTGCGACTTTGTCGTACAGACGTTGAAACTCGAAGAGGATAGTATAAGTATAATATACTATCTATATAATATAATATCCTATAAGAGTGTTGCTACTGCACACCATAACTGCACACGCTAGATCTATCTCTAAAAAACAAAAATTTGACAGACAAACATGCGCGCAAATAAGTGTTACTACCAACGAAGGCTATAATATAATATGATATAATATTTTTCGAAAATTGAATTCCGTAGCTACCCTCCCCCCATGGATTTCGAAAAATTGTTGTTGGGAATTACATATGATGTTTTTGGCTGTGCGGAATATTTTTCAGCGAAGTTCTGTAACAACCCCCCCCCATGGATTTCAAACATTTTGTGGGGAGCACTCATTTTGAATTTTTGTGTGGGGAATTATTATGTTTTACAGAAATTCTCTAACAACCCCCCCCCCCATGGATTTCAAATAATAAAAGGGGGAATCAAGCTCACACCGTTGGCAACACTGACCAGTATAGTGTTGCGGCCCGCGTAGCTTTACAAACATACGAATGTGGCCCGCAGAAGAAAAATGTTGAGTATCACTGTTCTAGATAAACGTAGCATTAATAAAAACAAAATAAGGATCCTGAAATTAGGGTTGAGGTACTGAAAAAAATTCTGAAACACGGAAATTGTTATTTTAATGATTTATAGGTATCGTGTATAATAACAAAATATTTTATCGGTTTTCATCATATTTTATGAACGTTTCAGATTATTGTAGCACTAAAAAATAAGTTTTTGCATTATGGTAAACACTGAAATACTGTAAATTTGTAATTTTTTATTTTTAAATATATATTTTATAATTTTTTACACATTATGTTCTAAATGGAGTAGCATAGGTAAACATAGGTGCATAAAAATACGGCGTATGTACTAAATTGAACGGAAATAAAATTGACTCTACAAAAAAAAATTGTTTTTTTGTTTAATTTAAAAAATTTAATTTTAAATTTTATTATATTTGTAGAATTTAAAAGAAGAAAAATTGAAACATCAGAAGAATATTTAGGTGTCTAGGTAAGTACCAAGGTACTAAAAACATATTAACATATTTGATGAAATTTATTTAATTTTATAGTACCTACCTACAAAAAATGTTTTGTAGAAACAGTTATAGTATAGAAAAATATGTAAATAATAAAAGTTAGCGGATAAAAAAAATATATTACAAAAATTTACTTATATTCGACACCATAAAAACCCATATAATAATAAATATGTAGAAATAGAGAAAAATAATAATGAAACCAAAATATGTTTTACATGTAAAATAAACAATATCAATCAACCAAAATATTATGAACATTTAAATTACTTCAAATAGAGTTATGCTTGACCCACGACCATCTTCACGTAGGTTGCGTAAAATAATAACATTCAAATCACATCAAGATAATCATCAAAAGTTTTTTCAATCATAAAAAGTTTTAATTTTACAGATCGTTAAAATTCACGATGTCTCATCGGTTCTATGGGATGAAGGGTAACCGGATAAATCATCACAATGATAATTCATCACATCTTTAAAAAGTTATATAAAGTCATGGAAAGTGATGAAACAAAAACTTTATTGACTGGGTTATGTAGGTTAGGTTAGGTTAAAAAAAAATTTCATCGATTTTAATGACTTTATATCACTTTTTAGAAGACAACGTGTCCACTGTCCACTCCGCTGCCAAGTGGCGACAGAGCATCAATCATCTCGCTCATCACAACTAATTTTGTGTCGTCCAATGTCATCAGGCCGAATAATTATTGACGTATTTGCCTACGAAAATGAACAAAAATGCTATTTTATCTTCCCCGTGGATGAAAATAATATTTATTTGTAAAAACTTTAAAAATAACCTTGCCAAGAATATTATTTTTGTATCAATAAACAGGTCGTTAAGTTTTCAAGGATACAATAGACACAAGAGTAACTGAGAGACAACTGCTGTAGTCTTGATAATGATGATAATATTTTGAATGTGTCATTTTTGTGAAATATCACCTCAAGGGCGCTGAACAAAGCTAGAAAGCATCTTAAAATCTTCTAAAAGACTCCGTATTGTGTGAATCTACCGAACACGTCCTAGAAGAATGTCACCTTAATAATAATAATAATATTTGGAAGATTTATATCTTCTTCTTCTTCTTCGATGGCGCTACAGCCCATATCGAGCTTTGGCCTCCTGCAACAGTCGCCTCCAACTCCTCCTGTCCTCAGCGGCTGACTTCCAGTTTGTCACCTGGAGAAGCTGTGCTGCATCCCCTCTTACCTCATCTTCCCACCTCAGTCTGGGTCTTCCCACTTTTCTCTTTCCACCTGGGTGACCAGTCAGAATTCTTTTTGGGACGCGTGTATCCGGCATTCTCTGTACATGCCCAGCCCATCTCAGCCTGAGGAGTCTCATGTGTGCAGAGATGCTAGGGGCCTTATATATATCGTACAATTCTATATTGTGCCGGATACGCCACTGTTCGCCCTCTTTCACGGGTCCACATATTCTTCTCAGCACCTTTCTTTCAAAAGTATCCAGCATTTCAGCCATCTTTACCGTCAGTGTCAGCGCCTCACATCCATATGCCAATACAGTTCTTACAATGGTCTTATATATGGTTATTTTGATTTTTCTGTGGACACTACGTGACTTAAACACTAAGGTGGAGTGAAATATTTTTTTTGAGAATTTCGAAATCGACATAGTTGGGAAAGATGCTCCATATATTAACAATTACAACAAAAATAATTAAAAAAAAATATTCACAATACCTGGACATCGCCAAAGCTTTATATTTTATCATTTTCACGATTTTACCTAACTATTTATAGCTCATATACTCGAAATAAAACACACATAAAATTTGTATTTTACCATTTATTTTACAGATAATACATTCGTAGATTGTTAGAATGGAACAAATAGTGGAAATAAAAAATGTACATATATTATTTACCGCATTGAAAAACTTGAAAATTACAAATAATACAAAAAATACTATGAACGGTACTGCATTTTGGTGTTAAAAATAGGCATAAGGTGTCGTGACTCTAACCTTGTTTTTATTAATCCATCTCGCCTCAAGGGTCCACAAACAACGGCTGAGGCTTCTGTTACAATTTTCACACATCTCTCTGTAGCTTGAGTGTGGCAAGGAAAATTCTTTATCATTGGTAGTAGGTATGACATCCTCAATTATCGTGTGATCGGTAACGGCTTGAAAAATTGTCTCGTCACTTACAAATTTGGTTAGTGGTGGCTCGGTTATATTTTCCCACTTTATAACATCAATATAATCATCTGCTGAAAAATCAAAAACAGGCACTTTGAAGGTACGAATAAAGTCTGATTGCATTTTCATTTGCCGAGCTTTCAATATTCTTCTCAACGCCAACTCTCTTACGTATTTTCGGTTGTCGTTAAACATGGCTAACAATATATTTTCGTGATGCCCTAAAAAGCTATTACGCTGGATTACTGGATCAATAATATCTTTTAAATCACTGGGCAAATACCGTGAAAGCACTATTGTTTCGTGTAAATGCCTTGCACCGGAAAGACATAATGGTTTGGTCTTAATGTTGAACCACATAGGTGCGTAAACTGTTAATACAAATTTCGTTAAAGTTACCATATTTTTTATTGTTTTAGGGTAGAAATGTAAAGCCGAAGAATCCGATTCGCTGTAGTGAGCCACTTGGATTGTACAATTTTACCGGGATTTGTTTTTGATAAATTTTCATTGCAGAATCCGGAGTCAATAGTTTTACACATTTTCAGTAGATACAGCTGATCTGTACTTAAATCCTGTGTATTTGTCATACTTGGTAATGAACATTGAATGATTTTAAATTTAACGACAGGAAGTTGTTCACACTTATTTAAAGATTTACCAATAATTCCAGTGAAACTTTGCGGTCCAGTCGTGGTTCCGTCGATGTTCTCAAAGAGATTTCGCAAAATGAGTTCGTTTGCTTGTAATTGACAGACAATCCACTGTAAAAGGCGTTTGAGATGTGATTCCAGGCGACGAATAACACCTCATTTCTACCCCGTATTAACTGCAGTTCCGTCGCATCCAATTGCAACATTTTTTCCAAAACAATATCTTTCGAAGACAGTAATGAAATAATTCCATTACTTATTGCTTCAGATTTTCCGGTTTTTTATGAAATGTGTCCCATGTACTCGCTACCTGGTTCTTTTACTAAACTAACGTGTTCTTCAGTTATTATTTTTCGCCGGTTGTCTTCCATGCTTAAAGTTTTGTCCTTCCGTCCGTCGAAGTATAAACCAAATTGATTGGAATCGATTACTAACGGCTTACTAGTAAGGGCAGTTCTTTTCTTCATTTGAGCTCGACGAATTTTACTCCTATCCACAACGCGAGATGTATCGTTCTGTGAAATTAAGCCAACATCTTGTAATACAGCGAAAACAATTGCAGCTCCTGCTCGATCTGAAATACAATATCTGTCTATTGTTCTGGCCACAACAGGGAAGTCTTTCACCTCATGGTGAGAATTATTTGGTTATGCTTCACTTTGCATTATTTCTTGTGGAATTGAAGACGAAGCACATTTTTTGAGAGTCTAAAGTTTAAACTACAAGAAGGAATAGCGTCAGTACCCCGATCTACTAGATAATGTCTAGCGGATCGGAAACTTCGCCAAGATGATAGGCGATACACTTCACTCTGTTTGATCCGCATTTGGGGTAGAAGGATTCGTTGCTGTGGGAATAGTTTAACTGTTCCTACAGTCCTACTTTATAATTATTTTATAAAATAATAATGTAATTATATCATAGGTAATAAATAAACACTCAATTTTTTTTAAATAATTATAAGCATTTCTAAGAATCGGGAGAACATTATTGGTGTTTTCAGTGTTTTTATCAAAAATTCAAAGTGGTGGCGATGTCGTAATTATAAATAAATATTTTTTATATTTTTTATTTAAGATAAATACATAACGGAGCACCAATCCCGCGTATGCCGAATGTAATATTACGAAAAAAAAAATCTCCATACTAGACCGCTCCACCTTATTAAACACTGGCAGCAAAGAGAAGTATGTTTTGTTGGCTGCTGTGATTCTCCTTCTGATTTCTGCTGGATCCTCATTGTTCTCTGTCAGGCTGGAGCCCAGGTAGGTGAGTTGATCGACCACTTCATATGAGTAGTTGTCTTTAAATAGTGCACTACTTCTTCTTCTGTGTGAGGGGTTCCTGCTCTGTACCATCATTTTTGTTTTGTCAACATTAACTCGCAGTCCTACTTCCCGCGCCGCTGTTTCTAAAGGGAAGATTTATATAGCCTCGTTTTTGTGAATCCAGGACACTGTATGTACAATGGTCAAGAACGCTGTATCTACCTTATGTACCTTCACCAGACACTCCCGATGCCGTCAACTGAATATCCTCATAATAACCTCATCTTCCCACTCCCGATGCCGTCAACTGAATATCCTCAGAATAACCTCATCTTCCCACTTCATTTTTCCTCCACCATACGAAGAAGACCTGGATTCGAAGAGTTGGAAATCTTGTGCTGTGTTCACATAAAAATGATATATTTAATTTAATTCATTCAATTTTATCTTTTTGGGTAGCAAAATCGCCGCCGACCGCACTCAAAAAGTCGATTATAATAACCGGTGTTGTATTTGTGTTCACGGTCAAAACGTCTGTTGTTTTCTGGGTCGTTTAAACAATGTATTTCAAGGGAAAAGGTTTCGAATTATTTCATCTCCTTCCCTGCGGCCATTCGAGGTGACGCAATAAAGTGATAGGTTTTACAAATTAGTGATGGGCATAATCGATATATCTATCAGTTTCCGAAATATTTTAACAATACAATCGAATGATCTTCAGTGGTTGAATGACCGGTCAGTGGTTGAGTGGGCATAGCGCTTGGGTCTCACCCGAGCGTCGCGTGTTCGATTCCTCGGCTGGCTAAGTCCTCCATCACAACACAAGCAACATTTTCGGCTTTCTGTGGTGGTAGTAGGAGATTTTCAAACATTGTTGGGTTATTCGTAACCCGGGAATGTTTGTCTTTCTTTTTAAAAAAAAAAAAAAAATCTTCATATTATTTTTATTTTATTTTATTGATTTATTGTGAAAAACAGTATATTCCATTTACATTTCACAAATAACAGTTTATAAATTACAGTTTATAAGAAGTCTGCTCGGGCCAGTTATTGTTGCATAGTATTTGGTTCGAGTTGTTTCCCGCCCGCGTTCCGCGCGTTTACCTACATCAAGTCAGTTGTTTAAGTAACCGCGCCGCAAGTGCAACCGCTTTCCGCATAACCTATCTTGAGTTATTAAAACCACCGCGCCGCGCTAAAAACGGCAAATGTTATACCGCAAATATCGCCGTGAAATAGTGCATAAAAATAGCAATCTATAACGCATTGAACCATTTCGCAAAATCCAATATCACTATTCCCTTTCCTTGACCTCCTCCAATACTAACAATTACCCCCACCGGTGATTAAAGCAGAGCAAAGTGGAAGGTGCCGACAGTTTGGAAATATTGGTAAGTCGATCAAACAATATCACAAAATACGCAATTACAGTCCATTCACGCCGCAACATTTGGTCCTATTCGAGCCGCATTATTTAAATTGAGAATTACATTTTGGTAATTCAAGAACCATATTTGTTCCTATTCAATCGCAAATCGCATTCATTTTGTGTAAGAATTCAGTTAGCAATACTCGCCCGCTATTTGAAATTACATGCCTAGGTATAGGTACTCTTTGATATTTTGGGTAATTAAATTATTTATCGATGTTGTTGTAGCAAATTTATTCGGTGCAAATCGCAAAGATATTCCAGCGTAATATATTCGTCTATGTATTAATGCCAACCTAAGTACGTACGTAAACATCGCTTGAGTTTATGGCACAATATATTTAATTATTTGGAAAATAACTTCTCCACTATAATTCGTCAGTACAAATTGTCGCCCAGTACACTTGTGTTTCTTGCGCATTATTTTATAAATAATTAAACTTTTAGTTTGCAAATAATTCTAAAAATGGAAGACAAACTAAAAAGACAATTAGTTTTACTAAAAGGGAAAAGAGATATTATTCTAAAAAGGGTTCAAAATTTAGTTTTGCTTGCAAATAATTTGCCAATCAATTTCGACGCGTCACGCTCAGGTGAAGCATTTATGTCCGAATCTGAAAGTATTTTAGAAATTAAAAATAAATTTGAATTAATTATTGATCAAATTAACGAGAATACTCTTACGTCAGACCCGAATTCTGAACCAGATTATTCAAGCTGGGAACAGTTTGAAGAATTATACACACGTATTATTCGCGCACGAAATAATTTAAAACCAAATTTAGCTACAAAACCGCAAACATCTACATCTGCATGTGCTGCTACGACTAATAATAATAATTTTATTAAGTTACCCGCTATAGAATTACCTACGTTTGATGGACGGATGGAAAATTGGCACCTATTTTATGAAACATTCAAAACAAATGTTCATTTAAATTCACAACTATCTGATTCGCAACGCGTACAATATTTAATTGGAAAATTAACTGGAACCGCGAAAAATGTTACGTCAGGTTTAGTGCCAACTGGAGACACATATAAAATAATCTGGGATACGCTAGTCAATAAATATCAAGATAAGCGATCTCTTGCCACTTATTACCTGAATAACATATTTCATTCAAAAACCGTAGCTCACAACGCAAACAATCTGACAGTTTTTATAGAAAAATATTCAGCATCTATCGCCGCACTAAAACAATTGGGAATAGAAGACCTTTCGGATTTTATATTACTACAATGCGCTTTGCAGAAGTTAGAGTCGCAAACTGCACAAGCATTTGAGCTCTCAGTTCGAGAAATTGAGATTCCCACCTGCAAGCAATTGGTGTCGTTTGTGCAAGATCAGGTCAAAATTCTGCAACGAACTTCAACAACTCGTGGACCTAACACCGCCAACACACATTCAACCAGTTCCGGTGGAACTGGTCGCACAGCTCAACTCCGCACACATCATACTTACACAAGTACGCAATCAAAATGCCTTTATTGTCAAAATGAGAACCACACGCAACTGTACACTTGTACACAATTTTTAAAATTATCACCAAAGGAAAGGTTTTCCTTCGCAAAGGAAAAATCTTTGTGTTTTAATTGCTTGAGCCCGCAACATACATCTACAAAATGTAAATCAAAAGGCACTTGTCATAAGTGTCATGGCAAGCACCATACTTTTCTTCATTTTGATAAACCCAGTCAAGCAAACGCCTCCACATCCAATGGAGAAACTCAACCTAACGATGCAGAACCGCCGATATGTACTATGTCAGCAACCACGCGACAAGGGGCAACCACTGAAGTTCTTGCTACCGCCAAAGTTAACACTGTTGATCGAAACGGTGAAGAGAATACCGTCCGCTGTCTTCTAGACCCAGGCTCACAAAAGCATTATATAACTTCACAATGTTGTGAAAAATTAGGCCTGGCAGTCAGTTCAGGAACGCGCTTCGCAGTCCAGGGTTTAGGTGGCAAAACGCAATCAATAAGAGGAAGTGTCACATTGACAATTCAATCTAGGATTGATCCCTACTTCAAATACTCCATAACCGCTCTAGTTTTAGAAAAAATTACCGCTCATTTACCTACTTGCAAGGTGGACTTGACGTCATATAAATTTATAAATGTTCCGCTGGCAGACGACACCTGGGCAATACCAGGCCCAATCGATTTGCTAATTGGCGTCAGTCTGTTCTCTCAACTGTTGCTACCAAATAAGATAATCACCCCCGGTTTTCCAGTCGCGATTCAAACCACATTAGGTTATGTTTTTATGGGTGACGCCCCAGTAAATTCTCAACCAAACACCGCATTCACTTTCTGCGCTACGCACGAAATTGAGAACTTAATGCAAAAATTCTGGGAAATCGAAGATATTGGTTCGGAACCAGTTCACAGCCTCGAAGAAAAAGAAGCTGAAGACATTTTTAAAGGCACCACAACTCGCCTCGAGGACGGTTCTTATGAAGTGGCTTTGCCATTCAAAAGCAACCCTTGTGACTTAGGTGATTCATTGCAAGCTGCGCAAAATCGGTTTTACTCACTAGAAAGAAAATTTAATCATCTGCCAGAACTAAAACCGCTTTATGATGAAGTAATAAGAGAACATATTCATAAAGGTTATCTGTCCCAGGTGGAAGCCTTACCGTCAGAAAACGCATACTACATCCCGCATCACGCAGTTAGGCGTGAAGATAAATTGACAACAAAGGTGATAGTGGTTCTGGACGCAAGCGCAAAGACAAAAACTGGTTTATCTTTGAACGATATTTTACACACGGGACCAAGCCTACAGAATGATTTATTTTGCATTCTTCTGAATTTACGCCTTTTTCCTATCGCAATATCCGCAGACGTTCGTCAAATGTATTTATGTATAAATGTTCGCAAAGAAGATCGTCGTTATCAACGAATTTTATATAGATTCGATCCGCAAAAGCCGCTTCAGGCTTACCAATACAATCGCGTAACATTCGGTCTTAAATGTAGTCCGTTCTTAGCCCTTCGAGCAATCAAACAATTAATGTTAGATGAAGGCGCTCGCTTCCCTCTTGCAAGGGATATTATTAATAGAGATGTTTATGTAGACGACATCGCTAGCTCTGCTTTAAATGAGCAAGAAGCTATCCGCGCGGCTGAAGAGTTGATTGAGCTTTTCCAGTCAGGAGGTTTTCAACTCGCTAAGTGGGCATCCAATTCCAGCACAGTTTTAGAAAACGTTCCATTGGAACTTCGCCTGTCGCAAAGTGTAACTTTCGATAATGATGCATCGCTAAAAATCCTTGGGCTACGATGGCATCCTTCGGATGACATTTTCGCATTTGAAGTTACTCCAGACAATCGAACTTGTACGAAACGCAATATTTTATCATCTGTCGCTAGACTCTTTGACGTGATGGGTCTAGTAGCACCTATAATTGTACAAGCCAAGCTTCTAATAAAGGAGCTGTGGAATTTGAAAATCGATTGGGACGAAATCCCACCCGCAAGGATATCACAACAGTGGCAGCAGTTCAACGCGGAATTGCCGTCAATATCGTCGATTCGTATTCCACGTCATATAGGAGTCACTGAAGGATGCACGTTAATACTTGTTGGATTTGCGGATGCCAGCGAAAAGGCATATGGAGGAGTGGTATACGCTCATGTGACCACTCCTGATAACCGAATTAAGGTTCAATTAGTTTGCGCAAAATCAAAGGTAGCGCCGCTAAAAATCGTTTCCTTAGCACGCCTAGAATTATGCGCTGCATTATTGTTATCGCACCTGTTAAAAAAGGTAATTGATAATTACTCCGCTAGGTTTACTATTCATTCAACATTTGCCTTTTCTGATTCGACTGTAACTTTAAGTTGGATTCATTCATCACCTCACCGCTGGCAAACCTTTGTTGCCAATCGCGTAGCAAAAATACACGAAAATTTAAACAGTAGTCATTTTTATCATGTCGCAGGTGCTGATAACCCTAGCGACTGCCTGTCAAGAGGTATGCTACCATCGCAATTGATAGCAAATGACATTTGGTGGAATGGTCCAAAATGGCTTTGCCAGCCGCATTTCGAGTGGCCTATTTCACCATTTAAGCACGCAAATTCAGAACAGTTACCGGAATTGAAACCCAATCAGTATGAACAGCCAACCACTTTTGGCTTGTGCTCTCGTGTAGCTGATCCACCCGAAATGAAACCTAAAACCGATAATCGCCTCAAGACAATCGTGTCACCTTTATTATGCACATTGGCTTCTCGCATTCATTCGTGGTCGAAATTGATTCGAATTGTCATTTACGTGTTTCGCTTCATTAGGAAATTGCCGCGTAAATTTGAGTTAAGCCATATTGACATTGCAGAAACCGCTATTATAAAGGCAGTTCAGCAAGTACATTTTTCCGATGATATGAAGTCAGTGAACGATGGCAAGAAAGTACGGCAAGTTCTTGCTAAATTAAATCCATTTATTCAGGACGGTCTCCTAAGAGTAGGAGGCAGATTGAGAAACGCCGAACTCGAATTTGATAGTCGTCATCCTATTTTATTACCCGCTCATGATCATATAGTTGATTTAATAGTAGATTATTACCACACTAAGAACTTGCATACGGGACCCACCTTACTTATGTCTCTGTTGAGGCAAAGGTTTTGGATACTTTCTTCGCGCAATTTGATTCGGAAACGCGTGCATCAGTGCAATACATGCTTTAGAGTCAATCCCAAACCGCAATTCCCAATAATGGGAGATTTACCCGCTTGCCGCGTCCGCGAAGCTAAGGCCTTTCTGCACACGGGGGTCGACTACGCTGGGCCGCTTCAAATAATCCCGCATAGACGTCGGGGTGTTAGAAGCCAAAAGGCATACATTTGCTTATTTATCTGTCTGGTGACCCGCGCGGTTCACATTGAACTCGCTTCAGACCTCTCGACCGAAGTCTTTCTCAACGCGTTCAAACGTTTTCTATCCCGTCGAGGGCCTGTAAATGTAATGTATTCTGATAATGGGACAAATTTCGTAGGAGCTAAATCGCATTTGAAGGCTTTATTCGAACTTTTAGAGTCACCGGACTACAAGAAAGAATTCTCAGAAAATTTGTTGGAAAACCGTATCGAGTGGAAGATGAATCCTCCACAAGCACCCCACTTCGGTGGGATCTGGGAGAGTAACATTAAGTGCATTAAATGTTACTTAAATAAAGTTGTGGGTACATCTCTTCTCACATACGAAGAGATGCAAACGGTTCTTCATCAGATTGAAGCTATTCTAAATTCACGCCCATTATCAGTGCTCAGCGTTACCGATGTTTCGGCTCCATTGCCTTTGACACCCGCGCATTTTTTAACGCTCACTCCATTACAATCTTTACCCGCTGCTGATTTGTCAGATGCGCCAGTAAATTTGCTGCAACGAAAACATCTTGTCGATCGTCTCGTCCAGACTTTCTGGAATCGATGGCGAATGGAGTATCTGAACACGCTGCAATCGCGTCAGAAATGGAATACAAATTCGAATCCAATAACGAAAGGCACCGTGGTAATAATTAAGAGTGACAATATCGCACCACTACAATGGCCTATTGGCGTAGTGGTAAACGTCCACCCCGGCGTAGATGGGGTGATCCGCGTTGCGGACGTTAAGACTAACTCCGGAACATATCGCAGGGCAGTCGTTAAACTCTGTCCCCTGCCTACACAATAACTTTAACGTTATCTTAGATTTAGTTAATTTAGAATTTAGTTCTACCGCGGGTTCAGTATTGTTTATTGAATCCTTTCATAACGTGTTTTTGTTTTTCATTTTTTTTCTTTGTTGTATTAGTTACTTTGACCATTGGTCAAGGCGGGGGCATGCTCGGGCCAGTTATTGTTGCATAGTATTTGGTTCGAGTTGTTTCCCGCCCGCGTTCCGCGCGTTTACCTACATCAAGTCAGTTGTTTAAGTAACCGCGCCGCAAGTGCAACCGCTTTCCGCATAACCTATCTTGAGTTATTAAAACCACCGCGCCGCGCTAAAAACGGCAAATGTTATACCGCAAATATCGCCGTGAAATAGTGCATAAAAATAGCAATCTATAACGCATTGAACCATTTCGCAAAATCCAATATCACTATTCCCTTTCCTTGACCTCCTCCAATACTAACAATTACCCCCACCGGTGATTAAAGCAGAGCAAAGTGGAAGGTGCCGACAGTTTGGAAATATTGGTAAGTCGATCAAACAATATCACAAAATACGCAATTACAGTCCATTCACGCCGCAACAAAGTCAGTACATACATTTATTTGCATGGGTAAATACATCAATACTATCTGATTAAACAGATTTGTTAAATAGTATGCTTATTGCCGTCTTAAATTCTCTTTGGTTCAAATTGAAAATGTCAATCACAGAAGAAATGTGATTTAACAAAGTAGTTATTCTCCCCAAAGGCATGATCATTGGTAGGTTGGTCCTGCCCCTTGGAAAAATAAATAATCTGTGCTGTCTAGCTCTGATGAAATTATCAGGGACATAAAAAGAAAATCGTTCCAGAATATCTGGATTGCAAATGTGCCCATTTAGCAGCTTGTGCGCCACTAACACCATTGCAATATTTCTCCTAACGTCTAGACGTTCTATCCCCAGCATTCCGGCAAGAAAATCAGAGGGATACAATAAAGGGTAATATCCGAACTCTCGCATGTAGAGGTATCGCATAAACCTTTTTTTGCACCTTTTCTACATCATTTGAGTAAAGGGCATCTTCGGGTCCCCATATTATCGATCCACTCTCAAGAATGCTGCGAACCAGAGTAAAATAAAGCATTTTTATGACTGCCGTATTCGTAAAAGATTTCGAATTACATATAACAAAACCCAGCATTCGCATTGCATTATCTTGTTTTATGTATTCTCAATTGTTTTGAATTCCCTTTGGGTTGATGACTCTCGTTTCTCGGTGGGCGGGGCAATATTCGAGAGGACAGAAAGTCATTGTAGTGGGTTGGAGGGAAGTGTTTACATATCAGTGTTAGACGTCGATCTTTCGTGTGTGAGCACTTCGAGCCCACATTGGAGCACAATATAGAGTAGGAGCAAGTATCATAATATTAATTTATAGCAGCGATTCAGCAATTAGTGGTTCGCGGACCCTCACGGATAGGTCCCCTGGGTAGGGATGGCTGACATATAACCCGCATGTCGATTCAATTTTAGTGACACGCTCGCTTGCAATCTCTTATTTTGGTTAATAATATGAATAAGATCTCGCAACTTACTCGTACTACTCTTTGGCATGTTGATCATTTAAGGCTATCGCACACACTGGGCAACGGATCGGCACCGCCTCGCCTCATTTCACTAGCTTGTCCGAGGCGAGACGAAGCCGTTACGATGCTTATTGTGTGCGTTGCTCTATGGAGTTTCATACCTACGAATAATTCTGAGCAGCTCGAGCTGAGGCATGCTGATCTGGTGCCGGTTTGGTATGTGTGCGACAATCTTTAGTCGTCTGCTACTTAGTGCGGTGAATTAAATAAAATAATAATGTACACGAAAGAGGTTCCGCCCTGGTTTGCCAATTTGGTGATGAGCTACGCAACACACAAGGCTTATATATTGGCTTATTTGTAAAACATTGAGAACTGCTGCTCTACGTCATTGTTAAATAAACACTGATTTGTTTTGTATACACAACACTTGTAATAATAATAGTTCTTTAGGGATTCTAGCGATAGCACTATTGTATGCAATTAGCAAATTTACATAATTAATTATCTACAATTTCCTTATCGCACTTATAAACAAAGAGTTAATCGAGTCCGAAGGCAACAGCTAAATGAGCCCGGAACGCCTTCGATTAATGCCGAGTGCACTTATTTAGTTCCGCGACAAAACAGAACAGTGATAAAACTGAACATATGTTTATTTACTTATGAATTTAGTTTATTTTAAAACATTATTTGATAATGTGGGCATCACTGGGTGCTTTATCGGTGCTGAGGCCCTCATTTTAAATTACCTTCAGCCATAGACATATGAATATTAGTAGACCTGCCCTAAGTGATTAAAAGCGTATTATCCCCACTCCCCATACCGGTTCCATTGGAGCCGGCTGGGCTCGCGTATGGCCTCAAGTGAAATTTGAAAACGTGACGTCATCATTCTTGTGCGAACTATGGTCGAGGCATCATCGGTTCATTTTACGAAATAACACGGCAAAATGTTGACTTGTGATATGAAAACTTGTAAAAATAGATGTGAAAAAGAGAATAAACCCAATTGTCGTATTACATTCCATAAGTAAGCATTATTTTACTTTATTTTAAGCTTATTCACACCGTATTATATGGATCAGTTTTAGAAACATAAATCACATCACAATGTAGCGATTCTCAAGTGTGCTCATCGTTGTTTACTGGGGTAAGTAAATTATGAAACATTTGTAAAAGTGTCTTAACTAAATACTCCGAAACTAACTACGACTCTGCAAACAGAAGAAATTTACTTTGCCGAATTTGGACTTCGCAAATTAGTTCATAACGTGGCGAGTAATTTGCGCTCCCATGTAAAAATGTCTATTCATTCAAAAGCAGATTTTACTTTTAAGAACTAAATGGTGATATTATAATGCGAGATGCCTATTTACTGTCAGATTGATTTATTGACGAATCACAGTCAGCTTAACCCCCTTCGTTCTTCAACAGTTGATTTTACCCCTCGCCATTATCTTCTCGTCTATTAATTCCTATGTCTGTACCTTCAGCGAATAAATAATAAAGGCGGTAATGAAAAAATAGGAAATATTATAATACCAGCTGACGTGTACCCGGTGTTGCTGGGGTTTATCCTTAGGAGATAGACATATACCATCCCGGATTTTTCTGTAGGCCTTTTTAAGATATACAATTCCGTAGTACATTATTTTGATGCATCTCATAAGGTTTAGCCAGCATTAGCAATGTAGTGCCCGAAAATATATTTTTACGACTTGATTATAAAACATCGATTTTTCTCTACTTTCTATAAATATAATATAAATGTTTCATATATGTAAACCTTCCGAAAGAAATTCTATAAACGATAGTGAAAACTCTATCAAAATCCGTTGCGTAGTTTAGAAGAACTAAGCGCACAAACAGACAGTCGCGGATAACGACTTTATTTTATACTGTTTAGAGATTACCAGTTTCGGTTGTGTATGTGTGTATATTGTGTATTGTGTCGGTATGTGTTTTATTATTTTAATATATGAAATTGGGGTTGTAGTGCCTTTTTTGTTATTTAATCCCGTTGTTAATTTTGTTTGTGTAATGTTTTTTGTCTCCCTCATTTATTGTATCATTGAAGAAAAGTAACGAAAAAACATATCTAACCTTACCTATTATTTTATCGCGTTCTATTTTATCGTGTTACTATTCTGTTTTATCCGTTAACCCACTAATTTATATCTAACGACTGTTTTCTTTTACTCATTATATGGTTATTGCCCCACTGAACAGAGGTTTACCAATGATGTAAAGGTCAGATTGCAATCTTTTGCATTCTCTGGTTAGGTACTTTTATCTTTGCAGTTTCGGGACTAAGGTCGGGTTGTTTAAACCTCGGTCACTTTTGATCGTATATCAAGGCTCTTTTCAGCTTTTGATCAAATTGTGGAGAGTCATTAAGTATAACAACGTGTTTGTTATGCTTACCGCTGAAGAAAAACAAATCATATTATTTTTCATAACAAACAAAACTAGGTCGCTTCCTACCTTCCTACCCATTTGCTTCCAAGTTTAGAGTGACTCTGAAGATATTGGAATATATGCCTCGTGTGAATGCTTCTTATTGACAATGTTACCATAGCTTTCGACATGTCAAGCAAAACGAAACTTGTGTTATCGCGAGGAGTCACCGAGATGCTCGGCGCATTTTATCATTATTAGGATGTGTTTATAGCTTTTGTAATAGGAGGATAGTAATTGACTGAGCTTAGCGAAGTCCTTTTTTGGCTCGACCGTTTGGCATTTTATCTGTCTGTAAATTTGGTTGTACGTTTCCGATTTCCGAATCTGCTGCATCCACTTTATTATTCAAGCACACCTTACTTTGATTATATGGATAATTTTCTCTAGGTGGCGAACTTTGTCTATAAAATTGAAAATATACTCCATCCACTTTATTATTAAAGCAAGGTTTACTTTGACTAGATGGCTAAGTTTGATCGAGATGTTATTTTAATATTATGGTTCCTACCTGCCTGAAGAATGTTTGAAAATAGAATTGTCATGAGACAGTGACGTATCTTTGGACAAATTATATAATTCCATATTTGATTTATTTTCAATGTTACATACAATATTATATCGTTTATAATTAAGTAGGTAGGTCTTTAAGTACCTACTTACAAATCTTGTTTTGAAATTAGAAACATCCTTTTTTGGTCGCGAGGTCTACTGTTCACAGAACTACTGGTTTCAGAGATTTTGGTTTTACCCAAAGATATTAGAAGAAGGAGATATGCTATGTTGGCCGCCGGACCGTAGCCGGAGTACTACCTAATTAGGGTACTTTGAACGGTATCGGGACGTGTACGCACAGAAATCTGTTCTATGTATTAGTGTGGATACCTTAGCGCAAGCGAAGGTGTGCAGTAGTATTGGTGAACAAAACCGGCGACACTCGGCAAAACAATTCCACTCAGTACGAACTTCTCATAGCACATCTCGTTCTTCTAATATCTTTGGTTTTACCCGTGTTGGCAACGGTTGGGTTAAATAAAATCGATCGCTAGTCAAGGCACTCCCTGACGACATACGTAGAAAAAATTCCATTTAGGTTACATGATTAAGTTGACACTTTACACGGAGGGTTGAGTTACGTCAAGTTGAGTAATGTCACAAATGTTAAAATCCATACTTTTTAGGCTCTAGAAGGCGTTGGTTCTGGTTGGTTCCATAATAAGGCCAAATGTTAGGCACCTTGAAGATGGGGGAGGGGGGTTCCCTTCGTCGTGGATGGGTTACGTTTTAGGTTGTAGATTGACACTTTTTGCTTAGGTACTTTCAAGAATTACCATGTACATCCTGTTTCGCGGTTTTTGTTTCTCATCACGCTGTTTTCACTCAGGGGTAGGCAGAGAGGACGGACCGCCAAACAACTGTAAATTGTATGTCTTATTCCTCCTCACTAGGGTGATCTGTGCGGATGCGGACTAAAGTTATTCATTTTGTTTTATTAGTTTTCTATGTCGTTTTTAACGTTTTTTTATTAATCTCTTTCAGCCAGATTTTAATTCTTGATTTGTAACCATTCAAATTTTCTATTCGCTTTATATCAGGGGGAAGGATGTTGTGGAGTTTCGTCGCAAAATAAATATAATTTCTTTGTCCGAATGTGGTTTTATGACCTGGAATATTTTTTTATGTCATTGTGATTTGATCTTGTTTGATGAATACGCGGTATTGTAGAGGATTATATTTGTTGTACATTTGGTACATCAAAACTATTGAAAATTTCAATTTCATTATTATGCTGAAATAGGCCAATCCATGAGAGTATAGCGCAAGTGTGTCAGCCCCAAAACTTCGGTATGAAAATTAGATACATACCTAATCTGTTTTCTTTTAAAAAGTTAGATTTGAAAACAAAAAAACTGTTTGTACGGGAAAATTGGGCAATTAATGTTAGTTATGATGATATATACGAATAAAAGTACATTATTTGAAGACCAGGCTAATTTGTTCGCTTTTGTAAATAACTCAAATGGTCTCACAGAAATCGTTCTTCGTCTTCCTTATTGTTTTAGTTAGAAATATGATGTAAACTCTGTTAGAAAGAGAAAACACCATGCTTTATATCCACAGGACAATTAAAAAGCGCACTTCGTGAATATTTTACTAATTATTTTTATATGAAGCAACAAAAAAATGAGGTGACAATAACGTTTATAATACATTTGTCTAATAAATTTTTAAAATTATTATCAGTAATTTTAGTTACAAAAAACGTAAAGCCATTTTAATTATTTTTTAATGTTTGCATTCAAAATTTTAATATAAAAATATATTTTACTTATTTTTAATTATAGAATATGAGAGCGTATTTTATCACCTTTCAAAAACAGTTTTTAGTTTTCGGATACGTTTAGAAATATTCCATTTATTTGGATTTTACTGCAAAGCGGAAATACTCCGACCATCTAACAGAATGTGGCTGAGGCCTGAGGAGTTAGACGAAGTTGGTCGAAGACATTGACAGTTGACAGGGACTGGTGAAATTAATCTTTCCCGATTGAGCTATGTTGCGAAATTGTTGCTCTACTATGTAAACCAGTAGGTACCTACCTACATTTAGTCTCCACAGAAAATCCATAATTTTCGGAACGAGTATGTAGGTAAATCCCTCGAGCAAACAAGTACCTTTGGTTCGGGTGGCTAGGTGCTTAGTAGGCTCACCTTTCGTGGCTGGATAAGGTTTAAATTCGTATACGCTAAGCGGTTGGGTTAAATGGAACTTTTTTTCCGTTTAAATTTGTTTGGAAGGCACTTCTAGTGTTATATTCTTTATTCTATACAACAGAACTAGCATTTGAAAATTTACCCATTACGCTGATATGTGTTTTACGACCTTATATTTATATTATAGTAGTAGTAATTACACTAAAACTGCCTACAGACCATCCGATTTCATCCGCACTAGCTGAAGGAACCAGGCTCAAAAGTACTGTCGTCCGACCGCCTTTTTCTTTAGCCAAGTCCATTTTCCAATCCATTTCCACAAGTTTCCTACAAATCGGATAGGTCTGTAGATCTCTTTACCTTTGAATACGCGCAGAGAGAGATAATGAGTTACACAAGAGTTATAGCTAAGAACGTACGGATTTCAAACAAGGCGTGCAGCATAAATAAATATCAGGAAAACGACTTGAATGTGAATACCACACAATGGTACCACTGCTCAGAACAGATCTATCAAACAAGTTACTTACGGACATTGTACAGAGATGCTGTAAATGTTACAAGATAAGGGCGTCCAAAAAACAAATCTCCCAGTCTAAGGCTGCCTTAATATAGTATATAAGTTTTTTTCCCGTAAGTCGCTCACATAAGTGACTTATGGCAAAATTACCAAATGTTAACGACAATGTTAAGTCTCTTACTGTAATTTATAGCAAGTTACAGAAGTCGTAAGAGGCGTAAGTTTTTGACAGGTCTAATCGGGTCTGCGCAAACTTCCAACAGTTTATCAAATCAGTTGGATAAGTTGAGACGCTTACTGTGAGAAATGTTACCTAAACGCGCCATTGCGCGAGATGTCAAAAATTAAAAGACAGGTTTTCGTAGGATTTTTTTCCTATGAAAACTAGTATTATTTATTATGTAAACCAAAATATGATTAGGAAAGTGGATATAAGTACACTATTAACTCCCGAAGACAATATAAAACACACTAGATAAAACTCAAACAACAGAAAGAAAATTTTATGATTCCAAAAAGCGAGTAATTTTCGTTTTATCGGTGATTTTCAGGTGGAAAAAACTTTCTGAAAAGGAGCATCCTTATTATTAATTATCGGTCCAATCCTTTCTAATCTCACCGTTTCTGTTTATAACATTACGTATTTGAATTTGAAGTCGGTTGCTGTCATCTGGCTGTCATTCGGATAAAATTAAGAAATCCATGAGAATTGTTTCTCTCAAGCCTTCTAATCCAACATTTTATTTAGGTCTTTATTGACAAAATCGCGTAAATTTGACAGCAGCAAATCGTTGTTTACAAGAAGCTATCTTACCGCAAATAAAATTACGGGTGTAGCTTTCGCTGTGAGCACTAACGTAAGTTAAACTTCCGAGAGCATTAATTACCATAAGTTGGATGCATATGCAAATATTCATTTGAGTAACTTATCAAAAACTTACGGAAGTCATACATTTTAAAGCCATCCAAAGGAAAATGTTTAGAAATTGTCAACATAACATGATTATCGCAAACATCAACTACGAACTATGACTATGATTCAAAACAAATTTTAATAACATTTTTTTAATCATAGTGGGCTGTCCGTACCTTGGCATCTGTCAGCAATCGAGTATTGAGTGTTGCCAGCCAAAGAGTCTAGTCTGCGCGATAGTGTCGATTGCGTGATGCCATCTCCACGGTGCGGTCACGCCAGCAAGTCTGACGGCGGTGGTCGGGTCCAATTCTCACGGATTGATGTGTGGGGAATGGGAATGCGCGGCCCGCGGCACTCTACAATCTCTACATTGCAGCAGTACCTAACTACGTGCACCGAGCCGCGTAGGACTTAGACACCGAGTACCACCTACCTACCATCGCTCGGAGAGTTGTTATGGCAGTGCGTGAGAACCGTCCCGTCACCTAGTCTCTCGTGTCGGCATCATTCCTCTTGACACGACTTAAGGGTCGCCTTTAATATAAGTTATATTACGTCAAGCAGTGTTTGGTTCCTCCTTTCCCATCGTCAATTTATACCACGCTTTCGTGGACTCGTTCCTCTCAAATTTGTTATGTGACGATGAGCCTAACGTATAAAAAAATTGCATACTTTTGATATGATACCTATATATATATAAGGTTTCTAAATTTGTCAATAGATGGGAGCTATGTTTCAATAAAAATTTTAAATTCTTAACACGGAGAAAACTTAAAAATCGTATCAAATCATTCGTATTCCGGTTAAAAACGGGACTGCTGGCCTTTAACGGATAAATTGAAAGATTTCCTAACAAACTATATTATTTAATTTCTGTATGAACATGACAAAAATCCCGGCTCCATTCCCCCTTTAAGTTACCCTCTCCTCGCACCTTAGGTAGTCTACAGAGTGACGTAAGAATCGCTCCCCTTGAGTATGAGATTTAAAGATTTTTTTTTAAAGAAAGACAAACATTCCCGGATTACCACCACCACAGTAAGCGGAAAATTTTGCTTGTGTTGTGAAGCAGGACTTAGCCAGCCGAGGAATTGAACAACGACGCCTGGGTGGAACTCAAACGCGATGTAAACTCAGTCACCGACCGGTCTCGGAAATATTTAAATGTTTAAGATAGCACGAGGGATATTTCAATGTTTTATGGTTTTCTGCATTTTCCAAGTGGCCTGTTGCCATAACAGCACTCTTTCCGAAAATTATGGATTTTCTGTGAAGACTAGAGATAAGTACCTACTGGTTTATAGAGTATAGCAATTTAGCAACCTAGCTCAGTTGGGACGGGTTAATCTTACCAGTTATGAAAACTGTCAACTAGCTACTCCACTTCGACCTACTTCTTCTTAACTCTTCAGGTCTAGTGCGGATGGAATCGGATGGTCTATAGGCAGCTTTAGTGTAATACTACCTCTATAATATAAATAGATCGATTATTCGAAGAATTTCAAGTGCCTTCATTTAAAGATCTTTATACTAAAAATGCATTAATTCAAATCATAAAAGAAAAAGACAAGTATCAATTTCTAACTGAAAACCGTACTCGACTTAAATATATTTTTCCATGCCCAAAATTAAACACTTCCTTTGCACATAATTATTACACTTACCGGGCAAGAATTTTTTTCAATCTACCTGAAGAAATTAGAAACATTAATGATAACATCCAAATAATAAACACGGTGAAAAAATATTTTAAAGACAAACTTACAAAAAATAAAAATGTTTCCAATTGAATTAATCTTAAGAATAACTCATCTCAATTAGTTTCCTTAAGTAACATTCAATTCTTCAAATAAGTTTTAAATTATTTTACTTTTAATTACTTACTTACTTTAATAAAACAATGTACACTCCTCTTCCAGCCACAAGCTAATGCTTCTATGGAAGAGGGGTCTTGAAATATTTGATCATATATTGTAACAAATAAACAATAATTTACTTATATAATAAAATAAAAATAAAAAAAAGGTCGTACAACATCTATCCACGTAATGGGTAAATTGTCAATTGCTAGTTCTGTTCAATAGAATCAATAATGTAATAAGTTCCTACCAAATAAATGTGATGGAAAAAGCTCCATTTAGCGTTCCGCCTCACTTACACTCTCTTGAAATCGTTTGAATTTCGAAAACACAACGCAATAGGCCCAAATTGGTCAAATATTTGGATTGAGAAACACGCCCGTAAGAAGAGTTTTTCCCTGTGTATTAACAGTACATAATACACAACAACTACTGTTGACTCTGACAATACTATTGATTTGGTAAGCCACTCTGATCCTGAAAAAACCCTCTCGATTCGATATAGATTCCATCATCTTTGAGAGAAACTTTTATAGCATAGACTTCAGGTTTTCATAAACATATTTCAACGAGGTTGCTCTGGAGAACTAGGGTTCCTGATCACTTTGTACATAACCATAGGACAAGCCAAACGAATTCTTAATTTTTTTGAACACAGTTGACATTTTTGAATGGTCGTTTTACTACTAGTTCTTATGCTCAAAAGCTTAGCTGTGGAATAATTTACCGGTGTTTGTTTTTCCTCCCATATTACAATATGGTTCACTCGTACTTTCTAAACAGACACTCTGCTTTGTGCAGCATTCTTAAATATGATTATACGGCCTGAAAGACATCCTCTCTCTCTCTCTCTCTCTGGTTTCAATCCTGGGATTGGTTTGCAGCAATTTCATCTAATCTCCTCTTCCAATCTTCCCTGTCTTGTGCGGCTCTTTTGACTTCTGCATATGATGAGCAGCGCACGTCCACCAGCAGGTCCTCCAGGTACTCTCGGCGTGGGCGTCCCCTAAGACATCCTACGTTGAATTAATTTAAAAAATGCTAATTTGTATCATTAATAGTACACAACTAACTAAATCTAATCCTGTACATTTCGCAAGTGCTCCCCACGGTTGAATTAGGCAACCACTTCTGGTCTCGAGCCCCAAAATGACTGAAAAACATCATTGATTTTGTGCAGAAACGTGCAGTTCTTTTGATAGATTCTCCAATCGTAACAAACGGATTGCAATCTTCAGAGCACATGCTTCGGGCGGGAGTGATGTCCTTGTTCTACAGACATTTCAATGGAAGATGCTCCGGGGAACTAACGCCATTGATCCCTTGGCACCGGTGCACATTGCGGGAACACCCCAAATGCGAATATTTGTACGCTGGTCCACGAGACCGGATCGTTTCTACGACTCATTCTTGAGTTCAACAGCTCGATTGTGGAATGATTGCCCGCCTCTGCGTTTCCTCTCTCCTATAACATGGGTTCAAGACCCAGATTCACCCATCATTTTCCTCAAAAAGACCCTCCACACATCATTCCCAAAGAAGACATACCAGTGTAGAGTTTTTTATTTAAAAAAAATGTTTCAACACAAGGGAGGAACAAGAAGGTTGGAAACACTTCACTGTTTCCCTCCACATTTCCTATACATACGAAATTTGGCACAAGATTTTTTTATTGTTGTTTAACTTCCTTTTCTACGACTTATTTTTGTTTCTAATCTCGAAGGTCAGGACAGGTCCCCGCCGAGGCCGTGTAGGCCGGGCTGTCCAACATTGTCTCGGACCAGTCAATCATTCGGACTACGGACGTGCCCGGAAGGGCCTCTCGGGGCCTACTACAGCACGTGCTTTAATGTAATGCCTGGGGATTTTAGATACTCGTAGTTAATACACAAAATGTTATAACAGGTGTAAGACCACGAGAGAGCTAAGCACGGATCACCTGAAAATTTCAGCATTATTTATTAGCGAAATTCGCTTTTTATGACAGTAAGCGACGTTTTTGACGTTAAGTTAGCTGCATTTCATTTTATGGCTATTCATGCTAGTGCAAAGTAGTCATCCTAGTCTAAAGCTAGTGTTTTTAACATGACTGCTCAGAAAATTCTCATTTCTGAGCACAAACTGCCTCCTGTTTTATATTATGTTTTAGTTTTAATATTCTTGTTTTATCCTGTCCTGCTGTTATTGTTATTCTAAGTTTTGTCATCACTTTGTATAAACAGTGTATTTAGTGTTATAATATTAGATCTGTATTGGGTAAGGCACACTGTAGGAATAATTTTAAGAACCACTATACTGAATTACCATTTTTAAGTTTGTTATAGTTAAGCGCACTTGAAGTGAATTGACACTAAACTGCGCTATATAAATGCCATGTTATTATTATCTAAACCATGGACAAAGATTTTTCAGAATTTAAAATGTTACTTTCTTACTTCAAAACCAGAAAATTGCGTGGAAAATACGAAAATTCACATTAATTTAGCGAAAATGGCATAATTCGCGTTTTTCACGTAATAATTACGAATTTCGCGTTAATCGCAAACCTGATTTTTTTCAGGAATCTACGTACGAGTATTACTTATTTTTATATTATATTATCAATAATTACATCTTGGAGAACGACTCCTGATAAATAATTCAATTTCTAAGATCAATAAAATAGATGAAAAAAGATTGGGTCAGGTCAGGGGTCGGTATTTTTTCAAGTGAAAAGAGTCAATTTGTCAAGGAAACAGGATAACAAATGTACCAGAGAGCCGTCTGCTCCAAAAAAGTGATTTAGCTTTTTAGCTCGTTTTCAGATAATCTAGCGCCTTTTTTATACAAAACCGATCAACGACAATATAAGAGTTCTTGTTTTTATATCACGGAATTTCTCTAGCCGCGACCTCCCCCCCCCCAGGAAACGAACATAATTTGACCCACGAATATTAGGGTTTGTTTCTCGTGGCTTTATTTTGAAAATTGAGTTGGCAACACTGGGTTTCATATTGTAGTTTTATAAAAGTGTTCCGGTTTATGTTGTTTGATTTTTTTAATCGTATTGCGTTTCCTCTTCTTTATTTATTTTCACACAGTCTTGCAATGTGCATTATCAAGTTTTTGCTAAAGAAAGAGGAAGAAAAGCAACACAGCTTGACAACCGAAAAGCCAAATGACCGTGAGTCATATTGACCGTGATAATCTTAAATGATGTCCGACTCTAAATAAGGAAATCCAGTTAAAATTAAAATAAATTGCTTTTTAAATTGTTTCCAGTACCAAATATTGATGATATATTTAAGCAAACTTCCATTATAAAAATGTGTAAAGAAAAAAATAACACAGAATATCAAGAATTTTATAAACTCATGAGAAATGGAAATCAATTTATTACGCCAATCTTTAAAACAACTCAAATGCAAAACCATTATATTTACCAAGCCATAAAAAACTACAATAATCTCCCTTCCGAATTGCGCTGTATTACGAACCAACAAGAACAAATAAATAAAATCAAACTTTTTTTCCAAAAAAACTTATATATTTTTTTTTTTTTTTTTTTTTTTTTATATTTACTCCACACAGGAGGCCCTGAAGAAAATAATTTCCCTTAGGGCCTATGTCATCTTTGGGGATGCTGTGTGGAGGGTCTTTTTGTGGAGAGGAAGGAGTGAACATGGGTCTTGAAGAGTCCCATGTTGTAGG
The DNA here is from genome assembly GCF_061612785.1 of Hesperophylax consimilis. Taxonomy (NCBI): domain Eukaryota; kingdom Metazoa; phylum Arthropoda; class Insecta; order Trichoptera; family Limnephilidae; genus Hesperophylax; species Hesperophylax consimilis. The sequence continues at coordinate 12,984,653 of NC_142845.1, forward strand.
AGGGAGGAAACACAGAGGCCGGCAGTTCGTTCCACAGCCGAGCTGTTGAACTTAAGAACGAATCGTAGAAGCGACCCGTTCTCATGTGACAAGTGTCAACTGTGTACAAATGTTGGGCGCGCGTTTGGCGTGTATCCCGACTACGCACCGGTGCCGAAGGGATCAATGACGCTAGTTCCTCAGAGCATCTTCCATTAATTAATTATTAAACAAATTATTAAACAAACTTCCATTAAATATTAAACAAAAATAAAAAATTTTTAAACTTCCGATTTAGTTGTCCGGGTTAAATCTTCCCCAAAGGAAAAACTTAACCCTTCCACTCACTTTTCCACAAATGATCATCTAGTCAATCAACATTATGTTATTCCATTATATAAGCAAAATAAATACAAATTTTTTTTTAAACTTCCGATTTAGTTGTCCGGGTTAAGTCTTCCCCAAAGGAAAAACTTAACCCTTCCACTCACTTTTCCACAAATGATCAGCTAGTCAATCAACACTATGTAAGTGCATTATATAAGTAAAATAAATACAAAACAATACAAGAACAACAACACGTCAAATCACCAGATATCAAATGGGAAAAAAAATTCACCGTCTCCAGATATTTTCATATCAGAGGGTTCGGCTCGGTAGAACTTCTAACAGGGCCTATAAATCCTACTGATCCCTCAACATAAATATTTAAAAAATCTTTTGTTATCCTACATGTATTCAAAATGACCGACTTTTGCATCTTTATATATAAATTTTTTGATAGATCTAATACGCCTAAATTTTTAATTAGAGAGCTAGGTATAATGCCAGTAGTCGAAATAACGAATGGTAATATTTTTATAGTCTGAGAATGCCAAATTCTTTTTATTTCATTTCCTAAATCTGTGTATTTTCTTATTTTTTCACTAACAGATTTTTGAATATTACAGGAATTTGGAATAGCAACATCAATGATATAAGTTATTTTTTTAATTTTGTCATGTAAAACTATATCGGGTCTATTATGACTAATCGCTCGGTCTGTTAGTATAGTTTTATCATAATATATTTTATAAAATTCGTTTTCTAAAAATGAATTTGGTTCGTATTCATAATATGGTACTACATTACGGCAGTCAATCAAGTTATGTTTAATTACCAAATTTTGGTGAATTATTTTTAAAACTTGATTGTGCCTAAATGTATACTCGGACATATATATATATATATATATATATTATTATTATAATATATATTATTATATTATTATTATTATATCTCATTATGAATTATGAATCTAAGTAAGAATCGTGGCTCCCTTATCAGGCACAAGAGCTCCTCTTTTCTGATAAGGTATACATCAGTGCTCCGCAACCGGTGTGCCGTGGCACACTGGTGTGCCGTGAACCAGACACAGGTGTGCCGCGGTCAAATTCAATGTATTTGACATTTTACAATATTTCATTATGTATTTAATAGACAATGACAAAATATTTTTCATAATATTGTCTATTTTTCATTGTCTGCCGATACTGTTAAAAGAGGTATTCACAATATATTAGAAACACTGATTAGAAAACTATTATTGGCTGAAAAAATTGCGCTTCAGATCATCGAAACAACCAATATTAAAAATAAAGCACAATTGATAGCTATTGTACGTTTCGTTGATGAGGACTTTATTAAAGAACATTATATATTTTGTAAGGAGGTTCCAGAGCGAACTACCGGTGAAGAATTTTTTCAAGTAACCGATGATTTCTTCAAAATATATAATATTAAATGGAGCAATTGCATTGCTGTTTGCACGGATGGCTCTGCGGCAATGGAGGGTAGTAAATAGGGTTTTGTCTCTTGTGTAAAACAAAAAAATCCATCGTTACAATTTACACACTGCTGCATACATCGAGAAGCATTGATGGTCAAAAATTTACTGGAGGAACTTTCGAACAAGATGAATGAATGCATTAAAATCGTAAACAAAATTAAATCAAGAGCCCCAAACTCACGAATCTTTGGAATACTCTTTGCAGAAATGGGAGCCGAATATGAATCCTTATTGTTTTATACTGAAATTCGTTGGCTATCCCGAGGCAAAGTTTTGGCTAGATTGTTTGAGCTTCGTCACGAGGTGTGTGAGTTTCTTTGAAATCAAAATATGCCCGAACTATATCAGCACCTCGATGATAATTTACTGGATAGCCAAACTTGCATACATGGCTGATATATTCGAGCATTTGAATGAACTTAATAACGAACTTTGGCAGAAAGAGTTGCAAAAAGGATGTTTGGAAATGTATCAAAGGACCAAACATAGTACAATTGAAAACAAACAATTGCTTATGCGTATGAGATTGCGATGCGATTAATTGAGTATGCTTCAGCAGAAATTTGGTCAATATTTTTACTCCATTAAGGCTGGCCGCATACATACGTTTTTCGTATTCGATTTCCGAATTCGTTTTCCGTATTCGGACATCCGAATGCACGGAATCAGTAGAAAATACATTAACTGCCGCACACGTTCGTTTTAGTTCCGAACGGAACAAATTCCTTACACACGTTCCGAATGCAAGCCGGCGCGTTCGGAGAAACCGAATAGAAAAAACCTAATGACGTCATGTGGAACGCAGCTCTTGCATACGTTTTGTTTGTGTCGACGCAAACGTTCGGAAATTTCCTGTCAGTAATTCAGTGTTGCCAACGGGTCTTGACCTAATATCGCCGTTTCTCATACATAAGGTAGCGTAAAGTAGCCGAATTTGCTGTTAGATGGGACATGTTTAAAATTGATTTTTTTACGTGAAAATAAAAATTTCGTCGGGGGGTGGCTAGAGAATTTCAAAATAATAAAATTTGTCCCCAGAAAATAAAAAAAATAATGCTGGGTGGCTTGAAAATTTCAAGAAAATATAAAATTTGTCTCCAGAAAAATAAATTTCATGGGGGCTAGAGAATTTCGGGACATGTTTAAAATTGATGTTTTTGAAGTAGCTTAATTGGCGACCAGTCGCCTTTTAGATTTTTTCGGCGCCGATTCTCGCTCTGAGTAGCCTAAATGGCGATATATCGCCCTTGTTGGCAACACTGGTTCTGACGTTTATACATTCCGAATAAAGAAAAACGAACGTTTGCGCTAGTCTCACGGAATTCCGAATACGGAAAACGAATTCGGAAATTGAATACGGAAATCGTATGTATGCGGCCAGCCTAATACGGAACAATACAATTGGATTCGAAATCCTTTTGCAACCAATGCAATAAATTCTATGGAAGCACTTCCTCTGCAAATTCGAGAGGAATTTACAGATTCAAATAATTACATGACATTAAAACTTCACTTCTCCGAAGATCCATTAGATGTTTTCTGGATTTACGTTAAAAAAGAATATCCTCGCCATAGCATTCTTAACACTACTTCCAATTTCAACGACATATTTATGTGAGCAAAGTTTTTCAACGCTTATAAGCGGTCATGCTTAAAAGGTTTTGACCAAGAACTTAGGGTTGCGCTGTCAAAAATCGAGCCGAATATAAAACTTTTGTGTTCATTGAAACAAGCGCAGGTTAATTTAACAATTAATCGTTCATTAATTTATTATTATTTTATAATAATTATTAAGATTGCGTAAAAATAAATATTTTATGGTTATAAGTATGTATGTATACTTTTCAAATAAAAAACAAGAAATTATTGTAAAATTTGTACCTCTATATTTTAGCTTTTGGTGTGCCGCGGAATTCTAGGAAGAAATTTGGTGTGTCGTGGGTGAGAAAAGGTTGCGGAGCACTGGTATACATGACCATATATGAACCTTAATATTATATTTTGCAAAATATGTATGTATTAATGTAACCCATATGATGTATATTAAAATAATAAAAAAAAAATATATATATTTATTTATTTATTTCTAAGAAACAAACAACTTTTACATAATATACAATGATAGATATAAATATACAAGTTAACTGAAGTCAAGCCACGGAAGTTTCTTATGCTAAAGTTCATTGGAAATGAAGTTTTAATATCATAATATCAATTTTGTGTTAAAGGAAGGGGAGACGAAGAGGAAAATAGGAAGAGGATAGGAGATGTTCCCGATACATTCCACACTCTGATATTAATAATCGTACGCATTACTTCATATCGACATTTCTTTAGGCTATTTAAAAAAATGTCAATGCTGTAAAATTTTGTATTATATTGTGCACATATACGAGGAATTGGGGACTTTTTTCGAATGTTTATTCTACACGAGGGTAAATCAGATTGTCGGGTTGATCTAGACGGAATATGAAGATTTATTAAATTGGTAAGTTCTGGTGAGTAATATAACACCCTTCTGAACTACCAATATATAATAGCAGCAATCTCACTGTTAAATTACGGGATATTACAAATTGAAGGATTTGTGGAGCTGAAAGCATTTATAAAATACTGTGGACCCCCGAATGCTTCGCTATTGCTGTCTTTCTCGGGCGTCTACGATTTCTTCCACCATTCACTACTGTATACCACAATGTCACTTTTAAATTTTTCGAATAGATATATTATTTTCCACAAACTCCAGGGACTCGACTACGATGCGGCAGTTCGCAGAAAGCGAAACAAAAGTTTTACAATTTTCCTGAAAACCTGGGCATAATGTGCATAATTATATTGCACAGGAATGTCGGCTCTCGAAATGCTTATATAAATCGAATTTTAAGTTGATAATGAACTGGGTGAATAAAGACATCACGTATGATTATGTTTTGAATTAACCAAGACGCAATTTCACTTGAGTTCTAAATTTATGTGCACATACCGACTAGTAAACTCCGCAATACTTCGCTATTGCTAATGTCTTCCTCGTGTGTCTCAATGTTACTGTTAAAAAACTACATTACATCGACTTTAATTCGTATGCATATACCGACTAGTAAAGTCCGCAATACTTCGCTATTGTTAATGTCTTCCTCGTGTGTCTCAATGTTACTGTTAAAAAACTACATTACATCGACTTTAATTCGTATGCATATACCGACTAGTAAAGTCCGCAATACTTCGCTATTGTTAATGTCTTCCTCGTGTGTCTCAATGTTACTGTTAAAAAACTACATTACATCGACTTTAATTCGTATGCATATACCGACTAGTAAAGTCCGCAATACTTCGCTATTGTTAATGTCTTCCTCGTGTGTCTCAATGTTACTGTTAAAAAACTACATTACATCGACTTTAATTCGTATGCATATACCGACTAGTAAACTCCGCAATACTTCGCTATTGTTAATGTCTTCTTCGTGTGTCTCAATGTTACTAACAACAATACAATAACAATCAACAATACTAAGTGTCACAGTCAACACGTAAATTTTTGCTCCACACAAATTAATAATTATATTAAAATTAAGAGCTTAAAGTAGTGTTTTTCACCCACGAGTACTTTACCATAATCAAAAATTAACATTGTGTACCAACAGTTGCAGCTGCCTAACCGGTAATTCTTTATTATTAATTAAAATTTCAACTGTCACTGGATTCCATTAGACACACACATACAAAGCCGATTAGAAGGAAGAATACTAATACAATCAAAGTTTCGAAGAGTACAAGTGAAACGCCCACCCACTTCTCGTCATAGACAACGCATGAACAGGGTTGTCACTGCATCTTATATAAATTATTAATATACAAAATCCAATTGCAAGATGAGTACCACTGATGCACTATCATATATCAACAAGGCTAAGGAGGAAATTAGTGCTTTATATAGTAATATTACTGATCCGGCACTTAAACTAACTAAAGATCAGATGACTAAATTACTAAACAAACTTTCCAACCTCTCTGGCACCATGCTGGATGTTGGTGTCAAAGTTGGAATCCTCGAGGGACAGGTTAAGTCATATGAACACATGGTCTCCTCAAAATTGAAAGAATCAACCTCACAACATGAATCTTCATATTTACCAAATTTAACAATGTGCGAAGCTGCTGACGAGCTCGAGGAGAGGAAAAAACGTTCGAAAAACATTATTATTTTCAACTTTCCTGAAAGCTTGGCCTGCTCTCAAATTGACAAAATTACAGATGACACGACAAAAATATCAAATACACTAACGGCCATAAACTCAACCATCACCAAGGCCAACATCACAACCTTTCGTCTGGGGATAAAAAAAACGGACAAACCCAGACCTCTAAAAGTGATGCTTGACAATCCCACCCAAGCCATTGATATTTTGCGAAAAAAAAATAGCATAACAGAGTACCCTGGCATTAAAATTTATTCCGACCAAACTCCAGCCCAAAGAAATTATCTCGCCAATTTACGATTAACCCTAGACCAAAGAACCCGAGACGGTGAAATAGGTCTCACAATCAAATATAAGAACAATAAACCTGTTATTGTAAATACAAAAAACTCCCCACGAAACTAACATTTTACTACCAAAATGTTAGAGGTTTGCGTACCAAGCTCAACACCCTAAGGTGTAATATTCCAACGATAAATAACGATGTGTACTGCCTAACAGAAACCTGGCTTCATGAAAATATATCTTCCCCTGAATTAGGCTTCACCAACTACGATGTTTACCGGCTGGATCGTGAAAATATTATTGGCGGCGGGGTTTTAATATCGATCAGAAAGATGTTCCATTCAAAACTATTAAAACTAAAAAATAAAAACATTGAACAAATAGCTATATTAGTGAAACTCAAAGCAACAAAAATAATAATTGTGTGTGTGTATATCCCCCCCCAAGTTAGTGCTGATGTGTATTGTAAACATTGTGATGAAATTGAATCTTTGAAATTGAAATATCCTGATGCAAAATTAATAATTTTTGGGGATTTTAATCTCCCAAATGTAAACTGGGTACAACCCACCGAGTCTTCAAATCCCATCTCTGCTAAAGCCCAATTAATCATTGATATCATCAACTTTCTCAACCTTAAACAATTAAATCATGTTAAAAATATAAATGACAGAATTCTTGACCTTGTCATATCAAACATAAATAATAGTAATGTCAGCGAATCGCGTGAATCAATAGTATCCATTGACTCTCATCATCCCCCTTTACAAGCGACCATTTATTTGGCACCCATTGAACTCCTTAGTCCCCAACCTCCCGTTCACGAACTAAACTACAAGAAAGCCGATTATAATCAAGTGCGGTTATATCTTTCTTCGCTCAATTGGTCCCGCATTTTTATGTCTACAAACGTAGAAGAAGCAACAAATGTGTTCAACTCAAACCTTTATGATACTATTGAAAATTGCATACCAACTTCTATTGTAAAACGTAACGACTGTTACCCAAAATGGGTTAGTACTGAACTAAAAAAACTCATTCAATGTAAAAAAATTGCCCACATTAACTTTAAATCCGATAACTCCACTGACTGCTATAAAATTTTTTCTGTTTTACGAAATAAATGTAAAAGTCTATCTAAAAAATGCTATTCAGATTATATTACAGATGTAGAGCAGACTATCAAGTCAAATCCAAAACATTTTTGGAATTATGTGAATTCTCTTAAAGACAACAACGGCTGTCCTCGATCAATGTATTCAGGGCGAAAACATGCTGACAGTGATCAAGAAATAGTTGACCTCTTTGCTGATCATTTCTCAAGTGTTTATGAACAGAAAAATGATAATGTAACTATACCTGAATTTAAATACACCAATGTAACTGACATATCAACATGCCACATTTCTCTGGATGATGTTAATACAAAGATCAGATCTCTAGATTGTAAGAAGGGGTCAGGTTCTGACAAAATTCCACCGGTATTCATAAAGGAATGCGCTCAGTTTATAGCAGCTCCACTTCAACACATATTCAATCTGTCACTTCAAACTGGAATATATCCTGATCCTTGGAAACTTAATCACTTGACACCTGTATTTAAATCAGGTGATAAAAATTGTGTTTTAAATTATAGACCAATTTGCATACTGTCTACCACCCCGAAAATGTTTGAAAGTATTGTCTTAGATAAAATTGCTGTTAAGTTTAGGCATATTATTACTCCAGAACAGCACGGTTTTGTGACCGGTCGGTCTACCACAACCAATCTTCTATTGTATGAACACTATATCTGTGAAGCTTTCACGTCTCGTGCACAAGTAGATTCAATATATACTGACTTTTCAAAAGCCTTTGATAAGTTAAATATTAATATCCTTCTCGCGAAACTGCAAGCCCTTGGTATACATGGATCATTCCTAAAATGGTTGAATAGTTACCTCTGTAACCGCGAACTGATGGTAAAATTAAATAATAAAGTCTCATATAAATTTAAAGTAACATCTGGAGTTCCTCAAGGCTCTCATCTGGGCCCACTTCTCTTCGTATTGTTTATAAATGATTTATCTTTATGTTTCGAAAATGTCAAATTCATTCTATTTGCAGATGACCTAAAGCTTTTTAAGATTATAAAATGTTTAAATGATGCACTTATCCTTCAGCATAATATAGATAGACTTGCTAGCTGGTGTGAAATAAACAAATTATTCCTAAACGTAAAAAAGTGTTTCCACATGTGTTTTTACCGTTCACGGACTCCAATAACCATATCGTATTCAATTAACAATAATGAAATTGCATTAGTACCATTTATCAAAGACCTTGGTGTTATTTTTGACAGAAAACTTACCTTTGATCGTCACTGTGAAACAATTTCCAATAAGGCCATGCAAATTCTAGGTTTTGTAATGCGTAACACAAGGACTTTTCAAAACATTGAGTCAATTAAATTACTCTACTGCTCTCTTGTGAGATCGCACCTAGAATATGCATCTCCTGTATGGTCTCCGATTTATACCTGTAACTTACACCGCTTGGAGAAAGTACAAAGAAAATTTCTTCGATACGTTCAATTCAAATTGAGACAGCCTGTAATTGATATCTGCTATAATACATTAATGTCTGGTCTAAATCTACCACTTCTTTCTACCCGGCGAACTATTAATGACATTCTTATACTTTTTAAATTACTGAACAATCTCATAGACTGCCCTCAAATGTTAAGTGTTATAAATTTTCGTGTCCCTGTTAAATCAACTCGACTCCACCATCTTTTCCACAGTGACAATCATAGCACTAACTATTTGTATCATTCACCGTTGGCGCGTTTTCACCGCACTGCCAACACGTATACAGACCTTTTTGATATTTTCGAAACCTCACCGTCTTGCATCAAGGCAAAAATACTTGGTTATGAATGTAATTGATATGTTTGTGAAATGTTAAATGTCTGTTTGTACTGCATCATACTGACTGTTGTGTTCTTCTTTATGTGTAACATATATATGGTGTTCTATACATATACATTCCACATATATACATATATGTGAAATGTATATGTATAGCATCAATAAAAACTGCTTGTGGATGTATTATTTTAATCAAAAATGCTATTTCTAATTGTCTCTGACAGCCCTGAACTGTGTACTTATAATCCCATGTTTCACATTACTGTAAAAGCCTTTTATGGCGTTTAATAAATAAATAAATAAATAAGTTACTGTTAAAAAACTACATTACATCGACTTTAATTCGTATGCATATACCGACTAGTAAAGTCCGCAATACTTCGCTATTGTTAATGTCTTCCTCGTGTGTCTCAATGTTACTGTTAAAAAACTACATTACATCGACTTTAATTCGTATGCATATACCGACTAGTAAAGTCCGCAATACTTCGCTATTGTTAATGTCTTCCTCGTGTGTCTCAATGTTACTGTTAAAAAACTACATTACATTGACTTTAATTTGACTCTAATGTCATTCCGGTGCAGAGATGTTGAGTTAACTCTTCCTCGTTCGTCCCCGACTTCATCTACCATTCACATCGCTCTCTAAACACTCCTGGCACTAAAAAGAACAAACTTTTAAATTTTCAGCGATATCGGTCGACTACTTTTCGAGTTTTGCTAGCGCAACATACAAAGGCTGATTTTTTATATATCAGGATTTGCCTCAGGATCATTGCCGTTTAGAATTAAGTTTTGTTAATATTCTTTAATGATATTTTTTGTCAACAAATTAGAGAGACGTTAGATATTTATTTTTCGAGTGAACAACGTCAGTAAACTTGAAAAATCACAAGTCAATAAATTTAAAAAAAGAAATACATATTTAAACAATTGAATTTATAAAAAAAAAATTGGTTCCTACTTTATCGCTTGTCAGAATAATTTATTGTAGTTCCAATTTTTAAAATTAGATTTTCATTGAACGTGAATAATTTCACGCAGGAATATTTCACATCGCTTGACGCATGCATCGATGCACCGACTTTACTCGTTCAATGATAATAAAGCTATTTCGAAAAATGTTTCAAAGACCTAGATGTCCCTGTTCGAAGTGCCATTGTGAAACAATTAGGACTTGCAATCCCTGCGGGATTTCAGCAATATTTGGTCCAAGGGGTGTGCGGGATTTAAAAAACACAATTTTCTCCAAAAACATGGTGTTTTCATTTGAATCTGCTTGCGAGTTGTGAATCAAGTGATACGACAGCACCAAAATGTCCAGAACAGTACAGCCTTCTAAAATTACTTATTACGTAACGTTTTTATGACTTAAATATCATCATTGATCTCAAATGACTGGAGAGTCTTGTCAGTGATCAAAGTCTTCTTAAAATACTTATTTATTTACCTTTTAAATATCCTTTTATCTAGTACCAAAGATGTTTGATTCGAAACTTTATATTAAATTTAAAAAAGTAATTTTTGCCAAGTAATGGAAAAAACATGTTTTTGAAACGTTGAAATATTTCAATTTAATGCCCCTTAGTAAAAATCGCGCCGGATTTCTAAATTCTATCCCGAAATCCCGCGGGATTTACAGACCCTAAAAGAAATGTGGAGAGATTGACAATATTAATTATTTACTAGCTGTATCCTGCCACGCGTTGCTGTGGCTCAGTCTGTCTGTGCTGATAGAGAAACAATGGCGCTTGTTGCTTTTACGTCCAACAGGTGGCGCTGCTTTTCAAAAAACGCATGTTTTTATCTGTCACAGGTGACGTCTTTACAATTTATTTTTATTTATATAGATAGATTTATTTATTCTACGCCCATATGGGCTTTTACAAACATTTCATATTGTGACGTCATCTGATTCAAAATCGTATGGAGAACACTCCAAATCGGAACGGTTTTCAAGTTGCAAAAATATCATTAAATGTATGCTACTATCAAAACGTTTCATTATTAAAAAAAGTTACATTTAAGTACGAAGGTATGTAATTAAAAAAAGGTGTGTGGAGCTCCTCTTTGCGGTGGTTATTATTACCATTCGGAATAATGTTAATAATTATGAATTATGTTTATAAGCACCCTTAGCTCTTAAATTTGTAGGTCTTATATATATGACTGCTTTTAAGATGTTGTCGACACTAATTAGCCATATTTCAGTCACCCGATCCACTCTTGGGTTTCTTGGCCAAAAGTGCAGTTTTTCAGTCGTGGAAATACGTAAATAAAACGGCACATTATTAGGTTTAGCGCCGCGGACCAGCGTAATAATGTATCGGCGGGAGCCGGCCAGATATTTCAGTGGAAATCGGCCCAGGGTATAAATAGGCCGTATCCACATTCAGCTTCTCACATCTCACCAGCCCGCCATGTGTTTCCTCGCCCGTTTTGTTATAGCGATATTGCGAATGTTCTCGACCTAAACACGGGAGTTCAATGATTTGCGGGCGGTGCTTATTTTGTTGTGCTATTAAGTTATGGAATCGGCATTGGTCCACTTTTGTGTTGTTTTCACTTCTGTTTTTATTCAAAAAAACTTTCTTGGTGCATAAAGGCAATGTTTCAAAGCCAAGACACAACACCTCTAAAATGTAGAGGTCTAAGAGGTGTCTAACTGGATTAATATTTGGAGTTTGGCCATGCCTGAACCATCTCCGTAAAACACTGGATCTTTCTTATTGCATAAACGCACAAACTGTTAATATTTGGAGTTTGGCCATGCCTGAACTATCTCCGTAAAACACCGGATCTTTCTTATTGCATAAACCCACAAACTGTTAATATTTGAAGTTTGGCCATGCCTGAACTATCTCCGTAAAACACCGGATCTTTCTTATTGCATAAACCCACAAACTGTTAATATTTGAAGTTTGGCCATGCCTGAAGTATCTCCGTAAAACACTGGATCTTTCTTATTGCATAAACGCACAAACTGTTAATATTTGGAGTTTGGCCATGCCTGAACTATCTCCGTAAAACACCGGATCTTTCTTATTGCATAAACCCACAAACTGTTAATATTTGAAGTTTGGCCATGCCTGAACTATCTCCGTAAAACACCGGATCTTTCTTATTGCATAAACCCACAAACTGTTAATATTTGAAGTTTGGCCATGCCTGAAGTATCTCCGTAAAACACCGGATCTTTCTTATTGCATAAACCCACAAACTGTTAATATTTGAAGTTTGGCCATGGCTGAATGATCTCCGTAAAACACCGGATCTTTCTTATTGCATAAACCCACAAACTATTAATATTTTATAGATTTGCCTCAATAAAATTTTCCGCGACCACAACCCACATCACCTAAAACTGAAAGGACGTATCTGGAACTCCAAATCTACAAATGCTGACATTAAGTTATGATTAGATTGTTCTTTATTTTTACATTTCCTTTATGTTTCTAACCGATTTCGGAAGAAATCTTCCTTCATCAGATAAAAAGTTATAAGGCAAATTCTGAAAAATAAATATTTAACATGATATTTATGTTTAGGAGTGGGAAAAAGCACAAAGAAAAGAGGTGTGTAAGGAAAATGGAACAGTGTAATACCCATACATAAAAATAGGCCAACGATTTATATTCATTTGGTTATTGATCTGAAGAAGTTATTAGAAAAATAACTTTTAGTGCAATATATTTATATTGCAATATTTTGGAGCAGACGTCAAACTATAGTGCGAACTCGCAAAATTGAAACATTCGTAACTTTACTGTAGTCTGAAAATATTTTTTGTAGCGATTTTGCAAAATTCGGGTTCCAATGGTTACTTGCATAATTCAACTAAACCATCTAAAATCACTCCAATGTGTATTTGGCTAATAATTTATTAACATTCTGGTTCCAATGCTGTATTTGCATAATTCAACTAAATCATCTAAAATCACTCCAATGTGTATGTGGCTAATCATTTATCAACATTCTGGTTCCAATGGTATGTTTACATAAATCAACTAAACCATCTAAAATCACTCCAATGTGTATGTGGCTAATCATTTATCAACATTCTGGTTCCAATGGTGTGTTTACATAATTCAACTAAACCATCTAAAATCACTCCAATGTGTGTGTGGCTAATCATTTATCAACAAACATTCAATTATTGCCATTACTCGTAAGAAAAATATTTGTTTTTGACTCTACTAAATGTTGAAATTTGTGACGATAAGATGCAGAAGTTAATCGTAGAAGAAGTCGGGGACGCCCGAGGAAGACAAGGCTCGCTCGAGTGTCATGTCAAGAGTCAGAATAACAGAATAGTATGTGTGAGACGATATATGAATGTGAATGAGGGCATGATTAGTGATAGTTCTAGATAGTTTTTAGTTATTGATGTTCTTAAAATTATTATTGATCGAACTTTAGAAAGCTACAATGTCAACGTTTTCCCCGAATGTTAAACAAATTATTTCAATGCAACGGTAGTGATATATCCAATTTTATTTATTTATTTATTTATTAACGCCGATTATAGCGGCTTTTACAAAAGAATAACAATTGTTTTACTTATTATAAATACAGAATATACATAGATAAAAAAAATATAAATACAAAATACATAAAAGAGAACAATAGAAATGGTTATTATAAATACAATGCAACAATGTGTATATATAAATATATAAACAATTAATTTACAATAAATCACAGATAAACTAATACTTTAAAACTGTATTTGGTTATATTCAATCAGAGAAGCGCTGACATACAGTTTTAATTAAGTGGTGTTTGTATGAGGATAAACTAGCAATGTTTATAGATTCATCCAAAACATATTTATTACCAAGTACATGTAGGCGATTCATTATGGAATTGAGTTCAGCGTTAGATCCTGTATTGTTGCAGTGATAGGGTAATTTGAAACGAACTGATCGACTAGGTACACGAAAACGTATTAGCGAAAGAAGTTCAGGGGAGTTCAACAGGTTGGTAACGATTTTAAATAAATAAAATAGGTCAAAACAAATTCTTCTTTCTTTTAATGTATCGAGTCCCAATAAATGTAACAGAGAGGGGTAATTAATGTTTTCGATGAGTATTCCCAATTTAAAATTAATATAACGTAAAAATTTATGTTGGACTCGCTCAAGGGAATTCTCATGTACACTGTAGTAAGGACTCCAAATGGTGGTGTTAAATTCTAGTTGGCTTCTAACAAGTGAAGTGTAAAGTAATTAGATAGTTTTTAAATTTTTAAAATCCTTTGAAATCCGTAAGACAAATCCTACCATTTGCATTGCTTTACTGGTTATATTATTAATATGTTTAATGAATGTTAATTTAGTGTCAAAGGTTATACCAAGGTCTCTCATTTCATCAACAGATAATAAGGTGTGATTATTGAGAAAGTAGGTGAACAACAATGGGTTTTTTTTCTGTGGAATCTCATAAGTTGACATTTTTTTACATTAAGTGTTAATTTGTTTTTAAGACACCAATCGTTAAAGCTATTAATATTAGATTGAAGTGTTAGACAGTCCTCTATATTGTCAATAATTCTATATATCTTCATATCATCAGCGAACATTAGAATGAGAACACGGGTGAATATGTTTATTACGTCGTTAGTGAATAAATTAAAAAAGTATAGGACCAAGATGCGAACCCTGGGGTACGCCACTGGTAGCTTCGAACATGTAGGATAAGTGATCATTAATACAGACAGTTAACTGACGCCTAAGTAAGTAACTCTTAAACCAAGATAAAAGGTTTCCATTAATTCCGAGTTTCAAAAGTTTATTAATGAGGATTTTATGACAGACCTTATCAAACGCCTTACTGAAGTCGGTATATATAGAATCAACTTGTTGTTTGTTGGCAAGTGCATTGGAAATAAAATTTTCATATAATGTTAGGTTAGTCAAAGTTGATCTGCCGGAGATAAAGCCGTGTTGACAAGTTGCGATACAAGAGTTTACAAAGAAGCTGATTTTCTTAAGAATCAATTTCTCAAAAAGTTTAGGTATAGACGATTGAATACAGATAGGCCGATAATTTTCAACAAAGGATTTATCACCACTTTTAAATACAGGAGTTAAGTAGCTAAGTTTCCATATTTTTGGAAAGTGTCCTGTGGAGAGTGACTTATTAAACAGTATATTAAGCGGAATAGATAAACTTTAGACACAATTCTTAAGTAAGATGGAAGGAATATTATCAGGTCCCGAGCTTGTTTTAGGTTCAAGTGATTTAATACAGACTATAATGTCTTCAATATCAATGTGTATTTGCGATAAGTGTAAATTTATGTCCGTATTGAAGTAAGGAATTAAGTCATCTGGAATATCAGGTTCATACACGTCCTTTATTTATCAATAGATAGGTACTTACATAATACATAGATAAGTGTAATCCCATCATATAAAAATAAGTAAACTTGCTGTACAGAATCTATTTATTCTGGCTAACCTTTCGATTGCCGTTCCAAGAGGCCGTCTGTGCAAGGAGACCCACTCAACTCGAGTAATTTTCCATTGCATTATTGCAATTACATGACTTTATCTGCGTCCTCTCGAGATGTGCATAGTATGTTTGTTTCGAGAAGATTCCTTGGTACCAGGTACTGCCTCAACCTAGGTACGACTTAACGCCTACGGTTGATAATCAAGTGAAGCACCTCTTATTATTTTTTTTTTTTTTTTTTTTTTTTTTTTTTTTTTTTTTTTTTTTTTTTTTTTTTATATATACAATAATATTATTATTGGGTTTATAAAAACAGTTTATTTTTAAACAAGTTCTGCTGTGTAATTATTATTACGCGTGACAGCTGTTTCGCCCTCTGAAGGCATTATCAAACTGCCTCGCCCTTCAGAGGGCGAAACAGCTGTCACGCGTAATAATAATTACACAGCAGAACTTGTTTAAAAATAAACTGTTTTTATAAACCCAATAATAATATTATTGTATATATAAAAAATAAAAAAATAAAATGGAGTTCTACAAATTAAACTTAATAACAATAAATAAATACACCTCTTATTAGTTTTATTAGGTTTTGTATTTAGTGTCTAGTTATAAATAGTTTTATTATCCTTGTGAGCTTACGCGTATCTTTCTGTGTGATTTTCCGCGTTGATAATGTTGTGCATTGTGCTTGGCTAATATGCAAAAATAATACTAGTGAACAGAGATGTGCTTTATTTCAAATAAATCCATTTCAAATCGAAATGCAAAATGCAAAATGGGTATTTTGCATTTTGCATTTTAAATGCTTTTCTAAAAACCATTTTGCATTTTGCATTTTAAATGCTTTTCTCAATGCATTTTCCATTTTAAATGCTTTTTTGCAACATTCTTCCTACTATCTCCACTCATCTTTTTTTCATAAGCCCCAAATATCAGTCTGTTCTCAACCTCGCTATGAGAGATAATTTACATTTGTCAAGTTGCTCCCTGGTAGGAGCCCTGGCAATTGAGTGATACCATTACAAAAAATACTGATTCAAATAATGAACATGGGACCATGACGCTGTAATAAATGTTGGATAGCAGTTTCTATGTTTTTACGTTGGTAACATTAGCCCCGCGCAAATTTTTTGTGGTTTCATAATCTGTAGTCGTGGTGTTTTTGGATTTACCATCATGTAATATGTTTGTTCTACATTGATGTCCATTATTAAATGACAAAATTATTTAAAAAATCTATAATTATTTTAATTGTTTGACCTGAGAAACCATTTTGCATTTTCAATGCATTTTGAAAATAGGTATTTTGCATTTTGCATTTGAAATGCTTTTCTAAAAACCATTTTGCATTTTCAAATGGAAAAGTTTTGACCCATTTCCATTTTGCATTTCAAATGGTTTTGGGTACCCATTTTGCACATCTCTGCTAGTGAAGGTATTGAGATTTCACCGTCGTTTGGATACGAAATGTCGAGAAACTATGCCATTTAAATTACACGGTTATCAATCGTTATCACGGTTAATCGGTTATCACGATTGTGTGTCCAGACAGCTTTTATATTTTCGTAATTTAAAGGGACAAAAAGGTTTTGCTTGGTGTTTTTTTAGCCACAGTGATGATAAAAAAAATCTTTATGCCAATTAAAGATAAGACAATAATGAAATTTCCTAGTTACATTTTGTAAGTACCTAACCATCACACCGTTCTTCTCTAAGGTGGGCAGATTGGATCATATTCCTTGCTTCATTCACTTTCATACATCTTGTCATACGCACTCTTCTGTTATTCTGATGCTTATCTTAACCCGACTTGAGTATTTGTTTGCGTCATGCCTTTCTCGGGCATCCTTTAATGCTTATTTTATTTTATTTATTTATTTATTCATTTTCGGGAAATCGACAGTTTACATTTAATTAAGTATTATATAGTAAAATAAAACCAATTATGGATTTACTCCTTTTGATTTTAACTGAGACAGCATAATATAGAATAAGTTATTTACATTTGTGAGAAAGGAAACAAAAGATTATAAAAAACGAAAAATTTACAAAACAATACATTTATAGCCATGGAGAGAGGTTGTAGATATAAATCAAATCATAATAGAGATATAAACAATAGAGACATAAACATTATTCACAAACCATCAGAGAAATATTTTTTTAAGGACCTTTTGTATTTGGAAAGTTCGCAACTGAAAATATCAACCTTAGATAAAACGCTATTGCAACTATTACATAGTCGAAAATTCACTTTAGCATTATATCATTTAAAATGTGAACACCGCACAAAGGTACCCACCAATGAGACTATTACAACCCCCAATCTGGGTATGTTATGAGACTAAAGGTTGTAAGGAGGGGGAGAGGAAGGTGGGGACGTACTATTTATTAGTAGAGAACTTTAAATTCGCGTTTGTGGTGAATTGAATTTTCCCCCGAATTTCGTCATTTTTATGGGAAAAATGGGAATATTGCCATTTTGAAAACCCGCGATATTCTGGTATTTTAAAATAAAATAGCAATATTGTATTATTTTTAAGTATTTCTTGCTCTGTCGTTTTGAAAAGCTTGATTAGCCGTTAGTTGGAACGCAGCAAACTTCACGTCGGAAACGTCGCGTACCTCTTTTCCAATAAAATATAAACGCTAATAAATTACAGAAAAGGGAATAAACATTACATTGTTTTTGTTGCAAAATACCATCGCTTTTGCTATCTCCCTTTTCACAAAAAAATAACACGAAATTGTAAGGTGAAAAATCAGCCTGCGTATGTTTGTGCTCGCAAAACTCGAAAAGTAGTCGACCGATATCGCTGAATATTTCAAAGTTTGTTCTTGTTGGGTCAGGAGGAGAGAGTGGTTTGAATGATAGAAGAAGTCGGGGACCCTTGATGAATACTTACCGCAACATCTCTGCACCGGAATGACATGCGGAGAAGAATTAACGTCGATGTAATGTACAGGGTTTTCCAATAAGAAGTGTTATTTTGATATTCAATCGTAAAAGGTTTCGTTTCGATCAATGGTTTCGTTGCTTGTGTGGCACGTAGCGCCGTCTTGTTGAAAATAAACGCTGTCCAGATCAATACCATCCAATTCCGGCCATAAAAATTCATTAATCATCTCTCGATAGCGCAATCCATTCACCGTAACTGTTGCTCCAGCCTCATTTTCAAAAGTCCAATGACTCCGCCGGACCATAAACCGCACCAAACCGTCACACGTTGAGGATAGAGAGGCTTTTCAACAATAACTCTTGGGTTTTCCGAGCCCCAGATGCGACAATTTTGCTTGTTGACGAAGCCACCGAGGTGGAAATGGGCCTCATCACTCAAGATGATTTGCATTTGATTCACTCAAGTGAATTTTAATAATTTCAATGCGTTGTTGAAGCGTGTATCGTTCTATTTTTTATAATGGCGTAGTTTCTACTTGTCAAATGTCAAAAAATGACAGCTTCAAAAGTAACATCTGCCGAAATAGTGGGCTATTCAAAATAACACCTCTTATTGGAAAACCCTGTAGTTTTTTAACAGTAACATTGAGACACACGAGGAAGACATTAACAATAGCGAAGTATTGCGGAGTTTACTAGTCGGTATATGCATATAAATTTAGAACTAAATTTGGTGAAATTGCGTCTTGGTTAATTCAAAAAATCATCATACGGGATGTCTTTATTCACCCAGTTCATTCCCAACTTAAAATTCTATTTATATGAGCATTGCGAGAGCCGACATTCTTATACAATATAATTATGCCCAGGTTTTCAGGAAAATTGAAAAACTTTTGTTTCGCTTTCTGCGAACTGCAGCATCATAGTCGAGTCTCTGGAGTTTGTGGAAAATAATATATCTATTCGAAAAAATTTGCGCGAAAAATATACGGAAAGGAATTCGTGTATTGAAATATTTATGCTTTGTTGAAATTCAAATATTGTAGACGGAGTTGAATTTTATACTGTCGGGGGAGTGTATGGATTTTATTTTAGACATTTTTTACATCTAAGTTCACAAATGTATAATTTATTATACCTGACATAAATATATTATTACATTTTTTATTATTTACTACAATTTCTTTTGGTTTACATTTTATTCACATTTTGTAATTTACATTTCATCTTTTGGTTTATATTATTTTGGTGTATAGACAACCTCTTTTATTTATCACAATCATCATTTTTGGAAAAAAGAAGAACAAAACACATTAGAAAGTTCTATTCAATCATAGGATAAATTGTTTAATTTTCTGAGAATCAACTGGCTCTTAGTGTGAAACAAATAGGTAAAATAATAATATGGAAATCCATTCTGGTACCGTTTAACTAGATATCGCCAGCAAAAAAATTTCTAACAGGAATTCAATCTTAACACTTTTTTCCTTGTATAAAATAATATGTTCTATGATTAAACAATGTAATATGAAATTATGATATGAACTAAATTTGTCAATTTGACTGGCCTAAAACAAGATCCATTCCTAGTTGGCTAGTCAAAGTTTCCGCATATGTTTTATTGTATAATTTTATGTGAAATATATTATTATTATCATTAAAAAAAGTTTTTGTTTTTACGTCAATAATCACTGGCTCCGGGCAGTTGGTACAAATCAAATTTCAAAGTTAATATTCAAGTTATGTGAAACAACTTGCCCATAATAAATAATAACGGAACTTATTAAATAAAAGTTTACCAGAAATTGAACATATATGTATTAATTTTAAAATTTCATGAATTTTTTCAAGTTCTGTGAGACAATCGACCCTATTATTGAATAGACTTTTCTAGTGTGTTCGACTTTATTTTTTTTACTTGATACATGCCAAATGCCCGGAGCAGGTGAGATTATGTGAATAACATCCCTTATTTAGATTTGCTGTTAGGCTGAAGGGAGTGAGGACGAAGAGACAGGAAAAATACAGGTTGGGAATTACCTGGCTATTTAGATCTGGTAACTAAACACGGCTAAATCCATTACAAGCAACGTTTTGATTCTGAAATTCCTAGGACGATATCACGATACTGTATTTACAATTTAAATGTTCTGTAATGATGTTGTCAAGCACGTGTTTCAGAACGTTCCCATAATTCGATGTTCCCATAGTTCCCATAAACACGCTGTACGCAGAGCACGTTTTTAATGGTATATTTTATAATCTGGTGTACTAGTTTTTATAATGTGATTACTGCATAAGAGTCTAAACTACCTGTAGTCAGTGACGTAATTATAATAATGTTTGTTTAATTCAGCTGAACAGAGCTGTGAGTTCAATACTCTATCAACCATATAAAAGCATACATAATGTAAATTAAATTAAATTAATTACGAGAAATACAATGGAATATAAAATGCAGATAAATTATAATAAATTAAACACTTGTATTACGGTGGTTTGAGGGAAATTTTCCATTTATGGTGTAAGGGGCGCGCCGTGCCCCTGGGCGACGTCCTGGACGAGAGTGTTTTTCGATTTCCGGCAGCGCTGACTCGTCCCGGCTACTTTGTGGCGCATCAAAGCAGCGAACCCATGCATCCTTCCATCTGCGAACTATGGCATCCCAATATTTGGAATATGTTATGAGGTTGAGTAAAACGGGGAGAGGAAGGAGGTGGAAAGAAGAAACTTGGGAATTACCTTTTTACAAAACAAATTTGGCATATAATATGATTATTGGCTTGCTTGGTAAAAGCGGTAAATTGAGGAATTAGCTTCAAATGGAGAACCCAAAAAACCATAGACATATGAATATTAGGTAGACCTGCCCTAAGTGATTAAAAGCGTATTATCCCCACTCCCCATACCGGTTCCATTGAGCCGGCTGGGCTCGCGTACGGCCTCAAGTGATATTTGAAAACGTGACGTCATCATTCTTGTGCGAACTATGGTCGAGGCATCATCGGTTCATTTTACGAAATAACACGGCAAAATGTTTACTTGTACTATGAAAACTGGTAAAAATAGATGCGAAAAAAGAGAATAAACCCAATTGTCGTATTACATTCCATATATAAGCATTATTTTATTTTATTTTAAGCATATTCACATCGTATAATATGAATCAGTTGTTACTATCACATCGAGAAACGTCTGGACGCGAAACACAAAGCTGGTTGGTTGCTGGGAAGTAAATTATGAACATTTATAAAAGTGTCTTAACTAAATACTCTGAAACTAACTACGACTCTGAATATAGAAGCTGCCTTACTTTGCCGAATTTGGACTTCGCAAATTTGTTCATAACGTGGCGAGTAATTTGCGCTCCCATGTAAAAATGTCTATTCATTCAAAGCAGATTTTACTTTTAAGAAGTAAATGGTGATATTATAATGCGAGATGCCTATTTACTGTCAGATTGATTTATTGACGAATCACAGTCATCTTCACTCCCTTCGTTCTTCAACAGTTGATTTTACCCCTCGCCTTTATCTTCTCGTCTATTAATTCCTATGTCTGTGCAAAAAACAGTTTTCTTTTCATTATAATGTTTTGATTCTTTTAAACTTTTTTTAATTAGGTCTAAGAAGTGTTAATGTTAAATAAACTATTCGACACTTTTTTATAAAACAATAAACAGACTGATCGTTACCACGCCCACTTGGCAAACGATTTTTATTCTAATTTGACACAAAAAATTCTAACTTCACACTCGATTTACTCGAAAACGAAAGCTCAAATCAAAAAAAGTTATGACACAAAATCGACTCCAAATGTGATGTAGATTCTCCAGATTCCCGCTTCTACTACTAGTTTCCGGATACCATGTAAATAAATTGTTAAGTTATTAGGTGCATACAGATGTACAAAAATATGTAACTATGCAGTAAGTTAGGGATAGTAATACTGTTCTACCAACTGAACCCAATTTAGTACCGGGAAAATAGTTCCAATTTTAAAATTGAAAATCTGTTCTTATTTTTTCTTCACTTGAATTCAACATATTGTCAGATGGGGTTCTTTTGTTTTACAATGAAAACATAAAAAAAATGTATAAATTTAATCATAATATTATGACTTTTCATATTTAACAAAGAACACGCCGGTTTTTATCAACATTTCGCATACAATTGGCATGCAAACGTATTGTTTCAGATTCGTTTTGCATGTTTGTGTACATTAATAAGTGGATCTGTTTTGCGGCGTTGCAAATTTATTCGTGAAAAATGGTAGTTTGTGGTCGTAAACTTGGGCTATTTCTGAAGAGTTCATTTATCCCTTGGCCCGTGTTTCGAGAGCAGTGCCCGAGTGACTCCATCGCTAGGTATGCATTCCCACGGGCCTTTGTTAATGTCCCGGTACTATTTTTACTGCGTTTCCTTGTACCTGTATACTAACTGTATTGGGGGTCTTTGTTCAGTATCGTAACTGCGCAAAACCTGACTTATTGTAAAGGGGTGTCAACCTTATGAAAGTTCCTACCTTTATTATGTTTTATTATTTTGTAGGCAATGATGTTACAATACATCTAGACTTGTTATTGTCTCACATTTTCTCTATGACGCATAAACAATCGGGCGGGAAACCGAAAAAAAAATTGCGCGTATTTACAAACTAAATGTTATTCCTTGACTTTTACTAGTGTGAGTAATTAAAACACTTTCTAATTAAACACGAGGGCATTTTGGCTCCTTTTTCAGGCAATTTACTTAGACATAGCACACGACCTTACGCGACGCTTAACATTTTGGTACTGCGGACTGCCACTATGAAATCGAAAGCACTACAATTGACGCACTTTTTGCTTGCCACTTTGAGTTTTCTACAGCGCGTCTATATATTGCTGTAAACTCAGTGATTGGGGGTCTTTGTTCAGTATCGCAACTGCGCAAAACCTTGCTTATTAAAAAGGGCTTTCAACTTTATGAAAATTCCTACCAATACTATATTTTGTAGGTGTAGTTGCAAATAAAACGTATGTAGTACTGGCGTACAGATAGATGTTCGTAAAGAATTCTTTTTTTAAATAACCATAGGATTATTCTTATGCTCGTGTTTCAGCTGTGAATAGTACCTACCTTTGTAAGCTTACAAATAATGCATTTTTGTGTGTCAAAGACTGGACTACAATAGCCTGGAAAAGAATGTACATTATTTTCAACAGAACAATAGATTGTACCTACGTTGTGTCGTTTAGTGGACGCACTGGCAGGTTCACGCTTTGTTTGTACACCTTTATAATAATATTTTACAGGGCAAGATTTATTTACAGTGCTTGTAACTTGTCGGACATAACGAAACGAGAATATAAGTAAAGGCTGCAATATAACTAGAGCCTTTTTTTTCTGAACACTGAACAGCTTAACCCTAGAAAGGTGATTTATTCCGATTTGAAACGAAAATAGGTCCTGTGATCCTCGGCCCCAGATAGGCCAGTGAAATTGTTTGTCTGCTTAAGAATGAATTTCGATATCTAAAAATTTATGTTCATTTTCTGCAAAAGTGAGGCGAAATTATTGAGCTTGTTTCGGGCGCACGGACACGCCCACAACCCACTTCTCTCGGTTTATCTCTTCAGTGTCTTAAAATAATACGGGACTGCAGAAAAAAATGACCATTGCTAATTTATTAAGTATCTCTATAGTGATTGGTAATTCCGGTTAAAAAAGGGATTGCAGGCCTTACGAATTACTTACCACCTACTGATAAACATTTATTAAATTACGATAGATTATCATGATGTCGGAACACGTGTTCATGAAAATCCGAATATTTATGCATTACAACAAAGAATCTTTATATGGTCATGATATATTTTAAAAAAAAACCGATAAACCATTATTAAATTGTTTTATTAATAAGGCCTGTTAATTTATCGTGAGGGTTAAATCTATTTCTCTCCGTGTAAGATTTTTATTACGTTATCAGTGCTTAATACCTATACCTCTACCTTCTTCTGTGTTTCCTTACTCCTACAACTTGGGTCTCTATAAGACCAAGCATCTCCAAATATTAAATAGGCTGCGAGGGAAATAGATATACCTCAGGGGTGTATTGGCCATGTCTCTTGTTCCGAATTAATATTATTTATTTATTTGGAATTAACAGCACATGTGTCATTTACGTACAGGATAGTGTTATTGACAGTCACAGTACAAATAACACGAGAAATAATTTCTCAATTGAGTTTGGCAGTTTTGTTAAAAAAAATACAATTTTTTCGCAATTAGCCTCGAAATATCTATATTTGTAAATTATTGTAATTTAATAAAAAAAATAATATAAAATATAGAAAGAAAGGAATATTAATTTGATTAACTAATTAATTAACTAAACACACGCCGTTTCGCCGCAGGGGTAGGTATAGAGGATGGACCGCTCAAAAACCCGGTCTTCACATCGTCTCATACATACTCTTCTATTATTCTGACTCTTGACATGGCCCGACTCAAGTATCTGATTCACTTGATCGTGCCATGTCTTCCTCGAGCGTCCCCGACTTCTTCTTCATAAGTTTGCGTCATATATAATCTCCTTACACTCCTTTCTCTGTTCGTTCGCTCTACATGCCCAAACCATCTTACTCATTACGCTTACATCAGCCATGAATTCTTTGCGGACCTTCATATCTCTCTCACGATCATAAATGGTATTGCCACAATACGCCCCAGGGATCTAATATCTACAGTATTCAGTCTTAAAAAATGCATAAAGCAGATACGTTTTAATTTCGTCTAATTACCCTTTTTGTTCAATTGTATCAGTTGGCGCTCTTTGAAGGACCCAGTAAAGAAAAATGACATAGGAAATAAAGGTTGTTTCCTACATTAGCTAATTAGTTCATTCTCCGAATAATATTAATATTTCTGTCAGGTAAACATTAATCTACCTGAGGATACGCAAGTGTTACGTTATCCGTTGTCTGTTGTAGGAACCCATTAATTATACCTATATTACGTTCTCACCTCTAACGTATAATTAATCAACTTATCTGCTTACCAATGTAATTTATATTCTCTGATGACTGCCCGTAGATGATATTATTATTTATTTTATCTCTTGTGTTATGTAAAACTGGTATACCGGACACCGACGGCTACAAACACAAATAACATGTCGCAAAACGCGCACGCCCTAACAAGCTTTATAATGATCTTCACGTATGGAAACTCGTGCTCTTATCGTATGCCACAAAGGCTTATTCGCATAAAACTGAAAACAGGCTTATTTTTTTTTACAACTGTTCTAATCATGATGTGAAAAAAACTCGCTCCGTAAACTTACTTTCAACCGAATGCCAAAGCTAAACGTGATTTGCACACAATTATTTGTCATTATTTCCGCAGCTTGCCTCTCAGACAAAGAGTTTCCGAGAACTCGATGATCTCATACTTCGATCACAACCATTTTATTTCCATTTGAGTAGGTAGGTACCTACTGCGTGCTCTAATTCGGCGCGCATGTGCGGCCCATCGCGCTGCTAGCCGCTCGTATTGTGTTTTCCGCAGACATGATGGCGGCCGCCAGCGAATAATGTAATGAGTAATGAGCAAGCGCGACCTAGGATAGCGGAAGATTGTTTGTGTAACATGTGGTTACAACACTACTAATCCATTGAGAGCTAAGATTTTACATAATTTATATCACTAGTTTTTTTGTATTAAATGATTTTAACTAGTAATTCTTTAAAACACTCATTTAAGCTGTATTTTTTTATTGAATCTCAAAGGCGGGAAAGGGTAAAACATGACAGCTCTTCCACAATTTTGATTAGATTTATTTATGATTTATGTACAACTTTATTAGCTTAGATTTATAAAACTAATGGGCCCGGTAATGCTTCACTATTCGCTTGATCGTGCCATGTCTTTCTCAAGCGTCCCGACTTCTTCTATCATTGAAACCACTCTGTAAGGCGTTATTCGCACGAGACTTTAAAAAACGTAGCGTTAAAACTCGGCGTTGGCGCTTTTATAACGTTCTCGATATGATTGTTCATACGAACGCTTAAAAATCACTCTTGTTTCGTTTCTCGCTTCCGTAAGACGTGGAAATGGTTTCTGCTAAATTAATAGCAATAGCGATTTGTGTTGCTAGAAGACGAAAAAGAAAACAAAAGGCATTCTGGGTTCATCCTCTGAATGAACTGAGATACCTACTTGAAAGGGCAGTTTGTAACACTGTACGAAGAATTGAGGCAATACCCCGATAATTTTTTTGGTTATTTTCGAATGTCTATTTATGAATGAACATTTGACGAACTGTTGACGATAGTGGGGCCTCGAACAACACTTCAAGATACCAACATGCGTTCGGCGATACCACCTGCACAACGACTAGCTGTTACACTGGGGTAAATAAAACAATAATTACAAAATTACAAAACAATTTATATTTATTAAAAACTTAGGTATAAAAATTTAACAATCATCTGGAGATAAGTAAAATTCTTCTGGTGAAATAATATTGGTCAAGGGGCTCTGAACAGTTATTGAACTTGATTGGTCAGTGTTGGATGGAGATGGGCAAATATTTGGGTTGAAAGTGGTAAAAAAGCTATCTGCTAAATAAACACAAAACAAACACGTCCGGTTGCCGAGCGAGCGCGTGGCGTACTGAGTGAAGCGCCGGCGTTTTTTTACCGCTCGTGCGAATAATAATATGAAGTTTCATATGATCTATTCCCTTTAACGCCCAACGCTCAGCGCTCAAAATGCAACACTGCTCGATAAAAAAGCGTCGCGTTTCAAAAGCGCTGACGTATGAACATATACTTGGTAATGCATTTGTTCTATTTGAACGCTTTTTTAACGGACGTTAAAAAAGCTCCCGTGAGAATGAGGCCTTACAGTCCTGGCACTAATAAGAAGAAACTTTGAAGCTATCTGCGAAATCGGCCAAGTAATTTTTGAGTCTATGGGGCACACACATTTGAATATTGTCTTTTATTTATATTATAGAAGATCAGGTTAGATTAGTGTAATTTATTATTATTATAAAGTGGCACGCACAAGAATTTAATCGAAACGAAAAACTTAAAAAAGCGAAGCGGACATGAATGCTTTTGCAAAATAATCCACAGTACCTACCGTCCTAGCTCATTTTCAGTCGAGCTTTGATTGTGAAAACCCCAAAAACAAATTTGCTCATTCTCTGAATTAAATTAAACTTTCAACTTGTTTTGACCTCACTAATTTTCATTCAATTGAAATACAACTCGTGATTCTAATAATTGAATGATGGAATGTCAGCTGTTTTTGATCTGATGCGATGACGTGCCAGAAATTCCTGCTTTTAAATTCATCTGTTATTGACAGCAGAATTTGGTTTTCAGTTGGTTGCATATTTTTCATGGAATTCTGTTCATTGTGATTGATGTTAGCAATGTTAGGGAATAGTTGGTTAACAGAAAATGGTTTTTCCTCTGTACCCTTCACCAAATCAATCATGTATCGGGAAATGCTTTTTCTTTTAATATTCTTTAACAAATAGATGCATATTCATGTCTTTGTAGGTACCTTCCTAGTCCCTATATACTGTAATCGGATTAAACACTGCATGACTTCATAACTAACTTTATTATCATATTGCGAGCGTACCGGAGAGTCGTAGGTCTTTCAATGATTTCCAATGAATGCGGGGCAGTAAGTAACGTCCCAAGATGGCCGCTTCTTGCACCGTAGGGATCGATATTCAGTTGATTCAGCGATCGGTATATCGATACCGTTTTATACGTAGCAGTACTTATTTAGGATTTGATAAAAATATTCTTACGTGTCATATTTATGATACCCTTATGTACCAACGTGATAAATGTGCCTACATGGTGATGTGTTGAACATCGTACTTTTCCATATGGACCTCGTATTTCTGTGATTATTGAAAACAAGTTTGAATTTTAAAGGGTATTATAATAATAACAAGATTTCAGGCACGTTCGCTTTAGGCAAACAGTTCAATAATTGATAGATAATACGTTTTATTTTTATACATTTCGTATCTAATGTTCTCTTTACGTTACCACAACCTCCGTCGGAGAGTGCTAAGTTCTTGACTCTGAATCAAGAGGCTTGGGCAAATAACAAATATAATATATCACATTACCAGTATCACATTTAGGGACTTACTAATAAACGTGTTTTTAATTTTACGCAACTGATAAACAACCGTTAATGTATGGTAAATGGTTTTTCATGCGTTGTGTAAAATTTAAAACAAGTTTATTACCTTTTTCAATTTCGTACACGGTGAAATAAGATATTGCTGATTTATTTAAAATCTCTTCAAATTATTTTTAATACGGTTAAAATCGGGATTGCAGGCCGTGTTCTGTTAAACTTTTAGTACGTTCCTAATATATCGGAACACGTATTCATGCACCTGCACCATGACTTGATGCTATATAATGACGAAATGCGAAAATATTATGATTTTTATGAACACGTGTTCCGAGTTTTTTGATCAATTTTAATTTTCATCTATTTCTTACCTTTCTCTTTTTCTTCTCTCCCACTAAATTCGAAAAAACCTTCATAGGTTGATGAGAATAAACTTTTCTTTAGTGTAAAAAATGTATCAATATTACAGAATGTAAAAAAAAACAAAATGAAATTCGATTATCAACAAACATATGTTCATAATATGAACATATTTCAGACAATATTCAGTGAATTTTTGATCATTACAATTTACCAAGCCCGAAGCAATGACATCGATGTTCAACTACATTACGAGTATAATATACAAAACTAGAATACGCTTCTGCTTTTTGAGCCCCATACTAGCAAAATACATAGACTTACTTTAACAAACTAAAACAAAATGTTTCTAACCTAAATCTATGAAAATACATGGTAAGTGGTAAATACCCACAATTCGGCATCAAATGGATTAGCTTTCTAAGACGCGCTACGAAAGTCACCAATCTAGGAGGAACAGGGCTCCTACAATAACAGTATTCAAAATAATTTACTATTTCATTGACAGCCTATACCTTCTAGAATGCTATAATTTTTTCGTACCGTACAACTACCGCCAAGGTCGACACCACGATGGCAACACGGACGTGCCGGCCCGGTATAGCATGTCAAGAGTTATGGTGCTGCTAAATGATATACCTACTATATCTCTTGAAGGTTTCAATAGTCCTTTAAAATGCATTATTGTTTCATATAATATGTATCTATTTTTGAGTTGTAGATTGTCGCATATGTGTTGTAATAGGATTGATAAATCTGTAATAATATCTCACGGTATTCCTCAAACGGTTCCACATAAAAAAATGGGTGTGTCAAGCCTACGCAAGACAGAAGTGAAACTTCTAGTATTCTTCTCTCTCTCTCTTTTCATTTCATTCTCTCTTTTTTTCTGTCTATTGACATATTTATAAGTAGCATGTGATAAAAAAAATTAAAAGTTATAAAAAAAGAAAAAAAAATGGGTGTGTCAAGCCTACGCAAGACAGAAGTGAAACTTCTAGTATTCTTCTCTCTCTCTCTTTTCATTTCATTCTCTCTTTTTTTCTGTCTATTGACATATTTATAAGTAGCATGTGATAAAAAAAATTAAAAGTTATAAAAAAAGAAAAAAAAAATTAGTTAAAGCGGGGATCGAACCTCGGTTCTTCACGACCACAGTCGTGCGCTCTGCCTGTAGACAGCGAAGATGAGTTAGGAGAGTGAGTTAAACTAGGTATATAATATTTACACCTTGCTAATGTTTTCAGTATTATTAGGGCTTTTTTATACTAATTTTCATATATTTATTGGCAGGTAGAGTAGAAATTAATATTGTTTAGCGTTTGCCAACGACCATACCATGTTGAACACACCGGTTCTCGTCCGATCACCGAAGTTAAGCAACATTGGGCGCGGTCAGTACTTGGATGGGTGACCGCTTGGGAACACCGCGTGCCGTTGGCCTATTTTTTATTTTAATTTCATGTTTTTTTTATTTTTTTATCATTACTATAATTAATAATATCATAAAATTCTTTAACTTTTCAAGTATGCTACAGGCCTAAAATATTACTTAGTGGATTGATATTATGGTCAACCATTGAAAAAAAAAATTCCTACAAACTTATTAATGTAATTACGATCTTTTTCAAGCGCGTATGTAATGATTATTTTTATCAACCTCGCACACACCTTGCTAATTTTTTCAATATTATTAGGGCTTTTTTATACTAATTTTCATATATTTATTGGCAGGTAGAATAGAAATTAATATTGTTTAACTTTTGCCAACGACCATACCATTTTGAACACACCGGTTCTCGTCCGATCACCGAAGTTAAGCAACATTGGGCGCGGTCAGTACTTGGATGGGTGACCGCTTGGGAACACCGCGTGCCGTTGGCCCATTTTTTATTTTAATTTTATGTTTTTTTTCATTTTTTTATCGTTAACATCATAAAAAATTTTATATCATTCTTTAACTTTTCAATTATGCTACAGGCCTAAAATATTACTTAGTGGATTGATATTATGGTCAACCATTAAAAAAAAAAAATTCCTTAAAAACAAAAAAATAATATTCCATGGCCGAGAATCGAACTCGGATCAACTGCTTCGAAAGCAACTATGCTGACCATTACACCACCAACGCCAGTTGTCGAGATGAGCTAAGAAGCATTTATATTTTACTTCAAAACTTTTACTACATCAAATGAACTTTAATCGGTCCCGCATTTTCGTTTCGGTCATGAGTTGGTTTTACTCCTCGAAATTGCATGACGCGCGTAAAGAAGTTTCACTTCAATAAATAGTAGTAAAATCACAATCTCTAAATAGTATAAAATAAAATCGCTGTCTGTTTGTGTGCTTAGTTCTTCTAAACTACGCAACGGATTTTGATAGGGTTTTCACTATCATTCAGAGAATTTCTTCCGGAATGTTTATATGTATGTAATACATGCATATTATATTTGAAGAAAGCAGAGAAAAGTCGATGTTTATCCTAGAATTCACCCGGGTTCACGCCAGCTAGTACTATATGGTTTGTTTCTTTGTTTGCTTAAAAATGATTCTCTCGATGTTTCCGTTTTTCATTTTTCGCAACATAAATAGTCCATAAAAGAAACTGCGCATTTACAGATGTACTCGTGCTACAAAAGACAATGCTTGCTTTGTCACTCGTTGTTGCCTAGAAAACAGGTTACTCCGTCCGGAGGGAATACGGAATTTAATTTAATGGATATGTAATATTATCAAAGATATTCTCAATATGTCATTACGATAACAATGAAGATTTTGTGATTAGAATTTATCGGAATCTTAATGGTATTTTATACAATTTTTCACAAAATTGCTTAATGATTATCGTTTTTAAATATTAGTGCGCTCCCTCTAAGATTCGTATTTACATATCTCCCTTTCAAACCATCTTTGAACGCTTACTACGGGGCCTTAGCAGGGCAAACATATATATTATATTCGTAAAGATCAGCTACATCATCGGCTGTAGGCAGATTGATAGAATCTAAGCGCAAGCCAAATACTAAGTTTGGTGATCGCGTTTTCGGAGTATCTGGGCCGAAGGCTTGGAATAAACTCACTCCGGAACTAAGATCCATAACAAGTCCAACAGAATTCAGGTCTAAACTAAAAACTTACCTTTTTAAGCTGTCGTACCCGTAAATTAAATATACCATTCCTAAGAGAAAGTCCAGTTTCATACAATTTTCCAATTATGTCCTAAATCCTGTATCTAAATTTCGCTAATAAACAATTATATAATGTTAATTAAGTGTTAATCTCAAGTGACCTACCAGGTAAGTATTGTACTGTATATTATCTCCATAAATAGTTAAGTAATAACAATGATCACTGTAGAGATGTATTATAAGTTTGTACAGCGCCCTTGAGGTGATTTTGCACAAAAATGGCGCTATACAAGTCATCCAATTATTATTATTAAGTACTTTTTTGGTTTGCTTTGACGGCCGGCATAGTCCAGTGGTAACGCATTGGACTGCCATTCCGAAGGTCGCGGGTTCGAACCCGGCGTGCGCAAATAAATTTTATTTGATTAATTTGTGTTATTTCACAATTAATTAATTAAAATAATATATAGTATATTTGCGGCACGTTCCAGAGTGGAAGATACTACCAGTATCGCCCTGGTGTAAGACCACCATTCAGAATTGAAACGTTGCTCCAAATGGCTTTAGCCGTGTTTAGTGACTAGATCTGAATAGCCAGGTACTTCCCCACCTTCCTCTTTCCCTTCCCCACTTACCTTCAGCCTCACAACATCCCCCAATTGGGGATGCCATAGTCTCACTGGCTCCAGACGGGAGCAGTTGGGACTCTTGTGAGGTATTCGCTATAAAAAAAAAAAAAACTAATATTTTATTAGGAAAAGGCCCGCATTCCCGTTTTTAACAAGATTTCAATAAATCAGCAGTACTCATTTTTCTCCGTGTCTACCTACTTAGGTATAATCAGAGAAATGTTTTTTTTTATCTCTCATGTTATAAAAAGATATTTTAAAGAAATTGTCGGAGTTTTACTATATATTTTTTCCATAAAGCTAAATATGTGTGTTTTCACAATAAAATATAAAGAAACACACAACGAACTACACGAACTGCGCGTTGGGCGGGAAGTTTTGAAGAATGGCGCAGTAGTAACTTTGTTGTTATTTTTAAATGACTGTTCTTTTGAAACCAAAAGCAAGGATTCTTATGTAACTCATTGGATATTTTATTGTCAATCGAATTAGATTTATTGTAGTAAGCTACGAACATTTTTTACGATGCGAAAACCCATAAAAAGGAAGTATGTTTTGAATGTGCCTATCGGCCACGGCGGCGTTCAATGGGTACAATTTTCGTGGCTTATGAGTACTTTCGGTACTCAAATAGTAAAAGTTTTCAAAAATTTAAAAACCAAGGTCTTCCGGTTAGCCCTGGGAGCCCCAAATTGGGTAAAGCCTAAACAAATCATCCGGTTGAATTAACCCTTTGCAGCCAATCGAAATACTTAGTTTGTAAATCTATTTTTAATTTGGGAGGTGGTCAGTGGGTACCGCCGCCCCGGGAACCATACTCTGGGTTACCAACACCTCTGCCACAGGTCACCTGAAGTGGTTCGCTACGTTTGGTGACTTAGCAGGGGTGCCCGGGCTCATGGAGGGTTGTGCGTTTACACTGATGAATGGGTCGGCCTACTTACTGCGGGGCGGGCCGGGCTGGGAGAGGCCGGTTGAGGGAGATCCAGTAAACCGGTTATCGCTGTCCGGGCCGCTGGATAGTACAGGGGCCCGACCCTTGGGCTCACGACCAAGGGTGGGCTGCCCCACCAGCCAGCGAAAAAACCCTGCCGCTGATGTTGTGCCGGTTCGTGACCGGTGAGGACCCAGCATCCAGCGTTTGGGGCGCACTGGGCGACCTCCGCAGCCGGACTCTCCTGCCCATTGCCTGGAACCGCAGTCAGAAGAACTTGCCTTACATTTGGTGTATCCAGTTGCTCCACTCTCCAACTCCCCACCCAACCTTTTTAACCTAATCCTTCCCAACCCATTCTAAATCCCACAAACAAACTTAAAAACTATGAACTCACAACCAATCAATATAAACTCAGCGAACAGTAGGAGTCCTCAGTGTGGACCGAGGATGAAGGTGAATTTCGCTAACATTCGCGGTCTGCACACCAACCTAACTCCCATCCACCACCACCTTCTCTCACAAAATCCCCATCTCCTCTTCCTTACGGAAACACAGATTGCCGAGCCCCCAGATACCTCCTATCTGAACTGCCCAGGATATCATCTGGAAAGCCTTTTCAGGCCAAAAGGAGTTGTCTGCCTTTACAGCCGTGCTGACATCAGCTGCGCTCGTCTCGCAAATATCGAGAGCGCAAAACACGAAGTGTTATGGGTACGTGTGGATCTCACCGGTATGATGAGAATTTATGCGTGCCTATATCGCTCACCAAACCTTGCCGAATCAGACACTGTTGAATTGTTTAAATACTTGAGTGACACTGTAGATATTCTCTTGCCCCGTTACCCATCGGCCGAGTTTGTAATCCTGGGGGACTTCAATGTTCATAATGAACAATGGCTGAAGTTCTCGGGCCCAACGAACTCTGCCGGCAGATCAGAGGAATCCTTTGCTCTTATCCATGGACTAAGCCAACTCGTAGAATCTCCGACCAGAATACCAGACATCCCATCACATCGAGCCAACCTACTCGATTTGTTTCTCATTAGTGAGCCACTCGGGTACAGAGTGGAGGTGACAGCGCCCTTAGGATCCTCTGACCACTGCCTGATTACCACCTCTGTCCCATCCTCCATGAACCGTCAACCCGACAAACATGTAAAGAGGAAGGTATGGCACTACAGGGCAGCAAAATGGGACGGCATGCGGTCTTTCTTCGGCGCCTTTCCTTGGAGTACTGTATGCTTTAGCTCCGAGGACCCATCAATTTGTGCACGCGAGGTAGGAGAAGTAATCACATCAGCAATGGATTGCTACATTCCCTTCTCCGTCAAATCCTCTGGAGCGGGCACAAAACCATGGTTTGACCATCGCTGTGCTGAAGCTGTCAGACTAAAAAATACGGCTTTTAATGCACTCCGGAAGATTAGCTCCATGAATAACCTTTCGGAATACCGAAAACGGGCAAGGGATTGTAAGAGTTCTTAATAGAGCTAAGAGCGATCACGACCAGAGAATTGCGAAAAAGCTGGCTGACTGCCCCACAGGTAGCCGTGCTTTCTGGTCACTCGCTAGCTCGATCGGAAGAAATTTCTGCAGAACCACTTTCCCACTTCTGACCAAGCCTGATGGTCGGCTGGCTAACTCGGCCCGCGAGAAAGCTGAATCATTAGGCAAAATTTTCGCGGAAAACTCAACTCTTCAAGATAACGGAGAGACTCCCCCTTCCATTCCGCACTGCGGTTTTCAAATGGAGGAACCGAAGATCCGGAACAGAGAGGTTCTCCGAGTCTTGAACGATCTGAAAGTCGACAAAGCCAGTGGGCCGGACGGAATACCTGCCTTGGTCCTCAAGAGGTGTTCTGCAGAAATGACTCCAGTGCTCGCGAAATTATTTAGGCTCTCTCTCAAAAGAGGAAAGGTGCCAGATCTTTGGAAAAAGGCAATAGTCCACCCAATCCCAAAAAAGGGGGACCGCTCCGACCCTTCTAACTACCGCCCCATAGCCATCACTTCCATACTCTCGAAGGTATTAGAAAGGGTGGTTAACAACAAATTGCTCACATATCTCGAGAATAACAATATCCTAAGCGATCGGCAATATGGATTTCGTCGAAACCGATCGTGTGGCGATCTACTCGGATATGTGACGCATATTTGGGGGCGGTACATGGAACGTTTTGGTGAAACTCAAACCGTTGGGTTGGATATCTCCAAAGCCTTTGACAGAGTCTGGCACCGGGCGCTATCGGGAAGTTGCCATCGTATGGGATCCACCCAACCCTGCATAGTTGGATTGCGGACTTTCTGAGGGGAAGAACAATTCAAACCGTGGTTGACGGCTCTTCTTCCTCACCGCACCAAATCAATGCGGGGGTGCCACAAGGATCTGTGCTGTCTCCGACGCTGTTTTTATTGCACATCAACGATCTCGTTGAATGTGCACCAATTCACTGCTACGCTGATGACAGCACCGTTCACGAGGGTTATCTTTTTGACAGGCCCCCTTCCACCTATGATGTCCGAACAGCTCGGGAAGTTTTGAAGCAAAAAAATGACCACCACCTCGAGATGGTTCGTGCCTGGGGTAAGGCCAACTTGGTCAGTTTCAACGTCTCAAAAACCCAAGCGTGTCTGATTTCGGCAAAGAGGGAGATCAATGACTGTCTGGTGCAATTTAATGGGAGCACTCTCCCCAATAAAGACTCCATTGAAATGCTTGGAGTTACTATATCAGACCAGCTCAAGTATCGGGGATCCATAGAAGCCCGAGTAAATCAGGCCTCCAAAAAGTTGGGCGTCTTGTACAGGGCTAGGAGATTCTTCAACAGTGACCAGCTGCTGACCCTGTACAAGTCTCAAGTCCGCCCAACTATTGAATTTGGGAGCCACCTTTGGGCTGGTGCCCCAAAATACTTGATAAACCTGCTTGAATCTGTGCAAAGGAGAGCGATCCGTCTGATTGACAACCCGTTGTTAACAGACCGATTGCCTTCTCTAATGCATAGACGCAATGTAGGCATGCTGTGTCTGTTCTACAGGTATTTCAATTCCAAAGAGCTAGCAGCATTGATTCCTGATGCACCGGTGCACGTGCGCGAAATTCGACTGACACGAACTGAACACCCGTTCACGGTTGACGTTGGCTTCATGAGAACGGGCCGTTTTTACGACTCGTTTTTGTGTAAGTCGGCTCGTATGTGGAACGAGCTACCGGCATCTGTTTTTCCTCCCTCCTATAATCCGAGCCTCTTCAAGGCCCGCATTAACAAATCCCTTCCTACAGCCCCTACCTTATTCCGCCTCACAACGCCGCCCAACCGGGTGGTGACATAGTTCCCCTGTCTGTACACTGCACAGGCAGGGACACTCTTGTGAGGTGTCACATAAAAAAAAAAATCTCAAATCATCTTTCGTGTAGGTACATATATAATAATAAAAAAAAAATAATAATTTGACGTATTATTTTAGGTTGTGGGTCTGTCATTTTGTGAGTGATTGTAACTCTGGTTCAATGAACTTGAAATTGTTTTGAATTTGAATGTAATTTTTTATATTTGTATTGATTGTGGTAAGAATTCAGTCAAGAGATAAAGGACCTATCTGTGATATACAGGGTGTCCGGCGGTACAGTGCACAAACTTCGGGAGGTGATTCTACGTAAGGTAGAAGTAAAATGATAACTTTTTCGAAATTTCAAC
This sequence comes from Hesperophylax consimilis, assembly GCF_061612785.1. NCBI lineage: Eukaryota > Metazoa > Arthropoda > Insecta > Trichoptera > Limnephilidae > Hesperophylax > Hesperophylax consimilis. Next base: position 13,022,120 of record NC_142845.1, read on the forward strand.
GTTCTAAGTAGTTTTCAGGTAAATAAGTTGAATTTTGTGTATGGAAAATTAAATATTCTTCTATAGAAAAAAAATTGTACTCTAAGAATTTCGAAAAAAAATATTAATTTTTTTCACTTCTACCCGGAGAAAAATGAGTATTGCTAATTTATTAAGAATGTCTTCAAATTATTTCTAATCCGGTTAAAAACATTAACGAATGAATTGACAGGTTTCCTGATAAACTTTTAGTATACGTATTCGAATACATTTATTTTTCCAAACGAACAATTCAACATTTTTACCTGAAAACTACCTTAAAACGTTGAAATTTCGAAAAAGTTAGTTATCTTCTGTACTTATACTACTATTTTAACGGAAATTTATTTTAATGGTCAATTGCGTGATTTTTCACGGGTCTGCGCTAGTTCTTATTTACGAGTAATTCACTATTATTTTGAAAGAGTAGGGGGCCAATTAACCCGGTAAGTACTCTGTAATTTTGTATACCAATTTATCATCAAAAAATATTAATTGATTTCCAGTTTGTACAGAGGAGTAATCTTTCACAAACTCCGTCCTCCTGACGTTAAAATCATATTTAATTCTTAACAATCGATAAAATATATTATTATCACATTAATTTATTATTATTGCGTATTGTTTAGTGTGCACGTTTGCCTGGTTTATCGCTAATTCTGGATACTCCTTATTTCTGCTTTGTATTTATTTTTTCTTCGCGTTATTTGTAAGTTTGCGAATTGTTGTAACCTAGCCAAATAATCTACTTTTATAAAGCAGCCGGCCAAGCTTTCATAGTGTACTTTATGTATGATGTTAAACTTTGTAAACTACTAATTGATTCTGTCGCCACGCGGATCGACTTAGTAACAACGTTTGTGTGAAAATAAATTAATTTTGATTCGTTCATTTCATTGTAAATCTACTATCTGCTGGTGGACTTGTCTGTAGGTACTAACACTGAAAGAAATGTTTAGGTACTATTTACAAAATTTTCATTAATTATCTACTAAACAGTTTAGTTGCTGTGGTGACTACCGAACTTTTAGCTACTGTTTGCTAAACAGCAGTTTATTTATGACAGCTTAACGATTCAGATATTCTAGCTAAACTAATCGGTTGAGACAGCTTTCTGTGTTTAGTTGTGTTACCTAAACTGTATTTATGACAGCTTAACGATTCAGATATTCTAGATAAACTAATCGGTTGAGACAGCTTTTTGTGTTTAGTTGTGTTACCTAAACTAAAAATTATATACCTAAACCATTTTGTAGTGTTTGGTTAGAAAAACAAAACTGTTTAGATGTAGTAACCTTATTATTTAGTTAATATTACAAAATGCTTAGGTTGATTAACTAAACTTCGGTTGGAATGGCCCTACCGATATAGGTGTTTTAGCTCTCTACTGCTAGCTAGCTTTAGGTACTGTAGCTTAGCTTTTAGGTTTGATTATCTATATTAAATAGGAAGTGCAGCTTAACAGTTTAGCTGAAAACAATACTGGGTGTAAATGTAACCACCATCAACTCGAAGGATTATACCCATAATTCAGAATCATGGGTTAAATACTTTGAGTTGCAGGTAGTTTATTACAACTCTTTTGAGAGATGAAACCTAAATAAATAAATATTATGTTTTGTAAGACTAGAATGTACTTATTAAAAACCTCATTCATATAAAAGTTATTTTGTTAAGAATCGTCTCTCAAAATATTGTTTGCAGCTACCAGAAAGCCTCAAAAAAGACAACACGTTTGATCATACACACATTTATATTATATTTTTTTATTATAAGTTTTTCTTAAATATAGTAAAAGTTGTTTGTGTCCTGATTTGGTAAACTCTAGCAGCAATTTTTTGGGTAGGCCCAAAACACACATATGGGGTGAAATATACAGTTGCGCTTTCTTTATTAAAGACTTTGGTGATTTGAAAAGCAAATTCATAAAATCTCTTGCTTGTGGATCTATCTGGATTTCCCTGCAATTCCTTACTTATAATAGTACTGCACAGTCTGGCAGAAGCTTTCCCTTCATTGATTGATAGGAGATGATTGCATAAGTCCTAGAAAACAAAATTAAATTGTATATTGATAACATAACTAATAACCACTTCTATAATCATCAAAATATTAGTCACAGAATAGCCATTCTACGCTGCCACTACTAAAATACATAGATCGGAATGTATAAAACAATTAACCTAAGTTACTTAGGTATCTGAAACTTACTAAAATTATTTAACTTACATTCGAAATTTGCTCTTCAAAAGCTTCTTGCGTTATTCTTTTTGATTTGTTTATATTTTCCAACAAGGAAATGTCATTTTCAACGAAGTCATCGTGTTGATAATATATGGGCGTTGTTTGTTTGGAAGTTAAAGGTATATCTTCAATCTGAAACAAAAAGCAGGTATGTACACAAAGGGGAAAGAAGGGGTGAAGGGGTCAAGCTTTGTTTTTATCCCTTTGGAATTGCTTGACCCCCCCGGCAGTCGATTTATTCATTAATTACAGGTATTATTATTTTAAATACTATTATTTTTATATCAAAATCGCGTCCGGTACAACTTTTTCCAAATGGTTAGCCAAAAAAGGCCTAGGTATACAATATATCATAATTACTGCTTTTAAAAACTTACACTTATGACAGGTGGATTAATAACATCCTTGAGCGCATTAATGTGCCGTAAACAGTGCCCGATGCCCTATAGTCGGAATCAATTCTTTAATATCATCTTCAGATATTATCAGGAGTGTTTTCGAGTCTATGGCTTGTTCTGAAATAAAGAAAAAAACGACAAGAAAATACAAAATTTTCAAAACAAGAAAATAAAAATTTATTTTTCAAATGAATGAAAATTATTCATTAAAAAAATTATATTTATACAACAGCAGATACCGAACACCCTGTATCATGAATCAAGCGGAGATAAAATAGTTTTAATAATTAAATTATTTCATTTGTGTGAAGATTTTCAATGTAAACATAAACAATGGGTGGTCACCCTGTATTTAAAAAAACATATCCCTCCGAAAAAAAATCAATAGAATTCAATGTACAAAATTTTATGTACGAATTAATAATTTCAATACACATTTATTAAAATTAAACATAACCTGCTATGATTGACCATCCATCGGTACGATTTCAAAGCTAGTTTGGTTGGTTCTAGTTTCTGGCTAGGGTAAAACTGTAACTTAGAAAATACTGCAGTTTCAAACAACATTCGTTCAATACAAAATAATACTGGCGGAAACGAACAAAGAAATAAAGGCGCCCTTGGGGTGATTTTGCACAAAAACGGCGCTATACAAGTCATCCAATTATTATTATTATTTTTTATATACCACTCTCTGTAACCTGTGTCATGACTCCCGACACAATCTTGGTTGTAGCGTCCACACGCACTCTTCAAACTAGGTACATAATAAATACAAATCTACTAAATCTATTGCGTACTTGAGTCATAGAATAATGAAGGTGCCAGTTTTTAAATCAAAAAGAATGGATATTATCATAATATATATCATAGTTCCATGATCTAAATTCTAAATCAATAAAAAAATGAAAAAAGTAAACTCAACTTTAAATGTTTCTATGTAAGCTTCCAGATTCCAAGAAATTAAATAATCCTCAACGGTTTTGTCTGCCATTATCACTGGAACTAAGAAGAGCGGTTATCATAAAATAAATTCGCAACGAACGTCAATTCACGTATGGTGCGAACTATGGCGAACTTAGAACTGCGTCATAAATAAACAGCTGCGTCATCGGACCTCTAGCGACGACGAAAAAATCTACCAAAGTTCGGGAGATTTAACTAAAGTTTTGTTGCACTTTGCTCAAGTTTGTTCAAAGCAACTAATTGTTATGTAAAAATACCAAATTTAGATATTCCAACCTAAGTTTGGCTATTTGAACAAAGCATTTAACCAAACTAGATGTTTAGTTAAATTTAGCTAAATACTTTGGGAAGTAACACATACACTTGAGTTACTAAAGTGAAATAGGTTAAGTAAATTACTTTAGCTTAATTAACCACACCGATTATTTTGTTTAGGTAAGTAAGCTTTTAGTATGCTATTATTAAAGTTTGGTTGTAATAGCTCAAGCACATTTTACTAAACAGCGACGGTATCTGCACATAAAGTAGTTTGAGAAGTAGTAGCTGAAGTTTAGGCGATGGTTACACAACTTCAATTAGCTTAAAACTTTAGCTAACTAATTTTTTTCTGTGAATGTATTTTTAATTAATGACTTTTTCATTTTCAATGTCATTTCCGTCATCGGTGATGCAAATCATTCACGGTGTTTTGCTAAATTGATTTTATCTGCGAGGCAAACGGCAGTAATACATTGCAGTTCGACATACCTATCTATGCAGACGAGGCGTTACTGATGTAGATATTGTGGAAATAAAAATGGATGTATTTAAAAATAGTAACTTCATGCGTTAGTTCCTCTTTTGAATTTGTAGTTCTGAATAACCAGGTACATCCCAACCTTCCCCTTCCCCGTCTCCTTCCCTTCCCCACTCCCTTCAGCCTCACAACATACCCTAAGTGGGAATGCCATAATCCCGCTGACTTCAGATAGTAGGGAACACTATTGCGGTATTCACGTAAGAAAGAATGTAGGTACATGTCGTGAAGACGAAAACTTAAAACTATCGACTGGTAAACCGGAGGTCGTGTGTTCAAATCCTGGCATGTGCAAGAAAATTTTTATTTATTTATTTTTGGAAAAACTTCATGAGTAAAACCTCAAATTGTAATATTTAATTATTGACCTCAATATTAGCGATTTTTAAATGGAAATTTTAAACAGAAAAATCAGTAAAGGTTGCGCAACCCTTACCCTTTTTCAGAAATTACTTTTTTAAATTTTCGTTTAAAACAGAAAATTAACTAACAAAGTTTTATTTTATTAATTTGTGTTGTTCGCAATAATTTACTTCAAATAATATTATAGAGTGGAAGATCACCGCAATATCGCCCACCTTTCAAAATTGAAACGTTGCCTTTAATGACTTTAGCCGTGTTTGGTGACCAGATCTAAATCGCCAGATACTTCTCCATCTTCCGTTTCCCCATATTCTTCTTCCCCCACCTTCTTCCCCTCTCCACTACTTTCAGCCTCACAACATACCATAATAATTGTGGGTGCGATAGTTTCAGTAGCTCCTCACGGTTAGAAGCAGTTGGGACTCCCGCATTTAAAAAAAATCGGTATCTCAGTTGGGACGTCCGCATTTTAAGAAAATCGGTATTTTTTTTTTTTTTTTTTCTTTATTCATGAAATATTAATGTGTACAGTTTTTACATGCTTTTCGACTACCACACTAGACACACGCCCGTATTATGGTAGTCGAAATTTATATACATAGGTTTATATAATTATATAAATGTAATATTTGATAACTTGTTAATCTAAGTATTTTTTTTCTTACATGCAATGTATGTGTATAATAGGTGACACTTTTACTGGTTCCCAGTTCAGTAGATTGCTCAAGTGTACATCAACCGTATTTTAAACTGTTGATATTAATGAGATAAAATGAACACAATCAGCAAATAAATGGGTTACTTTACTTGTTAAAATAATGAAAATAAAGTAGAAATTATGAAAATGAACTTGTTGAAATAATGAAAATAAAGATTAATTAATTAATTATTAAACTTTTTTCTTTACAGAATTGAATGAAAAACAAAAATGACTAATAAAGAAAATGAGCTTAATTTAATGATGGCAGGCATTCCTTGAAAAAGTTCCTTCCCCTTATAAATAACCAATTTTGAACACTTATGACATACAAATTGTGAGTTTTTGATTTTCTGATATCAATACTCAGCGAGTTGAATATTTTGGGAGCAATATAAGAAAACTGCCGCTGGGCGAAAGCTGTTTTCGTTTGGGGAATTTTACATTTTAGGCGTGACGAGTAACGGGTGTTAATTTTTTGTTGTGTTTTATTCACCAAGTCATTTTTCCGTATGTATATGAGAATGGTCTTAACATATAATTGTCGAATATCTAATATTCTGAGTTTTCTAAAAAGTGGTTCTGATGGGTTTGTTGGCTTACATTTGAATATGATCCTTAGTAACAGTTTTTGAATTAAAACCATGGGATGAAGAATCGTTTTTGCACAACCTCCCCATCCCACTATACCATATGTAGTAATTGATTGAAAAAGTGCAAAGTATACACATCTTAGTGTTTGTAGGTTAAGGATAGATCTGAGAGAGTAGAAAATGTAGCATAATTTGCGAAGCCTTTTTGTTGTAGAATTTATATGGGCCTCCCATCGCAGTTGATTGTCTATAATGACCCCCAAGTACTTAATTTCGTTTGATATTATAAGGTTATCGCATGAACAATTTTTGTGAGGTGATGTAGCCATGTTGAAGTTCTGTGAACATGAATGTATGGTAAGTTTATGATAGTTTTGAGGGAGATTAGGTTTGCGTATGGAAAAAAGTAAGTATTTAGTTTTCTCAATATTTAGAGTGAGGAGGTTGGAATCTAACCAGTGTTTTATTTCATTTATACCATGATTTGCTTTTTCAAATGTTGAATTCAAATTTTCATCTGCAAATATGATAACCGTATCATCGGCAAAAGATATTATAGTGCCACCAGTATCCAAATTGCATAACGAGTTAATGTATATTAGAAACAGAAGTGGGCCCAACACACTGCCTTGGGGCACGCCATATGTGATTGGCAAACTTGTACTTCTATACTCTTTAGCGGAGTTAATAATAGTTGACTGGTACCTATTTGTTAGATAGCTCTCAAACCATTTAAGAGGAACACCTTTTATTCCTATCTGTGAGAGTTTTTTCAAAAGTATGTGGTGAGATACAGTGTCAAAGGCTTTAGCCAGATCCAAGAATACAGCGAGGGGCTTGCGACTTTTATCGAGGTTATCAGAAATTAATTTAGTAAAAGCTGCAATTGCATCTGATGCACTAAGACCTTTGCGGAAGCCGTATTGGTTTTTTGACAGGATTTTATTTTCTTCGAGAAACTTGTAGAGCCTTTGTTTTACTGTTTTTTCGATTATTTTAGAGATTGGACTCAGTAGAGATATTGGTCTATAGTTATTGACGATTGATCTGTCCCCTGATTTAAAGATAGGAATAATTGTTGAATGTTTTAGAGTGTTTGGGAAAAGGCCAGTTCGAAAACTTAGATTTGTGATGTATACAAGGGGCTTAGCAATGATTGGTTTAAGGTGTTTAATTAGTTTAGTGGATATATTGTCAACTCCCGTGGAGTGTGTATTTTTGAGTGAATTGATCATTTCAGTGATTTCTTGTTCTGTTGTTAGTGTGAGATTGAAAGGGTCATAACTCAGATTATCGAGAAAGATAGTATTTGCAAGATTATTTTCAGACTTGCTATTTCTTTTTAAAATATTATTTGCTAGATCCGATCCGATTGTAGAGAAGAATTGGTTGAAGTGATTTGCGATTGTTTCTGAATTTTCGGTTGCATTTAGTGTTTTATTTGTGATGGTTATTTTATTTATGGGTGTGGTAATTTTGTCGGTGTAGCATATTTCTTTGACAATGTTCCAGATTTTTTTATTATCATTCGCAGCTTCCTCTATCTGTTTCCTATAATAATCTTCTCTGGCCGTACAGGTTATTTTTTTACAGGCATTTCTGTATCTTTTATAAAATAAGAGAGATTCGTAATCAGTGGGGTTATTTTTACAATATTTATGAAGTTTATCACGTTTGCGGATACAGTGTAAAATACCAGTAGTTATCCAAGGTTTTAGTTTAATTGTACGACTACTTTGATTGTTGTGTGTGTGGGATGTGGCATTTTTCAGATGCTTATGTAGGATGTTGATGAGAGATTCACACGCTAAGTTTGGATCGCTAATTTTGTAGAAATTTGACCAGTTTTCATTGGAAACCAGTTTGAAGAGAGTGTCATAAGAAATTTTCTTTAGTTGTATAGTGGATGCTGGTAATTTTTGAATTTTATGAGAGATGGAGGTGATAGTAGCGTAGTGATCTGTCACAGTGCACTGATATATGAGAGATTTGATATTTAGCTTACATTTGACAAAGACGTGGTCTATGCAACTGGCGGATAACTCTGAGACACGAGTAGGGGCTGTATCGGTATCTCAGTTGGGACGTCCGCATTTTAAGAAAATCGGTATCTCAGTTGGGACTCCCGCATTTAAAAAAAATCGGTATCTCAGTTGGGACGTCCGCATTTTAAGAAAATCGGTATCTCAGTTGGGACTCCCGCATTTAAAAAAAAATCGGTATCCCAGTTGGGCCTCCCGCATAAAAAAAACATTGGTATCCCAGTTGGGACTCCTGCATTTAAAAAAAATCGGAACCCCAATTGGGACTCCCGCATTTAAAAAAATCGGTATCCCAGTTGGGCCTCCCGCATTTAAAAAAATCGGTATCCCAGTTGGGCCTCCCGCATTTAAAAAAATCGGTATCCCAGTTGGGCCTCCCGCATTTAAACAAAAACGGTATCTGGGACTTCCGCATTTTAAGAAAATCGGTATCTCAGTTGGGACTCCCGCATTTTAAGAAAATCGGTATCTCACTTGGGCATAATATTTTGACTTACGGCAGTGTAGTTAGGGGTGTGTAAAATGTCCAGAAAGACCACATATAAAATAATATGAATTACAATGCATATTCTTTTCTTATCCATTTCAATTATGTAAAATATTATTTATGTGATGGTTGATAGATATACTGGGATGTTATTTTTCTTTAATTTGCATTGTTTATATCTGATTATAATGACTGTCGTATATCATAGATCAGTTACAATAACCGACGTATCTTAAGCCACAGAATTACGTACTTCTTATTAAAAATAGACATCTTTGTGAATTGTTATTATTTCGTCTAGATGTTTCGAGTCGATAATTAGTTTGTTCTTATCTAAAGTTTTGTGGAGTGATAGCCATCAAGCTTGCGTGGGTATTTTACCCAATTATCGTGTCAATGATCATATTTCTTGACATTGATATCAAATCATAACAATGCCATTTTAAATAATTCATCTTTTTACACGACAGAAATAATAATAAATTCTGCCTTCATTGCGATGATACGACATACTTGTCTCGTATTTTCAACCTTTTCTAATCTTCGCTAATATCAAATAAATGGAAACTTTAATCACTCAAGCAATGATCATTATTATTCGATCATTTTGTAATCCCCTCTGGACAAAGTGATTTAAGTAAATATGCTATTCATCGATAATAAATCAATCAAATATATATGTACATATTGTGATCAAATAAATTGGGCACTAAGTACGTACCTTGCAACATCAAAGCGTATAGCTTGCATACACACTACTATTAAATTAATACGATATAGGTATGTATTATTTGTAGTTCATATTTATTTTAATTCTACTGCTATCATAATAAATGACTTAATTTGATGTAAGTAGAATGATAATAAGTGGGGCTTAAGGCGAAGCTTAATGCCAAATCACTATTTTGATTAATCTTTATAACGAATTGGTGTACATTACGAATACAAAAAATATGCTTTAGATAAATTGAAGTTTTTCGGTTTGAAGGGCTTCGCTTGAGTAGAATACAAATAAATATATAAATTACTCAATAAAAAATATAAATGCAAACTACCAAAAAAAATATTTTTTCAATATAAATGTATGAACGCGTAAAGGAAACATCTTTAAAAAATACAGTATTATAGGTAAGATTATCTGTGACAGTTTCACTTGATTAACTTTTTTGCTTTCTTATAAAATTATTTACAAAATAATTAAAAACCAGTTTTTTGCTTGAAATCGAACGTTTCTAGACTCCCTTTGTCAAGTGATTTTAATGCCTATTACCTACGATATAAGGTATACCAAGAATATACACATTTTTGGCTTCTAGCTTCCTCTTAAAAAGGGTAAATATAACGTACGTTATAATCTACGCGTTCGTATATTGCGTTAATTTAATCATTTTATTACAAATTATTATTACTTATTGTATGTTATGCTTTAGAATACTGTGACGAAATTTTTTTGCACCTGGTACATACGTAATATGAATAAATATTTTTGTCCCAATTCTCTCAAGAAAGGCATAAAAATACAATATTGTATCAGTGATTCAACACAATATTGTATTTGTGTGCATTTCTTGTATAATAAGTAAGTATTGAGTTTTTATACGGACTATTTACTCGTATTCATATTGCGTATGTACACGGGCGCAAACAAATAATTCATCTTAATATTTTAGGGCATAACTTGCGGTGAAATACTAGAACTTGTCAAATATTAATTATTATTTTTTGGTAAACTAATGTTTAAGACAAGATTTTTTATCCATAGCACAAAGGGTAACAATTATTTTACATTACAATTATTTTACAATTATTTCACCTACAAATGTAGACAATTTGTTTCGACGCCATCTAGTGAGAGAGTTAGCACTTACAATGCCTTTCTCACATAAAATAAAGTTGGTTGTTTTCAGGTGAAAAAATGTAACAAGCAGTAATTGTTGAATGAAACACTAGTATATATTGAATTATTTCGCGGATAAGAGATAAGCCGCCATAGCTCAGTGGTCAGAGCTGTCGACCGGAAATCGAAGGGACACGGGTTCGAGTCCCGTTGGCGTCATGTATCTTTTATCAGGAGATTTTTCAATGTGGATGAGTGTTTCAGGCGAATAATTATTGCTTGTAAAATAATTTTAATTTTTATATACCTAATACTCAATTTTTTCTGGGCTTGTAAAATGACTAGACGACAAAAAATGCTCAATCATTTCAAAGGTAAATATGGGTTCTACATGCAGAACCTCTAAATTTCTAAGCGATATAATTTTCAAACCAAAACCGCAGGGTTTTGCATTACTATCTAGTGCTTCGCCTTAGAGTAGTTTCATGACTTTGTCACTTTTCAAGAGTGTGTTGAATTGCCATTGTCCCGAGTTGATCGGTTACCAGGTATTCATAGCATTCAAATAATAAAACATTGACCGCTAGATATTTATCCGGCAATGCAGTTTTCAATATATTTTTATTAAAAAAAATATTGAAGAAACAAAGCCCCAGTTATATTAACCTTGGAATTATAGACAGAAAAGGCCTGCTGTGTAAATTTCGTGATGCCAGAGCTCACTCACTATTCAATAGGTTTTAGTAGGGCGCACAAACAGTATTTCTGCTTATAATAAAGTGACAGATAACTAACTACATCTTGACACACTTACTTTGCTGACGGCCAAATGAACTACATACATTTTTTTATCAACGAGCGACGCCACCGACTGCAAAGTTACGTATGTCTATCTGTGCCTACAATCGCAATGTCAATCCGAATGACATTCCGAGCATTTGAAATTGATTACAATTTTTTTTCGGTCGAGTGATGTAATAAAACTTAACATTACTGGCATTAATTATTCAGTGACACTTGTGACACTGTTTTCTACGATCAATTCTGGGGCATGTCGACGCATTTATTATCAGTAAAAAGCACTTTTACTGATAATAAATGTAATATAATACTCTTGACCTCCTATCGGAAAGTAAAAGTTTTACGCTTTATTAAAAATGATATAAGTATGTATTGATAACAAATTATTTTTATTGTGGGCCTAACTAATAAATATATTAAAAACTTTACACAACAGACAAACAAATATTAATATGTATCGTAAATGGTTGTTTAACAGTTTTGTAAAATTTCAAACACGTTTATTAGTAGATGGTAAAAAACAATCGAAATTAAAACTGCAAGCTTTTGCGCGGCTTTGTCGACATGCTCACTGTTCCATTTTCAGGTCACATAACCCGATCCATGGTGTAATGTAATTTGCTTTTTCTATCTGTTTTTTTTCTACGTCAACCCAATTTTTATCAGATAGTAGAGACAAAGGACAAAGATTAGATAAAGTTGAAGTAGGTACGCGACATGAAAAAATCCTCCAATAATTCTGATAAAGATTGAATTATTATCCCGTACTTGTTTCTGGTATAACCTCCTGTTTCACATTTACCCCCCTTTTACTGCTAATGCATTATCTCTTCACATAAGTGCATTCATACTAGTACAAGGTTTTCCAATAAGAGGTGTTATTTTGAATAGCCCGCTATTTCGGTAGATGTTACTTTTGAAGCTGTCATTTTTTGACATTTGACAAGTAGAAACTACGCCATTAATAAAAATGGAACGATACACGCTTCAACAACGCATTGAAATTATTAAAATTCACTTGAGTGAATCAAATGCAAATCATCTTGAGTGATGAGGCCCATTTCCACTTCGGTGGCTTCGTCAACAAGCAAAATTGTCGCATCTGGGGCTCGGAAAACCCAAGAGTTATTCTTGAAAAGCCTCTCTATCCTCAACGTGTGACTGTTTGGTGCGCTTTATGGTCCGGCGGAGTAATTGGACCTTAGTTTTTCGAAAATGAGGCTGGAGCAACAGTTACGGTGAATGGATCTCTATCGAGAGATGATTAATGATTTTTTATGGCCGGAATTGGATGGTATTGATCTGGACAACATTTACTTTCAACAAGACGGCGCTACGTGCCACACAAGCAACGAAACCATTGATCTTTTTCGATTGCATATCAAAATAACACCTCTTATTGGAAAACCCTGTATTATGTGCAGTTAACATATTATGTAAAAATAGTACATAACATACATCAAGCCATAGAAGAGATACCATAATGCTAAATCGAATTAAAAATCGCATCCGTCATGTTCACGTGACGTTAACGTTATGTATCGGTAAGCTAAGGCCGACAATAATAATGATCCGAGACACATCCCATCATCCTATGTACGTAGGCAGTAAGCAGTGTAAGCACATTACATTGGGAATTAATAATGGTTCGAAGTGGCGATTTATTCAAAATAGCCCGCCGGCACTCGAACCTGCGTCAGTGGGTTTAATTGAATCCACTTGACAATAACTGTTGTTTGTCTTGGAGAAGTTAGGTGATCAGTGGTCACCGTTCATCATGGGCCATTGTTATCCTTCGCCTCCATCCGAGGCGACCAATCGTTATTAAATGAAAAGGCCGTGAATAGCAAACAGCAACTCTCCGCTTTGCAATTATCCCGGCCAACCGCCTCACACAGGAAACCTTTTCTGTCTGCTTCAGTCACGAGTCACTACTGTTGATCTGCACCCGGGAAATTTCCCCCACCTAATTAATATTAATCCCCCAAATTTTTTTTAACTCTTCAGGCCTCTGGCATATTAACCGTTTTATTTCTTAAAGATGCTGTCAGAAAGTCGGTCGAAAGTTGTATTATTTCCGCTTATCATTAAAATACAAATAAGGCGGATATTTCTGAACGTATCTGTCATATGAAAATAATTAGGACGGGTTGTTTAGGAGAATTTGAACAGTTCATCAAATTTCAACGTTCATTTTCAAGTTCTGTGAAATATTTTTTCTGTTTTTAAAAAAAGTTCTGTTTTTATTTCAGTTTTGTCAAGCAACTAGCCTACAATGATATAATAACAGAACTTGAATAGGACTTCCACAGAACCCGAAAATGAACGTTGAAATTTGATGAATTGTTCAAATTCTCCGAAACAACCCGTCCTAAATAAAAAATTCTGAAAGTTTCGTTTAAAAGTAAGAAGTGTATATTTTCATTATTCTTTGGTTATTTTATTGATTTGAGTACAAAGCGTGGTGTTTTCTCTTTGACCACTTTGACCCTTTCTCGGTGACCGGATGACTCATCAAAATGACAATTCAACACACGTTTAAAAAGTGATGAAAAAATAAATAAATACTAGGTTGGGTAAGATTATTTTTTTTAATTACCGTTAACTCAAGAAAATATCAATGCTGCCTCGAAAATCCTGTTAATTGAATTATTTAATGGTTTATATTTTATAATTCAAGACACAAATAAATAAAGTAGCACATACTCGTACTAGAGATTTGATACAAGTTTTGATTTAAAAATCAAAAAGTATAGCAAATCAATCCAAATTTAAGTTTAAATCCAAGCTTCGAATCCAAATTTAAGTTTAAATCGAAGCTTCAAATCCAAATTTTAGTTTTAAAACAAAAACAGTTTTGTATATTAAAAATAGCAAAAACATCATATATGTTCAAAAATCTAGACTGTAATTATATAAAACTAAAAAAACCACCACCTTCTGGAATTTGTAGGTCCCCGAATTTATAATTTTTCCGACGATTTTCTGGTTTGAAATATTCCTCAATAACAATATCAGACATATCTTCATAATATTACTGTATTAACGGTGTTGAACACGGTCAATAGTAGGTTGGTAACCACCAGATAGAGTTAATTTGGAACAACAATTCAGACACAAAGAATGTTTACATTATTTTAATTTTGACTGGCAACACTTAAAAATATAACTAAAGGATTTCGGGGAAAAGTATTTTCAATTCAGTACTTGCAAACAATGAAAAATACCTCGGTCTTACTGATCCTAAATTTCAAAGAAGCACTCACGCTGCGGAAAATGGGGGTGCTTTTCGTTTGACCGATTCTCGGAAAACCCAAAAGCCCGGCCCTGAGCGAAGTTTTTTTCCTACGAAATAATCATTTGATACGGCATGATATCCTCTCCACGCTGAAGGATAAACCGATAGAAGTCTGTTGTTGGCGGATCATTTCTATTGAGTAAAGCACGGCTGATTTCTTTTTGATGAGGGCAATGTAAAAACGAAGAAGTCAAAGCAAATATCTTTGAGATCGATTTGGATAAAATAATCCACGTTTCAAAACACATAGGGTGTAGTTAAATCACTTTTAAATTTCAAAATTGGAACTGATAAGTATAAAGTCATAACAAGCGATGAAGTGTATGTACCAACATTATTTTATTAATTAATAATTTTTTGAAATGTGTATTTATTTTGTTAAATTTTTTGACAGATGTCGTAACGATTATAATACCTATTATTGGTTCATATTTATACTAATTATCTCAATAAAATAAAATGTAATATAAAAATCACGCTTTACAAATCCTACGATTATAATACACCGTGATTATTCACGGGTCTGCGTTAGCGATATTTTTATGCGAATACACGTAATATTTAGACGGTAAACAATTTTTTTTTCAATACGTAATTCATAATTCACGTTATATAATAAAGATAATAAATAAATTGATATTATTTATTTTAGCAAATTTTCATCACTACTTCACTATCTTATGTAATTATTTATCGTTTCATAGCTAAACATTTGCTAATTAATGACAAACATTACGTCCAGGTGATGCAAACTTAGTTATTATTAATCTCGTGCCCTCAAAACCGATAAGATTAGTTTTTTGAGTAATTTTCCACTGAAGGTCTTGGCTACTCTTGTAGGTTCTGTTACCGAACAATTGTGGTGTTTTCACGACCATTAAACCTTATCGTATGTATTTAATCTTAGCAAGTGCGAAAACTTCTCAGAAGTCATGAAAAAGTGTTGATGCAAGGCATTCAGCATACATCGCTTATGACGTGTAAAGATTAGGACTAAAACAATGGGATTATGAATTTTACATGCAATGTTTTAAATACATGTATGCACGATGTTTTATGGTCGTCTACATAACGAAGGCGTTACACGATGCTTTTAGTATTTTCTTTAGATATTCAATAATTAATCACTCAACTAAATTTTCCATTCAATGTTTTAAATATATTCTTGCACGTTGTTTTATTGTCGTCTGTATAACGAAGGCGTTACACGATGATTTTAGTATTTTATTTAGATATTCAATAATTAATCACTCAACTAAATTTTCCATTCAATGTTTTAAATATATTCTTGCACGTTGTATTACTGTCGTCTGTATAACGAAGGCGTTACACGATGATTTTAGTATTTTCTTTAGATATTCAATAATTAATCACTCAACTAAATTTTCCATGCAATGTTTTAAATATATTCTTGCACGTTGTTTTACTGTCGTCTGCATAACGAAGGCGTTACACAATGATTTTAGTATTTGCTTTATATATTCAACAATTAAACACTCAACAAAAATTTTGTAACCAAATCAAAAATCATGTTCTTTATCACGTAGGTGGGTTCTCCTTAAATATTTTCTGCAAGAAAATAATTTTGAACTCTAGCCCAAAATGCAGCTACAAATACTTAAGTTTTTGACTGAAGGCATACAAACTGTAATCTATCCCTCTTTCTCAAACGATGCATGTGTATCAGAATGAAAGGCTACAACGGAACTATCAATAGCAGGACCGTAATCTTATAACATGCCCTTGACCTCACAAAGAACTGATTGGTTAAAATTTCAAATTTTAGTGTCCACTTTCTTTTAGTGTGTTATACATTAAAATTGTGGAATATAATATAAGGTATAGGTGTTTGATAATTGATTTTATATGTTGCTAGAGCTTCGTAAAAATCACAATTTAGTGAATGAAAATAGTTTGAATGCACCATTTTACCGACTTATTGTGATGTAATATAGCACCATTTGTGGGTGAAAACGATTTATTATTCATGAAAACGGAAAAAAGGTGTTTCGGTTAGAGAAGTTTGTGAAATATTAGCAAATGTGTTTTAACGGAAGTCACTAGAAAGAGTAGCAAGAGCGAGAAACAATAGTGCAACACGTGCCATCAAAAATGACAATAATAAAAGTTTAATTTGCGTTTTTGTAAGGAGCTCTAGTAACATGTAAAAAATTAAAAACAACAATAAAACAAATCACTCGGGCCTACTTAACCTCCTGATATTTTCTTTAGTCAATTTGACCTTAGCGATTGATACTTTCTCATTGCGTATTGGTAATTATAAAACTTACAAAACTAACTGTTTTAGTCCCGTTGGTTCGTTGACATATCAGCTGATTATTATAATATTATAAATCTATGAAATTAATAAATATTCCGAAACTATATTTGGTAAAACAGTAAATATTAAAAGCGCTTTACATGACACTTATTTTCATACTGATCCCATAATAGCGTATTATCCAAGGTTGATATTTTCAGTTGCGAACTTACCAAATACAAGAGGTCCATAAAATAATATTTCTACGATGGTTTGTGAATAATGTTTATGTCTCTATTGTTTATATCTCTATTATGATTTGATTTATATGTACAACCTCTCTCCATGGCTATAAATGTATTGTTTTGTAAATTTTTCGTTTATATAATTTTTTTTATTTTGTATAAACTTTTTAATTCATATTACTTTCTCACAAATTTAAATAACTTATTCCACATTATGCTGTCTCAGTTAAAGTCACAAGGAGGAAATCCATAATTGGTTTTATTTTACTACATAATACTTATGTACACACTGATTAAATGTAAACTGTCGATTTCCCGAAAATGAATAAAAAAAATATGGTATTATATCGGGACCAGTACAGAAAATCTTTGCATTACACAATATTGTTGATTTCAAACGGATAAGTAGATAATGTTATCATTAAATATACGGGAAATTCACAACACCGAACAGAAAACACTACTTTTATTACTGATTGTGAACACGTGTTCACAATCAGTAATAAAAGTAGTCTAGTCCACCTGTCTACCTATAATATTTTTCCTAGTATATTTAAATATATTTATTTCGAAATAAACACGCAACATTTCCAGAATTCACGTAAAACAATGTTCACTGTCAAATAATGCGCGCCAAACTAGACGAAAATAGAGCTCTTAGTTTTCAATGAAAGTCTTGTTTTTCATTCGTAATTTTGTGATATTTATGATAAGAACGACCTTTATGGAATCTGTACGAAAAACGGTGTCGCGTAATGTAACAAAAGAATCAATACGTGTAATATCAATAGTAATGGAGGGTAATCTGCGTGAAAAGTCGTAAACTTTTTAATAGAAGTGTGTAATAAAAGTATGTTTTAATGAATTGCGCACGGCCCTTGAAGTGATTTTTCGCATAAACGGCGCTATAGATATTTTCATTTTTTTTAAAGAAAACATTCCTGGGTTTCGTATAACCTTATAATATCTTTAAATCTTTTACTACCATCACAGTAAGTGGAAAATGTTGCTTGTGTCGTGACGGAGGAATTAGCCAGCCAAGGAATTGAACGCACGATCAATTCCTACGTACGATGCCAACTCAGCCACTGACCGGTCAAATTATTATTATTATAAGTTAAGTAATTATTATTGTTTAAATTCCTAGTTTCGAATACAATACAATCGAAAGATATATATATGTAACCAAAATATTGTGTGTTTGGCTTAATATGCAAACAATTATTATAAGCAATAATTAGTCGCCTGTAATATGAATACAAATTGGAAATATCTCCCGAGTATAAATAAATGCCGCCGACGGGAATTGACCCCGCGCCTTCTGATGTCCGGTAAGACGCTCGGGACCACTGAGCCACTTCGGCTTATTTCCAACCCGCCAAATAATTCAATATGTACTAGTACCTCGATCAACATTTACTGCTTATTATATGTTTAATCAGTAAACAACCAACTTTATTTTTGTAGGAAAGGCTTTGTTAGTGCTAAATTTCCTACTAGATGGCGTCGAGATATATTATATCTACATTTGTTGGTGAAATATTTTGACTTTTCAAATATTATTATTTTTTGAAATGATAAAGTGATGTTAATAAGAAAAGGTTTTTATACATTAGTCGCCTGATTATCGCTTATAATAATTTATTATCCTTTGTACTACGCATAAAAACCTTGTCTTATCAATATTCTTAGTTTATCATTTAATAAAAATGCATCGTTTAAAACTGATCATATTTCTATTTTAGTAGTTATGTTGGTTTTTAAGTTATTTTACGCCACTCTAAAATTATGTTCTTCTCTGATCTATGTCTATTAGGCTAGGCTGACATTTGCTGTTAATCTCAGGAGATCTTGCTTCGTGAGTGATTCACTCCGGTAGCTTATACAAATATTATTCTTTCTGCATTTAAATAGTTTTTTGGCACCAATTTCAAATGTCCGTTACGTCATACAGGATGCAGCCTAAACTCGCTAAAGCGATGGAATTTTTCTCACTGATGATTAATGGCTACATAAAATATGCTATAATTAGGTTTTAATCCAAGATTGATCTGTTACTCGACCTATCAACAAGCGCGTCGTAAAACATCACTAGAATATGTTCGTAATCAAGCATCACGGTTTGTTGAACGATATGTCTATACCTACCTATATAATGTATAATTTTTTTTTTATAAATTTTAAAAGATTACAATTTTGGTGATTTTCTCAACTACCATACTATGCTCATGCGCGTATTGTGTTAGTCGTGCATGATTTGTGTAAGAATAACAAAATAATATTTTGTAGAACAAATAATAAAACATAAGGCAAAAGGAAATTGTTGTAGTAAAAAAGCGTATTATTATAGAAACCATATAAGAAATAAAAATAAAGATAAACTGATTGATAAAAAGATATTTTAAAGAATATAGAAGTAAAAACATCAAAGCACACGCAAAATGATACCAAATTATTTCATATCGTCATTTTTCTTCTTCTTTAAATCTTAATTAATGGTCAATCTTTGTACGTACTTATACATATATAAATATACCTTATATATATAGACGTTTGGGGATTAAATGCAGAGATTTAAACCGGCATCCCACGGGTCGGTGCAATCGACATAAAGCGAGTGCAGTATGACCCTGCTCAGAAAATCAAGTTCGCTACCGTAAGGTAACGTTCTGCAGCGCAGTTCAGTGTGGAACTTTTCTTGTCTTGAGCAATTGGATTACGTCGATTGCTTACCGACCCGTTGGAAGGCGGCCTTACTTTTAATAGGGAATCCCTTTTAATTGTCAATGTTCACCGGCTAACAAATGCTAATTAATAATGAAAATATATTTTTTTAAGCTTAATGTTTTTCTTTTCTTCAATTATTGTAAATTAGCTTTTGAAGTATCATTTTAATCAAATGAAATTAATTAACTTTGTTTAAACCATCATTAGAATGAAAACATCTCCAAGTTTGAGAACCATAGATTCCTTTATCAGAATACAAAGCATACTTATAATTATTAAGCCATACAAGTAAAGACAAATAAGATTAAACAAATAATGATACGCAAAATATAACAAGACAGTAATTAATTAGTAATTCTATATTCTATAAAATAAATAAAAATAATTAATGTAAGTTTTTGTGTGTACAACAAAAGATTTTAAAAATTCAAATAACAGAATCAAGGAACAATCAAGATAATTAACAAATATAGGTATTACTAGTAGTTCTTTGAATAGTTAGTAGACCTCGCGTTATATTGATTATTCCGATTTGGCAGCTCGTAACGTTCATGCGAACTCTGGCGGGATAAAAAGGTACTATCCAATACTACCACCACGTTGAACCCGACACGAAACACACAAAAAAATTACCGATGAAATCCAAAAAGGAGGAGTTAGAACAGGACATCGCCACGCTCAGTCAATTATATTAAACGTGTAATAATAATGAATGACTTGTATAGCGCCGTTTTTGTGCAAAATCACCTCAAGGGCGCTGTGTAGATTAAAAAATATAGTGGTTTAAACAAAGTAAGATATTTTAATTATTTTTTTAATAATTTTGTATTTTAAGGCGATGCACTACGTAGTAATTTAAAATCATGTGTTTTTGTTTTGAAAATTTGGTCACCTAGAAACGTTTCAGATGCTTTAATTAAATACTGCGAGTAGAATACATCCTGGCCTTTGAAATAATCGACTATTTTTTATATTTCTTTATAGAAGTCTTTTTATAAGCCCAGATGAAAAATAATGTATAGGCCTATTAAAACTGCTTTAAAGTTCAAAATCTCCTACTTACGAACCCATTTTCGGTTATGGTTTTATTGTATATTGTGGCAAATTAAGTTATTTATAAAATGATCGAAAAAAAATTAAATATTTATGCCTGAACATCCACAAAATAAAATAAAAGGCACTTTTTAGCCATGTTTTTTTCTTGCATAAATCAAAACAGGTGGATGGTGTGAAGCGGGAATTTAAGCCTTACCGCCATCTACGTAAGGCGTGTTATTGATAGCGGCTCGATTTAAAATGTTACACGACGTAGTGCATCGCCTTAATTTGATTTTCGAATAAATGATATATTAGTTATCAAGCTATCTCGTTGGCGTTTTCGTCCGGGTGGGTTACCTATGGTATAAATAGCTGAACCGGTGCATTTAGTTTTGTTGGACTGTTCGAATAATCATGCACAATAAAACATATATATTTTTATACCTACTAACTACCTACCTACGTACTTTTCGTTGTTCTGTGTATATGAATATATTTTAAAAGTCATACTTTTTTTGCCTACTTTCTTTAATGCCCCGTTGTAGAGGCTCTGGGCCAGTTCCACTCACGGGTCAGCCAATACATAGGTAAATTAATTGTAGGTACCGTACTTTCTTATTCTAGACATTCTTGTGAAGTCTTGTCATCCTCGCGTCTCACGTAAGTCAGGTTTCCACGAAGCAACTTTTGATTTCTGCTCGCATTTATTAAAGGTTAAACTCATTACGCTGCTGTCCAGAAAGGTTAACAGGGTATTTTCATTGAGAGCTTCCTTAGAATGAACATTTTCCGTACTTATTTTCTTACTATTATTATGGAACGCTATGACGTTCTAAAATTTTGCCTCTATATTCTGTTAGACGGTCGCAGTATTTCCGCTTTGCAATAAAATCCAAATAAATGGAATATTTCTGAACGTATCCGTAAACTAAAAACTATTTTTGAGATGTGATTAAATACGCTCTCATATTTTATTGTTTATAAAGATATATGTTTCTAAACATAAAAATTTGGAATACAAACATTGAAAAAAAAAAATGATAACTAAAATTCCCGATAGCAAAAATATATATAAAAACACTCTATTTTATAAGACACATGTATTATATACGTTATTTTCATTCATTTTTTTGTTGTTTCATATAAAAATAATTAGTAAAATATTCACGAAGTACCTTTCATAAAGGTGCACATTTTAATTCTTCTGTAGCTAATTCTAGATTTGAATATAAAGCGTGGCGTTTTCTTTTTCTAACACCAGTAAGGAAGACACAATGATTTCTGTGAGATCGTATGAGTTAAAAATAGCGTGAAGGGTTAAAATATTTAAAAAAATATCAGACTAGTCCATTTTTCAATAATAAAGTGGAAAGTAATTCCACGACATCACCTGATATATTGATTGAACCACCTCGCTTGAGTTAAATAAAGATGGATCCTTCTAACGGATGAAATCATGTTTATTTTCAACAACAAAGCGGAAAGTAATTTCCTATATATTGATTAACTCGCTTAAGTTAAATAATAATGGATCCTTCTATCGGATGAAATCATGTTTATTTTCAATAACAAAGCGGAAAGTAATTTTTCGACATCACCTGATATATTGATTACCTCGCTTGTTAAATAAAGGTGGATCTTTCTATCGGATGAAATCATGTTTATTTTCAACAACAAAGCTGAAAGTAATATCCCGACATCACCTGCGGGGATATATTGATTAAACTCGCTTGAGTTAAATAAAGCTGGATCCTTCTAGTGGATGAAATCATGTTTATTTGAGAATCACGGCAGATATATGAACGTTGACGAGACAGCTTATAGGTTAAACCACACGTCCGGATAAATCTCAAGTTAATGTAGTAAACCATTTTTCTCATGTCTGATACTAATAATGTATTATTAGTATTATGGTAGTCAATAAATATGATTGTACCTAATTATTTATTTGTAAGAAATAAACAGCTTTTTATTTTTTAACGTCATTTTAGGGGCTTTTACATATGAACAGTAAAAAATATATATTAAAACAGCACATATTATACTTAACTAAACTGCCTCAGTAACAATCTTTTGTATTCGTTACGTGATAAATTAGAGATATCCACTGCTTCGGTATAATTACTACCCTACATAAGGACCATAAGTATTCTGGGCAATGAGGAATACATATGGTAGTTAGTACCAGAATTTCTGTACTGAAATAAATCCCGACTTCTAGTATTATGTAGTGGAATCCAAAAGCTTATAAATGCAAGCAATTCTGCACTATCAAATGCACAATTAATACAAATATATATATATATATACATTAACGGAGTAAACTTACTGATATAAATTATTGCTTATTTATTAATAATCTATTCAAATTATTCGTATGCCGTTTAAAACGGGACTGCAAGCCCTTAACGAATGCATTGATAGGTTTCCTGTTTAACTTTTAGTAAAAGAGAATGTATTATTGTCATATCGAATCACGATATTGTGTTCATAAAAATCATAATATTTTCGCATTTTGTCATAATATATTATCAAGGCAAATGCGGGTGCATGAACGCGTGTTCCAATATATTCGGAATGTACTAAAAGTTTGAGTAAACGGCCTGCAATCCCATTTATAACCGAATTACGAATAATTGGAAGCGATTTTAGATAAATCAGCAATACTGTGTTTTCTCCGTGTAGGAGGAAAAAACTTTCTGATACTTAAATTAAATTACCTAAAGAGGACCTCGAAACAAATATAACAAACAGTCTCGTTTAACTCCTGGGGTTTGTGCACATCACAGATCACACCGATAGGGGTACAAAGAGCCGGGGATAGTCTGTCAAAGGCGGGAGCTAGGGCGGGCGGTGAGGGCGGGTTCTTCCTTTACAACGTGAATGGAAAATCGATACTGCGAATGGGAATCTGCGCAGGAGCCAAGCCGCCCACGTGCCTGACATACTCGTATACAGACAAATTCTATTCCACGAATAAAGTACATATTCACGTATTCATGCCGGAGTTTAGTCAGGTACCATCATACATGTGCACACCTTCACGGCATTAATCATGTTTAAGTAGACTATAACACCTTTCAATGGAACTGAGATCTACGAATACCTTGGCGATACATCCATTGAAAAATAATCCTATCCCTTTCCTATATTCCTCTCCCCTTTACCTTCTTGTTATACAAAAAATTAATTAATTATTATTTATTTGAAATGTACATTTTTTGTTTGTTTAAATGTTTGACACATGCGGATAGTGATTTTTCAAGTTCGAATGGTAATTTTCTTCTTTTTAAAGGCAACAAATCTAAAGGAAAATATTTTTTTATAAATATTTAAGATTGAAAAATTTCACAATCATAACATCCAGTGATTCTTCACGGGTCGGCTCTAGTATTAGATATTAAGGTGAAGGTTTGAAAATAGCCCACTAACCAATTTTAATAAATAAAACTAACTTTAGCCATTTAAAGGGACACAACGTTTCGATTTCGAATGGTATTCTCTTACCGGGATGCTGAGAATATTACGCCCTAGAGGTGATTTTCCAAAAACGGCGTTATAAAAATCCTCCACATATTATTATCTTCAGGTGCTGAGCCAAACAGCTTACTGATCTATCTCATACTTTTATTTATTATTGGACGACCCCTGTAGCATAAATTTCATGTCTTTGCGGCCTTTGCTTTGACTCAATTGTATGTTGGGGTTCGAATACGACCGCAGCGCAAACCATTATTGCTTTGATTTTTTCGTTTCATGGGCACTGCCATTCTCAGAGTTATTCATTGTTAAGTATACAGGGTGTCCCGGGGTAAACTTCGGGAGTTGATTCTACATGATTTTAGAAGTAAAATAAATAAATAACTTTTTCGAAATTCCAGTGTTTATTTTTCCATTGAAGAAAATTTATTTTCCCATACAAACAATTCAACTTTTTTAAATCTAAGAACTACATTAAAACATTTGATTTTCGATAAAATTTGTCTATTTTTTTTTACTTCTAAAATCCCGTAAAATAACCCCCACTGCACTTTAATGCACTTTACCCCCATACACCTGTTTATGTTACCGTACAAAACTGATATGAAATCTTTTGCAAAAAAATATCGATAAATTAATAAATAGTTAACATTCTTCTAATACCCGCTTATAATGTCAAAGATTAAAGTAATGTCGTGTCGCTGGTACTTTTTATAAAACTTTTTATTTATTCATTTAATGTAACAATTGAGAATATTGGTAATTTATTAGATAATTTAATAGTAAGATCGCGTTTGACTCGATTATTACTCCTGTAATTCGTTTGGCATTATTTCGTTTAAGTAATCCATGATTATTAATTTCTTTGAACATTTCTATGACATTTATTTATAGTCACGCACTGTAAAACAAACGACGCGTTTATTTTTGAAAGTAAAATTGCTACAATCACGCAAATATTCAATAGTTTTCGTAATTCAGAGATATATTAATAAAAAACATTAAACTTTCTGAATGCTTTGTTTTACAACTGGAATTCAATTTTTTACAGAAGTTTTAGACATCGAATTAATTGCGAATCACGATTTCAAGATACGGTCATACAGCTTTCATTCTGTTAAATTCATCGTTTATGAGAAAGATCTTATTGTCCTGTCACTGAGAACTTTAAACTCTCATTCTGTTAAATGCATCGTTTATGAGAAAGATCTTATGGTCCTGCCACTGAGAACTTTAAGCTCTCATTATGTTACTTGCGTCGTTTATAAGAAATATGGGTCGGTAAGATGGGAACTGTTAGCGGTATGCCTTTTTTCTGTTATCTGTCGATATCGGAACTAAATTGGTTTCCTGGACATCCAGTTACAATATTCGAAGGCCATTTAGTATTTTTGATCGTATTTCCCGAGGCTATTCACGGTTTTATCTTTCCTTGAAACGCTCCAAAGATTTTAGAAATGTGAGACTTTTTGCCCACGCAAAAGGACTACTAAGAATTTTATTATAGTAGGTATTGGAAAATACGATTTATTTAGGTTTATCGGAACGTAATTCGATCGTGTTTTTCTGACATTACGAAAGGTTGTGTAAATGTCTATTTGTAAAGAAAAACAGCATTAAACAATAATATAAATTTAATCCTTTGATATTTTTTTATAAACCTTAACATGAGAACGATTTATTAATATTTCTTTACATTTAAAATGTATTGTTTTACAATCCTATATTAATCTCACTCTCCATAAAGGTACATAATTGTATATTATATATATTATCCGTTATTGGAATAATATTTAACGCATTTTAAAATAGTGAATAAAAATGTTATTATTAAAATATATGTAAAGAAATAAGTACTAATAAGTACCTACCTAGAAATACCTAGGATTCCTTTGTGTTTGAATTATAAATTTTTAATTTATTTTATTCGCTTTTAAAATGTCATTGATGTGTTGTCTTGGTTACACATTAAACAGTATTATTGTTGACTTGCTATATGGCTGGCTTATGAGTGATTGAAATATTTAATTTATTTAATATAAAAAAACGACAAATAAACTTTAAATGTCGTTTCTTTGTATTTCAGGTAATGTTTTTAACGTTACGATAATTTAATTAGTGTTTTACTAAATATGAAATTAAAAATAAATCTTTGTATTTCAGAGCAACACATGGTTTAATTTGTCTTATATATATATTTAAGTTAATTAATTTTATATTGATATATATTTACAAATGTGCATCTAAGTGAATTGAGTCATAGGAGTTAGGAGTTTAAGTTAACCCCTGGAACTATACTTAGGATGGGTTGTTTCAGAGAACTTGAACAGTTCTTCAAATTTCAAAGTTAATTTTCAAGTTCTGTGAAAGATATTTTTAAGTTCTGTTTTTATTTCAGTTTTGTCAAGCAACTAGCCTATAATGGTATAATAACAGAATTTGAATAGGACTTTCACAGAACCCGTAAATGAACGTTGAAATTTGATGAATTGTTCAAATTCTCCGAAACAACCCGTCCTTAATCTACCATTTTGAAAGGTCTAGGACTTGTGATGCCCAATAAATACGCTCATGCACGGAAGATCCTATGCACTTTTTTATGCTACGAAAGCGAGGACTTCTGTCTCAGAATGTGCCAATCAAGTGCTTAAGTGCAACTCAACTGCTAACGATTCTGCATTGACCGTCACACACATTTTCAACGTCATTTACAGACAGTTCATGACCTTTTTATGTCTCAAATTTATAATCTTCTCCTTAATATATTGGTGTATAACCGTTTTATTAAGAACACGAAGAAATAAATAAATATTTGATATTAATCATTTTATGGTGCCATGTCTTCCTCGGGTATTCCCGACTTTTTATGGTGCCATGTCTTCCTCGGGTATTCCCGACTTTTTATGGTGCCATGTCTTCCTCGGGTATTCCCGACTTTTTATGGTGCCATGTCTTCCTCGGGTATTCCCGACTTTTTCAACCATTCACTATTGTATACTATTAAAAAGAGTTCAGAATTCTTATTTATAGTATAATAATAATAATAATTGGATGACTTGTATAGCGCCGTTTTTGTGCAAAATCACCTCAAGGGCGCTGTACAAACTTATAATACATCTCTACAGTGATCTATGTTATTACTTAACTATTTATGGAGATAATATATTATACAGTACAATACTTACCTGGTAGGTTACTTGAGATTAACACTTAATTGACATTATATTATTGTTTATTAGCGAAATTTAGATACAGGATTTAGGACATAATTGGAAAATTGAATATAACTGGACCTTCTCTCAGGAGTAGTATATTTAATTTAAGGATACGACAGCTTAAAAAGGTAAGTTTACATATATTAATAACCAGCTTTATCACCCGGCTTCGCTTCGTTCGAGAAATTCCAGTCTGAAAATGTTAATAACGAGCGACACCCTAAATATTATTTTTATTAGAAACACAAACATTTCCAGGCTAAGCAAAAACTTGATAATATTTAACTCTAGTCCCAACATAAAAAGCTGAAATTTTTATTTATTCAATGATGGCGGACTTTGCTTTAATTGCATTCATTTGTATTTGAATTCACGACGCCTGGGTTCGAACCAGATGCTTTGGACCACTCGGATATAAAACCGACGGTTAATATAATGCAAGTGTATGCGTGAAGCCTTGTTTAAACCTAAATAGGTTTATTTGTATCATGCATCGAACAAAAGCCGTGTTTGCCGTATGGAATAAAAGCTTCGATAGCGCAAAGAATGTCAATTACAGTATCATTAGACAGTGAAACTCTTACTTGCGATGGCATTGGAGGCCAAATCGGTCCAATTGGACGAACAAAAGTGGAACCTATTTTTTCACTTCATGCCTCATCTAAATATAATACAACAATTGTGGTAGGGTTAAGTATTTCCTCTCCCCGATGCTGGGGTACGAGCGATGGGGCACCACAGTAGAAATTAGTTTTGCTCCGGAACATCGAAAATAAAATAAAAGAAAAACAATGTGCTGTGATTATGTCAGAAGTCAGTTTCTCGATTTGGCTACCCTGTGAAAGCTCGGGTAACGCAGCGGGATGTAAATTGCAGTGTCATTCGGGAGGGGGTGGTGGTAGGTGTTCCACGGCGGTGAAGTGTTCAGTTCCTCTCCCCGGTGGGCTGTGGGAAAGGGCGATGGGCACCGCAGTAGAATCAATAGTTTTGCCCTGGAAACTAACTCTACCGGCGGTGGCGATTACATCACCCGCCATACACGTCCGTAAACCACGCACTCCGGGCTGTGCAAACCTTGGATTAAAAAACTGTAGATATGTACCAAACTATTTTATAAATAAATTCTAAACATTCCTTCTCTTCTTTCTAATGAGAGTTTATGAGTGCATGCGAAAATGAAGCCTTCGTAAAGACTTTTCTATTAAAATTCAAACATTGTTACAGTTCTAAAATGGTTTCGAACTATGGAACAGAAACGCTGTCAGAACATTTTTTTAATGCCCTTCTTTTTCCCAATTTCCAAAGTACATACAACATTATAAATATCAATAAGAATAATGGGAACCCACTAAGGCGCAGTCTGTGCGTGGGTAATATAGTTAAATACATTATATTATTGTACCTAGAAAGAAACAATCTGTGGGTACAATAGTGTACAGTAAAGTTATGTGTTTAGTGTAATATTAAGCGAATAGTTTGTGAGAAACATAAAGTGATACAAATTAAATTTAAAAGTTTCAACTGCTGTATTGAAAAGCCATACTTTGAACTCTTTTGAATATTGAGGAAATTTAGTAATCACTTGAATATTTTTCGGTAAAAGATTGAAAGTACGAGGTCCAATGAAACTGCAGTGTGTTTGCATTTGTTTGGTGTTCGTTTGGCGAGTTAAAGTACATTATTATTTCTAATGTTGATTCTGTTTTCATTTATGTCGAATTTATTTTTGTTTTTAAAGATATATTTCATAGTTTGCAAAATAAATAGTTTACGGAGGCAGAATAGTTTAGATTCTTTGTATAACTCATCTGTTGAAAATGTTCTTTTCCGATTATACATAACTCTGATAATATATATATATATATATATTTTTTTTTTATTTATTATAAATTTTTAAAGATACAAGTTTTATGCAGTCCCACAAAGCTGTCACACATGACGGCTTGTCTGTAGGTTCTACAAATAATATATATAAACATTTTTAATTTTTAATACATGTATGACACAAAATTATACAATAAACAATATCACAAAATAATATATGTCAAAGTACCTACCTATATACAAATTATTTAGGCAGGTACGTTGAGATGTTCAGGAATACATCAATAATAAAGTTCAGAGATACATTGATTCGTCGCTTATTAGCCAACGCTTAGTGTTTTTGGGGCAGGGTCTCTCATTATTCTGAGGTTTAAAAGAATTATTAAATTTATTGAAAATCTCTGGTATTAAATATTTAAGCGTTCAATTTAATTTTGACTTATTTGTAAAGGTTTTATATGTGCATGAAGCGCACCACCTCATCCTATTATTCCATATATGATTGAAGATTGCACCAAAGAAAAATAAATAATTTTCAGTTTGTCAATATTGAGCACTTCTTCTAGTCCGTAAAATTTGTACGTAAGATATCTTAATTTACAGACGGGGTTTTTGTGGTTGCCAATTTAATGTTGTATCAATATACTCGTATACACCCAAATATTTGATCTTTTTAACTTTTCCAAGTTCAAGCAAGATGAGCATATTTCTTGATTACAGTTAGCATTATGCATTCTAATTTTAAGGTTATTGGGGGGTTTGTTTTTACTATTTTTATAAAAGGTTGGGTAAAATGTTTTACTATAGTTTAAGAAGAGTCTATTACTGTTTAGCCATGATGAGACATATGTAATTGATTTTGTTGCACTTAATATTAATTATATTTTACTAGGTATATTATTATATAGAAAGTATTTTGATATGTTGACGTTTTTGGTAATTCCGTGAAAAATCCATGCAGGAAATAACAAAGTTCATGTTTCCAATGATAATTTCAAGGCTGAAAACGCGGCTTTTTCATGACAAATATCAAAAACGCTAATTTTTACTTACAGATTTTTTTGCACTTCGCAAAAAATTCGTGGTTTTTACTTTACACATTGATATGATTAAATAACTATAAATGCGTATAAAAAACGCCGTTCTATGAAGTGAATCACAATCATCCGGTAAAACTGTATGGATTGTGAATGCGGGAAAACATAATCACCTACTAATAATATTAACAATAAAGGACTGGTTGTTTCACAGAATTTG
The DNA here is from genome assembly GCF_061612785.1 of Hesperophylax consimilis. Lineage (NCBI taxonomy): Eukaryota > Metazoa > Arthropoda > Insecta > Trichoptera > Limnephilidae > Hesperophylax > Hesperophylax consimilis. Next base: position 13,052,706 of record NC_142845.1, read on the forward strand.
AACAATTCTTCAAATTTCTTTGTTAAATTTTCAAGTTCTGTGAAAATTCTATTCAACTTCTGTTTAGCAACTGGCCCATAGTGATATAATAACAGAACTTGAACAGGACTTTCACAAAAGTATTTGAAAATTATCTTCGAAATTGATGATTTTTTAAAATTCTTTCAAATAACAACAAAACTCAAGTTCTTGAATGTTCTATTCAAGTTCTTTTATTATCTCATCAACCACCGGTTGTTTTACTATATATATATATATATATATGATACGTTCTGCTAGTATTATAGTTTATTTTTATCTGTTTCGGCGTTCAAGGCCATTATCAAACTATGGTTCTGCCACATGGAGACGACTTATTTATATGATTAAGAAAAAGTTTTCCCGATGTTCATTTTTTGTTTTTTCTTTGCAGTAAGTACCAGATCAATATTGATGAAAGTGGCAGCCTGGCGGCATAGTGTAAGTAGTTTTATTATTATTATTTTGTTTGGTTAATGGATAAAATATAAAATATGTATTTTGTGCGTCCGGTCATTAACTAGGTACATTGTTTTTGATATTTTCACGATGTAAACTCGTAACAGCACAAAACCGATCTTATAAATATTTACTTTTACAGTTTTCCTTCTATTATTACGGTTTTCCCCGCATTTATGAATAATATTTATCTAAAGCTTGCCGCAATAATTAAAGCTATAACGTTCCCATTTGAAAGTCTTGCATTTAGTTATTTTGTTCTTCTAGCAAATTATGAGACAAACTTTTTTGTTTTGCGGTGACCATTCGTTTTCTTTGCGCACAACTTCAGCCCACCTATTTGCTAATATAACAAGTTCAATTTAATATTTCAGGGCACGTTAAATTAATATAGTACACTCTCACAAAAAAATATTATGTACTATGGACTTTTAAACACATTTCACAGTACAAAAAAAATTGAGGACGTTGTTATTCGTACAATTAATAAATCGATTTGGAAAAATAATAAATAAATGAAAAAACAATATATCTGAACTCTCCCACTCGGCTCTGACGTCATGGATACTGTTCAGAATGCAATCGTAGACAAGACCCACAAACTAAGCGATGAACAACTATTACAAAATTTCTTGGCGCCACTCGACACTTCAAATTGGGCCGTATTTACTAGATAAAAATCTTATAAAATTATTTTAACGTGCCTGATGTACCGTAATGTGTTGATGAATATCGTAAAAAAATATCCCTCATTACTACACTGAACGTAATAACACCATTTTTACTGATTGTAATTTTTTTTTACCGATGGTGGAGTTGGTACCTTAATCGAGTTTTCCATTCTAACAATGTCTTCCATGGTTTTTTCATCGCTGTACTAATCCGCGATAAACCAAAGCAAGAAAACGCAAAGGGCACCCTTTTCCGTCTATTTTTGAACTGAAAGGAATAATAAAATTTACCAAGAACCGTAATATTTAAAAATATTAATACCCCTTCACTCCATGGGGACTGGCACTTTCTCAGTGGGCAACAATCACAGAGATATCTTGAATGAAGTGTCTTGGGAAATTTACTCAAATTTTCCAAGACTGGGAAAGTTTTTATAATCGCTAACATTAATCCAAAAAAATATTTAGAGTGGAGTACTTCAAAGAAGATGGTATTAATTATAAATTTATTTTGTAATTTAAATACTTGTAAATTATCAACGTATTTCATTTAGCGTTATTTTGAGTTGTTTTTTTTTCAAAGAATAAAATTTATATGTTGTATCCACCATCAAAAACTAGACAATATTTCAATCCTTTTTTTTAATTTAAATTTTATAAGTTTTTAACATGAACACAGCACATAATAATTTTCAATCCACCTCGTACGATGCCATAAAGTAAAAAACGTATGACGCAAATGCGGCGTGATCGAATAATAAAATCAATAATTTTTACGAACGCTGCGTGAAATTGTGTAGTTCTTTTTTTAAAGCTTATATCACGTAATTCTACTTAGGTTTGTTTGAAAAACTACTCAAAAGAACATACACGTGTGTACAATCATATTATTTGCTTATGTATTTAACAATGTTTTGTATAGTATGGCGGTAAGCTTGTTTGCAAATTATCGTATTTTTTTACGGTTGCATTTTTTTGCGAACAATTCGTTTCTTATAAATATTTTTTTCTTCTTATTTCCTGTTTACGTTGTGATGATTTTTTTAATTTACTTAATAGTATAATTATAATAGTCCCTCGGGTGTGTCAAATTAACAATATCTACAAGTATGCTTCGATGTGTCTTAATAGATACATTGATTAAATTACCAGTTACAAGGCAAAAAGGTTTATCTGTTTTATTTTCGTTTCAATGTCGTTAAAATATTATCAGATATGATGAAACAGGTATTATGAACCTTCGAGGCTTCTAATTATTCTACGGTGAGGTACTCTACATTAAACCACATATTATAGTTGTAATTAATTAATTACGATTTGGGTAATGTGTTGGTTTGTGTGTAGGTTTGTGATGAGAGCGTGTCTAAAGATTTACTTTTATTGTGTTTGATCAAAGTCTGGGCCAGTGATGATCAACCTTTTTGCTGGAAGGACAATTTATTAATTTTCAACATGTTCGCGGATCGCAAGGAGTAAGGTACATACAGCGTGACACGCTGAACTTTGTGGTCCGTGGTGTCGCAGATCTATTTTATATTTTGTAAGGTGATTATTTTTTAATAAAACAATAATAGAACGCTAAAACTAAGTGCCACATGAAAAAAATGCTAGCTTCAAGTTAAACCAATAAATGCTGCTGATTTTTATCGTTCGAAAAAATGCTAGGTTCTAGTCAAACCAATAAATTCTACTGATTTTTATCGTCCGGAAAAATAAACAAAATTGATTTAAAATGCATCAAAAACAGTTCTCAGCAAAAAAAGCGCTGTGCTGCTAAGGTGAACACTTTTGTACAAATTTTTTTTTTTATGAATATGATATAAAGTTTTTTTTTCTATTTTAAGCGGCTGATTCAAAACTTTGAAGAAAGATTTTCGGTAAACCTTTTTGTGAAACAAAAAAGAAACCTTTTCGGAGACTAAAAATACTACCTCTGAGCTTTCTACTTTCAGAGAAATAACAAAACTTGAAATCTTAAAACAAATTAAAGAGGAGTCTGCAAATGGCACATCTTTAACAATTGCTTAGGACATAGCATTTACCCCGGCAATTTTAAACTATATTTTATTTAGCCAAATTGGCCGTCCGAAAAAGCTCGTGCGTCCTACGAAAAGGGCTTGCGGGCCGCGTGTTGCTCATCAATCGTCCAGACTATGTATTATCAGGTAAATTATTTGTTATTAATCACAGAATGTAATAAAATCCTTATTTTTGGACGATTTGTTACATGTTCGAACCACTTCTCACCGGCTAAAGTGTGGTGATATTTTTTTTTTCTTTATCTTTCTTAGACACAATCATTTTTAGATACCAATGTAATCTTTAAAAAAATCTCAGGTCTTAGGATAAGAATTTTGTGCAATGCATAAAAAATCTTGTCTTAAACATTAGTTTACCAAAAAAAAATAATTAATATTTGACAAGTTCAAGTATCTTCACCAAAAAATGTAGACAATTTGTCTCGACGCCATCTAGTGAGAGAGTTAGCACTTACAATGCCTTTCTCATATAAAATAAAGTTGGTTGTTTCAGGTGAAAAAATGTAACAAGCAGTAATTGTTGAATGAAACACTAGTATATATTGAATTATTTCGCGGATAAGAGATAAGCCGCCATAGCTCAGTGGCAGAGCTGTCGACCGGAAATCGAAAGGACACGGGTTCAAGTCCCGTTGGCGTCATGTATCTCTTATCAGGAGATTTTTCAATGTGGATGAGTGTTTCAGGCTAATAATTATTGCCTGTAAAATAATTGTTACTCTTAGGATAAGGTTTCGTGTTGGTATTTCTTGATATTAATGTTGAATTTTTTCCCACATTAATTAGGTACCGGAACCGTAAGAACAAACCGGAGAAATGGCTTGTAATTTCGGGGAAGGCAGGTAGAGGTAGATTAGGTAGGTACCAAATTGCCATTAGTGGCCCATTATCATTATTTTTTCTTCACAACATGAGCACGAGAACTTTCACACACTTTAGGCCGATAAATACTATATTATTAATAATGGTACACGATGAAAAATTCCCACAATTCATGAATATATGTACCTACGTGGATATAGGTATCACAAGCAAAGTTGACACAAACACTTCAAACTTATTCATTGATTTCAGAAAAGAAAAATTCCATTGAAATTGAAAAGTTCATTCGTAATATAATAAAAAGAACGCATTGTAAATAATTGTAAAACTTTTTTTTATTCAAATTATTGTTCATTTTTACCCTGAAAACGCAGGCGCAAGCAAAACAAAAGGCGGTTTCTCAGTGACTTTTCGCAAGGAAGGACTTATTGTAAATGTATAAATATGCACCAATACACACCATCATAAGGTCAAATCAAATTGCGCGACCTGTAAGAGTAGTTAACAACTAATTCTTCATGCGTAGTTAGTGTTGTCATAAGCGCCGACCCCCCCCAACCTGGATAAAAAAATTCCACACTGCGGGAAAGTAAGTCTCTGCGTAGAAGATATCACCTAAATTGTCCAGTGTTGCCATAAGCGCCGAGCAGTGGCGGTCCGTGACAAATACGACATCATTGATATCATATGATATGTAGCTGAAAAAAGTATATAGATAGTATACAAAAAGTATATAAAAAGTATACATTAAATATTGTTTAACCTTACCACTCTAGCCCACGAAAAGTCTATAACCACCTTGCCGCCGAGCCCCAACCCGACTCTTTACCTAATAAGAAATATAGCCACCCGAAAAAAAATTCCATACTCTGCATGTGAAGGTATGTATGTAGCTACGTAGGTACTCCATAATCGCCGAGCCCCCTTCCCGTATACAAAATCTAAAACACTGTGGATGAATGTATGTATCTGCGTACATACTAGGTAAATACGGTATTAAAATTTCACCCGAATAAAAAAATTCCTACACCGTGCATAAATAATGTATGTAGCTACGTAGGTAGGTACGTGTATTACCTAATTGTCCAGGTTAAGTGTTGCCAGAAGCGCCGAGCCCCCAACCCAATCCGGTGACATCACTGCGGTCCGGCGGCGCGAGGAGGGGGTGGGTTTGTTTTCGTTTCGCGGAACCGACCAGCAGCGTAGAGCGGGCAACGTATATTTCCTCTAGGACTCCGTTCACGGCCGACCTTCATAAATAACCGGGAATTGTTGTGCCGCCCCCGCCCGCGTAAAGCTCATTCCGGCCGTATCGACCGCCGCCCGCCCGGGCACCGCTACCGACAGCCAACCATACATACATACCACACGGTACCTACACACCTACACACCGGTCCGTATTCAGGGACTTTTCGGAACTACTTTTTTAATGCTAAAAAAAACTATAACACAACCACATTGATAAAATAAGTCAGGGAATCGCGTTTTCTTTACTAGAATCGAGCTTTCTTCGCTAGAATTCGCTAGAGCTTTCTTAGCTTTTTGTAAAAGCTTTTTGTAAAAGCTTTTTGTAAATGCATTCCTCCCCACAGAAATATTTTTATTTATTTAAAAATATATTTCTTTTATATAAAAATTTAAATATGTAATACTAAAAAAACTAATTACAATAAAAATGTTTTCTTTTTAACGTAACTACCCAATTCAATAGAGAAAAACGTTTCTCGTGTTTGAGTTGGGGAGTAGTGCCATTACAATATACACGGTGTCCGGAAACTCGTAGTACAAGCGGGAAACTGGAGAATCTACACCACATGGGGAACCCCAAAAAACATAAAGTTTTTTGATTTGAGCATTTTCAAAAAAAAAAACCAAAAAAAAATATTTTTCGGCTATTTTAGGGTTAAAGTTTTTTCTGGTGTTTAGGGTTGAATAACAGATGTTTTAACCCTGCAGAGCAGAAATATTTTATGATTACACCGGGTTAAATGAAGGGTGATTTCAAAATAATGCTTCAAATCCGAGTTTCTTCATTTGTTTTACTTTCAAATAGTTTTAATTAGTTGGGTACTTTGATCTTCAGTAATAATTTATAAGAATTTGATTAAAAAAAAAAAAAAAAAAAAAAAAAACAATTAACTTCAAACTCGATTTACTCGATAACGAAAGCTCAAATAAAAAAAAATATACTACAAAATCGACTCCAAATGTGATGTAGATTCACCAGTTTCCCGCTTGTACTACGAGTTTCCGGACACCCTGTATAATATTGGGTAAAGAAAAGAAAGAAAGTTTTTATTTATAAAGTAAGAAATAAACAAAATGTATAAAGCATGATAACAAAAGTATAGATAATGAAAATAGACTACAATAGCAGTTACTAAATTAGATACACAGTAAATGTAAATAAATTTAAGAATATATTTATTTACATTTAGCATTAATTCAAGAATAAAAGTAAAATAAAAATAATATTATTACTTTCGATTAATAAGTAGGTAGTAGGTGGTATCAGTACATGGAGTATGGAGTTATTTTATTCATTTGGAGTAAACGGAGCTGATAATATTGCAAGCGAAGGTACATAATAAATTGCGACAATAATCTGTTGGTGGTTCGAATGCTGATATAATATTTCAAGAGGATATGTTGAGATTATTAACCACTCGAACGATCGCGCGTCAAAAAACTTTTTTCTCCGATTGCTCGCGGTTTTTTGGCGACGATTTTGAATATTTTCCGCCAACATTAAAAAAATCAAACCTCCGAATTTTAATACGGAGACATAAAACTGATTGTAGTGCTATACAGCCAATGAATTCACCTATATTTTAATAATTATTCTATATTTTTAGAATTGATAGATAAATTATTAAAAAATCTTAAACTTTATAAATGCGCGAAATTTGCGTTTTTGTGATTTGAAATTGCCGCCAGTGGCAGTTTTAAAAATCTTTATAGAATATTTTCTACGTTTTTATGTTCTCTATGGCCTGTTTGATAATCACAGATGCAAGAATGTAATAGAAAAATATTTTTTTGCATGTTAAGATCTCTTCAAAAGTTTGGTCAGAAAATAATTTTGTAAAATTTGAGTGCGTGACGCGTCAAAATTGAAATCACTGTATTATGCTATGTAATAAATTTACCACAAAAACTGGTATAACGTTAGGAAGATACATTAACTGTCTACAAGTATTAATAAGCATAGTCGCCGTGTTGGCTTTATTTTATTCATTTGATGAATTATACAGAGAGCCTATTTCACGATGTCAAAATCATGGTGCTACTTTTTAAATAATTGTAAATTAGAACTGGAGATTTGTAACCATGTTTTTATATTACGTGCAAAACGAGGAAATAAGGCTTAAAGTGAGATATATATCATAGATATAAACATTGCCAATATTTCAGGGGGATACTTTGAAAGTTGATGAAATTCACCAATATTTGACGAAAAATCACTTCTGACAGCTACCTTAAGGTCAATCTACATAGGTTAAATCGGAATATGTAAAATGATGATAAATTTGTATATATATATATCAAACCTTTGTATGACCGTAGAATGGCAAATAAAATCATAGTGATAATTTTATATCTAAACGCAAAGGTATCGAAAAAAATGGGGGATGGAAAATAATTGATGGAACCAATAATTGATTTATTTATTAAGCCCTTATATCCTTTTAAATCAATATTACAGTTGTATGGTTACAATGAAAGAGCAGTATATTGATTTAAACATTGTTTACACACTTTGTCATAATAAAAATGTATTCAGTTTATTGGTTTATTCATAATTTAAGAAAATCAATACATAATAATATCATTGTGCCTCGCTATAGAGTGAGATTCTGAGTATCGCTCTGGTGAGGGACCACCATTCAGAATTGAACATTGCTTGAATTGGCTAAGTTATGTTTAGTGACTAGATCTGGAAAAGCCTCTTTACAGAAAAATTGACAAAATATAATTAAGACATAAAAATAAAACGAGTTATTTAATGTGTACAATAAACAGGGAAAAATTAGAATACCTGTGCATTTGTTCATGCATATTTCAATGATCAGAATTGAAATATACATATTAAATGTCCACCGAACCTTATCATATAGAACCTTTGAGGACAACATAACATGAGACGTGAGTATGCGGAAAGAAATGATTAAGTCCAACCATCCAGGCCATCATAATTGATGTTCAAACAAATTTAATTAAATTTATAAATTTTAATTTCATAACTAAAAAACCAAAAAAGAAAAAAATTAAATAAAAAAAAACCCTCAGCAAATCTATATTGTAGTGTGATATGGCTTCATGCAATCATAGCATAATGCCACATCACACTTTGTAAGGGTCCTTTTGAAAATGTTATTTATGCTGCACCACGCACATTTCACCTTTTTCCCGCTACGGACCACGAAGTGGTTGCCTTTCAGGATAGGTCGCAGAGTCTTTCCTTCAGCTATTAGGCCAATGGTCCGCACAGTCGTGTCAATTTGACTACGACAGAACAGCAGAAGGAGTTCATCCGCAACCTCACTCCTGAAGTTTCGGTACAAAATGCGTTTATTTTCCTTGCGGAGCTTTGAGCGGTACAATATATACGCATTCTGCACCGAAACGCTTAGTAGTCTCCTGAAAAGCTTCTTGTACCAGACCAGGTTTCGCTGTCGTTCAATGGGGAAGCCTGACAAAAGCTGATCTTTTCGGTCAACCCCCCCCCATTACCTTGTTATAGTCTAGTACGAGTTGAGGTTTGTAAGTCTGATTGATCTGCATACCTGTTGGTCTCTCTCGCGATCAGTTCAACGAAATCTGCATCAAAGATTTTAAGAAAGGTTTGCCCATTTCGTCGCTATTAAAAGTTGGTCTTGGCGTGCCTGTGAAAGTCTCCCTTATCCCGTAAGATATCATTAGACCAATCGAAAGAGTAACCTTCAGGCGGCAGAATCGAACGCATTGCCTCACTATCTATTGTTACTGGTCTTGTCTACTAAAGTCTATGGGAGTTAGGTGAAACGTTGATAATATTATGATAAGGTATTGGTGGCATGCAGAAGGTATCCTCATCGCTCTCTTCGTGGTCGACGTCGCTCGCTTCGTCATATCGTCGCTCGATCTGTCCATATCCATTTCTGAAACAACAGAAAACCCAAATTAATTTAATGTGTCTATATTACGATAACCCACTGCCTCTGGTACGGCTTTTGACTCGCAATACGATGGTCGCGGGATCAAATCAAATAAATTATATTTGAATAATTAGTGTTATTTTCACACAAAATTCATTAAAAATAATATATGTTATATTTGCGGCACGTTCCAGAGTGGAAGATACCCATAGTATCGCCCTGGTGTAAGACCCCATTCAGAATTGAAACGTTGCTTGAAATGGCTTTAGCCGTGTTTGGTGACCAGTTCTGAATAGCCAGGAACTTTTCCACCTCCCTCTTCCACACCTCCTTCCCCTACCCGCTACCTTCAGCCTCACAACATACCCCGATTGGGGATGCCATAGTCTCACTGGCTCCATACGGTTGGGAGCAATTGATACTCATGTGCGGTAAGCACATAAAAAAAAATATATCTAATGATTTTTCACGGGTCTGCGTTAGTATTTAAATTGTGGTTGATGAAAAAGGCTCTTGTGAGGTATTCATATAAAAAAATAAATAAAAAGTTAATCAAATACTTGAGGCGGGCAATGTCAGGAGTCAGAATAGCACAGTCAGGTAGGTATGGAATGAAGAAAAGAGTGTGTGTGCCAAGATCGAGTTGCATGGTGGTTCATCCTCTCTGCCTACCGAAATGGCGTGAAGGTAAGTTAGTTAGTTTTATAACTCACGGTTTCCAAGTACAGACTCTTCTAGTACAGCTGCCTCGTCCACGTTACTGTTTCTGCCCATGTCTGACTCTGAAATAAAAGAAAACACAAATTTACAGTAGAATTTGGATATAATGACTTTGCATTTAACGGTCTACTGTTTTAAGTGACGATAATGTAAACTCTAGTAAGGTTTCATAGCTTTTAGTAGGAAAACGTATCCGTTTAAAGTGACCAACTACCAATACAGCCTCGCTTTTGACTAGGAAGCTCGACACAATGAGTCCCGTGAAGCGAAAGTGTTTTTTCAATTTAAGAAAAAAATGCTGTATTACACCGTTTAGAAGCCGGTGAATCAAATGTAATCCTCGCAAAGAAGTTCGGCATGTCTTATTTCTCACTCTGCAATACCCGTTACAGAAAAAAAAGATGTGTAATGATGCATCCACGTCATAACAACAATACATTTTGTATGTTTGTTATGTGGAATTTTTAAGTACTATGCCTATTTCCTGCCAATATACCAACAGTGAAACTGTGCTAGGGATATCAATATAAAATATAGATAATTGATTTTATATTGAGCCCCTGGTTTGACATTTAAAAAAATAAACTCACCGTTCCCAAACGCCGACAATTTTTCGTAGAATGGCACGTCCACCCACAGCTCGCTGTGATAGCCGGCACGATAGATGCTGCACGGATAGGCATAATTGGTGCATTGGGAGCCGTTGATTGGGTGTGGACATCCACGGTGGTGGTACGGGTCGTGGCAACGGTGAAGGCGTCCCTTGTGAAAAGGGACACGTTGTTCTCTCCGGAGATGGAATTCTGAAAACATTTACATAAATCATATAAATTGTTCTCATTCACGTGTGAAACAGTAAGTACAGTATGTAAATAAACAGTAAAATTAGAACTCTGTAAAATATGCACTGAATGTGCCAAATGCACAGAGCGCTGATCTTACCAACTCTCACTGTAAGAGTGGAACGCTGTCAGGAAAAAACAATAATATTGTATCAAGCATCTAAATACGATTGCTTACTTTTGTTTAGTTTTTCTTGGAGGTGCGGTAGGGAGCAAAATGCGCGCCGCCTGCTTCTTGAATTTTCGGCTTTCCAGCTCTAGCCGGAAGGAAGCAGGCAGGGCCCTAACAGCCTTTAGGGCCTTGACGCGATCCTCTCGCACCAGTAGCAAAGCAGGGTCGCTGTTTAAATAAATACAAATATATGATGAGTTCAACGGCCACAGCAAAGTACTTTCATAAAAAAACATTAAAAAATACTAACACTCCAGACGAGGCTGCAATTGCAGCTCTGCGTTGACGTCCACGTGCAGGTAGTCCGGCACCAGCTCGTACTCCACCTCTCCTTCTTCCTCTGTCACCTCTTGCAGTCAGCACCACTCTATATATTTTAAATTGAAAACACTTAATGTAAGTAATGTAAAATGTAAAATGTTTAAATTTTGTTAAATATTGCACTAATATAAAATTTGAAAATGATTATTGGGTCGTGGAGTGATCCCTTTCCCTGGACGACAGCTGTTTCTGCACAAATTTGGTAAAAGTAAACAAATTAATTAATTATACAACTAAATTACTAAATTTTTATTGTGTGACGAAGGCTTTACACCATTTTACATGTGAAAAAGAGTCAACTTTTTGACATATGACTTAAAATAATTGGTTAGCAAATATCTGTATTAATAATGAACCAATTCAAATAAAACTTATATATATCTCTTTGTTTTGAATCACTGTGATGGAATATCTATATTTCAAATGCGCGAGTGCAGTATTTAAGACATTATTGTAAATCAAAAACAGATGACGTCTTCAGTTGACGTAATCTTACACAAAAACTTCAACCAAAACAATATAATACAAACAAACGAATTAAAAACGCATTTCAAAGATAGATAAGTCAATCATGATTACACAGATATATAATTATGCGTTAAAAACCCAATAAATTAATTACTTACGGCATTTTAGGAAGAGTCCAAAATTTCGTGAATGTTGAAAATTTATAATTATGTTTTTGACAGGACGCCATAAAAAAACCGCGAAAACTCGTTAAATAACACTTCAAAGACAACGGATAAGTTCATAGACAAAGAGAATATATTATCTGCTATTCGATAAAACAAGTAGCTGGCCATATAAACGTTTTAAATAATTACAATAAATATTTTACGAATGGTAGAAAAATCGGTCCATTTTTGGACCGATATCAATCGCAGAAAAATAAAAGTGGTCGATTTTTCGACCGAAATCGTTCCAGTGGTTAAACAGACTAATTTCGTTCGTTGGTGGATGGGTAAATAAGTAATGTGAAATATTCCTGCGTGGCGCGTAAAATTATTCAAGTTCAATGAAAGTTTAATTTTTAAAATTGGAACTTATTATATCAGACAATCGATAAAGTAGGTACTAAAATTTGTTTATGAATTAATAATTCTTTATTTGAAATGCGTATTTTTGTTCAAATGCTTGCCAAATTCTAAGATCAATATAGTGAAGATATGTTATTGAGACAGCGTGCGTGGTTGACGATGATTGGATTATTTATATAGCGCCATTTTCGTAAGAAAATCACCTCAAGGGCGCTAACAACACTGAATCAGGCCCAGTGGACAGTGGAATTATTTTAGTGGCCTGTTCATTTACACATTATTTGAATGAATATCCTATTCATAAGCGGTGCAACATTTTTTTTTCAATTGGCAAGTAATGTAACAACGCGTCTTGTATTTTTATAATGTCATTTGATAGGTGTAGTAATTTTTCAAGTTAACTAACCGATAGTTAAACTTCTTTTTTTGAAAGGCAAAAATCCCGGAGCAAATATTTACAATTATAATATCCCCTAATTTTTCACGGGACTGCGATATTATATAGACTACAAATAAATATGCAAATGGGTTATCATTATAATGTTACAACCATTATGATGATAGCCCATGACACCAGATTACTTAGCTATGATCAAGGCTCTTATTGCTCCATGAATAATTTAAGAATTACTATTTATTACTTACTAATTATTACACTCACCTGTTCTTTTTATAAATGCTAATAATTTTTTTGAGCATTATAATCTAAAAACACAAAAATAAACATTTTTTTATTTTTATTTTATTTATTAGATAATATTCTACTCCTTTAGTTTTGGACAAATTCCTTTTAATGACGACATTAAAACGCTAATTAAAAACTACATGTAATCAATAAACGCCCGGGTTGCCGGCAGTAAAAAAAAATTAATAAATCCTAATGTTTATATTTTTACCCCCCCTCCCCGTGTTTTAGATTTTGTGCAGCTGAGAAACATCCATTTACTCTACATGGGTTGGTTATCAGTTGTGTAGGGTTTGAAACACCTTTATTAGTAAGACCCAAATTCAACCTTTTATTCAAAATAAGTATAATGTATTTGTCACCTAGTATGGTGATTAAATGTATCATTGTATTGTCTATTAAAAAAACACGTATTTTAAAAATAAATTGAATAAAACTAACAAAATAATGTGGCATCTTGTCCATTTTTTTACAGTTATAATGTTTTTAAAGATTTTTCAAGGTACCGCAAAGCTGTGGTTTCCAAATTACACCATTTTTAAATATCAGTTTTTAGGTGACCGATAAACAAAGTTTGCAAATGTACATTTTAATTCTCCATTGTGGAAAAGCTGTGCCAATTTCATTACGTCAGAGATTATCTGGGACTATCTGAAAGTTACTAGCAGACCACTCAAATAGATTTTCTGCTTTATAGGATAAGGGCGTTAGATAATAAAGCTCAAGGCGTGTTGGTGAATATTCAGGTATGTTATTAGGATGGTCCTCCTCGCTTATTATTAGCAAACAAAGGTCAATTAAAGATAACTTATTTTTTTACATAAACTCCACAATCAAAATAATTTACCTCAATCCTCTCTGGGGATGCTGTGTGGAACGTCTTTTTGAGAAGCGAAAGGAGTGTACATGGGCCTTGAATCCGAGTTGAACTCAATAACGAGTCGTATAATCCACCAGTTCTCATGTGACAAATGTCAACCGTGAACATGTGTTGGGCGCGCGTTTAGCATGTTACCAGATTATACACCGGTGCCGGAGATATCAATTACGCTATTTCCTCGGAGCACCTTCCATTGTAATACCGGTAGAACAAGGATAGCATACATACCTGATGCCTGTGCTCTAACGATTGCAATCCGCTTGTTAGATGTGGAATCTATCAAACGGACGGTTTTTTCTGTCCCACTCTAAAAGGAGTCTAAAAGAGCAGACCTTTTGAATACAGTATAAGTTTTTTAAAGAAATAATAATGTTTGTTTAATTCAAATGAACATTGCCGTGAGTGTGATAATACTCTGTCTGTCATATAAAAGCACACATATAATTGAATTGCAAGATGTAAAATTGAATATAGGAGATAAAATTAAACATATTTAACAATTGTATTGCGGTGGTTTGATGGAAATTCTCCATCTATGGTGACGGCCTAGACGAGAGTGTTTTCTGATTAATGACAATAATAATAATAATAATTGTATAGCGCCGTTAGTGCCGTAGCACCTCAAGGGCGCAATATCTATAGCAAATAACTTCCACATCTTCATTATGTGTGTACACCCTTGAAGGAAGACAGGGTTGGCGAATGGTTTGATCACCCGCGGGCCGCACATAGATTTTAAGGCGAAGAGGGGGGAGGGTATCGTTTCATTCTGAACATTAAACAGGTTTTAACTTATAGCGAATCTGTGTGCTATCCCCAGATTAAATTATGGTTACACGCTGAACAAGCAAAGGTTTTCCTCCCGAATTCTGTGCATTCTGAACAGAAGACGGGTTTTAACTTAAGGCGATGCACTACGTCGTGTAATATTTTGAATCGAGCCGCCATCAATAACACTCCTAACGTAGATGGCGATTTGGCTTAAATTCCCGCTTAACACCACCATCCAGCTGTTTTGATTTATGCAATAAAAAACATGGCCAAAAAGTGCCTTTTATTTTATTTTGTGGATGTTCAGGCATAAATATTTAAATCTTTTCCGATCATTTTATAAATAACTTAATTTACAACATTATACAATATAAACATAACCGAAAATGGGTTCGTAAGTAGGAAATTTTGAACTTTAAAGCAGTTTTCATAGGCCTTATAAATTATTTTTTTATGGGCTTATAAAAAGACTTGTGAAAAAAATACTCGATTATTTCAAAGGCCAAGATGTATTATACTCGCGGTATTTATTTAGCATCTGAAACATTTCTAGGTGACCAAATTTTCAAACCAAAAACACATGATTTTGCATTACTACGTAGTGCATCGCCTTAATAATGAATCTGCATACGTGTCCACCAGCATACATTAATTATAGTTTTACTCAGGAACACGTGAATGGTTTTCCTGCATCTAGCAGCATATTTGCAGATATTACTCACGGATCATCAAGATGATTTTATATTTATTTAACTATCAAAAAAATGTGTTTAATACACGTGAAAGAAACCCGTTTTCTCGTTTTGAATGAAATTTTGTTTATTTTTCTTAATTTTGTTTTTTTTTTGTATTGCTTTAAGCAGGCCGCACCAGAAGTGTTCGCGGGTCACATCAAACGTGTTCGCGGGCCTCACCAAAAGTGTTCGTGGGTCGCACCAAATTGCCTCGTGGGTCTCAGTTTCCCCACCCCGGCTGTAAGGGTTGGGGCTTCTTGGAATTCGATACTGTTTCACTGAAAAGGCAATCCTATTCAATTGTAGGCAGGCTCATCGGTATTGTGTTTATTTTTCTGTGCTATTTTATACGTAGCTAGTAACATCTTCTCAGTACTTTCTTTAAAATTCGTATTTTGTAGTTACTCATTTTATTGTTATAAGTTGAAGTAGGATTAGTGATTGGGAGGATTAAACCTAGTTATGAAAGATTTTGTTCAATATTTAAAAAGTCGATGATTTTTTAAACGTTTTTTTTTGTTCTCGTCAGTGAAACATATTTTAACTTTACATTTATTCCAGCGCTCAAA
Organism: Hesperophylax consimilis; assembly: GCF_061612785.1. NCBI lineage: Eukaryota > Metazoa > Arthropoda > Insecta > Trichoptera > Limnephilidae > Hesperophylax > Hesperophylax consimilis. The sequence goes on from NC_142845.1 coordinate 13,068,584, forward strand.
AACATGAGACTTGATTCGAGACGAACACACTACCATGATGGGGCGTATTGGTAATGGGTAACCTCTACATAGCCAATAACAATCCAAGCAACTTCTGCGCGATACGATAGCGCAGATCTAGCACTCGAACTCCCCCGCCTCCGAAAAAGCTTGCAGAGTATCTTGAAAAGTATGCCTGCAGAGAGTGCAAATCAGACATAATATCAAAATGACCCATAACATTAAAAAAAAATCATTCGCTTATATTTCCAGTTTTCTTCACAAAATGTCGCTCTGTGAAGGTCAACTCTTACATCACACTGGAAAATATACTAAATTTATCCAATTCGACTATTTTCAGCCTCCTCTCATTTTTAGAATCCATTCTGTATTCTAATTCTACATCTAGACCTAGACCATCTTTCTCCTCAAGGGCATCCAGCAAAATTGAAGTATTACCGCCTACAAAAACTGTACAACATTATTCTACCCGAGAATAAAATATAATGTGTGTGAATTCATACATAATAATACCATTTCATCCCCATTTCACTTCAATCATAATAATATTCCAGCGTAAAATAAAGTCAATTTATTCCGTCGAAAAACTTTTACAGCTGAATACTACGCCCACGAAATCCCAGTGATATTTCTTCGACTGCCTAGTAAATTTTTATGTATTTCCATCTCTCATACAACGTCCCTTTATAATATTGTGGTACTTACATCCCAACGCAAATTCAGGCAATGAAGGAATTTCATTTTTCAGACATCTTAGACATTTTCGTATTCAATTTCGTACATTTATGTAATTGCAAATGTTCGGTTGATTTTTTTATAAAATAATAAGCCTTCAAATATAAAAATATAATTAAGTGAATTTTAGTTAAAATCGATATTAATTCCCGGGTTACGAATAACCTGATAATATTTGAAAATCTCCTACTACCACCACAGTAAATAAAATAAGCGGAAAATGATGCTTTTGTAATGGTGGAGGACTTATCCTGCCGAGGAATTGAACTCACGACTCTTGGGTGCCACTCACCCACTGACCGGTTTTACTTCAATTGTATAATTTTAAAAGAAAAGAGTAGAAGGAAAATATATGACGCGGAAGTTAATAGTAGTAAACTCGAGGACGCCCGAGGAACACATGTCACCATCAAGCGAATCAAAAACTTGAATCGGGTCATGTTAAGAGTCATATTAACAGAAGAGTATGTAGGAGACGATATTGATTATTCAGGGTTTTCCAATAAGAGGTGTTATTTTGATATTCAAAGAAAAAACCATTTTTTTAATATAAATGATCGAATGTTTATTTCATTATAAAGAGACAGGACCATATCCTTTTCATGAAATTTTCCATAACCAAATCGCAAAGTGGCTCCTTTATGTCCTCGATAGCTTCACGAATTCCATCTTTGAGGTCTTGAACGCTGGGCTGTTGGCGTAGACCTTCTCTTTCACGTGGCCCCAAAGAAGGAAGTAGCAAGGTGTTAAATCACAAGATCTCGGTGGCCAATTGTGATCACCTCCTCGACAGATAACACGGTCCGGAAACTTTTCCCGTAAAAGATCAATGGTTTCGTTATTTGTGTGGCACGTAGCGCCGTCTTGTTGAAAGTAAACCTTGTCCAGATCAATACCATTCAATTCGTAAAAAATCATTTTATGGCCGGAATTAAATACAGATAACACCTCTTATTGGAATGTATATGAAACAAGGGGTGTGTGTCGAGACAGACTTGTGTGGCGGTGTATACCCTCTGAAAACGGCACGACGGTTAGTCAGTTAGTTGTTAGTTACAATTTAAAATATTAAGAATTTTAAAAATATGAAAAGTGTTTCAGGCCTTTTAAAATAAGTAACGATGTAAAGTGGTAGATGCTCTCAGTTTCACCCTAGAACTATTGCGACGAAAAAGGCAACATAATATTATTTAAAATTAGATACTGCTTTTATCAGAACGTTACATTGGGTAACAGTAGAGTGATTTTTACCATAGCAATAACGCTTGCATAACATACAATACATAACTTACGTAAAACTATGGCCCCTAGTGGTGTAACTATCTTGTTAGGTAAAGAAAAGCACAGTGAGTGTGCAAAGCTCTCTTTGTTGGCAAACTTGTAAAAGGAAACCGGTACAATGTCGAATTTAACATATAGATGAACCTCTAATAACGTTGTTTTAGAAATTGAATTAAATTGTTCAATATTTATTTATTCTGAATCTCATAGCTTTGCCATATTATCGACAGAGATATAATATTGTATATTATTATATTTATGAATTGAATATATCTATCTACTCTTCTCCTGTGGGGAATAATACACACCTTTTGGTGACCGAATGATGGTCCTAATGTTCGACACCTCAAGTGGTATGTGGTGGCCATATTTCTCCATCGCACATTAAGTAGTCGCTTGTCACCAGCGTATGATTTGTGCATAATTATAAAATGGGCACTTAACTGTAAAAATACCAATAAAAGTGTGTTGTGGGCTGGTCCATGTTTCAGAAGTAAACTCAATTTCTCCTGGTGAAATTTATCAAACATTTTAAATGTTAAATAAAAAATTGCAATAAGTTAACTTCTTAAATAGGATAAAGGAAAAATTCCACCCATCCCGCCTGAATTACTGCAGAGGTGTAATTTTTCTGAGTAATAAAACAATTAAAGAATGGAAATAATTCAGAACAGAGGCATGAGGTATATACTCGTATTGTGCTGTAGCAGTTAGGTTAAAAACAATGCAACGCCAACTCAATATTCTGAGTGTGTGGCAACGTTTAGTCTATAAAACCCTTGAATTTATATATGAGTGAAAAATAAAATTTATCATTTAATACCAATTTATCGGCAACACAAAACAATATTTAGGTATTAAGGAAGCTTAAAGTTTTTCGCATTCAGATTTTCGTGGGCTGTGAATATGAATGTTGTGAAGTCCAAATATTTGTACGAAGATAATAGAATATTATTATACTCGTAGTAGTTTTAGAGTAGAAATATACTGTATATAAAATGTTCAATTTTTTAGCTAAATAAAATATAGGTACTCAATTTTATCGATCGCTAAATAAATGACGAAATTGTGAATAAACAATCAATTTTATTGGCCTGTCTGGTGCCTGTTCAGGGGTCGAAGGGTTTTATGTAAACCGGCGACGTGAGTTTACGTTTAAATCGGTTTAGACCACATTTCCTAAGTATCATCTGTTCAGTGTTGTACATAATATTATGGAGTATCTTAGAAGAGCCATAGAGACTGCTTCACTTCAATTCGACACAATTCTCTACCTTCGAAATAAAAATACAACATCACTCGTTCGCAGCTGTTCCAGAATGTGTATTTTTGCAATTGCTGCCATCGAGATACTGTAAAGTACATCACTCGTTCGCAGCCGTTCCATAATGTGTATTTTTGCAATTGCTGCAATCGAGATACTATAAAATACATCACTCGTCCGCAGCTGTTCCAGAATCTGTATTTTTGCCATCGAGAGACTATAAAACACATCACTCGTTCGCAGCTGTTCCAAAAAGTGTATTTTTTCAATTGCTACTATCGAGAGACTGTAAAATACATCACTCGTTCGCAGCTGTTCCAGAATGTGTATTTTTGCAATTGCTGCCATCGAGAGACTATAAAACACACCACTCGTTCGCAGCTGTTCCTAAAAGTGTATTTTTGCAATTGCTGCCATCGAGAGACTATAAAACACATCACTCGTTCGCAGCTGTTCCAAAAAGTGTATTTTTGCAATTGCTACTATCGAGAGACTGTAAAATACATCACTCGTTCGCAGCTGTTCCAGAATGTGTAATATACACTAAATAATATGAGACTATTATTGCCAATCGGAAACCTTTCAGTAAGTTTTTTAATGGGTCGTAAAACATGTATTGGTATTTATTATTTATGCGACTTTATTGTTTTCATTGGTCGTTTTGTGAATAAAATTCCGATGCAAACCAACTGTATTATTTCATTCTTTCGGTATTTTCACCCTTGAAAGTTTCCCACTGGGAAAACAGCAACCCACTATATTTTCGTTGTCCTTCTCGTGGTTTTGTGTAACCCTAAATATTCCACTGGAGACCTTTTTTAGTGGTTATTTAAGCGACCTGAACGAATTTAAGCGAATTCCGAACCAGCGGAAATCATTTGTTTCATTTCCCTAAACGAGTGCTTTATTTGTTTGAGTTATATGTTTATTTTATTTATTTATGCATTAATTTTGGATGAATTCTTAAATTTACAACATAAACAAAAGGCATAGTTAGGTAACCATTTTCATAATTTTGATGTTATAATATGTCTCCCCGTGGATTCTTTACAAAGCAAGAGATTAGCATTAAAGTATGGTAAATTACCTTAAATTTACGACCATTCTACATTGAATAAACGAGGTTGTAGAATATAAACGATAATAGGTATTTACAGAAGCTGCAGGCTGTGAAAAGGTACAGAATTCAGACATGTCGGCTGAACGGTCAGAGTTAGAAAATTACAAATTTTAACAACAACGGTTTAAAAAGTATATTATTAGTTATTGTAAGGCTCTCGACTAGCAAGCCGAAGATCGCGGGTTCAAATCCCGGCGTGCGCTAGTAAATTTTATTTGATTAATTTGTGTTATTTCAATATTCATTAAAAATGAAATATAAAATGCGGCACGTTCCAGAGTGGAAGATACTCTCAGTATCACCATGGTGTAACCAATCAGAATTGAAACGTTGCTTGAATTGGCTTTAGCCGTGTTTGGTGACCAGATCTGAATAGCCAGGTATTCTGCTACCTTCCTCTTTCCGATCTCCTTCCCCTCCCCACTACCTTCAGCCTCACAAAATACTCCAAATGGGGATGCTATAGTCTCACTGGCTCCAGACAGTTGGGAGCAGTTGGGACTCTTGTGCGGTTTGACGTAATTTATTTTTTATTTATTTTAAATGTCAAATAAATGAATGTATTTTCTTCCGCACATTAAACTTCTGACCAACTTTAGTTCTTGAGCGGTATTCATACTAAAAAAAGAAGAAGAAGAAGCTATGAACTAAGGTTCAAAGTTCTTCTCAATTTACAGATATCGTTAGACCATCTGACTTAGGTGAATTTTGAGTTTCGCTTCGAATTATTATTCGAAGTCTTACATATAATATAGGGGTTATTATTTTCAGTTGAACAAACTACCTTCATAAGCACATGATTAAATGACCATTGTAAAACTTTAGCCTTCTTATTATTTCAACTCTCGTTTCTTGTTTAAAACTCAACATTGAAATCGATAACATCTTTGAAGGTTCTCTCAGTGTTTTTCAACATCTTTCAATCTAAGACATATCCGCCCACAAAAGAGTATGATATTCGTGGGGTTGCATAATACACCCTGAGTATTCAGCGGGTGTGGTGAGGATGTGAGCGGTGTTAAGGGAAGGGGTGTTTGGTTGCGTAGGTCGCGGCCTTCACCCCCACTGCCACGAGCAGAGGGGGCGGCGGGGGCAGTAGTTGGGGTAGTGGGAGACACGGGGTTGGTTTGCGACAAAACTTAGCCCCTTAACAGCTGATGCCTTTCTTAGGAATTCTGGTATTACGTAAAATGCTATTGAACGATTAGCAATCTTTGATTGTCAACATTTTTGATGTTTTGTTAAATGATTAACTTTACCGATGAAAATCGCGGTATGTAATGTACTAACTTGAATGAGATTCAAATTTCTAACATATTTTATCTCAAGAAGCGAGATATCAACCTATATCCTTATATGCATTGGAAGAGAGAAAATCCTTTCTTTCCTTTAACCCCTTCACCGTTTGAGGGTCGCTTCCGTGATATTTCATCAAAAGGACAATTAAACACACATTTAAAAAGTGATATGGAGTCATTAAAAGTGATAAAACAAAAGTTAGTTTTTAGTTTTTGTTTTTGTTTCATCACTTTAGATTTTAGACATTTTGATCAGATACCCGGTCACAGTTGTGTTAATATGTTTAATGTATAAAGCCCCTATTGAAATAGAAATTGGATCTATAAACGTTTACAAATTTAAACGAAGGCGTTTTGGGGGTGTACGTAATTTAGTAACGAAAACGGAACACCCTTTGATGAATTATTCTAGGCGGTTGAGTTCAACGTCCTATAAACAAACACTCCGACGTAAAATAATATAAACTCCACTCGAACATTAATGAGAGGTATCGAATATTCTGAGATAACTTCAAAAGAAGGCCGTACAGCGCAGAATCTGTCTATCAAACAATATCTAGAAATAAAAAATATCTAGAAATAAAAAAATATCTAGAAATAAAAAATATCTAGAAATAAAAAATAAAACAAAACCACTGAAAATGTTCATTATTATGAAATAAAATATATTTTACATACACACATTTAAATGTGAGGTTATGTTTTACTTCCGAATCTGACACGTTGGTTGACTGGACGGGAAAATTTTATTTAGTTTTTTATAGTTTTTTGTTTACTTTTTTTTATAATTATTTCGATTTTTCTAATAAATTATTTCGATATGTACATTTCAAAAAAACATACTAAGTATGATATAGAATCATCTCCTTTGACAAATTACCACCAATATAGTAATTTATGAACATCGTTTGATATTGATGTAAAAAATATACTCTTAAACCAAGTTGCTTTCAGCCATCTTGGTTTTGTCACTTAAACTATTGAAGGGTCCTCCATTTTTGTCTACTCTTTGTTAAAAAAACTTACAGAACGCACTCGTGTCAATGAACAGTTTTTAGAATTAGAAATAAAGATCTGCCTCGAAGTAATGAAGCCGAGCCAAAAATAAGTGAATCACGCGAAGTTTCTCAGTATTTAATCACAGCCAGTTTTTGCTTTTCCTTTTACTTGACGATTTTTTTTCATAGATTAAATGGTGCACGATTCTCGTTAAAACAAGTCAGGTTTCAATTTGCGTTTTCTGAAAAATGTTAACACATTTCCACGTTATTTTTCGCATTCAATCTAAATATTTCGGTCTCAAATAATTTCTCATTCCATATTCACAAAAGAAAGAAAACTGTCCTATATTAAACACTCATCCGTAAATAATAAGTCGAAACCTTTTATTTTCGGGCTACGCCATTATTGGGTATCTTTGTATCTTTTATATTCTTGACAGTTTTCACTCAAATCGGAACATTTTCACAGTTCGCACATATATAAATATCTAATTTATACGGCACGTGATAGTCGTCTTTTTATGGTATTTTAACCACTTTTCAGTAATTTGAAAGCTTGGTAAAGTAATTGAACAAAAAAAGATTACTGCTTTATTGACAGCGTTTGATATTTCCACCGCTTTCCTTTATATGTGTGATTTGTTGAAATAAAATCGTTACTGTGATTATTAAATATCATGTTCTTTATTTGATACATCCAAGCTTTACATGTATTTCTTTTACTTCGAAAAATCTTTAACACTAAATAATTATTCATGATGTGTTTGCGTTGGGACGACCCCCTGTCAACCCACCTTCCACAATTAAGCATGGTGTGTTTGCTTTGGGCCGACCCCCTGTCAACCCACCTTCCACAATTAAGCATGGTTTGTTTGCGTTGGGACGACCCCCATGTCAACCCACCTTCCACAACTAATCATGAATCATGGTGTGTTTGCTTTGGGCCGACCCCCTGTCAACCCACCTTCCACAATTAAGCATGGTGTGTTTGCGTTGGGACGACCCCCTTTCAACCCACCTTCCACAATTAAGCACGGTGTGTTTGCTTGGGACGACCCCCATGTCAACCCACCTTCCACAACTGGAATTCTAAGTTCGCGACGTCTATAAATATCAATTTTAATTTTTTTCATGCAGCATGCGACAGTCGACTTTTTAAATACCTTTCAGTAATGAAATTTGGAATGTAATTTAACGGAGAAATTAAAAATTTACTGATTACACTACTTTATCGATAGTATTTGATGTGTCCGTTTCAACGCTTTCCACTGTCAAAGTGATTTATTTATTGAAATAAAATCGTTACATTGATAATATCGTGTTCTTTATTTGGACATGCGAGCGTTACATGTGTTTGTTTTACCTCGAAAAAGCTTCGACACTTAATAATGAATCATGGTGAGTTTGCGTTGGGTTTCGGGACTAACCCCTGTCTACCCGCCTCTCCCATTTTTCCACCCGGGTTTCCATTGAGCTGCGCGGCTTGAGAATGGCCGAGCGGCCCGAGCTTAGAAGCCACGAATTTTCCGACCCGTGTTCGGTGTTAGTTCAATCCGTTCATTCTCATTCCGTTTATTCCGTTCACGTTGTCACGGTTCTCCGGTCCCTCCGCGCCTCTCGATTCCTCAGTCGTTGAGTCGCCCTCGCTTTGAGTAGACGTGTCGTGCATTTCCCGCATCGTTTGTGAATCGAGAATAGTGTCTTCAGGCAAATCGATAAAACGTATTTTATACTTTGTGAAAGTGTGTCGAATTGAGAAAATACAAAAGTGAATTATTTTATATTATGGATTTTGTGACAATGCTCGAGTTTCGCCTGACCGCTGACCTAAGCTATTTAAAGTGATTTTTTTTATTCAGCCATCATATTTGCAGTTTCATTTTCAACATAAATTGGTAAGGAATATCACACTGTTATTTAAAAAAAAGTTTTTTTTGTGTTTTTATCATAGAAATCGTTTTATTTTATCAAAATAACTTTAATAACTAGTGGCTCTATACTTTTTATGACAGCATTATGTAATAATTGATACATTATTCACATGTCAAAGCCTTAGCGAACTGGTTTGCAAGATTATTTTCTATTAGACATTTATCTTTGCAAAGTATTACCCAATATGTTTATTTAATTGTAATTTATTACGTTAGTCATTATCATAATATTATTATTTTGTTTTATTTTTCCTGAAGACACATCGATGCTGACATCAATATTTATCATGTTCAATTTTTAAACCTTATGCTGGTAGTTACGATTTTTAATTAATTTGTTCAATAATTAAATTTTGTTAGAAATAATATCATATTTTCCTTTAAAAAATGTTCTCAATTAAGATTTTAACGTCGTATTATTTGTTGTTTATTGGGGTGTTGCGCCGTGTTTCGTTTCCTTCTTCTTTAACCAACGTTACGGAAAGCCTTGCACTCTACGTCTGCCGTGAAGCTGAAGAAGCTTAAAGCAGTTCAACACTATTTTTCATTCTTTAGATTCTTGATAATATTATTGTTCACTGAAAAAATCATATTTGCTCCCTGACACAGTTTCAAATCGAATTCAATAACCACCTGAATAAATATTGTAATTTTTAATGATTCACGATGTTTTGATCAATGTTTTATTTATTTGTTGGGTTATTCCGTAATAATTACGCAGTTTTCAACAACGCTCCGATGTATTCTCGATAGTAACGTCATTACGCTACGTCACCATGATAATTGTTAGATACTATTATATAGGTACGCATTTTTTGGAAATAATAATAATAGTATGTTTTCGTCAAGATCAAGAACAAAAATAAGTATTATTGTGTGGGTTATTAGAATGATGTCACACTTTGTAGTGGTGTGATCAGTTAAGCGTAATAATCATCACTGTATTATAATCACGTATATTTACAATGAGTACAAATAATAATATATTGTCCAAGCGTTATTGTATCCAAGCGATAAGGCTTATCATGTTTGTTGTGCGTACTTTTTGTGAGTCTAGCGCGTAGGTGCGCGTAGGAAATATTAATTTTTTAAATTATAATAATTCACGCGCAGTTGCAAGCAATGCATCTGTGTGCTCACACGATGAGCACACAGATGCATTGCTTGTATAAAGAATACAAACTTGCTATTGGACCACAGAAAAAAAAATCCAGAGAAATTGGAAAAACATATACGGAAAATACATTTAAAAAAAATTGTATAACTAAAATTTATAAATTTCCATTTTGATCAACGTTTACATTTGCTGTCCCTTTTTCTATAATATTATAATTAAGAGTAATTTAGACAAGAGGCTGATTCTCAGTGACGTTTTTCAAAGACATCACCGCCGAAAATGCATTACAAATGCAGCAATACCCCTTAAGAGGAAACTGCAAGCCAAAAATGTGCATATTCTTGGTATACCTTATATTGTAGGTAATAGGCATTAAAATCGCTTGTCAAACGAAGTCTAGAAACGTTCGATTTCAAGCACAAAAGTGGTTTTTATTTATTTTGTAAATAATTTTATCAGAAAGCAAAAAAGTTAATCAAGTGAAACTGTCACAGATAATCTTAGATATAAAATTGTATATTTTTTAAGTTGTTTCCTTTACGCGTTCATACATTTCTATTGAAAAAAATATTTTTTAGTAGTTTACATTTATATTTTTTATTGAGTAATTTATTTGTTTATTTGTATTCTACTCAAGCGAAGCGATAGGAAAACCTTCAATTTATCTAAAGCATATTTTTTGGTATTAATAACGTACACCAATTTATTATAAAGATTAATCAAAATAGTGATTTGGCGTTAAGCTTCGCCTTAATCCTTAATTTTTTTAATAATATTAGCATAGCTTTGTAAATAGGGAAAAGCGCTAAGTAGACACACGGTCACTGTTGATTTTTGACAGCGAAAATTAACGTTCCACGCATTGACCACAAAGATAAATATTAAAGTTAATGTTTCTATTGCTCTATTATTTGTCTTAAATAATGGTATTTCTTCTTAATTGTGGTGATTTTGGCACGAGCATTTCCAAGATTTCCTTGTGCGCCAGTTCGACGGATTCGCTTTCCCGGTATGTCTGTGGATCGGACGGCCATTTAATCAAATGAAGCCACTCACATGGCTTCCCAAATCAGCTTCCAGGCGATGATTATTATTATTGTTCCGAGTTCCCACATTCCTCCTCGCGGAATTCGACATCTTGAGAATCCCAAGTGGAAATTGGCTCGCTCCCAAGCAATAATTCATAAGTATTATTAATGCCGATTTTGAAATTTTTTACGTCGATCACGATTCTACCCAATAACAATAAATAATTATTAAACCACGTAGATATTGTTTATGGTACAACACATGAAAGACTACACGTGCCTTCTTTGTTCCAACATCATCTGTAAACATTACGGTTAAACTTGCGTTGTTTTATTTGCAAATTGACTTTCTTATCTGTAACAACCTCTGCACGCTTAACAAATTGTGTCCTGGGATGCTCTCCTTACTTATTATTATCAATTTGATAAACACCCACAAGTCCATGAAGTTTTTCCAATCAGGAAATGTGTTGGATTTTGAGTCACGTTTGTATTCCAGCGCGCTAGCGGTTTTAATAATTTTATGTAACATTTACAACAGATAACACCATTATTTTTATTTTTAAAGATTTCCCCGTTTAATAAATCTCCCGCATGTGATGTGCCAACCTGCCTAACTCTGTCAATTGGTAGTCTAGACGCTATGACTAACATGACGTATCACCTGGCTACATAAATTTGGGATTTTCGTAGAAAGCTTCGCCACAGTCCAAGAATTGGTTTATTCTATGATTTCACCCGGAGCCAACACATGAGACATCATTCTTCGGCCTTGAATGATTTGGTTTTGGTTCATTCGAGCATATGTATTTTATTTTAGTATTGGAATCACAGATACGATGCGCGAAAATTCGTGTAAATACTGTGCCTAAATAAACTTCATATTAAATTTATGATATTTACTTTACAAGACTTAAAATCACAGTAAAATTTATAAGGTAATGCTTAAAATAATAATTGATAAAATTTATTTTCCCCGTTGCAATTTCGCATGCCAGACACGTTTTAAGTGTATAAATTAAGTCAACTTTATGCGTGGGATGTATTTTTCCAGCAATATGCACTTCCTATAATAACTGTTAGGTGTCCTTGGTAATTGATTGAAAATTTCCTCGTTCACTGACTCTACGCTGAACTCCCGTGCCCCTTGGCATTACATTGACGATTTGTTTATGCTGCGGCTTGTGGACACTACCTACACCTACAGCTTACATGGATAAAATAAAACACGAATAATCAAACACCTTCCTGTGGCCTTTTGGGCAGGTCTTGTATAGAAGCACAGCATTCGTAAAAGACAACTGTAATTCCGAGAAAAATCGTTGGGACTGTGTAAACATTTTTCAACGACTACACTCTCTTTATCTGTAACGAGGAATAAGGTACGCGATCACGGATAGAATTTTATTGCAGTCTGGCAATAAAACGAATTTCTCACGAGTGTTTGAATAGTGCAGTTGCTGCTAACATGCAGCATGCATAATGGTTGCATAAAATTTCATGTAAACTTTTCCATTGCCGCCATGCAACGCTGCATTCAGTCGTTTGATCGTGCCAGGAGTCTTGATCGTCACTTGTTCATGATCGATAACAGGTAATTGTTATTCTAGTAATAAACTAGTATTTTTAATTTGTCATTGGATTTCAGTCATATATATCCAGCTGTAAAAGTAACCGACCTTCATTGATTGTATCACAGTGCTGACGACGATTTCATTTGTAATTATGTTATATATCAGGTGATCGGGATATAATATAACTGTAGTTTTAACACTTAAAACTACATTATATTTCTTTATCATTTAGTGCTGGGAAGTCTACCAAGTCTGCGGATAGATTTGTCTAAAGATTAGTTTGTCGGTCGTTAGTAAATTTGCTCCCCGATAGCAAAGAACAATTAAAGATAAAGGTAAGGCATGAAATCCGAGTAAGATAAGACGCAAATAACTTTATTTTAACGTCCTATCTTTTCAGGTGAACAGTTTAATTGTCCAGAAACTTATTTTACAAGAGAGCGGTCAGATGATATCAACCTGTGTTTTCTGTTCGTTTACTAACCTTGATTTTTGGCATAATACGTACGCAAATAATAGCCAGCAGCCAGCATCATCTTGTCGTGTTTTTACGTATATGGTGCAAGTAACCTTGAGGCATATACTAATTAGCATACAAAAACACCGATTTCGCGAACAACAGCCGTTATTTTGCAGGTTATATAATAAAAAATAAATTATGTAGCCATTAAATACACACGATCTTAATAGTCTTGTACTTTTCCTCCTGCCATGTTTTTCACGTTTGTCGATTAAGCTGGTGTTAAGTTAGCTTGGAGACCTCTCGTTTCTTGATGAAATTTATCCATCTTCCGATGTGATGTTTCGTATCCATTGTAAGCATTTTGAACTTTGTATGCATTGATCGATTGATTACCAGCTTTTTATTTGGACACAATGTATGTTAGGATGTATCCACCGCATGTACTATTATTAGTTCCACATGAATAACTGTCATAAAATAAAATAGTATTTCATTTAACCCTTCAGGTTTTAAAATATTTTTACCGACAAGTCCCAACGATATGGTGAATTTTCTTGGAATTTCGGAATGCTCCCGAGATATCTAAAATGTGCTACAAATTACTTATTTTTGAAGTTGTCGTTAAAATAAATACTATTTTAGAAACTAGACTAAATTATCTTTGAGTTATTTGCATTTGAAAAAAACGGGACATTTTGACTCGGAACGTTAATAATTTTGAAAGAATTCGATATGTGTAAAACATATTCCTTTTTTCTAGGTAATTAGTAATAAAACTATCACTTAACTTTTTATGCCGTTTATACAATAAAACAAATATAAATATTTTTTTGACTTTCAATTGTTAATGAAAAAATGCCGCCAATTCGGAATCATGCACTTCGACAATTTAAAAAAAAAATATTCATGAAATAATGTATAAATATTTTATACGAACTGTGAACAATAATTATTTATCTTTCCATTGACGAACATATTACATATCTTTATAGAAAAGAAGCTTTATAGAAAAAAAGATAAAAATACTTTTATAATGTATTGACGCCCCGGTCAGATCTGTCCTTCAGAGGCTATAATGGAATATGATGTTTGTGGCTAGTAATGTCCTTCCGAGACCTGAAGGGTTAAGTTAATAAATAAAAACAAAATTTGGCAAACGAAATTTAAACGTCCCACGAAAGTAAAATTCCATTAGGTAGGTACCCTATTTTACCCTATATCGCACGATTAATTTATATTTCATATCTCATTATTTGATTAAAATGTCTTTAATGAATTATAGAATACACGCTGTCCCTTCTAGTTCGCGACGATACTTATCGTCAATTCGAAGGGTTCTTGCGATGAATCTGTTAGCAAGCCAAAGGTTTCTTATGAAAGTTGACCGTATTTCCAGTGTTAGGACGTCCATCGATACCTTTGCCACGTTACAGAAGGAATCGACGAGAGAAAGTTGTGCCGTGATGCTCGGTTTCCGCAGCCATTGCAAATCCAAAACATGAATAACATTAAAGCAAATGAATACAAACTCGCGATCTCGGTAGATTTTCAATACGGTGTCACAATTCGGCTTATTTACTTGTAACACATAGATAAGAATGGGGCTTGCTATCATTTTGTTTACGTTTAAAATAGTGGTTGCAATGTTTATTGAAAAGATTCCACGCTAAAGCACTTAACCTAGTATTATTGATACAGTTTGGTAACCTAAATGACTTCAAAGCGATTGGAGATTTACAATAATATTTTACTCAGCGTAAAGTTCGCATGGTAATTAATACCTGTCCCTTTTTATCTCGCTTCAGACATGGGTTAACATAACAAATGAGATTTTTTATGAATTACATTATTATGGGTGAGGCACAGTGCTGTCTCACTAGGAAATCCTGTGTTGAGTAATAAATACAAACCTACCAATGACGGTGTAAATTAATATGTATGAATACATAAGACACTAAGTATTTACAACAACAAAAAACAGACAATAAAGTTTGAGTCGTGATGTCAAGTTATGAAAATAGATTCAAGAAGTTACCTATTAACTCCCACCTATGTATTTTAAGATCCTCTCGTCCTACACTGAGTTTTGTAACTCATTGGGATTGCTCTAGCAAGAAAAAAAAGGAATAAAAAAAATTAGTTCTGAGGGCTATCGTAAGTATGTCCGGAATCCTAACACTGCATTGGATGTTTTATTGTTGATGGATTGTATTTATAGTGGACACATTCGCACAAAAAGTTGGGAGAAAGTTAAGTTTGTTCTTTGGAAAGGAATATGGAAAGTTTCGCGATTTATTAGTAGACGTTCCTTTGTATCAGTCCTGTGTATCCTATTGTCGCGACCGTAGTCTGTTCCTGGTTGCACCAGCGCGCGCTGTCTGTTCCTACCTCTGAAAGCTCCGTTGTAAGTTCTCTTTCGGTTGCACGCGTTATGAGAAGTTACAGTTGAAAGGTTATAGCGGAGCTATCAGCGGTATGCCTGGTGGCCAGCCCATGAGCCAAAGGCTTTTTATCAAATCTGGATTCGCGGAACGTATCAACATTGATAAGCGAAGCAATGATGTGATTTTCCCCAGTCGGTTGGTTTGAAGGATAATACATGTGTTGGTCTTTCTCGCTTCATTCGCGGTTCACGGCCTTTCTCCACTTGGCTACTGCGCAATCCGGTTTTTAAACGGAATGATGTCACTAGCGACCTGCAATGTTTACTATAATTGCTGTCTTTTATTGGCAGAATTCTCGTAATAATTGATAAGAACTGCGGAACTAATTTTTTTTGGCAGAAAAGGTCATTATGCACTTGAACTAACAGAAGCTTCAGATAATCATCTGGTCACACTAAACAAATCTCGAACGTCGGGCTCTGGCGCCATGTAATTTGCACTTAATAAAAAAAACGGCTGATTAAAATAAACCTAACTGGGCAAGTTATGTTGTGTGTTGTTTTTTCTTAGTTACCTCGTTATGTTATTTTTAAAATCATAAAAAAGAGTCTTTTTTGCACCACATAATAATATTAGATACTAATGAAATCACCTTATTCGACGATTTATGGAGCTTCTATTATTATTAGGTCCTATTATTCTGTTTATTTGATTGTTGATTGTTCATTGTCACTGTCGATTAAACATTTTCGAAGTGATGGAGAAATCGAATAGATAAGCGACTTCAATTATTTCACTCGCGGTGAACATACATGGTTCCAACGAAGATAATTAAAAATGCACGTAGAATGGTGTTGCCATCGGTATAATATTAAATCGATGGGCGTTGCCATATATAAGCATATTTTACAGTGGTGGGTAGATACCTAAACACCATCGAGCTTTAAGCCACGTACCGACCTGACAATCTGTGTTAAAAGAAAGTTTTAAAAGAACACATAGTTTCCCTGTAAAGTTGTATTTACGTTGTACGTCACCACAAGATTTCAATTTTCATATTAATTATGTAATTATAGTACCGTGGTTGCACTTATTGTTGCAGTGCGTTACACCAGTGTTCTACTTGTGGTTAACAGAACTAAGACGCCTGCTTTAGGACTCTAGGAACTTTCTACCAGAATTTCAACAATCTTCTTTTCATATTGAAACGATAAATAATTACTGAAAATATGTAGCATCTTGTCTTGTTTTATGACACTGAATATTTAAAGCTTCACAGATCGTGATGGAAATAACTCTGGGAATGTGTTTGCGTTGATCTAAAAAATTCGGACAGAAACGATTGTGCAAGTTTTATAGCATTAGAGCTCACCCTTCAATGGGAACACATTCTATACTTTATTACGTCGATGTTTATAGTAAGATTATTATGAAGTAGCGCGCGTGTGGAAAATGAAATAGAAAGACGTAAATACATATATAATATAGACGTTTTCATCAAGAAAACGTGAACGACATAATTAATTTTGTGGCCGTTGGCGACGCTAGAAGATATCATTGTGTGGATGGATACAAAAACATTTTGGAATTTTGTTAGTACGGGCTACAAAGATAAGTATATCAATCTGTTCCGTACGTAGTTATTACTATTACTTATTACGGTGGGTGCCTGTCCTTATATTTCACAACGTAATATGCCGTAACATTGTACAGGGTTTTCCAATAAGAGGTGTTATTTTGAATAGCCCGCTATTTCGGTAGATGTTACTTTTGAAGCTGTCATTTTTTTGACATTTGACAAGTAGAAACTACGCCATTAATAAAAATGGAACGATACACGCTTCAACAATGCATTGAAATTATTAAAATTCACTTGAGTGAATCAAATGCAAATCATCTTGAGTGATGAGGCCCATTTCCACCTCGGTGGCTTCGTCAACAAGCAAAATTGTCGCATCTGGGGCTCGGAAAACCCAAGAGTTATTATTGAAAAGCCTATCTATCCTCAACATGTGACTGTTTGGCGCGGTTTATGGTCAGGCGGAGCCATTGGACCTTACTTTTTCGAAAATGAGGCTGGAGCAACAGTTACGGTGAATGGATTGCGCTATCGAGAGATGATTAATGATTTTTTATGGCCGGAATTGGATGGTATTGATCTGGACAACGTTTACTTTCAACAAGACGGCGCTACGTGCCACACAAGCAACGAAACCATTGATCTTTTACGATTGAATATCAAAATAACACCTCTTATTGGAAAACCCTGTATATGGTCGTAATTCGTAATATCAAAAGGTTATCTAATCTCTAAATTCATAAGACACAGTTGTCACAATATTTTGGCGTCAATTAGATAAATACCAGTCATTGCCAGATTGATTACGATTTAATTATTAATCATAGGTTATAAGGTTATTCCCTATCCTCGAGCAATAATAATAATAATAACCGGAATTGTGTTGTCATCGTTAATTATTAACATAATTGTATAATTTATAAACCCGGTTTTTGTAATAACCACATCAAGGGCACTACAATTTTATTTATCAAGTTGGCATTCGATGTTCGTATTTTTAGATGCTTTTAGAGCGTTTCGTGGTAAAATCAATACTCATACAACATTTACACCCAAAACTTGTGGTTTCCGAATGTAAACACTTTTTACCTAATATTATGATTAGTAAACTCTATAACACTCATTTATTAAGAGAACTAAAAACGGGACACTGCAACCTCAAGAGGCACGTACCGACAGTCATACAGCTGATGAAAGTTGAAAATGTTGCAGAAAATTCAATAATAATTTATGTTTTTTTTTTGGGGTGTTATTCCGTGTTGCGCTAACTCCTTCTTTAGCCAACACATCTGCCCTGATGATGGACACTGTAACGTTGGCTAAAGAAGGAGTTAGCGCAACACGGCAAAACCCCCCAAAAACAAATAACAAAAATACTTTTGGCCGTGAAAATCTTAAATCAAAATAATTTATGGTTTAAGACACGTTGTGGAACCACGAGATATACCCAACGAACCTTATTGAAGGGACTGGGTTAAATTCTGGAGATAATTTATACATCTGAGACAGCACAATGGGCCCATCGGCTGAGTGCTTACAGGTTACAGGAGTTATATGAGAGGTTTCGACGTAGGACAGTTGTTCAGGGTTGTTCTAGGCTCCAGCCTGCATAGTGAAGATTTGCCCTGATGAGAGTCAACTTCCCATAAGAGAAGATTTACCCTGTTACTGTTATCTTCAGACTGGTCTGAACAGCTTAAGATTACACGTTTTTCTGTATTTTTTTAATGTTTTCGTCCCAAACATATAACAAACTCATAAAGTTTAATCGGAATATTACATTTAAATTCTACCACTAATTGCCATTTTATAAAAAACACACGCTTTTGAACTATTTTAAGAAGTATTTTTAAAGAAAATGCCGTGATTTTTTTGCATTATGTCATATATTCTTCAGCAGTGAATAGTAGGATTAATTATGGCGATCTCTAATTTAATCTGCCATTTGACGTAATTAACATGTTAAAGATACAACAATTAAATAATAATAATTTGATCGTTTTACACAGCTCTCCATTATACGAGTAAATCAAGGCCAATGATACGGACAATGTTGTGAATGCTCGACTGACTTCGGTGACAATGTTCAAAACGCGAAACGAAGTAAACATTTATGGGTATTCAGTAAACGTCGAGTATAAAGGCCAACACAGTGCAGAATTTAAACCAAACCTTCCTTTGTAAACGCCTAGTCACTAACATCCAAGATGGCTGCCCATCTTGCTTAAACATTTTCATCTTCAATTTTTGCATGAAGGATTTGGTATTACTTATTAACTTAAGTTCTCGCAAATTTACAAGAACAAAAACGAACATTTTTTTTCCAAATCATTGTCATCCTTACTAAAAAATGTTGTGTAAATATTACGCGGCGCGTAAGGTCATAACAGTGAAAAACTTGACTTATTATCACTTAAAAAAAGTTTGGTTAAAACGGTCTTAAACAAGGCTCAAGGCCTGCTCTACCACACCAGCCTTGAACGGGAGTGTAAGAATCTAGTTAGTAAAACGGTTTGTGTGTATAAAAAACACACCATAAATAAAATCACAATATATCTATAATAGCACTAGCCAAAGATGAAAATGTAGGAAAAATCTATATTAAAAATGAATGAGGTGGTCGATAGCTTTGTTTGGTAAAATGCTCGGCTAGGGCACGTTAGAAACTCACAGAGGGTACCGACGTACTTCCTCTTAGAGCAATGCATGATTAGTGAAATAACCTTTATATCTTTTTTCAACTAATTAAAACCATATGTATGTACATCTCCCGGTAGAGGCGCTGTCAGTGATAGGGCATTTGTAATACAAGAAGGTTTTGATTTATCGAACGCGTAAGGCCGCTGTTGCTGTTAACTCGTCAACAGTTTGTACGGTTTTCCTCCTAACAACTTTAATTGTTCGTATGACCTCGACAACGGCGAAGATAAGAGATTGAACCAGTCACCAGTGCCACACCACCTTGCTGACAGCAGCTGTTATCGTATATTATTAGTATATAAAATTATTATTCATTTAATTATACCGTGGTCCATATTATGTCACTATTGGATGGCCGATGAAAGATTATTGTCGTAAATCTAAGTAAATAGGGATCTTCCAAATATTATTATTATTATGTATGAACCAACATCGATTCTGAATATTTTTCTATGTTATTCGTGCATTTTTTTTTGAAAAATCTATTGAGAAAGAACAGTTGCTTCGTTCCTTTTCCATAATCCTGGTTCGGCTGGCGCAAATTTTGCCCTGTGTATACACAGCCTTATAGTGCGTATAAACACGCGAGCCGAACTACTGAGCTGAACCACGACTAATGGGAAAGGAGCGAAGCAAACACAAATTTCGCTAAACGCCGCATGCGGTTGCTTCGTTCCTTTCCCGTAATTTGGGGCTCGTGTGTATACGCACTATAACGCTTCCTGTGCTTTCGAAAACAAGTACTTCAAAACGTTAATATTTCTTTAGTGGCGATAATAATATTATAGGTAATAAATAATAAATAATAAATATAAAATATGCTTACAGATGTGCAATACCAGTGACTTCCTTAACAATAGTTGAACCCGTGTTGAAAACAATAGGTAATAAAGATTAACGAGAAATTCCAGCCAACTTTTATTATTTTCAACTTTTATTTTTAAACTCGACAACCAAAATTTACACATCTTCGGATCTACCGGATCTGCCCTGATGATGGACACTGCAACGCTGTCCGAAACGTCGGCTAAAGAAGGAGTTAGCGCAACACGGCATAACACCCCAAAAACAAACAACAAAAATGCTTTTGGCCGTGAGAATCTAAAAACTTACCTAACTTTTATTATTATTTTTTTAACAACATTCAAATTTTTTTAAATTTTAATTTTACATAAATATTAAATATATATGACGCTTTTTAACGAAGTACATTATTACAGTAAAACAAAATAAGTTTGTTATTTTTACTCGTAAATCGGGCCTATTTTGAAGTGACGCCATACAATTTTTATCAGATGACGTCACCGTAGAAGTTGTCAATTTCTCCTCGAGATATCTCGATAGCATTCAGATGACGTCAGAGTGAAGCCGGACCGTTTAAATCGGTTGATTTTTTAATATTTTTTCCAATATATACAAGTGAATCGACGTTTGTTGCACTATATTCTATACCTATATGGAATATTTATTTTTTTAAATCGAAATATTTTCAATTGGAATTCTTTTTCACAATTTACAGATGTGCAATATCGGTCACTAAATTTTCATAAAAATAATTGAGTTCCTGTTCAAAATAGTAGATATTAAACATCTGTTATTTGAGTGACTATTGACCTCGACACGATTCCTGATTTCCCGGAGTTTCCCCGAAATTATAAGCACAATTAACGTTATTTATGTCACCCTATTATATTCACCGAATAGCTTCTTAGTTTTTGTTGATAAAATATCACACAGTCAAAGAGGGCGCCTTGAATCACGTTGTCAGCGAAACGCAAAATTTTCCCGAGGGCGGGAAAAGGTATGGCGCCGGTGTTGCCATGTTCCCGCCTGATTGAAAACCGGCGGGAAGTTTTCCGCGGTCGGCGCCATTAGCGGACAACCTTGATGCGTAACATCTTAAGTATTTGTATTTGGAATTCATTCCCCCACCCAATCATCTATGGACCCTGATCATCTGTATTGCCACGTCACTGGATAAAAGTTCCTACGCATTTTTATTTCATGATTTTATTCACATTAATTTGTGTTTGGAATTATTTCTTTCATCTAACCTTGTATGGACTGGCACGTCACAGGATAGTTCCTACAAGTATTATTCTTATTTATTTACAACTATTAGAAGAACTGCCGTTTTTTTATGCGGCGGGAAAAGGGGATGTGGGTAGTTTTTCGAAATCTCGTGCCGACAGTGACCTTTCTGTCACAGATAAGAACAAATTTTGAAATTTTCAGCGAAACAGTGGAGTAGTTTTTGAGTCTATAGGGCACACACATACGAACATTGCCTTTATTTATGGTATAGATAAATAGATTTGGAATTCCTTCTCCTACCTTACTATATAAAATGGACCTTGATCTATAAGCATCACAGAATAAAAGTTCCTACGCATTATTATTTCACGGTTTTATTCCTATTTAGTTGGTTGGTATATTTCGCAGAGTCCAAATGGTCATGGCCCACTTTCGATGCGATCACTAAGTGATAGAGTAGTCTTTGTCCTCTAAATCTATTTAGTAGTAGCTTGCCAAACGAAATAATCCAGAAGAAATGCCAGTGAAGCAACTCGGAGCGCATAAACCAACCAGTGGGGATTCCGATCCTTGAATTCTGAGTGCTTTGCGAAGGTCTGCGTCTGGTTTGTACCGCTTTTCAAAAATTCAATTACATATTATTATTTCACTCCGTAAGATGTGATAGTAGCAGGGAGCGAAAGAATTGGCCTTCGAAATGGGGTAATATTACAAGCGCGTCATCATAATAGGTAGGTACCCATCTACATCTTTCAAAAAGACGTAACTAGGGTTTCTTAGTTTTGAGGAAAAGCACCTTTCAAAGAAAATCTCGCAATTTTCCCGTTTGAAAATAGATGATTGTCAAATATAAGAGTATATTTCTTTATTATTTAACCCTTCAGGCCTCGCAAGGACATTACTAGCCACAAACATCATATTCCATTAAAGTCTCTGAAGGACAGATCTGACCGGGGTGTCCATGCACTATAAAAGTATTTTTTATCTTTATTTCTATAATTCGTGGATATGTGATTTGTTCTTCGTTGGAAAGATAAATAATTGTTCTTTTCCATTTACCTCAAATATTTATACATGTTTACATGGTTACAAAAAAAATGTCATAGGGTATAATTACAAATTGGTGGGATTTGTTCATTTACAGTTGAAAGTTAAAAAAAAATCAATATTTTTTTATTGTATAAATGGCATAAAAATTAAAGTGACAGTTATCTTACTAATTCCCTATACATAAGAAATGTGTTTTCTAAATATTGAGTTCTTTCAAAATACATAAGAAATGTGTTTTCTAAATATTGAGTTCTTTCAAAATTATGGACGTTTCGAGTCATAATATCCGGGTAAG
Source organism: Hesperophylax consimilis (assembly GCF_061612785.1). Classification (NCBI taxonomy): domain Eukaryota; kingdom Metazoa; phylum Arthropoda; class Insecta; order Trichoptera; family Limnephilidae; genus Hesperophylax; species Hesperophylax consimilis. The sequence goes on from NC_142845.1 coordinate 13,091,438, forward strand.
TTTTTTTGTTAGTAACAATCATGAAATTCATGTTTAATATTAAAAAAATATTTTTTAGAAATATCTATGTTTATTTCAAATACAAACATTTCAAAGATAATTCTATCTAGTTTCTAAAATGGTAATTCTATTTACGACAATTTCAAAAATAAGAAATTTGTAGCATATTTTAGATACCTCGGGAGCATTCAGAAATTTCATGAAATTTCACCGTATCGTTGGGACTTGTACGTAAAAATATTTTAAAACCTAAAGAGTTAAAGAAAGTTTGTTCGACACTTGTCATATAGAAATAACAAAACGCCTCATCATGAAGAGTGACAATACAAAATTACCCAATTTATGATCCAGGCGAAGATTAATGGAAGACCATAGTTTGGTATGAAGTTCAAGATTTCCTTTATGGTAGCCAACCTCCGATTAGAAAGACCAGAAGAATAAGATAATATACTCTCTGAAAGCTGTATCTCCAATGTCTCCATTTAAAATAGTCGCCATTAATTTTGTCTGCACCTCTTTTGTCCGCTGCAGAAATCGTTGCACACAATGCCGAGTTGAATTTAATTCAATTAATTGAATGCATCCGAACATTGATCAGGAGGAATGCGATATGGCACAGCTTCAGTTGGCTCGACATTTATTGACAAGGAAGTCGAACGCGACGAAAAAACATCGATCTCATTATAAGTTCGCGCAAGCAGACTGCACAAATATATTCAACTTTACCCAGCTACTGGGAACCGATCGACAGCTCACTAATGAAGCATTATTTCCTGTGCCCGGTCGTCAGACTCGCAACACATTATTATATCACCTAAAGCTTGACACACTTACATAGCGTAGCCATTGTAGATTTGGTGGAGACGAAAAATCTTATGTAAAGAATTGTTTATGTCTGTCAAGCTATGGTCTATTATGGGAAGTTGCATGAAGAATAACTAATTCATAATAATAAGGGAACAGCTAAGTTTGACTATTTATATTTGAAGATACATTTGTATTTTCCTTTTTTCCTTCTCGCGCCGAATATTGAACATAGGCCTTCCTTGACAGGTCTCAAGTTGTGCTGATTTTTGGCGTAGTGTCTTCGGCAACCTCTGTTTCAAATTAAAAGGAAAAATCCTTGCCAACGATGCCATTGGCTGATATTGGAATCGCCACGGTCGTATATAGTTGTACCACATACCCAGAAAATACTTATTAGAGTTTTGAGATTGTGATCGTAATATCAGCCACTTTTGTCTTAATCCTTACGTATCTGTATCTGTATTTCTGTCTCACAAGAAGATGCCTAGCGTGACTCTGTCCATAGCTTATTGCTTTATGCCCATTTTTGCCATAAAGTTCTTGGTGAGAGTCCATATTGTGCTCCGAACGTGTTGTGCTTCAATTTGGGTTGTAAATTATTAGTATATATAATTGAAGTAATTATTTCAATCAAATTGAATCAACTAACAACCAATCGTAACTCTCATTTTGATTGGTATAAGCTTCGACTTTAATTCCCGTTTTATCAATTTCAGTCGTTTTTGTTCTAATCTAAATTCATCCACACTGATTTGTTTCAGTGTCTTAATTTGGGAGGCGGGTTTGGGTACCGCCGCCCCAGGAACGATTTATTGGATAACCAACACCTCTGCCGTAGGTCACCCCAAGTTACGTTTGGTGATTTAGCAGGGGTGCACGGGTTCATCGAGTGAGGATGTGTTCAGGATGCGGCTGTCCACCAGCTGCGTGGCGTGCCAGATCGGGAGAGTCTGGTTTGGGGAGACCCTTTTGACCTCTCCAGCTGGTCTCTCGACCCATTGTCTTGCGCCGCAGTGGGAGGGATATATTCATATGTCCGTCACTCCTGGATACCCTGATGCCCAATCCTCACACCCTTTACCTTCCAAGAACTTCCTCTCCTTCCTTTCCTTAAAAAATACCCTCCACACAGCATCCCAAAAGATGAAATAGGCCCTGAGGGAAATTATTTTTCTCAGAGCCTCCTATGTGGGTTTAATGTTAAAAAAGCCTAATAGAAATCAAAGCGCTTTGACTGACATCATTATTAGTTTTTTTTAGCATGCCATAAAAAGACGATTGACAAATTAGTGCTTGAAATTAATTATTGGCCAATTGATTAAATCGTAGACATCGTGCTATTCGAGATTATTATCATTACTTTTTGTTCACAGTATATTTAATATATTTTTTACCGCTTGAATAGCAGGCAGCAGGTATATTTTTAGACTCCAAACAACATCAACACGTTCTTGATGCAGCTGGGACTATCACAGACTGGATTACTATTATCAATAAATTTTAATCTTTAAAAAGGTGCGCAATGCAGAAACAAGCCGGAGTTTTTTGCCTCGATTTATTGTTGTTTTAAATGTTGTTATTTTATATTATTCTCTATAAATAGAAATGACATGTTTTATATTATATTTTTCACTATGCGTCATGGTTTTTTTCCGGTAGTAACAACGTCATCCATAAATATTAACCTATGCAGTTATATAGATATATTTTTGGGGTATTATGCCGTGTTGCGATACCTCCTCCTTTAGCCAACGTTTCGGACAGCATTATGGTGTCCATCATCAGGGCCGATCAAACATTCTCAAAACTAATACAAATTCTAAATATTTTGGTAAAATTATTGTAATTTTGAAAAAAAGAAAATAATATCAATAGAAAGTTTTTTATTTTCCCTGATGACAGACACTGTAATGCTGTTCGAAACGTTGGCTAAAGAAGGAAGTAGCGCAATACGGCATAATACCCAAAGAAAAACAGTATAGTACTTTTGACCGTGAAAATCTCAAATTAGAAATACAAGTTGGTTTATATTATTGATATCGACTTATTTACATATTGTCTCAAGTGTTTTATAAAACATCAAGAAATGCGTGTCTTTGCTACTGCCACCGTCATTCATATGAAATGATGAAGGACCGGTTGTTTCGGAGAATTTGAACAATTCTTCAAATTTCAAAGTTAATTTTCAAGTTCTGTGAAAGATTTTTCGATGTTCTGTTATTATTTTAGTTCTGTCAAGCAACAAGTCTATAATGATATAATAACAGAACTTGAATAAGACTTTCACAGAACCCGAAAATAAACGTTGAAATTTGATGAATTGTTCAAATTCTTCGAAACAACCCGTCCTAAATGATCGCTGATAAATAATCACTTGTCAATTCCCAATATCGTCCCACTGAATATAAAATCCCTTGAAGCGTTTTGAAAAAAAAACTGATGGTGACAATTTACATACAATTTACTGGTTCTACATAACAGTTACAAGTAAAAATGATGAATAATCTTTTTTGAAATTTCAACTTTTTAAGGTAGTTTTCAGGTACAAAAGTTGAATTTTTTGTATGGAGAAAATAATATTCTTTATGGAAAAATATTTTAAAAAAGGTATTAATATTTTTTACTTCTACCACCATGTAGGATCACCTCCCTGCACTTTACTCCCGGACACCCTTTATAAAACCTTTCGTGGGAGGCCCATGAAATTGATCATATTTATTGTATTTTAGGGAAAGCAACAGTTTAAAATATTGTTGGCTGGTTTTACACTCATTATATAAGTTATTATTCTGAAGTCGACTGGCGACAACCTGTCCCGTGCCCTCTTTCGCCACGTTAGATAAAGTTATAATAAACCCGCGTGTCTAATAGGTTATTCTTGCCAATAATGATCAAATTGAATTTTGGGAACGAAACATTTAAATTTAAGATATTTTTAAGAACAGCTGTGAGGCCAAACCGCAACAAAACACAAATTTTCAAAACAAACAATGTAATGATAAATCTGACTCATCCTTGAAAAGAATACGTTTTCTTTTTAAATTTAACTTCTTTATACATTAACACACCTAACATATAGTATATTACATTAAAATAGTATTCATGGATTGTTATTTCATAAAATAACAGCGTTTTTTTACGAGAGTTGGCAACGTAACTAGTGTAAATGTTCATTTTAGGTTCAGAAATGTTTTCGAAGAAACCTCTGGTTATGCAAGGGAAATAAATATTATTTAAATTTGAACACGTGTTGTGGATGATGTTATTTTCGGTGTGTGCGGTATAAAAGATGTTAACGATAGTATTAATACATTTCGGCAAAGCTTTTAATATTAGAGTTTGTTTTGATTTTCAATTTTGTAAACATATTCATTATTTGTACTCGTGTTTTCTTAGAATGTATTCATGTCTTCTATTTTAGGTTAATTTTAAATCTAATTTCAGTTTTGATAATGTCAACGATGCGACGCTTGGTTGGTTTGGGCATGTAGAAATAATGAACGAAGAAAGGAGTGTAAGGAGAATATATGATGCGAATTTGAATGGTGGAAAAAATCGGGGACGCCCGAGGAAGACATGGCTTGCTCAACTGAACCAAATAATTGAGTCGTGCCATTTCGAGAGTCAGAATAACAGAAGAGTATGTATGAGACTGCAAAGAGTTTGCGCCCAGACCGTGTTTGAGTTGTTTGGTGGTTTCTATCTGTCTACCCAAACGGCGTGATGGTTAGTTAGTTGTCAACGAAATAATCATAAAAGACGTAAATAATTAAGAAATTAAATATTTGCTTCGGTATAAAATTATAAAAAAAAAAAAAACATAATCCAAAATGACCTCGGTTTTTTAAAATAAAAATCGCTTCAATTTAGCACCATATTTATATACAAAATCTCATTTTAAGTAGATTTTTTTCGTATATATATATATAGGCATGTAATATTATTTGATTGGATTATTATTCTGAAACAAATATCTTATTATTATTATGTTCTTTGTTCATATTTTAAATGATGAATATTTTATTTATTTAATATTTATATGTTGTATTTCATATGTGGCGTTACAAAGTGCAGTTTCACATATCTTTGTGTCCATCTTGTTGGCGCCAACCCAGATGTCGTTAATTTGGCCGCAAACCAACCTGCTATCACCGGTATTCTGATGCTACTAGCTGTTAATGTGTTTCACAAATGATGAATGAATAAAATAATCACAACTGCTTTCCTACATACGTTTGTGCTACCTGAAAATACCTAAAAAAACCTTACTGCAGATACGGGCTTTCCGTTTGATAGTAGACTCGTTTGCCGGCACAAAATTATCGCGGTGCGCCAGTTGATTCTATTTTCGTAATAACTTACTTGTTTTGTGGAAAATTAGGTTTTTAAATTGTAAAGTCTTACTAGATAATGTGTTTATATATTTATGAAAATAATATTAATTTATCGTTAGTAGTTTCCCCGAAATAGTTAGTTATATTCACAGAAATGATTTTTTTTAACATCCTTTAAGGTCTTTGTACACAACACTTTGTGCACAGACGTCAGATGGGAATTATATCCTTGTTCTACCGGTATTTCGATGGGAGATCAGAACTAGCACCGGTGAACAGTCATTAAAAACGCCCAAAATTTGTAAACGGTAAACATTTGTCACGTGAGAACATTGAGAACGAGTCGCTTCTATGACTCGTTCTTTTGTAAAATAGCTCAAATGTGGAATGATTTGCTTTACTCTGTGTACCTTCTTTCTACAACTTTCTGGCTTACCCATTTCCTTAAAAAAACACTCCACACAGCATCAACACAAATGTCATTGGTCCCGAGAGAAAATTATTTCTCTCAAGGCCTAATATAGTATGGAGTTAATATTAAAAAAATAAATGTAGAGTTACGCAATTAAAAAGACTTAACTGTATTTATTTTACTCTTCGGCTCTACGCTATCAAATGATTGTAAAGTAAACATTTAAACAAATAAGAATTATGTCATGTCAGTCATGCGACCCACTTTGATTTATTAGTAATTTAATTTTTAATTAAATTAACTCCTAAAATTAAAGGTTAATTTAAGTTAACCTATGCGTGCAGATGGAATATTCGTAAGTTTGCGCTATTACTTAATCAGTTAACGGGAGGTTTGCCTGCTGGGCCGTAAGCTGTAATAACGACAAGTCGATGAAAGGAATCGGCAATAAGTTTAAATGATTTGGCAGTTTGTCAAATATTTTAGCAAGATTGCGTAACAGGCGCCGTTTGATTTTTTTATAGAAATTTTATGTTGATGATGAATGGGCTTGAAATTTTAATCCATGCTCTACGGGTAAGATATATTTAATTTCTAGCTGATTGTACCCGGCGTTGCTCTAGGTTTTTTTATGTTCGCCCAGTAAGGCAGGTTATGTCCATCTAAGTATTCCTACTATCATTGTCTCTTTATTACTGGGTCATTATACCTTCTTCTATTACTGTTCTTATATATCTAACGTTACCTTGAATAGAATGTTTATTTCCCTGTTATGTTTTGATGAAGCCAATAAGCTTTAATTTGATGTTTCATAACCTGTGTTTCGAAGACATTTTCGCTTCAGCTGTTCGAATACCCTGGACGATCAGAACCATTTTAAAATTATGACATCTCTGTGTTTACTCCCTCTTACAACATGGGTCTCTTCAAGATCCATGTTCACTCGTTCCTCTGTTAAAAAAGACCCCCCACAAAGCATCCCCAGAGATGACATAGAACCTTAAGTAAATTATTTTCCTCAGGGCCTCAAGTGTGGAGTTATTGAAAAAAAAATCGGTGGTTAACCTTTCAAACGTCAAAATAACAAATCTGAGCGCTAAAAATTGGGGCTTATTGCGAAATTATCAATTGTTTAGTCTAAAATATATATTATAAAAAGAAACCCGTGTTTTCCTTCCCGCCTAATTTTCTTAACAAGCAGCCACTACCACGCACCGGTGGTTATGGGGGTAGATAGCCCTTGGTGTCACATCGAAAGTAAGAGAGTTTGGTGGCGGTGGGTGACGAAAGTGTGCTTTGTTATGGGAAGAATGGGCCCGCCGACTGTGTCGGTGAGTCAAGAAGGTTCCAGAAAGTTCATGAAGGTTCTCAAATGCTATAGGAGTTCTGGCAGGAGAATGTTCAAGAAGGTTCTATAAGGTTTTTAAACTGAATGGCGGAGTGTGTCGGTGAGTCTAGAAAGTAGAGCCACAACAACGCGTGGTGGTGTACAGCTAGTAATTTTATAAATTTGAATCATCCAACTTTAGCGTTTAATCATACATAATCAGCGGCAAAAATGTGAGCGATTAATTCGATCATAATAATGACATCATTCGATTACTAAAACGTTTCGATGAAGATTATCATTATCAGTACTATCCCTTACTCACTCAAATAATGGTGTACCTATCCATTTAATTAAAACGTATGACAGTACACAATTTTGCTTTACACAATATTACACTTATTGTGAAGGTGTTTATTTTTGGTATGTACAATAATTACTACAAAACTAAAATCACGCTTGCACGGAGTGTGATGAAAAATACGTTGTCATCTCTGCTTTGCGTTTACAATAATTTGTGTCAATGTTTGTGTTACTAAATAAAGTTTGTGATGGTTTTTTCAAGTCCCATAAATATGAGTGTGTTTAATGGTCTTTGTTTGACATTGTTGAATTGGTCACACGATAATACGCGCTGTTATCATTTATCGGTGTTTGTTTGAGGCCTGACAATGGATCCATGTTGACTAGTGACAGTGTTGACATAGCAACCAATTTTTTTCTGTTTGTGAGATTCTCGTCATTTTTTATTAACGTTTTCTTTATTATTTTATACATACACTATGCTATATGTTGTAAAATTAAGGGATGTTTCTATTTCTTTGCTAATTTTGTAACTTTTAATGCCATGCTTTTCTTTCTTCTTTAATTTTGCAATATGAATAATAACATAAAGTGATTTTTTATTTTCCTTTAATTTTGTAACTTTTGAAACGATGCTTTTCTTTTTTCTTTAATTGTGTAACTTATAAAAGGATACTTTCATTTCTTCTTTTATCTTGTAAGTCTCATACAGAGATTTTTTTATTTTTTTAAATTTTAAAACAGGTGAAAAAATTTCTTGGTATGTATTAAGTTGGTGATCGGCTAAATCATCAAAATGATAATTCATCACATTTTTAAAAAGTATATAAAGTCATGGAAAGTGATGAAACAAAAACTTTATTAACTGGGTTAAGTAGGTTAAGTTAGGTTTGAAATTTTTTTTTATCGTTTCTAATGACTTTATATCATTTTTTAAAGGTTTGTTGAATTGTCTCTGTGTTGAGTTATCGTGGAACCGTATTAGTTATTAGTTCTTATGAATTCTTATGTATGAATGTGGATGAAAAGGGAACTTGTGTCAGGACGGAGCAGAGGTGAGGTTTCGTTCCTTTTTTTCAATTTGTAAGCTCACTTAGTATTTGAATATTATTTTTATGAACTTTCGTAGCTATTTATCGTGTTTTAGTGTACTTTCGTGACATTCAAGAGTACATTTCCTAAATACATAATATTAGTTTCGTGACTCAAAACGGCTAGCGTTTCACTAACGACCTCCGGCAATGTTAACAAATAATATTAGTTTCGAGTCGTTTGTAATAAGTTACTAATATAATAACATTAAACGGGTTTCGTGAGACATAAAAGAAATTGAAATAATGTTTTTTTTTGTATCATAAATACCAACATTAATATTTCCCTTACTTCAAATAAATTATTTAATGCGACGTTTAATATTAAATTACATCAAACTTAATTACACATTCATATGTAACATTCTTGATAGGTATTTATTCATTTGCGTAATACTAACTTACGACTGTTTCACAAACATTTACAGCGGATGAGAGTGAGCAGGTGGACATGTGCCTGTGGCAAAGGTTCCCAAACTTTGTGGTAATGCGACCCACTTTTTAGAACGATGAACTACTGCGACCCACTTAGCTAATAATGATCATGAACGGGGTGAAATGTATGGTATGCTCCCTTACCTGCATTATTAATGCAGTAAACTTTTATTCAGAAAGAAGAAGTTAATTTACTTTTTGATCAATTGACACACTAATATATTGGTTATGTTATTTTAGGTTTTTGTTTAAGAAAGTGATGTTGTCGTTATGATAAAATATTGCCTCATACTGGTTGGCTGCAAATGACTGATTGTTCCGGAGGATTTTTTTGGCTTTCATGGAATAAAGTTCGTGCTTAAAATCTCGGCATTATTACTCCTGTAAATAAGCCCGTTTCATGCATTTCGAATGCACTCGAATACTCTCGATGCGTAGACATTTATAGATCTCTATAAATAGTCGAACGTTATATGTATTTAATGATCTTAAACATTGTTTTCAAAACAACCATTAAAGAGCCATTGAATTTACCCGTAATGGCGAATAAATCGCATCGACTATGTGAGTTTTCAGAACAATATTCGTAAAGTAAATTTCTGAATATCGTTATCTTGGAAACAAATTTTGAAAACTTTTATATTTATATTACTTTTATATGAATATATTTTGGAACCTTTGATATTTAGTCTTAAAATACTTAATTAGATTTTATTTCATCAGGACTACCACGAGTTCTTTAGATCTGCTAGTCACCCGAAAGATATAATATAACATTAATTATGCAACCTCTCTGAAAAATATCTTTGACATCCCTACAGTAGGATTTGAGGCATTTGCGGCATGTTGTTCGTTTTTACGCCAAGACTATTTTTGCACAGTTATGAACGTACATTTTAATTTTTAATTTTTAACCATCGTTTTCAAATATTGATTATTAAACTTAATTTCCAAATAGTTTTATAGTGTATATTTTCCTGACGTCATAAGTAACCAAAGGGATGGGATGTGTAAGCAATTGCTAGAAACATAGCACTAGGTACATATAATGTATATTTTCCTGACGTCATAAGTAACCAAAGGGATGGGATGTGTAAGCAATTGCTAGAAACATAGCACTAGGTACATATAATGTATATTTTCCTAACGTCATAAGTAACCAAAGGGATGGGATGTGTAAGCAATTGCTAGAAACATAGCACTAGGTACATATAATGTATATTTTCCTAACGTCATAAGTAACCAAAGGGATGGGATGTGTAAGCAATTGCTAGAAACATAGCACTAGGTACATATAATGTATATTTTCCTAACGTCATAAGTAACCAAAGGGATGGGATGTGTAAGCAATTGCTAGAAACATAGCACTAGGTACATATAATGTATATTTTCCTAACGTCATAAGTAACCAAAGGGATGGGATGTGTAAGCAATTGCTAGAAACATAGCACTAGGTACATATAATGTATATTTTCCTAACGTCATAAGTAACCAAAGGGATGGGATGTGTAAGCAATTGCTAGAAACACAACACTAGGTACAAATAATGTATATTTTCCTGACGTCATAAGTAACCAAAGGGATGGGGTGTGTAAGCAATTTGTCGGAACTTAACACTAGGTACATAATCCCAAATTTTTAATAAACACGATAAAACATTCGTAACGTAAAGACCATTACATAAACCTCAGTCACGTAAAAACCACGGAAAACACATAAACAAATAACAATCAACACACAGATTGCATTTTCAATGGCTTAAACCGTATAACCTGTTGCCAGTATTTTTTTTTACAATTTTCATAGTAAAATAATTTTTCATAATTTGATATTTTATTCGTAAAAACGGGCGCTTTTTGAAGTTTATCCACGTCATATTTTTTACAACAAATGACCTCAATAACAATAATAATTGCTCATAAACTGCTTGTTCGTAGATGCCGTTAATTTAATTATTTTAGGAAAAATACAAGTTATGCTTTAAAATATTAAAATGAAATTGTTTGTTTATGGAATATGAATACATATATTTGTCAGTTTGAAAGCTCAATTTAAAAAAAAAAACACACACAAATACAATATTGGATTGAACCACCGACAAAATATTTTATTTGCATGTCTTTATTGAAAGAATTTTATACGTATAAAACTATTTATTCATATTCATATTACGTATATGCGCATACAAACAATAAATTCATCTTAAAATTTTAAGGCATAGCTTGCAAAAAATGGTTTTCCTAAAATAATTTATGAATAATTTTGAGTTCCATGTATCCATAATGCACCTTCATTGTGTTATGATTAAAGTTTACAAATTACTAGCTATAACTTACAAACTATTACATTTTATCTAGCTTCGTAAATCTATTTTCAATTTATTGATTGGTGTAGTTTTTATGGTTTTCGGCAACTCATTATAATAATATTTCATCTCTCTGTGTCTAATTTCATCAATGCTCTGTAGAATAAACTGTTTTGCTTTGCACGTCCCTGTGTTAAGTTTGTCAATGTCCTGGTCATATATAATTTTATTACATAAATATTTGAGTAACATGTTATTTACTATTTTATGCATAAATATCATCACCTGTTTAACTGTTTTATTGTTGTTATTGATTTTATAATTATAAACTGCACTTCCGCTAACCATTCTTCCTATGCTTAGTAACTTATCGAGTGCAATAATTATTATCTTACCTCTTGTTGCGGTGATAAATGAATGTTTGGGTCAGTTATTCACGGCCAAGGAGACATGGTCCGCCTTCATTGCTCGGGAGCAGATACCAACCGCATTGTAGTTGGCCGAAGTCCAATATTTTTATCTTGTTCTTCAACAGACCATGGGTAAACCGCTTTACGGATGAATAATGCAACCGATGAATATGTAATCCAGTTTCATTTTTAAAATTCAAACACATACCTGCTTCTTGACTGAAGTCAAAAGACTAAGGACGGGTTGTTTCGCAGAATTTGAACAATACATCAAATTTCAAAGTTAATTTTCAAGCACAATATTTTTAACTTGACAGACCATTTTCTTGCCTAAAGTTACTCCTTGGAGGAAATACATATTATTCCTCCATTACCAGCCTAGTAACTTTTTTGAATTTAGAACACCACGGCCCAAGCTAGCGTTCGGTTTTACGCCCAGCTGGGCTCTTACGCCAATTGTTGTCGTATCAAATAGGGAAAATCAATGAAACGTAACAAAAAAAAATAATTTATCAATTGTTTTTCGGTTTTAAGTCCAGCTGGGCTCTTACGCCAATTGTTGTCGTATCAAATAGGGAAAATCAATGAAATGTAACAAAAACGTGTAATTTGTCAATTGTTTTTCGGTTTTACGTCCAGCTGGGCTCTTACGCCAATTGTTGTCGTATCAAATAGGGAAAATCAATGAAATGTAACAAAAATATGTAATTTGTTTTTCGGTTTTACGTCCAGCTGGGCTCTTACGCCAATTGTTGTCGTATCAAATAGGGAAAATCAATGAAATGTAACAAAAACATGTAATTTGTCAATTGTTTTTCGGTTTTACGTCCAGCTGGGCTCTTACGCCAATTGTTGCCGTACCAAATAGGGAAAATCAATGAAATGCAACAAAAATGTAATTTTCCGATTTATTTTTTTTTGTTTTTAGGTTTTATTATTGTAAAATAAGTACATTATAATATATTTTGTACGCAACCATTCTCAGATTGCTATTCAAACTCGTACTCGTACAAACCGGGTAGTATATCTAGTTATTACTATATTATTAGATGGTATTGTGAAGTTTGATTACCTCAAGTGGCCATCACGTGAGCTAGCCGAATTGCAATTAATTATTCTTAGCCATTGCCGTTTTCCGCCATATTCTAAAATGAGGCATTCTAAATTAATAATCTCAATTATAAAACCATCACGTGTCTTTATGTACGGGTTTATTTAGAGAATGACCAACACACACACACACACACCGCTTGAATCATCTTCTAAGTCTTTAATTATTGGTCCACGGCGGCATCATCTAACTAAATCTTTTGACATGAAAGAATTTGCAATCAAAACTATAAACAAAAATCTGTCAGCACCCAGACTGAAAATGGTCTTTAATATTTATTTATTTATTTACCATTTGATCAATAACACCCACTGTCAACAAGATATTATGCATTTTGTAATTATGATGCAGAGTTCTGAGCGTAACTAACAATAAGTTACCTAACTTCGGTCACCTCTGGCAGGTCTGACCCAAGCGACACTTCGTAAATCGTCGGGTTAGGAGATCAGCTAACCCAGAGAGAGAAAATATTCATTGAAACCCTTTTGGTAAAACAAAGGGTTGAAGGAACTTATTACATTTCTTTGGGAGCAGCGACACAGGTGTAACCTGTTAGTAAACCCATAAATTCATTTAAAAATTAAAAAATATTAGAAGAAACCAAAATTTTATTTAAATGTATTAGTCCAAATAATATTGTCAGGAATCACTGGTTGAAGTAAGTCCTTTGCTTTATGCAAGTACTAGCTGACGTGTATCCGGCGTTGCTAGGGTTTATCCTTAGGAGATAGACATATACCATAAAGGACTTTTCTGTAGGCCTTTTCAAGATATACAATTCCTTAGAACATTAATTTGATATATCTCATAAGGTTTAGCCACCGTTAAGTTAACTAAGTGCACAGACAGACGCGGATAGCGAATTTATTTTATTCTTTTTAGAGATAAGCCAGGGGTATTACTAAAATAATAAGCCATCTATTTTTATGCTGTATCTATGAATAGTCTGTGCCTTGTATAATAATAGTATAATTTGCATAGAATTGAACCCGTGACCTCCCAATTACACGCCGATGCCTTTTCCACTACTTAGAACGTTCGAAGGGATTTTTTCTATAATCGTCGGCAGTCGGCTGACCTTTTTCTATTCCTATGACGTAGGTCGAGCGTGTAAATGCTCGGTAGATTATTTATACCCAGAACTTTAAGGGATTCTTTTTAGATAATTCTATTACTGTAAGTGAGCCTTTTTCTTACGTTAAAGAATATAAGTTTTACTTACTTAAAAAATAATCTTTCTCGGAGTTTCCTACTGCTCCGAACCGAGCCAGTGACAATGACATCCCCAATTATTGGAGCATGTTGTGGTGCTGAATGGAATGGGGAAATGAAGGGGATGGGCAGGATTAAAGTTGTTAAGTACCTATCTATTCAGATATGGCTATCAATTACGGCTAAAGCCATTTTAAGCAACTTCAGAATGGTTGTGTTTCACCAGGGCCATACTGAGAGTACCTACCATTCTGTTCTGGTCTTCTGGTGGTGTCAGGTTAGTTTAATTTTAGGTTTGCAAATAACTCTCCTTTTCAATAATATATTGTACTTTATTAGCTGTTTGACTTAACCTTCTATACAACCATGGACATTGAAATGGCAAAAACAACTCTTGAACAATGAGCTCTGGCGTTTGCACAACTGATTCTGAACCTATCAACTATATTTAACTCTCATCATTATTTCCATCGTGATCTATGACGCCAGTTTGGAAATATCAATTTAAATTCCATATTTTTTGTTCCGTATATGTTCCGTAATGATGCCGGTAAACTGTAAAATAAATGTTTTTATGGGATTTATTTATTACTAGCGCAAGCCCGCAAAAATCACGGATTTTATTATTAATATGTTAGCTTTAAAGCGCAGACCCATGAAAAATTACGATATCTGTTTTTACTTGTCACGATTAACTTAAGTATAGTACTTAAAAATAGAGATAAAAAAAAAATCTGGTAAAAAATTGTAGATAGGTAGGAACTTCCAATCTTTCATTCCAATTTTGAAAATGACACTTAAATAAATCCGGATTGGATTAGACTTCCATTTTATTGTAGAAGCTTCCTTCCATGCATTCATTCTACTTGTTGTAATCTGTAATGAAACAACCTCCACACAGCGTCCTCAAAGATGAGAGGTTTATGGGGAAATTATTTGCCTCAGGGCTTTTTGTTTGGAGACAAAATATACATATTTTAGGTGAGTACCGCATTGCCAATTGCCGCAAGAGTCCCAATTGCTCCCGACCGTCTGGATTCAGTGACACTATGGCATCCCCATTTCGGTATGTTGTGGAGGGAAGGGAGATGGGGAAGTGGAAGGTTCTGTATTCAATTCTGACCACATAAACACGGCTAAAGCCATTTCAAGCGACGTTTCAATTCTGAATGGTGCTCTTACACCAGGGCAATTCAGAGAGTATCTTCCACTATAAATTATAAAATAAATATGACAGAATCTCATTACTAGATAACATATTATAATATAACTGCAACTCTGTGTGTCAACAGTGTTTGTTTGATGAGCCGAAATACTAACATTCTTATCCCGAAAGAGATCCATCGGGTGGTAGCCGTTCTGAGAGTGATGGTGCCGTTGGAACGGTGCCTATTTTCCTAGGCGCGTTTATTTTTAATTTAATCAACCACCGGCGGCTGCGCCTCTGAAAGCTAATGACCGTCGCAGTTTCTGCGGCGACATCGCTTACTCATACTCCCTTCATAACAAAACTGTGAGTGTTGGTAGCCGTGATGCCATATCCCAAAAATGAAACACCATGTTTCAGGGGTAAAAACAACATTTATTTTTATAAAACCCCTATTTTCAAGGGTTATGGATAAAATTATTGTAAACAAAAATATCGTATACAAAAAGATCGTAATCAAATGATCATAATCAAGTGATCGTAATTCACAAATGATCGTAATGAAATGATCGTAACTCTCAAATGATTGTAAGCAAAATTATCGTAGGCAAATAAGCAAATACTAATGTCTGTGTGTCATGATAAAGGTTTTTGATATAATTTACGTGTAATAATTTATTTTATGAGATAATGAACAGTTTGATATCAAATGGTAATTAACGATTAAATGCGCTTACGGTCAAATGATAATTACGATATTTTTACTTAAGATCTTTTGCATACGACCTGTTGGCGTACAACGATCAAAACGTCGGTTACCATTTTAAAGGATAAAAAAAATGTTTAAGGTGAGTTTTAAGTTTTTTTATTGAGAATACAAATAAATTAACAACGGAACCCAAATAAATTAATTATCTATAATGACTCAATAAAAACAACCGTTTTATAATTTCCGTTGAATAATATAAAAAATAATGCTTTATTAAAAAAAACAGATACACACCATGCAAATAATCGTAAGTTTTTTGTTGTTATAAAGTTTAATTTGTAGAATACACAGACATAGGAATTAATAGACGAGAAGATAATGGCGAGGGGTAAAATCAACTGTTGAAGAACGAAGGGCGTAAGGCTGACTGTGATTCGTCAATAAATCAATCTGACAGTAAATAGGCATCTCGCATTAAAATATCACCATTTACTTCTTAAAAGTAAAATCTGCTTTGGAATGAATAGACATTTTTACATGGGAGCGCAAATTACTCGCCACGTTATGAACAAATTTGCGAAGTCCAAATTCGGCAAAAAAATTCGGTTGTATTTTCAGAGTCGAATATTTCGTTTAAGTATTTAGTTAAGACACTTTTATAAATGTTCATAATTTACTTCCCAGCAACCAACCAGCTTTGTGTTTCGCGTCCAGACGTTTCTCGATATGATAGTATAATATGTTTCTAAAACTGATCTATATTATACGATGTGAATATGCTTAAAATAAAGTAAAATAATGCTTATATATGGAATGTAATACGACAATTGGGTTTATTCTCTTTTTCACATCTATTTTTACAAGTTTTCATAGTACAAGTCAACATTTTGCCGTGTTATTTCGTAAAATGAACCGATGATGCCTCGACCATAGTTCGCACAAGAATGATGACGTCACGTTTTCAAATTTCACTTGAGGCCATACGCCAGCCCAGCCGGTTCCAATGGAACCGGTATGGGGAGTGGGGATAATACGCTTTTAATCACTTAGGGCAGGTCTACTAATATTCATATGTCTATGGTAGAATACCATTTTAAATTTAATAATAATATTATACAATATTAAAAACTTCTAGAAAAACCGTATTTTCAATTTTTCAGATTCATATAAGATGAGGGAGAAGAAATTCTCTCATAAATCTATTAATGTATTTTGTCTACATTTAACAGTAGTTAGTTAATTAAAGTTACATGATGAATTTTGTTAATTTAAAACATTTTATTTATTGATAAAAAATAATAATTAGATAAAGAGACATTGTGAACCTGTACTGAAGTTTAAAATGGCATGCTAACAAAAAATTGTACCTTACTCAAAAGTACCTATTTTTGGTGACCGGTAAAAAACCATGTCTTATATATAAATAAATGATATAAAAATGACTTAAAAAACCACGCATGTGGCAACAATGGATTGTAGCCTGAGTGGTAGATGAGTAACCACGCGGTGCTCAGAATCGCCCTGGTGAAAGACAACCTTTCTGAATCGAAACAGGCAAGGAGGTATAAATGACCCAAAAACCATGAATCTGGTGACATTGGATGGTAGCCAAAGTGGTAGATACTCTCAGTACTCAGAATCGTCCTGGTGAAAGACAACTTTTCTGAATCGAAACAGGCAAGGAGGTATAAATGACCCAAAAAACATGCATCTGGCAACAATGGATGCTAGCCAGAGTGGTAGATACTCTCAGTACTCAGAATCACCCTGGTGAAAGACAACCTTTCTGGATCGAAACGTTGCTTTGAATGACTTGAGCCGTGTTTGGTGGCCACATCTGAATAGTGTGAGACACTTTATTGTTTATTGAAGATGCTTATATTAATCGCAAACATTCCTCTTACACATCTCCTTCACCTCCCTACTCCATTCCGCCTCAGTTTATATTGGGTTTGCCTTGATGCCACAGTCCTACCGTCGCATGTTCCAGTGCGGTATCATCTAATACCAATAACTGCCCTGGCTTTACACGGTTCATGAAGAAACACCACCGGGTTGGGCGTTTTTGTGAGACGGGTTATGGAAGAAACTGTATGAAGTGGTTTGCTATGAAGATGCCCAAATTAAAAGATTGAGGAAAGAAGAAACCCAGTAGATAAATTCACAAGCATGCCACAAAGAAATGAAGTGTTTACCACAGGTGACATTTTCTGTCTGTCTGTCTGCGGAGTGCTAGGCACCATCCCAGGTGGTTAAACACGTAATTTAGACACATCACGTATGATGGTGATTTCAAATTTTATTGAATTAAACACGTCCTCGTTTAATTCTTTTGTCACGCGTTAGTAAGGCACACTACTTCTGAAAATATTATTTATAAAATTATTATTTGTAGTGTCTCCGCAAGTCCACATCCGTCGGCATTTTCTGGCCGAGACGAAATAGCTGTAGGTGTGAATTTGACTCGCCGACATTTTCTTTCATTAATGAAAACTTTATAATTTCCAACCTTTTTCATGACAAAACACACGTACACGTTTTCCAACACGTAATTATTATTATTTTTTTTATTTAATGGCGATATAAAGTAAAGTAAAAAATATACAATATTAAGTAAAATAAAGTGATGTAGTTTGTTATCAGTCCTCCTCACTAGGTATTCCTGTTCCGAGGCGGACTGTAGGTTGTTATATGTGTGTTGATCATGATTTCCTCATCTTCTAATTTGTTGGTTCCCACAAAATATAAAATAAATTAAGCAAAGAAAAAAAGTATTTATGTTTGTTGTCTGTAGGTTGCGTTGGGGTTATTTCATAAATTTAATGATTTCCTCATCTTCATGTTTAGTTAGCCATTCAGCCATTCATTTATTATATTAATTTTTCTAACATGAAAGAAAATAATATTTTATTCATTTTCAACCTTTATTGTACATGTAACCCTAAAACCTAGGGGAGCTGTCAGAATACATATTCCGAGGAAAATATTTTCGTATTACATCTGATTCCAGATAAATTCGCTGTTTTTTGAACTTATTTAAAATAAAATTAATATAGTTGTTGAAAGCATATGAAAGACTCTCAGATTTACAAATCGATATATGCAATTAAAAATGTTAAAATTTTGAACGTAAACAAATAAAGTTTTTAAAGTCGCTTACGATTGTTTTTATCGTGTAAACTGTAATTACTACTTTAAACGAAACTAAAAAAAACATAGTTTATTAGACAAAGGTTGTTATAAATATTTGTTTAAAAATTTGCACACCTTGACAAATATTTTTAAAATGCTAAATGTTGTGTCATAGAATTATTTTTAAAAGTTTCGAAAGCGTTTATGGTAAGTTTATGAATGCAAAATGCAATCGCACTGTTCTCTCTTTCTAAAACTGTTTAAATCATATTTCTCAACATTAAGGGGGTGATAGATGAAGCTATAAGTGTTGGTTGCTAGCCAGGCGATATTTGAAAATAATGCGATCCCCTCGGTCAGAACAATTTACGTTATCTGTCAAAGTGACAGATCCAATACAGGAAGATAGCGTAGTATGTCATCCCAACATATAGTACGTATATGCCACGCCCAAATTATGCGCGCATAATATAGCGTAATGTGTAGAAGGCTTAATACAAAATGTGGAAGCGTAACTTATATGAGACTGTTTCAGGCTGGGGAATTTATCTCCCAAAATGTTTGTTTGTTGTCCATGAACAAAGATAATTCAATTAAGAATATCTCTCAAATTGCCCCAGGGGTTAATTGCTTAGTCATAGAAATAATAATGTAAAGTTTATAAGTTATCTAATATATAAGTTTTATAACAACTATTTTGTATTTTTAGCGCTTGATGCTAAATAATTTAATGCTTGGAATTTTTCAACCCTCGTCACATGATTGATTATAAAATCGACGATTAAAACCATGTTGATTTAAAAAAAATCCCCGTTCAAAATTATTGTTTGTTGGACGATAAGTAAAGTTGTACTAGTAAATAAATGGTTGTATAGGAACTCGTATGTTATATATATATTGGTATAGACACATATATAGCGTTTTAATTTTGTTCAAAATTCTGTCAATACAGGTTCGCCTAGTGTGGCAGACTATTATTGTCTCTTTATTACTGGGCCATTATACGTTTTTTTTCTATTACTGTTCTTATATATCTAACGTTACCTTGAATAATATCTATGTATGTTTATATTCCTGTTATGTTTTTGATGATAAATAAACAAACCATCGATTGGGTCTGATTCAGCTTTTCAGATCTGAAATTTGTGCAAACGCTGAAACGGGTCGAGATTGGCGTTTAACGTCAACAATTAAAACTTACCCTAATCTAACGTAAGTTAAAGAGCATAACTTTAGTTTTAAAATAATTATGCTTGGTAAAAAAAAATAATACTAATAATTGTAGACAAATTAATAAGTACATATTTTGGACTTCTACAAATAGGTAGGCTTTATAATAGTTGGAATAATCATTTTTATAATTTTTTTAAGAAACGCCTTGTTACGATTAACCTGACAATATTTGAAAATTTTTTACTACCACTACAGCAAGCGGAAAATGATGCTTGTGTTGTGATGAAGGACTTAAAAGTACGGCGCCTGAGTGGGCCGCAAACGCGATGTCAACTCAGCCACTGACCGATCTATAGAATATAAATACATGCTATAGAATTACTTGAAATAATTTATTTAGCTGGTGCATTCAAAACATAATTAAAAACAATTTAAAAACAACAATAGAGATTAACATGTATCAACTTGCAACTTAGAAAATGCCAATAAAATCCTACACGCAAAGATAATGATCCTATATTATCAATCATCTTTTGATTTAAAATCTTAAAAAATTTAAAATGGTGTCACACTGTCTCACTATCGATAATCTTGTTATTATGTTGACTAAACGGGTGAATCATTAATTGGATGTGTGAACCGCGCGATGATTGACAACCAATTAGCGCAAGAAAACAACAGGATACGTACGGTTAGCGTTTCCAGCACATGAATCAGTTTTGTTATTGGCCGCGTGACGTATCCGTGACGTATCAGATACGCGATGTGAAGTGAGGTGATGCGACGCGATTGTGACGTAACGCTGAAGTGTACCATTGTACCGGCCCACAGCATCCCTGGACCACCACTAGTAGTAGTTTGTCGTCATTATTCTCCTCGATAAAACGCGAACGGCGACGCTGTAAGATAAGACTGCTTATTATAATATGCTAATATATTTTCGTAATGTAAAGTAGGGCGTTTTTTTCTCGCGTTCGGATGACTGAAATTCTTTAGGCTCGCTTTGGAATTTTATTATACAGCTACTTTGTAGCAGGCTTGGCCGTGATATGGTCAGGACTTCGCTTTAAAAAGTGAAGAATTCTACCGGTTTATAAAAAAATGTTTTCATTGTATTGAATCGACTGTCAAGTCGCCAATTTGAAATTGTAAAGAAGGCCAAATTCTTAACGTTATAAGAGATTTGGTCCACTTATAAATATGTGTTGTTGGAATAGCACTGATTTCTATTCTTGCATCAGAGCATTCCACGTAAATACACATATTGTGGGTTTATTTTTACACAGTTTGTTTTCGACAAGCATTTCTGGTATATAATTATTCATTTTGATGTTGCCAATGCGATGTCGGTGTCGGTCACCTGACGGCTGATTAGCGAAATCCGCCGTAAAGTTTTGCTGACTCCCACGCTCTGGCTTTAGATCTGTGTATTAGCTGTGTATTTTCGTACAATTCGCCGAGTTACGTCTCCCATTTGTCGCCATTTGTTCGTCACAAGTCACAGTGAATGAACGGCATCTCAGAGCTGGGCGGAAGATTGTTATGCTCATCGGGGCTCGCATTCCCGCATATTACTTGTATTATATTAGAGGTACGATTGTTGCTTGGGTTTTGGTAATGGTCAGCTTAACGCGGGGGGAGCTACAATTCTGCGCGCGTTTGTGATTTTTTGTTCTCATTTTACCACGCGTTCCACCTTCCACCGCTGTTGGCCGACAGAACCGGTTTCGGAGTCGCACGATTCCGTCGGGCTCCCCGCGAACACTCATTTTCTCAGAAACGTTTTCGCCATGACGCTGCGCGATCGTGTCTACACATTGCCATTCTAAGTTGCGTTCTCTCTTGCTTACAGAATCCGCAATCCACCGAAGTAGAAGGTAGAGGAACAGAGCCAGCTCAGTCGACCATCTGCACCGAGGTGACTCCCTTCCCACTGCAGCATCGAGGGGATGGTGTTCGCGCTAGGGGGCTGGGGCATGGGAGATTCTGACAGACGAGCGAGCGACTATGCTCCCGTGGCACGCGTTAATGGAAAGAGACAATATGGAGAGGATTTCGTCGACGACCACGAGTTTGACTTCTCTCACGATGAGCTGCTCGACTGCGAGTTCCACGGTGGAAATAACAAGTTCGAGGGGGTCGACAAGAGTGGATATGCCAGCGACCATGACGAGATGCTCCACGAGGGCTTCGGCGGGGAGACGGAAGACGAAGTGGACGGAGTGTGCGGGGGCGCCCTGTCCGAGGAGGGTTACGGCAGCCACCGAGATGACTGCTTCCCGCCATCCCCACCCCCGTCCCTGCCGCCCTCGCTGCCCCTGCCGCCCGACCGCGAGGTCGACCTCCACCCGCTCAACAACCAGGTCAATATACAGATATACCTGTATTAGTGCTGTAGTCCGTTTGTTTGTTTGTTGTGATCTCGACTAATAGCCAGTGTTGGTGTTTGTTACGTTGCGCAGGTCGGGGGGCACACGCGACTGTTGCTGCTCAACGACAGCACCGTCATAAAGCCGCTCAACGTGCGAGAGCTGCATTTCTACCAGAACATTCCGAGAGATATCGAGATGTTTGTCCCTAAATACAAAGGTAAGAGCCGTTGCCTGCTAATTGCTTCTTGTCCTGTCACCAGAGTCCGCGGAGTGCGATCTCCCCTTTGTGGTGAGCACACACCACACCGCACACTGGAGATCCCACTCCGGGGGCCGAGTGGCGAGTAGCGCCGCGTCGAGCCGAGCCCCGAGCCCGAGCCCCGAGCCCGAGCCCCGAGCCCGGGCCCCGAGCCCGAGCCCCGAACCCTACTGTGGCCACATTCTGCCAAGTTCCGGTTTACATTTCGCGCTCACAGCTCGGCCGCGGATTACTCGACACTCGACCATTTCTTTTATTTACTAGTCATTCATTTACATTTTCATTTAGGTCCGATCGAGTATTATATTTCCATAACGCGTTATCACCGCGGTGTTTTCACATAAGCTGGATATTTCGATTTTTGTTTAATCTCCTTCTAATGCATGGTTGATTGTTCGTTTGTTTGACAACTACGTACTTTTTGGCCGTGTTGTGCCCCGCGTAATGCTTTAACAGCCTGCTTGTTGTCTTTCATGTTTAGACTTATTATTTGTTAACACTGATGTTATTTCACGAACTAGTTTAGATGATTATTTTTAAATCCACGACCGTGAACTTATTTTTACCGTTTTTGTTTTATAAACAATTAATGGGTATTGTGTCAAAGTGATCCTTCCGCGGGAAACGGCGATTGCCAGCTTCGTTATTATTTATTATGAAGAAGAATAATGATTTATTCTCTAATACGAAATTACAACATTTTAATTAAAAATTAATAAAATACTTCGTTTTAACCACTTTTATTGTTTAATTACCAACATGTTTCATGAGCAACGCTCACTTCTTCAGGGTTTTTGATAAAACTAATTATAAATAATAGACGTAAACAATAGTGTCAATAGATAAATAATAGACATAGACAATGGTGTCATTAAAAAATAAAAGACAAAAACAATGACAACAATGAAAAGATAAAACGGATAGGGGAAAGAGAGGCAATATGGAACAATTTACAAAATAATAAATATTTATTATTTATCTATTGACACTATTGTTTACGTCTATTATTTATAATTAGTTTTATCAAAAACCCTGAAGAAGTGAGCGTTGCTCATGAAACATGTTGGTAATTAAACAATAAAAGTGGTTAAAACGAAGTATTTTATTAATTTTTAATTAAAATGGTGCCACAAAATAAGTTTGCTGAGTTAGAAGAAATACAACATTTTGTCGAGCTTGACCTTTTCCCAAGGACGAGCAGCAAATTGGATTTTCCGACCGTGAATGCAGCTCCGCGCATATATTGGGGAATTGCGTGTCTCGACACCGTAGAGTAGGTTACGGACGTTTCCCAAGGAAATTTCACTTTCGCACCAACGAGCAAGACAGTGGCAAGATCCCAGAGCAAAATTCTTACACAATCACGTTTTATTTCTACTTTTACTTTTGAACTATGATGTATGTTTTAGCTCGTTCGCTAATACACAAAAGTTTGTTCGCGAACGACTCACTTAGGATCGTAATCGGCGAAGTGATAAGGCTCGGAGTAGTCTCCCGGCGCGGTGGTGGTAAGTGCGCTGATGTTGCTATATCTGTAATATGCTATGTGCTAGTCAGCTGTTAGCTATACGCTATACCTACCCCGACCAGATTGGATTGGCAGTTTTCCCAGGAGAGGAGCCCGCACAAGAGGTGTGGTCCTTGCCCAATCGGTTCTGGTTGGTTTCCGTTGCAAGCCGCGCCGTGAACATGCACTGCTCTGCTCTGAAGCTGTTCCCAGCCTCGTCTCTAATCTCTAGTCTCTAATCTCTGATGTGTGCTCTCTGCTCTCTTGCAAAACTCACGTATCTCAATCAGTGTTGCTGAGAGTTGCATGCATTTCACGACGCGGTTTCGGTTAGGCAATAGCAGTAAGTGATTATGGACAGTTGAATATTTTAACTTAATGAATGAATGTGTGTTTGATGATCCTGTCCTTCACCTCCCTTTTATATATTTCTTATTTAATACTCAAACATTTTCCGAAGAATTTGTGTTTATTTATTATGTACCTACTTTGTGTTTGACATTGACCAATAAATACGAATTAAAATATCTAAATTCGAAAATCCTTCTTGTGTTTTACCAATATCAATTTTTTTTTTCATTTTTCAATTCCGTATTTTGAGTGAAAAGTAGTTGTTGCTTCACATTATTTTTTATTAATCTTGTCTAATTCCACTCCACGCTTAATACTACTTAATTAAAAGAAATAACTATTTATGTTGTGGGAGATGGTAAAAGATACATTAAACATCCATTTTTTCTCAATCAAAGTTAGGTTCTCAGGTTAGGAAACACGCACCAATTATTAAAATAACCCAAACTAAACCATAAAAACCTATTTTGTGCTTGTTTACTTAAACCCCCGATCTAAATAGTTGTCTCCATTCGATATTTAAGTTGAAATCGAGTGTTGTTGTGAAATGCATCAAAATGCAGCGGAAATCGACAAGTTTACCATTTTTTTGTATTTCATTCGAGTTTTATAGACGAATTATACATTTAAGTAATTATCTTTTTCAGTTTTTTAGAATATTTTAATTATTTATCTACCTGTTCCTTTCTCCAAAAACAACTTTGAAGTTTTGAATCCTCTTTAGTCCCGTGTTTTCGATCGTATTTTCTTTCTCCAAAGTACGATATATTATGTTCCCCAATCATTCTCATCGCCTTTAGCTATGTATATATTAATAACATTACATATTTATGTCTTATATTTTTGTCGTATTTGAATTCCTTGCCTTATTTGAGTTCCTTATCTTTTGGGTTCACTGTTTTATTTGGATTCCTTGTTCTATTTGATTGGGATATCTTGTTCTATTTGAATACCTTGTCCTCTTTGAGTTTCTTGTCCTATTCGAGTTCCTTGTTTTATTTGAATACCTTTTCAATTTGGATTTCCTGTCCTGTTTTAGCTCCTTGTCCTTTTTGGATTGACTGTTTTGTTTGGATCCCTTGTCCTATTTAAATAACTTGTTCTTTTTTATAGCCTTTTCTCATTGGCTCCTTGTTCTACTCGAATATCTTGTCCAATTCGGATTCTCTGTTCTATTTTAATTCCTTGTTCTATTTGGATTCCTTGTCTTGTTTGGATTCGCTGTATTGTTTGAATTCCTTATGATTCCTTTCTGTCCCAAATCGTTGTCTGCTCAATGTTGTCCTCGTTTCCTTAAAATATGTGTAAGTTCCTGAATCCTCCTTGTGTGTGACCTGTTGGTCCCTTATTTGTCCTCCCCTCCCAGAGTGTGTGGGGTGTGAATGGGAGGGTGCTTGGTGCGCCTGATGCAACAACCAGTTTCTTGTTGTCAGGCGGCGCGAGGCGGCCATGTCCACATGACCTTGGGCGGAGGCAGCTCCCGCAGACCCCAATCATCCACCCACCTATCTATGCATCTATGGCCCGCGATCTATGATCCTAAGACAAGCCAATTCAGATCCATGCTCTGGGTAATTTTTTTTGGGTTTGTATTTCTAATATCGCTCTATTGTCGAATATTTTACTTTTGGAAATAAATGCCTTACACCAAACAACATGACAACACCTATCGGACATAAAAAAATAAGCTTATAATGTGATAGAAACAATTTTTTAATTATATCTTTTTAAAAAACATTAATAAATAGGTACTTAACTCAGCATAAATAATTCTAGTCAATATAAAATTAGGGTGTGTTTTATGTTTTTTTTTCATTTCAAATTTATTTTAATTATTGCTCTAATCTCATCAGTGACAGTTTTGTGCTTTTCGCTACCATCATGTTGTTCTAATTGCAAATTAGTTTTACTTTAATTATATTATTATTACAACATTGTTATTTAGGTTTTATTCAGCAATCATGTCTTTCTTATAACCAATGTTTTTTTATGAATCACTTACAGCCGCTTTCATCAACAAACTAAACAATCATCAAGTTAAAATTTTACACTGTCTCTAACGCAGCTGAGTGTGATAAAAAATGTTAATGAAATGGAATTCAGTCATCCTTGGCTAAGTCTTTCACTAAGGGTTAATGTTTACTTACTTTTGATTGGTGAATGTGGCTGTTGGTAAAATAATATTATAAAGTATAGTACACATTCTGTTGCATGGACTTTTCATAGTATTGCTACAAAATGTTTGTATTTGCTTTGTTAAAGTGATATTCAATCACAAGTATTTTATCTATCTTAAAAGTAATCTCAGTCCAAACTTAGCAAAGAGCCTCAGAAGCAATATTAACCTTTTGCCCTTGACAGTGAATATTGACTTGATTGATCGATTGAAGGAGTGGTAGTGATGTTCAGTGGTTGGTTGTTGCAGGAGTAATGCAGGCCACTAACACGGGCAATACAAAGCTAGACAAGAGGTACTCGCCTAGCTTTAGAGATGAGAACGGTCGCAAGCAGTCCCTCGGCTCCAAGCGCAAGCGAGACGATGTCCTGAAGTGAGTATTGTCCCATGTGAAGAAGCTTATGTGCGTTATATTAAGTGTCCCGGTTAAATGTGATTTCTGTTGCAGACTGGGAACACAACGGCCTTGTAAATAAGACTGACAAAGAAACAGGCCGCTGTCGCAGACCTTATACAATTGAGAGAATACCAGTAACAGTAATTTTCCGTACACATTACACGCCTGGCCCAATCGATCTTGGTTCAAATATTTCATATTTATAATCTCATTGTATATTTTTTATATATGCTGTTTTGAAAAATAAAATTTACAACCACACAACCTTATATGACAAAAGTTATAAAAGCGTTTCTTTCTATGGTTGCATTCGAAATCTGGTATTCCATTAGTATTATTTACTAATTGTTCATCTCAATCTGTATATTATATTATTAAACGTGAAGCTATATTTCTCATTATCTGACTTTATATTAATAATGAAAGCAAGCGCAGGTTTCGCAAATAAACCAAACCTTCGCTTCACTGCCATTCAACTACAACAAACGCATTGTTGGAAAAACCATGCTGTTTTAGAGTATACAACAAACCTTTAAATATTATTTTATCAATAATTGGTGTAGGCAGTGTCAAAACAGCCTATTTCAATAAAATAACTAGCACTTTATTTTGCAAACAAAAAATCTGGACAAGTCTCTTTCGGTTCTGAAACTAAACTAAACTGACATCATTCTACCGATAAACTGACATTATTAACAAAGATGTTTTATTTTTCAAAATTGGCTTGAAGGGACTAGGCATATTTTGACATTACTTGCATTCTAACAATGATTATTTCATATTATTTACATCAAATTATTGCTCATAAAAGATACTTATGTGTGCCCTTTTCGAAATGTTTTCCATTATTTGTTATTTTTTTTTCAGATTTAGGGTCCATCGGAATGGTAAAGCCACTGAAGTTCTCAAAAGTATTTCTCAAATAGACAATTCCAACAAACAATGTAAGTACAATCCACATTATTATTTACACCCATTATATATTATTATGGGTTCCATGATATTTCATCAAAATGACAATTAAACACACCTTTAAAAAGTGCTATAGAGTCATTATAAGTGATGAAAAACTAGGTTTAATAGGTTACCTATGTAACCTATTTAACCTAGTTTTTGTGTCATCACTTTATATCACTTTTTGGAGATGTGTTGAACTGTCATTTTGATGAGATACCCGGTCACCATTATTATGACATGCCTATGCAAGTGTACAAGTCCCAAAATGATTTATTCCAATTGGGGTATGTTGTAAGGTTGAAGGGAGTGGGGAGAGGAAGGAGATGGGGTAGAGGAAGGTTGGTAAGTACCATTCCACTATTCATATGTGGAATAGTAGTCTTTCACTAGGGCGATACTGAAAGTATCTGTCACTCTTGAAAACACTCCTGGCACCGCTTTAGTTACTGCAAATCGGGATGTTATTTATTAAATTACCAATCTAACCGCTTATAAATTTTATCGAAGGAAGCAAACACTTTGTATAAATGTACACTTTGTAACACTTTGTATTGCTTATAAATTTAATCAATAAAGGGACGGGTGGGACCCGAATTCACCATTGCCGGTGATGAGCTTTTATTTTTATCATGCTGGCAATGTTTAATCTTTACGATTCTTCTTTGGCTGTTTAGATTTCCTGATGCTGGAGAACATAACCTCGACATACCGCCGGCCCTGCATCCTGGACCTGAAGATGGGCACCCGGCAGCACGGAGACGATGCTTCTGCCGAGAAGAAGTCCAAACAGATTGCCAAATGCGCCGCCAGCACCTCCGCGTCGCTTGGCGTTCGACTGTGCGGGATGCAGGTAAAACTATTCATTGTAAAAACTGGACATTAAATTTCATGAACATCAGAATGCATGAACAATGAACTTCAGATTTCATGAACATCAAATTTGGTGAAAATCAAACTTCACAAAAACTTCCATATTTTAACCCTTTTAAGCCGTTATTGCATATTTTACATATTTCAATTTAAAATTCGTCCAGTAATACAGGATAAAAGTACGGTTTGACAAATAAATGTATATGTGCAAAGTTCTGCATGCCGTTTATGCTGTCAAATGTCAAACTGTCACGTTCAAGCAAAACCTCAAATCTTAATGCAGTATAATTTGTTACTCACTTTTATCTTTACTTCTTTATTTTTAAACTTGTATACTGAAAATGCACAATGAATCCATGAATTTATTGTGTATTTTAATGTTTGTTCATTTTTCTGTACCAGAAGGCATTCTCTTTGCTCCATTCAGGGGCATTGTTTGACCATGACATGTTTATCACCATGACGAGTTTATTTTCATGATGACCGAGAGTACAGTTACGATTCCTCATTGTAAAGAATTCCATTGTTGTGAACTACTTTTCTGAAAACACATTTTGCTCCTCTTTTCAAGTTCACACACTAGAAATGCCTTCGTATATCACCATCGCATTTAATCCAAGTGAAATTTTCAAAATAATGATGAAACGAATTTAAGGGAAGAACTCTCATACTTTTGGATCATGAAACACGCCCACATCGCATTTCTTGTGTTTTTCTTTATTCCATAGCTCCGTACACACGACGCCCGCACAATGCACTGAGACGTTCCAAACTAACAAGTGAATAATTAAATTAAGCAGTTAAAAGGGCAAAATAAAGTTTATGACATAAATTGTGACTATAAGAGTGTATACGGCCTTCCCATAAAAGGACGGCATCACTCAATTTCCTATAATAATATTAGGCTAATTTACATAGCACCGTTTTCATGAAAAATCACTTCAAGGGCAATTATTATTTCCATTTGAAATACCTAATTGCTTGCCAATTACTTGCACATTTATAAAAAAAGTGAAACAAATATATTCACATATGGTCACAAATTATTTCGACCTTTTGCTGTAAAGTATGTACCAAAGGATTTGTGATCGATAATGTATGGAATAATCTTTACTGATAATGCAGCTGCAGTATTTCAAACATAAATAATAATATCACCATAGAAAACTGAGTGATGCTGTCAAAAGGACTAATCCTCTGACAGAAAGGCCCAAATACACTATGTATTATAGTCAATTGATTTCATACACTACTTTATTTTGCCCTTTTGACTGCTTAGTTATTTATTTGCTAGTTGGGAGCGGTTTGGTGAATTGTGCGGCTTAATCTGGATGTAGCCTATGGTTAGCTTGCTACCTTGTGTACATATTCTTATCTGTTATATATGGATACCATATTATATTTTATATTACCTAATCTGATCCATGCACATAGAGGTTAGCTATTGGTTTGTCGGGAACTTATGTTTGTATAAATATTTAATGCCCATTATCGTGACTATTAACATCATATTTTGACAGTTCTAATAATATATGTGAGAACTTATCTGGATTTTATGGGGAGTTTATCTGGATTCAGACCTTTCTTTAAAAAGTCAGGTAAATAAGACCGTTAGCACGGGGTTCTTCTACCTTAGACATCTTAAGTCAGTTCGTAGGAACCTTTCAACAGAGGCAACTAAATTACTTGTGAACTCATATATAGTATCACGTCTTGACTATTGCAACGGCATTTATGCAAATCTTCCTAAATGCGAAACTGATAAACTACAATCAGTGTTCAACGCCGCAGCAAGGCTTATCACCGGGGTACCCAAGTTTTCGCACATTTCGGAGCACCTCCGAAATCTTCACTGGCTGAAGTGTCCTGAAAGGATCCAGTACAAGCTATGCTGGATGGTGTTTAAAGCTATCAACGAAATGGCGCCACCGTATATTACTGAGCTATGCATTCCGGAAAATACTGGTCTAAGGCAGTCAAGTCTTAGATCAGCGACATCATCTGCAATTGGAAGGTTGAAAGAGCCTAAGCGAAATTCGAACACTAAGTTTGGTGATCGTGCATTCGGAGTATCCGGCCCTAAGGCTTGGAATAAACTTCCTATGGAATTGAGATGTATAACCAGCCCAACAGAATTTAGATCCAAACTAAAAACTCACTTTTTCAGACACTCATTTCCATAAATCCGTCATTCTATCCAAATATTTCTTTTTTTTTTCATTTTTTTATACTGTAATTGTTACATTACCTAGCGGTTCCGTTTATTCAATTTTTCTATTAACTTGCCTACCAATGGACAATGGACAATATCAGCGGGAACATAACAAGTCAATCGGTTTAATTGTTGGCAGATGAATCATCTAAATGCGTTTAAGATTGACGATTGATTTTATTCATTAATTTCATTCATTTAACATATATATCCAGCTAACAATAAAACACCCTAATATAATGGAACTTCCTTCTTCTTCTGGCGTTAGTAAGATTAGATTGTTAATATTAATTTTAGTTGTAAGTTGCTAAATATGTAAATACTCGTATATATGTCGTTAAGATAGTAGTTATAGGCCTTAGTCGTAAGTCACTAGATATAAGTCTTAGAGATAAGTCAGTAGTTCTAGTGTTAACTATTTAAGAAATATATTTGTACAGCGCCCTTGAGGTGATTTCTCACGAAAACGGTGCTATATAAATTAGCCAAATATTATTATTATTATTATTAACTGTCAAAATATGCTTAAATACATTGAACATGAAGTGTAATCTATGTACGCTGATTTGAAAGAAAGCTAATGTGCCAATTTACTTAAATCCTTTCGACTTCTATTCCCCGACAGCCAATTCAATCAGTTATCTGTTCAAGATATAATTTCAAAAAGTTTTATCTTACTTCGAGAAGCAGTCACATTTCCCAACTCACTTCTGTCAGGTTATCTCGTAGGGGCCGGCAAGAAACTTCAATTAATAAAAAGATATTTTTGTTAAAGCCAACACGTAGACAATACCATACTTGATAAAGTGACATATATATTTTTGTCTTCACCTAACCCAGTAGAGGTAATATCCAACACCAAAATGAATGTATAAGGTCGACACTGCTGTTGCAGTGCTTCGTACCGTGCGTGGGCACGATTCTTGAACACTGCATGTGCAGGGACCCGACGCCTAGGGGTTAAATATGCTAACGCGGATGGCTTGATATTAGGTTAGGTATAAATTCACTGTTGTTATTCACTATTATTGTATATATATATACATATATATGTACTGTGTATCACTATTATTTAATGTACGTAGATGCTTTGAATCTTTCCTCTTCCCCCATTTTCCTCAACCCTAAAGAATCATTCACTTTCTGTGTAGTCTATAGCAATAATTAATCTTCGAAATAGATGATTGAATGAATCGATCTCTGCAGGTGTACGAGGGTGGTGTCAATGATTCAGAGAGGGTGATCCGGCGGGACAAGTACTGGGGCCGCAGCCTGACGGAGGCGGGACTGCGCGACGCCTTGAGGACCTTCTTCTGCGGCGGCAACGGCTCCCTGCGCAACAGCGTTGTGCGCGAGGCCCTTCAACGCCTGGCCCTGCTGCGTCGCGCCGTTGCTAACCAATCTTCTTACCGTTTCTATTCATGGTCAGTTCCTACTCAACTCTTTTTCTAGTTTGCCAAAATCGATTCTATTTGTGGCCAGTTCTTATTCAACTCTCTGTAAAGTTTTCCAACAAACTTCTTACCACAAATCTATTATTTGTCATGTAATGGATGAACAACAGTTTGCCTGTATTATAGAGTTGTCCACTATACTTGTTTCAATAAAATTATTTGTGTAAACTTTTTGAAGGCCAAATGTTATTTTTGTTTCTGAATATTTTATTTTAATAAAAAAAATAAATTATATCATTCATGTGAGGAGTTATTTAATTAATTGTAATGTTTGTAGCTCTCTACTGATAGTCTACGAGGGATGGTGCGAGCTGCCTCTGCCCAAGGCAATGTTTGTTACAGCGGCTACAGGGTACGACGCAGACGCCTCCAACAGCTCGGCAGATCTGAATCTGTCCTCTTCTCACGAGGACAAGCCGGCTGCCAGCGGACACTTTGACATGTCCACTCTGCACGAGGAGATTTCTCTCGATGAAGCTCCCTCCAAGGTGGCCAAGGTCCCCTTCTGCCCGATATCTGAGGATACCATGTATCTGGAGGAGCCTAGCAGCATCCACCTCGCCTTGCCCAACCACGACTCCAGCTTTCGTTCCAGCCCCATCTCCATGGACAGCTGGATGGTGTACTCCTCCAACAGCAGCGACGATTTCTGTCTGTCGGGCCGGCTGGACGATTCCGTCAACAGTTCCGAGGAGACGTCGTCGGACACGGACATGCAGAACACGGTCAAGAGGGGCTCCGACTTCAGCAAGAGACCCCGGGTCAAGGCCTGCCAAAGCTACGGGCCGGCCAAGAAGAAGGCGCAGAGAAGAGATTTGGTGGAGCGTATGCCGCAGAACTTGGTTGACATCAGAATGATTGACTTTGCGCACACTACCTTTGCCAACATCAGTTCAGAATCGGGGAAGGCCGTCCAGGAGACCACCGTGTCCAAGTTTGTGTCCAATACGACGGTGCACCACGGGCCTGACTGCGGCTTCTTGACAGGAATCGACAGCCTCAAGAGGATGTTGTCTGAGATAATAAAGGAAGCTTAACTCATTTGCTTGTTTGTGTGATGACGCTATATATATATATTGATTGGAGGAAGAGTGATAGGG